>NC_083243.1:75438829-76053252 GCF_032191835.1 Heteronotia binoei
TTATTTGTTGCATTTGAAACCAGTCATACTTATTGTTCAGCTCTTCAGCAGATTTTAATTCAATTTTATCTCCTTGAATCTTCAGTAATTGGTTATATGATAACCCTCTCTCTTCATCAGATTCAACTGTTATTTTTATTACTTCTGCTGGAACTATCCATAATGGCTTTATTTCATCACCATATTTCTTGTACTTTATCCATGTATCCAACAAATTATTTCTGATATAATGGTGAGAAAAAAAAATCATCCATCTTTTTCCCCCCCATAATACATATAAGCATGCCAGCCAAATTTATTTCCATGAGCTTCTAGCATTAAAAGTTTTTTATTTAACAACATCACCCAATCCTTTATCCACGCTAAACAAACTGCATCATGATATAACCTTAAATCTGGAAGCTGAAAACCTCCTCTCTCTTTAGCATCTGTTAAAATTTTCATCTTGATACTTGGTTTTTTCCCAGCCCATACAAATTCTGAGATCTTCCTTTGCCATTTATTAAATTGTTTACTGTCTTTCACAATTGGAATAGTTTGAAACAAAAACATTATTCTTGGCAAAATGTTCATCTTAATTGCAGCAATCCTACCCAAAAAAGACAGATTAAGTCTATTCCATTTCGCCATATCTTCATACATCTTATGCCATAACTTTTCATAATTATTTTTGTACAAGTCAATATTCTTCATTGTTATCTCTAAACCCAAATACTTAACTTTAGAGGTAAAGTCCCCCCCCCCCCAGGATTCTTGGTCTTTCACCAGTCACAGACTAGCGGGCGGGGGGGGGGAGTGGTACTATTCATACGAGAGGCTTTCTCCTTCCGGGCTCTCCCGGCCCCGGAGATCAAGGGCATTGAATGTGCTGGTCTGATGTGGGATGTTGGGGAGGGGTTGGCGATCTGGCTGGTATACCGTCCGCCTAACGCACCGGCTGGCGCCTTACGATCCCTGATGGAGGCTGCAGCAGGCTGGGCATTGGAATACCCAAGGCTTTTGATCCTGGGTGACTTCAATGTTCATGCCGATGACGTGGCCTCCAATCAGGCGATGGACCTGGTGTCATCCATGGCGACACTAGGACTCTCCCAAGTTGTTACAATGCCCACTCATCAGGCGGGGCACATGTTAGACTTGGTCTTCGTGGTGGGAGTTTTAGTGAATGATATTACTGCCAAAGCAGTGCCATGGTCGGATCACTATGCCCTCAAGGCTCGTGTGGATGTGCCACCCCAAGCCTGTTTAGGTGGCGAGTGTATTTTGGCTCACCCGTGGAGCTTGATGGACCCGTAACGGTTCATGACGGCGCTGCGGGATCCCTGGCCCCCTGGCGATTCCTTAGATGATCTGATGGAGTCTTGGAATGATAGACTCTCCAGAGCCATCGATGAGATCGCACCTAGGCATCCTCTGCGCCCTCGTTTAAAGCCGACACCTTGGTATAACCAAGAGTTGCAGCAATTAAAACAGGGACTCAGACGACTAGAGAGGCAATGGCCGCGTACTCGAGACGAAGCGACTCGAACATCTTATAGAGAGATTATGAAGTCCTTTGAAATGGTGATCAAAACCGCAAAGAAAACATACTTTGTGGCTAAGATTGCGTCTGCAATTTCACAACTGTTCAATATAATTCGGACTCTTACAATGCTGCCACAAGGCAGACCAAATTCTAATGAATTGGAGATTGGCTGTGAGGCTTTTGCGAATATTTTTGTAGATAAGATCGCGTCGCTCCGCTGCAACCTCCCTGCCATATTAGAGACAGTTTGCGAACCCGAGGCTCCTTGCCTATCTTTGGATCATGTTCTGGATGGTTTCAGTGCTCTCAGCCTGGAGGAAGTTGACAGGATCCTCTTACCTGCACGCCCAACAACCTGCAATTTGGACCCATGCCTCTCCTGACTTATTAAAACCTGCCAGAGGGCGCTCAGATATCCTGTACAGGATATCATAAATAGATCCCTGATGGAAGGGCACTTTCCAACACCGCTCAAATTGGCGGTGGTCCGTCCCCTCTTGAAAAAAAACCCGTTAGACCCGGTCGAATTGGCACACTACCGTCCGGTCTCGAATTTGCCCTTTTTGGGCAAACTCATTGAGAGGGCAGTGGCGATGCAGCTACAGAGTTTCCTGGAGGATGCTTCCGTCCTTGATTCCCATCAGTCCGGCTTTTGCCCGGGCCACGGGACGGAGACGGTGGTGGTTGCCTTGGTAGATGACCTTCAACGGCATCTGGATCAGGTGGATCGGCGGTGCTGATGCTGTTGGACCTGTCGGCAGCGTTCGATACGGTCGACCATCGGCTACTGACCTGCTGCCTCGCCGACACAGGGATTCAGTGGTTGGCCTTACAATGGCTTTCCTCCTTCCTTGAGGGTCGGGGACACAGGGTGGCGATTGGGGGTGAACTTTCCCAGAGACACATGCTTGACTGCGAAGTGCCTCAAGGGGCGGTGCTCTCCCCAATTTTAACATCTATATGTGCCCCCTTGCCCAGATTGCCCGGAGGTATGCGTTGAGTTGTCATCAGTACACTGATGACACCCAGCTTTATCTGCTTATGGACGGACGGCCTACCTGCGTCCCAGAAAATTTGGACCGGGCACTACAGGCCATGGCTAGGTGGCTAAGGCTGAGTGGACTGAGGCTAAGACAGAGGTCCTTTGCTTGGGCCGTCGTGGCCCGGGAAGGGAAATCCCCCTGCCAGTTTTTGACGGTGTGCCGCTGACAGCGGCGCACAAGGTCAAGAGTTTGGGGGTACTATTGGAGCCTTCCCTAACAATGGAGGCTCAAATAGCAGCCACTGCTAAGTCCACATTCTTCCATCTTAGGCAGTTGGCTCCTTTCCTGGAGCATGACGATCTAGCAATGGTGATTCATGCAACGGTCACCTCGAGGTTGGATTACTGTAATGCCCTCTACATGGGGCTGCCCCTGTGCCGAACCCGGAAGTTGCAGTTAGTGCAGAATGCCGCTGCCCGGCTGTTATTAGGGCTCCCAAGATGGGAGCACATTCGGCCAGGGCTTCGGGATCTGCACTGGCTGCCAATAATATACCGAGTCCGGTACAAGGTGCTGGTTATTACCTTTAAAGCCTTATATGGCCTAGGACCTGCCTACCTTAGGGACCGTCTCTCCCCACATGTTCCCCAGAGAGTGCTGAGATAAGGCTCTCAAAATCTGCTTGATATCCCTGGGCCAAAAGAAGCCCGTCTGAAATCCACCAGGGACAGGGCCTTCTCCGTAACGGCTCCTTGCTGGTGGAACCAGCTGCCGGAGGAGGTGAGGGCCCTGCAGGACCTTGGCCAGTTCCGCAGGGCCTGTAAGACAGTCCTTTTCCAGCTGGCCTATAACTAACTGGCATTGGAAACTCTATAGAAGATTGCAGTGTAGTATTCTAATAGATCCCTTGTTTTTATGTTTTACCATTTTACTGTTTTAACGGTGTAATTTGTTGTATTTTAAATCCAAAATCTATGTTAGTTTTTATGTGTTGTAAGCTGCTCTGAGCCACTTCGGTGGGAAGGGCGGGATATAAATTGAAATAAACTGAAACTGAAAACTACAATATTTACAACAGTTCTTATATTGTCTTTTATTTGCCTTTTAGGGAGAAATCCCGCTTGATCTTCCTTTATAAAGTTAATCAGATATTGTTTAAGATGTTCTGCCAAGATTCTTGTGTATATCTTGTAGTCATTATTTAATAATGAAATTGGTCTATAATTCTTTACATTTGTGACATCTCTATCTTCCTTAGGAATCAACGAAATTACAGCTTCTTTCCAAGTATTTGGAATTTTCCCTTTTATCGTATTCATCAATTTTTGTAATTTTGGTACAATCTCTTCTTTAAAATTTTTATAAAATTTAGTTCTATATCCATCTGGCCCAGGAGCCTTACCTACTTTCATTACATTGATTGCTGCTTCGATTTCAATTTTTTCTATTGGATCATTCAAAATCTTTTTCATATATTCAGTCAAGGGTGTTATTTTAATATTTCGTAGATACCCTTCCATTTTTTATTTTTTTATTTTCACACCTTTGAATAAATTTGCATTATATTTTAAAAAATCCCTTTTAATTCCTTCTTGGTCTACTATCTCTTTTCCATTAGCCACAGTTTTGTTAATAATTTTATTTTCTTTCTTTTTCTTCAATTGCCAAGCTAAGTACTTCCCAGGTTTATTCGCACTTTCAACCGATTTCTGTTTCAAACTTTTCAAATTCCATTCCAGTTCTTTATTCAACATCTTTTTTTCTTTTGCCTTCTTATCTTTATTATTCAATGTAATCAATATTCCTCTCATTACTGCTTTGTAAGTATCCCAAACCATCTGGAATTCTATGTCACCAGTATCATTTATTTGGAAAAAAGCTATGGTTTCCTTTTCTAGAAATGTCACAGTTTCTTTATCTTGTAACAAATCCTCATTTATTCTCCATCTTCTTGTTTTCTTTTGCAGTTTTGTAGCCCAAAATATTGGATTGTGATCTGCACATATCCTGCTGTCCCTTCTGAACCCTCTCGCCCTCAAATGTGAGGTGTTTGATGTTCACTTTTGCTTACAGATCAGAAATAAAGTTCCTGCTCTTAAGTTCACACAGCAGAGATGGATGTATTCTTCTAGAGACAGATTTGTTCCTTGTTAGCAAGGAGATACAGTAATGGGAACAAGTGGTTTCAGGACAAGGAAGCTCAGTCTACAATACCAGTTAACAAACAGAACTAACAAGTAGGGACTCCACCCAATGAGACCAAAACAATACACAAAAATAATAGAGGGGGAAACAGACTGTTCCATTGTAAAGTATACAATAAGTAAACCACAAGGTGCATAACAATCCACTCCAACCCTGGAAGCCGCTTGCCTGAGGCAACAGAGCTCTTAGAACTGGATCATAGGATGTTCTAGTGTGTCAATGATTTCCCTGGCCAATAACAGTGGTGCTACCAGGGCTGCATTTGGGGGCAGAATTCCAGGGTCCCAGCTCACAGATTCAGTTAGTGCTCCCAAAAGTAGGTTGCGGCTGCCTAAAAATACTGGGGTCAAAGTGTGAAATCATTTTAAATGGTTTGAAAGCATTATTTTAATAAATGTACTGGATTGCAAATATTCTTTGTCTTTTACAAAGACATAGAGTCTACTGGGCAAAAAGATTATTTTTTAAAAGGATATGATCATATCTGGGCTTCAAATTATGGATAATTTATTGCAGATTTGCAGATCAGAAAGACAATCTGAGTAAAGCATTGTGCAATAATTCATGGGTTGCCTCATGGAGGGTTTCTCACTCTAATGTCAAAGAGAAAAATAAACCAGAGTAGGTAATTCATTTCTAAAACCAATATATCAACATACCCAGATTCTGTTTCCTTTTTATTATATACTCTACCTAAAACGTACAAAGGGTGAGGGTGCAGCTGATCATTACAGTGCTTGTGGTTTCTCACAGGGCAAAAGAGATGCAATTAAAGGTGCAACCTAAAGGCAGATTCGTATGTTACTTTTTTGACAGAATAATCTATTTACAAAGTGGTTTCATTAAGAAACATAAGAGAAGCCATGCTGCTTCAGGTCAATGGCCCATCCAGTCCAACACTGTGTCACACAGTGGCCAAAACCCCAAGTGCCATCAGGAGGTCCATCAGCGGGGTCAGGACAATCAAAAGCTTCCTTCTTTAATTAAGATGTCACCAGGTGGCTATTCTGTTCTGGTTTCTTGATATTCTTGTTTGTTTTATCTTTTTATGTTTCTTGTTTTTCTTTAGAGTTTTTTTGTTTGCTGCTATGAACAACCAGAAAAGTGGCTTGTACAGCTTTGTAATAAATAAATTAATAAAATTTAACATATCCTTTGGCATAACAACCATTTACCTTGAATGATTCTTTGCTTAAGTCCAAGTTGATAATTAGTTTATCAATGGCAACTGTTACCACATATGGGCATCTTCAAGTGAAATACTAATTAAACAGGAACTAAGTACACCTCACTAACTAACTAAATAAAAACAAGTAATTGAGCCCAAAATCATCATACTGTTAAAATGATATCTCACCAGAGAACTTCAGTGTAATGCTGACAATAAGCAGCACAGCTTTACAAGTTGCTACACTACTTCACAGATGTTCTTTATGAAGATAAGAATATTTATCAAAACAACCTGAAAGCTAGGCTTGAGACCAGTAGCACCCTAAAGGCCAATAAGAGTGTTGGAGTATAGGCTTTTGTACTCTGGCAAGTACACTTGGATGGGAGACCTCCAAGGAATACTAGGAGCTGAGAGGTGGGGGCAAGCTTTATTCAGCCACCTCCCTGATTATCCTCCAGGCCCCCAGTAGGGGTCAGTCACCAGAAGTTGCCATGACTTCCAGGTACACACACACACACACACACAAATAAAACAAAAAAATCCATTTTATTAATACCAACTGAAATTATACAAAATGTTGAGCAAGTTGTCAGGGTCATCAGAACCCTTCATCAGGCTAGATGTTACAATTTAAAAACAAAATTGAGGGGAGGGGGAAAGCATGTTTTCAGGCCATGGAAGCATTTGATGTAAATGATCTGCTGGGCTGTAATTCTGAATTTCCTTTTCTGTTAGGTTACAGCACTTACCTCCTGGAAAGAAGAGCTGAACAATGGAGGGTCATCACACTGGAAAGGTAAAGTCTAGCAAAGTCCAAACATCACTCAGAATGCCAGGTAAGAAGCACAGTTCTCTTTGAAGGCTGAAAGCAGAAGGAAGCTTTTGATTGTCTTTATATTAACTATGAGATAAATTTAAGAGAGAGCACAAAGTATAGTCAATTAATATCAGGTAGTTTAACTTGTTTAAGTATTAACAGTCTTTTCCCAGGCTTCTTGTCATCTTGATAACAATCCCCTTTCTTGGTTGAAATTAGGTATTCATAAAGTAGATACAGGCAGTAAATTACTCTGAGAAACCTAGTCAAGAAATCCACTGCTGCCAAAAAACAGAACATGTTGATTTAGCTTATAAAAGATAAGGACATGATAGGAAAAACAGATACATTTTACAGATAAAAGAAGCCAGTCATAACAAACAAAAATACAGGCTTAATTCAAAGGCCAAAACCTTCAAAATAATGTGCAACTGTAGTGGGTGTTTTTTTCAATGGTCAGAATTCCCTCATCCCAATCTGGTAAAGAAAATATTTCAAGTAGTCACTTTTGAACTGGAAATAGTTTCTGCTAAATCCATTAAAAGGCATTTTCTTCTCCTGTGGCCAATCAACTAACTTCCTGAGAGGTTCCAAAACCTATAGTCATATGGCAGCTCTCCCAAGTGGAATGAATTACACACTACTTGTATGCAAGCCATTGTAGTTTTTTCTTGATTGGAGAAAGATAAAATAAATTACTCATCCCTTTAGAACCAAGATTACCCTTTGGGGAAAAAATGATGGATGTAATCAGATGTTGCTCATGCTTCTTTGTGTTTTGAAGACCAAGATACACATGATACATTTTAGTACCTCCCTGTTTTTAAATACTATATGCTGCTCAAGGATAACAATACCCTTGGATTTGGGTTATTACAATACAGCATTTGGTGTAACTAAATCAGTCCTTGTATTAGGTCTGTCATACAAGAGTGTCCTCTGCACGTGTTCAGGCTAAACACAAGAACAGAAGCAAAAAGGAATGATTTAATCCATTGTGTGTATATGTGGACATATCTATTTCTAGGGCTTCGCATGCCCGGAACCAATGCTAATTTTCCTGGAAACACTGGTCCAAAAATAAAGTTGACCTCCGTTCACAAATTTCCAAGGCTGACAATGCTTTTCCTGAGCCCTAAGCTGAAGAATGGTCTTCAGATCTAAACCAGTTCTGCTCTCCTGCTGCATCTAAAATGCACTTCTGCACATTGACAGGATGGCTTCCATGGAGGTTTCTAACACCACCTACAGATTTGTGCTTCAACTTGTTTGGCAGCTATGAGGATAAGCTTTGAGCTAGCCCATGGACTTTAAATAATAACAGTCAAATATCTCCTGGGCATATTGTATTGGACTGTATCAGATTTTTGGATCTTGTTTCTTTTAGTTTATAAATGTGTAAGAGTTGTTTTCTATAAACACTAATTTATAAATGTGCGAGAGTGATTGTGAATGAATTTAAGAGTGTCACACAATTCTTGTCTTGAATATAATTATATAATTTAACTGTGGATTCCTAATTGCTGTTAGCCTTCTAGTGCATGGCAGCAGAGTGGATCTCTGCCCTGGGTCACACTGCATGGACAGAGGCATTGGCCCTGAAGTGGTGGAATGACTCTTTTGGGCCTGCTATCCCCAGCTGCAACCCTGTGATTCTCCCCCTGTCCCAGCTGTCCCATTGCACCCCTGTGACATCTTGGCTGATTACAGACCAGCACTTTGGGCCGACTCAGAGATGCCTCTGAAGTCGGCCCAAAAAATCCCTGCAGACAGCAACATCTGCTGGGCGTCCTTCTCCCGTCCTCCTCCTTCCTCCAGGCTCTGTTAACTCGCTCAAAAAGCTACCACTTCCAAAGTGGTAGCAAATATTTGAGCCGGCCTTCAGTTACCTCCCCACCATCTGGACAGGGAAGGGCGCACATGAGGCGACTTGGCGGTCTGGAGCTGCCAAGCCGCCCCAAGCTGTTCTGGGGGGGGGGGGGGGGTTAATGGAACCAGACAGAGCACTTTTTAATGGAACTTAATCAGAGCACTTTTTTAATGGAACCAATCAGCGCTTCCCCCCCCCCCCGGGAGAAAAAGGAAATCCGGCTTCTAGGGTGCCTCCCCGTGTGAAGGCGCCCAGCCGCCTCACAGATAGGATGGGGCCGCCTCGCCAGGGACTGTGCAGAGGCTCCGGGACGGTTCTTTTTGAGCTGTCCCACTTTCAGCCGTCTCCAAGCCGTCCCAGAATGCCTGTCTGTTCTCAGCCCTTGTAAGTGTGAGGGCACACTTGCTAGGAGGCATGGCACAGTTATGTTCCACAGCCCCACTGCCAGGTCTTTTGCATGGTCCCTGGTCTATACCAATAAGGGAACAGACCAGCAGCACTACCGTTGCAATGGTGGCAAGCTTCCTCTGCCTTGGTGGGCCTCAGGATTGCACTGTCCATGTTTCTTAACAAAATATTAAGAAGAACTATTGAAGAATTTATTTGGAAATGTAAGTTTTAAGATACTCAATATTTTCCTTGGGCATTGCTTGCAAAATAAACTCACAAAGCCTAACATTTTTTGGTTCTCACAACTTATAACTGTAACTGTTAATATTTAATGTTTAAACCATAGCTATATTGTTCATTTGAGCCATGCTTCCAAATATGTCAGTCTGTTTTTCCAAGATACCTTGGAGCCAGGTTTCTGTAAGTTCCCAGGATAATAAGACAGACCTGCAAATCTACAAGGTCTTCACACTGAGACAAGAAAAGAGGCAAAGGACACAGGAGGAGGGTAAGTCCACAGAATTACCTGTGGAGGGAAAAAAGGGGGTTCTTCTAGTCATTCCAGACTACAGAGCTGAGAGTTACTAAACTGGTTCTTTGTTCAATCTTGTAATAGCGCATGGTAGCACAGCATTTAGACTGCAGGAATCTTTTCCTTGCAGCTCGCATATAAGCACCAATGGAATAACAAAATATTTCTTTTCTTTTAAAAATCTGGTTAATCTATTATTTGTATCATTTCCTGCACATATTTATGCATATGCTAATTCTTCATCTATTGTAACTATTACATTATGCAACTTTGGTACCATCAGAGAGAGTCAAAGTATCATACTGACAGGATGTCAAACAATTAAATATGTACCAGATTCCACTGATTTCAGGCATCCATTTGCACCCTTGATTCCTTTGAATTGTGAGGTTTGTTTTCAAGGTATGACTGACAGAATATTGTAAAGAGGTTTTTAAATAAAACAATGCAGAATATCAGAAGGTCTCAAGGCATGTTGAATCTCTGATTAGTCTTGACTCAGGAACTGAAAGTGAAAGTGTAACAACTATTATGGTGGGAGATCTTTAAACATCTCACACCACTTTTTAAAAAGTAAATGTCATGGGGAGCTCTGAATCAAGACCTGTTTCCCTTATTCTCCCCATGGGGTGATTTGCCTTGTGAGGATATACAAACGTACCATTGTTTCTTTCCCATGGGGCAGTCTTACTTATTATGAATGACACAGTGAATATGGCATGGAAAAAAAGTTAATCCTCTTTCCCATTCCTTATTGCTATTGGTCTAGCTTGGCCTTGAGTGTAGACATTATATATGCACCAGTGTGTTTTTTAAGTCTGAATGACAGCGGTGATTAGCCTGTCCTTTGTCTGTTGGCAGGTTTTAGGAATTAAAATTAGAAATGTAACATTCTATTTAGGATCTGATCTTCTGTTTCACTCAAGATATGCAATTCCCTATGCCACCATAAGAAATGCTTTAAGAGTGCATTTTCATATGTCCCAAGACTGAGTCTTTCAAGCCACCTGCCCCTGCCACTTGATAAGTAGAATTTACAGCATAGAGATTGTTCCTATCTCTTAGACTATTAGGATTACAGAGATAGGAGCAATATATGTTACTTTCCACATCTGGCTTGTAGGGAAATGGATAGCAAATGGAATCTGGCTAACAGTTCTGCAGTTTCCTGTAGAATGATGAGAAGAATTTGAGTGCCATTGTGTTTATCACTTTGTTTTTAAAGAGAATAAAATAGAAAAAGAGAAAGACAATATGGGAACATAAGAATAGTAGGAGGAAAAGGACTTCCAGACAAGAAAAAAAAGATGTGGCATAAGTTAAATTAAAGTCATCAAAGATTTCAGGTTTTCATGGCTGGTAACATCATTAGGGTTTGTAGAATCTTTCGGGCTCAAGTGCCGTGTTCTACTGGAGAAAGTTTTCCTTCCAGACGTTTCGTTCTCAGCTGCGGAGAACATCCTCAGTGGCGTTGCAGCCGGAGCAGGCGCTCTGACCTTCTTGGCTGCTGCAAGGTCAGAGCGCCTGCTCCGGCTGCAACGCCACTGAGGATGTTCTCCGCAGCTGAGAACGAAACGTCTGGAAGGAAAACTTTCTCCAGTAGAACACGGCACTTGAGCCCAAAAGATTCTACAAACCCTAAATTAAAGTTACCCACATATTTATGTTTTCAAGTACCTAAAGCATTAAATGTAATACACGAACTGGGTGCTGGCTTTCTCTTTGAAGCAGTGGGATTTCACATAGTGATTCAACACAGATGGAAACTTGAGGTGAGAGGAAACTGAGATGTCATGAGAGTAATTAGACTGTGCATGTTAGGAGTGGTTTATTTCCCCCATTATATAATCGTTATATGGGTCCTATTAAAGGCTTCTGAAATTCAAAAGTATGTATACTCTTCTATGAACAAAAGTTGTCTCAACAAAATGAATCACTTTTGCAAATATTGCAAACTGATTTTCCATGTGAGAAGAGGTTATGTTGGGTATAAAACAGTTCTGCTCCTATTCCTGTGACTGTCTGGGCTCCTTGGGTAGTCCTAGCTGAAGACTATTAATCTTGGTTTTGATAAGTTGGCTAAATGGGCAACCTTAAATTCTGGTCACTTTATTAAATTCCCCTTTCCAAAATGAGCTATACAAGTTCAGTTTGATCAACTATCTGTCAGACTTCCATCTTCAAGATGTTGTTATGTTAAGCCTCATTAGTGTCTGCAAATATAGCAGAAAAAGATCCCAGTCTTTTCTAGATACCAGAATCTTATTTTTAAAAGTTGTATTTTGATTGGATTACTTTTTCTGATGGCCAAGTATATGTTGCCATGTAGATGTCGGTAACATAGGTGTGCATGCTCTCCAAGGGGCTTTTGTGTGGTTGGGGTCTCTGGTACAGAACAGTGAGGGCAGATGATGTTTGCATGAAGACAACCAGTTCACTCAAGTAAGACTGGGGTACTGCATATTGTTTTCTGCAAGTGTCTGGTGTACTTCATGTTGTAAGGAATGACCTCTGCAATGTCATTTAATGCTAGCACAGACACCAGGGTCTCAGAGGAGGGCAGTAGAGTCAGTAAGGCTAGATAGGACACTTCTTGTGCCTTTCCTTCAGTCCATTCTGCCGGTATCACTCTATTGCCCAAAATGCTACTATTGTGCTTTCCTTCACTCCAACTATGGCACTTTCTACACTAGCCATTTAATCTTCTCTTACTGCACATTTCAAAGTGACCTTCTACATTAACTAGTGCCTTTGGTTCTCTCTTGCCTCACAGTTTCTTGTAGCTTCTACATTCATTTTGTGCGACTGAAACACTGATTTCAGCTTCCTTTCTCCCCAAGGTTTCCAGAACTTCTTTTGGGGTGGATCTTTGGCCAGATCCATGTTTGATCTGGGTCTTTTTAGAAGTAGAATGTCTCTGGTGGATCTTCAAGTCCCACCCATTGCACTCTCCTGTAATATCCACTCTCTCTTTAGGTTTATGCTCCCTCCTCATTCTGTTTTCTTTCCCTCCTTCTCCAAAGACAAAAGAGAAAGATGTATCCTTGTGGACAGGCAAACTTTAAAACAGCCAGAGAGAACTTAAGAATGAATCAGTAAATATAAAAGACTAGAAGATTTTCCCCTCCCTTCCCTTTCTGTTTGCAGAATCATGGAGCAGGGGGAGAGGGGAAGTTGAAAGATGCTTTCTTAGGGCATCAGAGCAAGGATTCCTGCTTTGGTTTCTCTTAAAAGTACACTGTCCTTTTCTCTCTTCCCATGCCCTCTCAGAGGAAAAAGCCATCAACATTCAACCAGGATCCTCTTCAGCTCTTCCCTCCCTCATTAATAGTTTTATTGATGGGTTTTTAAAATGAGGGGGGGGGGTTCCCCTCCAGCTTCTTTTTCTGTGGCCTTGGCCTTCTCTTTGATGCTATGGCAGCAGGAACTTTTCCATCCAAACTAGCCAGCTACAGATCCCCCACCATGGGGTGGAAATATAGAAACTATATTCTCAGAGAGTGATCCGAATCAAAGGCACAATCACTAGTGAGACACTGTGGACTAAAAACAGAATGCAGAAAGGCCCTATCTTACCTTTTTTTCTCTTTGTTTACCATGGAGGTGGACATGCACTTTGCAGTCTCTCCTTCCTAGCTTAGATAACTGGCTAGAAACCTAATTTGCAGGGCTTTTTTGAGCAGGAATGCACAGGAATGCAGTTCCAGCTGGCTTAGGGGTGTGGCCTAATATGCAAAGGAGTTCCTGCTGGGCCTTTTCTACACCCCCCCTGCTAATTTGTATCTTTCCTGTCAAGTATGGAGATTTCTTGCAATAAAGAACTTATGTTCCTTTCCTCATCTAACAAATGTCAGGGTGAACTTATTCCTCAAACAGCCAGAGCATTAACTTCTGTTGTGCAAATATCAGATATCTTTTCACTTTGAAGCAGAGACTGGATTATTGGAAGGGTGGGGAGGTGGTTGAGTTTCCATATGGAGGCCGCACTGAAATCAGCAGGCAGAGTCTAGTTCAGGGGGTCACTGCAAAGAAGGCGCAATGAAAGCTTAAGTTACGTTTTTGGTTACTGTGTTGAACTGCATTCTTCCCTTGAATCTGATGCTTGTTCTGTTTCTTGTTCTTATACAACAATTCAGTTTGTTTTCCCTTTACAGCTGGCTCCTATGAAGAGTTAGGCAGGCTAAAACCCGTTGAAATAAATGGGTTTGGGGTCATCAAAGTGGGCATATGACCAGGTTGTTATTGCAGGTACTGAGCCAAATGTTCAGCTGTTTCCACGAGAACCACACCTGAAACATTAACCTTCAGAATGGAACTCAGACAAAAAAGGGTTTTCCAAATTGGACAGTAAAATGCTGGAAAGACTATAGTGTTAATGCTGTATTTATTGTACGAAGTAAAAGGCCTTACTTGAATCATCTCCCAAGATTGAGGAAAAATGGTGGGCCCACTCCTACCAGCACTGTGTAAACAATAGTAAGGAATCAAAACCCTCCAAAGCAAGCTAGAATTCAGCCAGGCAAAATGGAGTCAGATATCTGTAACCCTATTTTGGCATGAAGAGTATTAGAATGTGAAAACTTTCACCTCTAATAAACTTTCAACTTAAGGATTTAAATCTACAAAGTGGAGCCATGAACAGACAAGAGAGATCTTTTTATGAAACTAATGAAAGCCACAGGTTTGTAGAAAAATCTGCAATCTAAAAAACAACAAAAACACACTAGGGGGTTTAAGCTTTCAAAATAATAGAATTACCCATAGACTTAAGAAACAGTACATTAAGTAGCCATTGCTAGGCAACTTCCACAGTATTTCTAGTTGAAGCCTTGGTTTCGCACAGTAAGAGGTAGGGGAGGGCCTTTTCCAGGGCTGTTTTGACCTTTGAGAAGATTTCATCAGGATCAGGAGCAGCAGTAGCCACAGGGTAATATGCTGTCACTGTAACTTGCATAACTCACTCAGCAACCACCCTCATGAAAACCAGTGTAGTGTATAGTGGTTAGAGTTTCAAATTAGGATCAGGAAGTAAAAAGGTAAAGGTAAAAGTAGTCCCCTGTGCAAGCACCATTCATTTTTGACTCTGGGGTGACGTTGTTTTCACAACATTTTCACGGCAGGCTTTTTTATGGGGTGGTTTGCCATTGCCTTCCCCAGTCATCTACACTTTCCCCCCAGCAAGCTGGGTACTCATTTTACCGACCTCGGAAGGATGGAAGGCTGAGTCAACCTCGAGCCAGCTACCTGAACCAGTCATTTTTGACTCTGGGGTGACGTTGTTTTCACAACATTTTCACGGCAGGCTTTTTTACGGGGTGGTTTGCCATTGCCTTCCCCAGTCATCTACACTTCCCCCCCCCAGCAAGCTGGGTACTCATTTTACCGACCTCGGAAGGATGGAAGGCTGAGTCAACCTCGAGCCAGCTACCTGAACCAGCTTTCGCTGGGATTGAACTCAGGTCATGAGCAGAGGGCTCCGACTGCAGTACTGCAGCTTTACCACTCTGCACCACAGGTCTCTTTGGATCAGGAAGACCCAGGTTCAAATTCCTACTCTGCTGTGGAAGCTCACTGGATGACCTTGGGTAACCCATTCTCAGCCTAACCTCACAAGACTGTTGTGAGGATAAAATAGAGGCAAGGATAATGATATAAGTTGTTTTGGGTCTCCATTCAACTGAAAGGTAAAGTAAAAATGAAGTGAATAAATAATAAATGTAGCTGAAGATGGGAGACAGATAAAAGGTAGATTGGTTGGTGGGAAGAAAGAAGAGGAGAAAATTGGGAAACATGAGGATATAGGGGGTATCAGAAGAAGTAAAAGCTCTAGGTGGTGGCTGGAGATCTCCTAGGATTACTACTGATCTCCAGGTGACAGAAATCAGTTCACTTGGAGAAAATGGCTGTTTTGGGAGGTGGACTTTATAGCATTTTACCAATTAAAGCCCCTCCCCTCCCAAACCAACCCTCCTCATCCACCCCCAAAATCTTCAAGTATTTCTCAAGTCAGAGCTGGCAACCCTATGAAACAGTGAGGGGAGAGGGATACAAAGGATAATGATAGGGTTCCCAAGTCCGATTCAAGAAATATCTGGGGATTTTGAGGTGCAGCCAGGAGCAAGACTTTGGGAGTTAAGCCAGGAGCAAGGGTATGGCAAGCATAACTGAACGTCAAAGGGAGTTCTGGCCATCACATTTCAAGGGACCACATTTCTTTTAAATGCCTTCCCTCCATTTGGAATAATGAAGGATAGGGGCACCTTCTTTTGGGGCCGATAGAATTGGACCCCTCAGTCCAATCTTTTTGAAACTTGGGGAGTATTTTGAGGAGAGTCACCAGATGCTATGCTGCAACTCTGGTGCCTCTACCTCAAAAACCAGCTCCCCCAGAGCCCAAGTACCCACAGATGAATCTTCCATTATACCCTATGGGAATTGGTCTCTATAGGGAATTTATTATTATTATTATTATTATTATTATTATTATTATTATTATTATTATTATTATTATTATTATTATTATTATTATTATTATTATTATTATTATATGAATTGCCCTATCCTGGCTAGCACCAGGCTCAGAACGATGTACAACATTTTAAAAAATACACATATATAAAATCAGTTACATTAAAACATTACAATCTCTGATGCTGTCTTTAAAGTGCTCTTATTCAGTCATTATATCACGTCAGGGGTGGGGGGATCCTCCCAAGAGGGGGTGGAGAGAAAAAGGTGCCAGCATGGCAACCGTTGCTGTCCTTATGCAAAGGCTTGGCAGGACATCTCTGCCTTACAGGCCCTGCGAAACTGTAAAAGATCCCACAGCGCCCTGATGTCTTTTGGCAGAGCATTTCACCAAGTCTGTGTCAGGACTGAAAAAGTCGTGGACCCTGTTAAGGACAGCTGGACCTCTTTCGAGCCAGGGATCACCAGCAGATTTCAACCTAGAAATCTGATTCTAGGATTTTAATCCTAGAAGCTCAGATAAAATACAGACCACAAGTTAGGAAAGGCACAAACAGGCATAAGAAAAGGCCTGCATGGTTAAAAAACAAGGTAATGGAAGCTGTAAAAGGTAAGGACTCCTTTAAGTGGTGGAAAACCAGTCCAAGTGAGATTAGTAAAAGAACATAAGAACATAAGAGAAGCCATGTTAGATCAGGCCAATGGCCCATCCAGTCCAACATCCTGTGTCACACAGCGGCCAAATATATATATATTTATACACACACACACACACACACACTGTGGCTAATAGCCACTGATGGACCTCTGCTCAATATTTTTATCTAACCCCCTCTTGAAGGTGGCCATGCTTCTGGCCGCCACCACCTCCTGTGGCAGTAAATTCCACATGTTAATCACCCTTTGGGTGAAGAAGTACTTCCTTTTATCCGTTTTAACCTGTCTGCTCAGCAATTTCATCGAATGCCCACGAGTTCTTGTATTGTGAGAAAGAGAGAAAAGTACTTCTTTCTCTACTTTCTCCATCCCATGCATTATCTTGTAAACCTCTATCATGTCACCCCTCAGTCGACGTTTCTCCAAGCTAAAGAGCCCTAAGCGTTTCAACCTTTCTTCATAGGGAAGGTGTTCCAGCCCTTTAATCATTCTAGTTGCCCTTTTCTGAACTTTCTCCAATGCTATAATATCCTTTTTGAGGTGCGGCGACCAGAACTGCACACAGTACTCCAAATGAGACCGCACCATCGATTTATACAGGGGCATTATGATAGTAGCTGATTTGTTTTCAATTCCCTACCTAATAATTCCCAGCATGGCGTTGGCGTTTTTATTGCAAACGCACACTGTCTTGACATTTTCAGTGAATTATCTACCACGACCCCAAGATCTCTCTCATGGTCAGTCTCTGCCAGTTCACACCCCATCAACTTGTATTTGTAGCTGGGATTCTTGGCCCCAATGTGCATTACTTTGCACTTGGCCACATTGAACCACATCTGCCACGTTGACGCCCACTCACCCAGCCTCAACAGATCCCTTTGGAGTTCCTCACAATCCTCTCTGGTTTTCACCACCCTGAACAATTTAGTGTCATCCGCAAACTTGGCCACTTCACTGCTCACTCCCAACTCTAAATCATTTATGAACAAGTTAAAGAGCATGAGACCCAGTACCGAGCCCTGCGGCACCCCACTGCTTACCATCCTCCACTGCGAAGACTGCCCATTTATACTCACTCTCTGCTTCCTATTACTCAGCCAGTTTTTGATCCACAAGAGGACCTGTCCTTTTACTCCATGACTCTCAAGCTTTCTAAGGAGCCTTTGATGAGGAACTTTATCAAAAGCTTTCTGGAAGTCAAGGTAAACAACATCTATCGGTTCTCCTTTGTCCACATGTTTGTTCACCCCCTCAAAGAAATATAACAGGTTAGTGAGGCAAGATCTTCCCCTACAGAACCCATGCTGAGTCTTCCTCAATAACCTGTGTTCATCAATGTGCCTACTCATTCTGTCCTTGATAATGGTTTCTACCAACTTTCCCGGTATTGAAGTCAGACTGACTGGCCTGTAATTTCCCGGATCTCCTCTGGAACCCTTTTTAAAGATGGGGGTGACATTTGCTACCTTCCAGTCCTCAGGAACAGAGGCAGATTTCAATGAAAGATTACAGATTTTTGTTAGAAGATCCACAAGTTCAACTTTGAGTTCTTTCAGAACTCTCGGATGTATGCCATCCGGACCCGGTGACTTATTAGTTTTTAATTTGTCTATTAGTTGTAGGACCTCCTCTTTTGTCACCTCAATCTGACTCAGGTCTTTCAACACCCCTTCCAATATTAGTGGTTCTGGGGCGGGCAAACATTTCTCATCTTCCACGGTGAAGACAGAGGCAAAAAATGCATTCAGCTTCTCAGCCATTTCCCCATCCTCCTTCAGTAATCCTTTTACTCCATGGTCATCCAAGGGCCCCACTGCTTCCCTGGCTGGTTTCCTACTTCTAATATATTTGAAGAAATTTTTATTGTTGGTCTTTATGTTTTTTGCAATATGCTCCTCATAGTCCCTTTTTGCCTGCCTGATCACAGTCTTGCATTTGATTTGCCACTGCCTGTGTTCCCTTTTATTAATCTCACTAGGACTGGTTTTCCACCGCTTAAAGGAGTCCTTCTTACCTTTTACAGCTTCCATTACTTTGTTTGTTAACCATGCTGGCCTCTTCTTATACCTGTTTGTGCCTTTCCTGACTTGTGGTATGTATTTTATCTGAGCACAGGGAACACAGGCTGTGGCAAATCAAATGCAAGACTGTGATCAGGCAGGCAAAAAGGGACTATGAGGAGCATATTGCAAAAAACATAAAGACCAACAATAAAAATTTCTTCAAATATATTAGAAGTAGGAAACCAGCCAGGGAGGCAGTGGGGCCCTTGGATGACCATGGGGTAAAAGGATTACTGAAGGAGGATAGGGAAATGGCTGAGAAGCTGAATGCATTTTTTGCCTCCGTCTTCACCGTGGAAGATGAGAACTTTTTGCCCGCCCCAGAACCACTAATTTTGGAAGGGGTGTTGAAAGACCTGAGTCAGATTGAGGTGACAAAAGAGGAGGTCCTACAACTGATGGACGAATTAAAAACTAATAAGTCACCGGGTCCGGATGGCATACATCCAAGAGTTCTGAAAGAACTCAAAGTTGAACTTCTGGATCTTCTAACAAAAATCTATAATCTTTCATTGAAATCTGCCTCCGTTCCTAAGGACTGGAAGGTAGCAAATATCACCCCCATCTTTAAAAAGGGTTCCAGAGGAGATCTGGGAAATTACAGGCCAGTCAGTCTGACTTCAATACCGGGAAAGTTGGTAGAAAGCATTATCAAGGACAGAATGAGTAGGCACACTGATGGACACGGGTTATTGAGGAAGACTCAGCATGGGTTCTTTAAGGGAAGATCTTGCCTCACTAACCTGTTACATTTCTTTGAGGGGGTGAACAAACATGTGGACAAAGGAGAACCGATAGATGTTGTTTACCTTGACTTCCAGAAAGCTTTTGATAAAGTTCCTCATCAAAGGCTGCTTAGAAAGCTTGAGAGTCATGGAGTAAAAGGACAGGTCCTCTTGTGGATCAAAAACTGGCTGAGTAATAGGAAGCAGAGAGCGAGTATAAATGGGCAGTCTTCGCAATGGAGGACGGTAAGCAGTGAGGTGCCGCAGGGCTCGGTACTGGGTCCCATGCCCTTTAACTTGTTCATAAATGATTTAGAGTTGGGAGTGAGCAGTGAAGTGGCCAAGTTTGTGGATGACACTAAATGGATCAGGGTGGTGAGAACCAGAGAGGATTGTGAGGAACTACAAAGGGATCTGTTGAAGCTGGGTGAGTGGGCGTCAACGTGGCAGATGCGGTTCAATGTGGACAAGTGCAAAGTAATGCACATTGGGGCCAAGAATCCCAGCTACAAATACAAGTTGATGGGGTGTGAACTGGCAGAGACTGACCAAGAGAGAGATCTTGGGGTCGTGATAGATAACTCACTGAAAATGTCAAGACAGTGTGCGTTTGCAATAAAAAAGGCCAACACCATGCTGGGAATTATTAGGAAGGGAATTGAAAACAAATCAGCCAGTATCATAATGCCCCTGTATAATTCGATGGTGCAGTCTCATTTGGAGTACTGTGTGCAGTTCTGGTTGCCGCACCTCAAAAAGGATATTATAGCATTGGAGAAAGTCCAGAAAAGGGCAACTAGAATGATTAAAGGGCTGGAACACTTTCCCTATGAAGAAAGGTTGAAACGCTTGGGACTCTTTAGCTTGGAGAAATGTCGACTGCGGGGTGACATGATAGAGGTTTACAAGATAATGCATGGGATGGAGAAAGTAGAGGAAGAAGTACTTTTCTCCCTTTCTCACAATACAAGAACTTGTGGGCATTCGATGAAATTGCTGAGCAGACAGGTTAAAACGGATAAAAGGAAGTACTTCTTCACCCAAAGGGTGATTAACATGTGGAATTCACTAAAAATATGGAGCAGAGGTCTATCAGTGGCTATTAGCCACAGTGTGTGTGTGTGTATGTGTGTATATATATATATATATATTTATATATATATATATATATAAATTTTGCCACTGTGTGACACAGAGTGTTGGACTGGATGGGCCATTGGCCTGATCTAACATGGCTTCTCTTATGTTCTTATGTTCTAAACCAGTGGAGCGTAACGCCCATGCAGGGACGTACTGGAGGAGGCAGTCCTGTAGATAATGGAGTGCCCAGCAGACATCCCCCCCCCGCTTTGTGATAACCCTGAAGTGGGGGAGGGCTTCCAAACTGGGGGATCCCCTGCCCCCGCCTGGGGACTGCCAGCCCTAGATAATGAAGTGCCCTGTGCAAGTCCTGTTCTCCACCATGCAACTGAGCCCAGCCTGTCAGCCAGCACTGTGAAACTTGGCTGAACTTTTCCCTGTAAGAATCTAGCAGGCATAGGGAAGGAGGCAAAACTGAAGATGGGATAGGGGAGATTAATGTAGGTTGGCTGATGAGTTGGAAGTTATGAAGGATGGAGAAAAAGGAGAGAGGCTATGGGGCTTTCAGGGAAGGGAAAGAAGTAATGAGGAAATAGTGGGGGAAGAGAAATGAGGTGCTCCCCCAAATCCTTATACCCCCCATTTTATTTATTTATTTTGGAAATATCTTGATTTTGTGCTTAAGGCTTACTCAAGGTCACTTGGAATGCTAAAAGAACACCTTAATTTACTGCTCTAATATAACAATAAATGAAATAATAACTAGATGATTGGCTTTGGGAATCGGGCAAACAAGCCGAGCAAGGCTGAAATATAAGAGACAACCCAACGGACTTCCTCCCACCTTCAAATCCAGGTATCAACATCTCTTCACATAGGCTGGGTCTGTAAAAAAAAAAAGTTCCCTATTGGGTGGATTAGGTGAATGTCTGATGGCAGAGGGGACAGGGATCACCATGGGAAATCAGTATGAAGCACAAAATATTAATGCCATTTAGAAAGATTTTGAGAACTGAAAAAAATTGAACAGTTTCCCAAATGTTCAAAGGTACAGATCACAATTTGTGATGAAAACGCAATTGAAACAAAGGGTATTCAGTCATAGAATTTAGTATAATGAAACATTTTTAAATGTTGCAAGTCTTTTAAATATAATCCTCCCTTACACACTCATCCATTGAAAACTGGAATGCTCAGAATTCTCATTCTTTGAAATGGTGAGGAATCACAGAATGGACCAGAGATCATCACCCGCTTTGGAATGGTAGAGAATAGGTGTGTAGCCTGTTCTCTAGTGCACCTTCAAGTACACATGAAAAATGATTTCCTTAAGTCTCCTGGGAGAAAGCAGCCCCAGTGCAAAAATCAACAGCTGTGTGCATAGAAATACATATAACTGGTCTGCTGCACATGCAATCAGCAATGCCAATGAATAGCCGTTTGTGACTGTGTGCAGGTGTTAGTTACTGAGAGAGAAGTCGGCACATACAGTTTAAGCAGATCCGTCTCAAAAAGATTTTCTTTGAAAATTCAGCCAATGTCATTTTGATCACAGTCTGATGTCCCTAGGAGTTTCATTTAAAAACAGTTACATTTGGCTTCTGATGTGTTAAGTCTAATGACAGAAAAAGCCCAACTGTTGATAGTGCTGGAGCTGAAATTTATTGAAGTTGTGAGACAGGTCATTATGTCCTTTTGCAAACACTGAGCAACTGAAGAAGCAATGGAGGAGATTAGCCAGTGTGGCAGAGCTGTTTGCCTGAGGTGCTGTATGGTTTGCCAGATGTTTTTATTGCAGAAATGAATGACAAAGAGTAACATTCATTGCTCACTGAATTACTGAGTGCCTTCTCCAGAGTTTGCTTTTTAGCCACATAATTTGTAGATGAGGGGGGAACCCTAGTAGGATGGCTTGCCATTTCAAGGTGAGCTTTAATTAACCCCTGCTATCAATTCATAAGAACATAAGAGAAGCCATGTTGGATCAGGCCAACGGCCCATCCTGTCCAACATCCTGTGTCACACAGTGGCAAAAAAATTTATATATATACACACACTGTGGCTAATAGCCACTGATGGACCTCTGCTCCATATTTTTATCTAAACCCCTCTTGAAGGTGGCTATACTTGTGGCCGCCACCACCTCCTGTGGCACATGTTAATCACCCTTTGGGTGAAGAAGTACTTCCTTTTATCCGTTTTAACCTGTCTGCTCAGCAATTTCATCGAATGCCCACGAGTTCTTGTATTGTGAGAAAGGGAGAAAAGGACTTCTTTCTCTACTTTCTCCATCCCATGCATTATCTTGTAAACCTCTATCATGTCACCCCGCAGTTGACGTTTTTCCAAGCTAAAGAGTCCCAAGCGTTTCAACCTTTCTTCATAGGGAAAGTGCTCCAGCCCTTTAATCGTTCTGGTTGCCCTTTTCTGGACTTTCTCCAATGCTATAATATCCTTTTTGAGGTGCGGCGACCAGAACTGCACACAGTACTCCAAATGAGACCGCACCATCAATTTATACAGGGGCATTATGATACTGGCTGATTTGTTTTCAATTCCCTTCCTAATAATTCCTTTAACAGTTTCCTTTTAATTGCATCTTTAAAATGTTTTAATGGGAAATTTTGAAAAAGTAACATTATTCTAATGCCCCAAATGGATATTAAACATTATTTGCATCTGAGTACATAAATTACAATAAGACAGTAGCTGACTTTGTGTGGAATCTTTCACAAGACCAGCTGCCTCAGTAAGTTTTATGCTAGCTAAAGGACATTAAAGGTTGTGGTGAGTTTTTTTTAATCTGCCCTATTTTTTTTCTCTTTTGTTCATCACTTATTAGCTTTTGTGGGGACAAATCAACTCACTTAAAAAAAAAAAAGGCTGCCAGGTTGCACGATCAGATTTGAAAACCTACACATCAAAAAAGATTCTGTTGTAGTTGTTCAGTCGCACAATCGAGTCCGACTCTTTGCGACCCCATGGACAATGTCATGCCAGGCCCTCCTGTCTTCCACCATCCAAAGTCTGCTCAAATTCGTGTTTGTTACATCAGTAACACTGTCCAGCCATCTCATCTTTTGCTGTCCCCTTCTTCTTTTGCCTTCTGTCTTTCCCAGCATCAGGGTCTTCTCCAGGGAGTGCTCTCTTTTCATTTGGTGGCCAAAGTATTTGAGCTTCAGCTTCAGCATCTGACCTTCCAGTGAACAGTCTGGGTTGATTTCCCTTAGGACTGATTTGATCTTTTTGCAGTCCAAGGGACTCTCAGGAGACTTCTCCAGCACCACATCTCAAAAGCATCTATTTATCTGCGCTCAGCCTTCCTTATGGTCCAGCTCTCACAGCCATACAATACTACTGGGAATACTATCGCTTTGACTATATGGACTTTTGTTGGCAGCCACAAACCATTTTCCAGCAGCAGGGGGTGGACTCAGCCTCTGCAGATGTCAGAGTAGAAAGAACAAAATGCAAAATGCAAATGTCTCTACTTTTTATTATACTGCCCAGGTTCACCATAGCTGTCCTCCCAAGGAGCAAACGTATTTTAATGTCATGGCTACAGTCACCATCTGCAGTGATCTTGGATCCCAGAAATGTGAAGTCTGTCACTACTTCCATGTCTTTCCCTTCTATTTGCCAAGGTGTGATGGGGCCAGATGCCATGATCTTAGTTTTTTTGATGTTGAGTTTCAAGTCTACTTTTTTGCTCTCCTCTTTCACCCTCAACAAGAGGTTTTTAGGTCTTCCTCATTTTCTGCCATTAGAGTAGTGTCATCTGCATATCTGAGGTTGTTGATGTTTTTCCCGGCAATCTTAATTCTGGCTTGTGCTTCATCCAGGCCAGCATTCCGCATGATGTACTCTGCATATAAATTAAATAAGCAGGGTGACAATACACATCCTTGTCGAACTCCGTTTCCTATTCTAAACCAATCAGTCGTTCCATATCCCGTTCTGACAGTTGCTTCTTGACCCTTATACAGGTTTCTCAGGAGATATGTGAGGGGGTCTGGTACTCCCTTCTCTTTAAGGACTTTAAAGATTCTACCATCCTATATAAATGGTGTACAATGGGCTGCATTGTCTACTAGTTGTTGTTGCACTGGTAGTGATAGCATATCTAATTTAGAAAGAAATTGGAAATTTGAGGGCATGCTATTTTTAATAAATTGACAAAAAAGATTCAGCATTATTGTACAAGATTTTTTAGTTGCTCTTTGTAATAAAATCATTTTAACCCATTCAGGTAGCTGGCTCGAGGTTGACTCAGCCTTCCATCCTTCCAAGGTCGGTAAAATGAGTACCCAGCTTGCTCGGGGGAAAGTGTAGATGACTGGGGAAGGCAATGGCAAACCACCCTGTAAAAAGTCTGCTGTGAAAACGTGAAAGCAACGTTACCCCAGAGTCAGAAACGACTGATTCTTGCACAGGGGACCTTTCCTTTTCCTTCTTCTGTTAGTCTCACCATCACCAAAAACACATTAGCACGTTGTATCAGCAACAATAGTTTGCACTTCAGTTTTGAGGGTTTGCATATATCCTGTAAGGAAGGAGGTCATTTTGTTGCTGCACACTGGTGAAGTAATGGAGAAACTACATGGAACTAAAGTGGAGTCCAATAAAGTTTTTCTCTATATGAGCAGTATCAACTGTCCATGGGTAAACAAGTGCACTCTGACAATCATTACTGTAACAGCACATTTTTCAGCTCACACAGTGATAAGGATTCATAGTAGCCATTATTCTGGTTGTCTGGCTTGCATGTTCCATTCAGGGTGTCTGAACCAAAAATACACCTGAAAATTGCTGTTTTCAGTCAGCTCAGATAAAACCCAAGTGAATTTAAACACTCTTGAAATTCTAGGAGTAAGGGTAATTAATCTCACTGGGTTTTCAGAGTGTTAGCATTTTGGTGTAGGAAGGAGAAAAGAGGAAGCTGGCCTGGCAAAGTAGTTGTTTGGTGGTTCCTGGTCTATTTAAATTTTAAGGGTTATTTTTTTCTATGACAACAGACTTGGCACCAAGTTACTCTCATGGAAAATAACAACCTTTAAAATGTAAAGGGACCAGGTGCCAACAAAAAGCTGAGCCAACAGCTGATAAAAGAAGAAAAGGCTTTTATACCCCACTTTTCTCAGCTTATAATCACCTTCCCTTCCTCCCCCACAACAGATACCCTGTGAGGTATGTGGGGTTGCAAGAACTCTAATAGAAATGTGACTGGCCCAAGTTCACACAGCAGGCTTCACATGGAGGAGTGGGCAATCAAACTCAGTTCTCCAGATTAGAGTCCGCCACTCTTAGCCACTACACCATGCTGGCTCTGTTGAGCTGATAGTCAACTCTTCTGGGGCTTCAGAACTGGCTGGCCAGCCCACCAACCATTTTCCAGCAGCAGGGGGTGGACTCAGCCTCTGCAGATGTCAGAGTAGAAAGAACAAAATGCAACTTTGGAGCCTCTAATGGAGTGATGACAGAAGAGTCCAGGCCTGGGTCAGTTCAGACTCTTTTTTTCATTTTAAAATTTAAAGAGACACAAGTTGGGAGCTGATTATTAGCTATTGGGTCAGCTGTTTGTCAGCACCCTGCCCCTTTAAATGTTAAAAGGTTACTATTTTCTGGTTACAGTTCTACAGTTCTGTCATTGAAAATAATAAGCCCTCAAAAGTTAAAAAGACCAGGCACCATCAAACAGCTGTTCAAGTACCCAAAAAAGCTGACTCCCCCCCCAAATTGGAATCCACAACTGGTAATGTCATCCTCAAAAATTAGAATAACAAAGCAGGTGTCCTATTGGTAATCTGGATCTGAAATAAGACTGATTACATAAAAAGTGGCCACCTCTATGTTCTATTCATCCATGCAATGACCAAGAAAGGTTTGGACTGCTAATTTGTTACGAAAAAATGTATTGGCTGTTTAGGCTGCAAGGCAGAATTGACCTATAAACCCAACTGTAAAACACATTGATTTTACCTCTCCAACCATTTTAAGAATGAAAAAAATCCCACCCTATTAAAATTGCTATTGGGCTCGTAAGGGTGCTTTTGGATAAAATATTACCAAATACGGGAGAGCTTCAATTACCAGATGTTTTGATCTTGGTTCGCTTGGTTGCCCAGAACAGAATGTTATTTAATGTATTTTGAATCTGAGGTAATATTATGCTGCTTCAGGAAATATTGGCACTGCTGTTAATCTTTTCTGTCACCATAGTTGTACTGGTCAAACATGTGATCCACCACAGAATTCAATTTTTTGCACTATTATATGGGAACAGCAAATTGGTACATTTCAAAATTAGAAATATTTGACAAAAATAGCATTATGACTAACCTTTCCCCTTTTATGGTATGCATAGTGTGGCTATTTTTGCCTACTGTTTAGATCAAATTTCACAGCCCAGACAGGGTATGAGAAGTCAGAACACGAGAATCCTCCTGCTGCTTTATAAACAGTATCACACCTAACTTGAGCAGTGTGGATTTTATAGACATCTTGCTTTTGATGGCATGTCCTCATTTTCCCCTTGCCGTTATGCCAAAGACTTATGAGACAGATGAAATGAGCTTGGTTCAGCCACATGGTAATACACAGCTCCAAAGCAGAGATACTATACAACTGCAGGAATGTAGTTCAGTAAAACCATCAAGAGAAAGAGAGTGGTATAAAGTTCAGATGAAGTCTCTGAATTAGTTCCATGACTTCAGTAATCACTTCCATCAAGAAATAGGGTGCCCTTGCCCTAGTTTGCATACACACATTCAATTTGCATATCCTTGAGGCAAACAAGGTGGAACCAGCTGCCTAGGAAGGTGGGGAGCTCCCCTTCATTGGGAATCTTAATAATAATAATTTTAATTTATATCCCGCCCTCCCTGCCGAAGCAGGCTCAGTCTTCAAAATGTGGCTGGATGATTATTTATCAGAGATTCTTTAGGCAGATCCTGCATGGAGCAGGGGGTTGGACTAGATGGTCTGTATGGCCCCTTCCAATTCTGATTCTATGTCTGAATGGTTGGGAAATAGAAATGGATCTTTACTTTCATCCAGCAGGGTTTAACTCTAGTCTACATGTATAGTCATGACGGATATTACTGTCTTCATAGGACATATTTGTTCATTTACAGGAGTTACTATGTGTATTTGAGTTGATAGATAGTTTGCCCCCTCAAAAATTAACCTCTAGATTTATATGCTCATTTTACATGACCTTTCTAGTCTATAGCAATTAGAACACGTGCATTATACTACTGGGAATAAGACTTTTAGTATCTGCTAACTGTAGAGTTCTGATTCCGCACCATCTGTTCTAATGTGGACTATCTAGCCATCTCTGTGTTGTTAAGCTTCTACAACTTCCTTTAGATCAGAGGTGTCAAACTCATGAGGGCCGGATCTGACATAAATGTAACTTTGTCAGGCCAAGCCATGTGTGCCATAAAATGTAACACAAGATACCAGAGATATAAACTTTATAAAGGTGATTTCAGATGCTGAATAGCAATAACAGGCATGATTGGATTAGGTGTGATATGCAGAGGGGTAGCAGTTGTGGAGATATCAGCATTGGTAATGAGACAGGAAACCTAGATCCCAGTTTGGTACAGGAGGATTCAGTTCAGAAAGATGCAAAGAATAAGTGTAAACAAGTGAGCAGTGACTCACAAAAGCACATATCCTACCACAAATTTTGTTAGTCTTTAAGGTGCTACTGGACGCTTACTCTTTCTACAGCTATTAAAAATCACAACATTCAAAAACCAGTGGGGCAACATTTTAACCTTCCAGGACCTTCAGTGGCTGACCTAAGAGTAGCAGTTCTCTTACAAAGGAATTTCAGAGGGAGGTTACAGGGACTGCTGAATTGCAACTGATAAATGAAGCTCAAAACAATGCATTCTTCTGGACTGAACTGAGACCTAGGTTTCATCTCTCATCATTAATGCCTGCTGTTGTCATTTGGCATCTGAAATACCTTCACTCTCCAAGATATAAGATTGACTCACATGCTTGCTATATCTGAAGTGAGCAGTGACCTATGAAAGCTCATGCCCTGACACACATTTTGTTAGTCATTAAGGGGCTACTGGACTCCCTCCCACTAATAAAGAATGCAAGCTGTAATCTTAGGTTTCTTTCCCCTACCCATCTGTTAGAACTGGAAAGGGAGATCTCTCCAAGTGCCGTGGTGGACTCCCTCCCTCCCTCCTTCCCTTTCTCTCTCTGGCATACTCTCTCTGGCTTTCTTTCCCTCCTTTCCTTCTCCCCCGCCCCCAAGAAGTGCGCAGACCCAAAAATGCTTATACCTGGAATAAAACATTGTTAGTCTTCATAAAAATGCTATGGGACTCTCTCTAGCTTTCTGGCTGTTTCTCCCCCACACCCAAAGAAGTGCAGGCACACAAAACTTATACCTGGAATAAAATGGTGGTCTTCTTAAAAGTGCTACAGGAGTTGGACTCCCTCTCTCTCTTTCTGACTCTTTCCTTCCCCTTCCTCCCCAGAAGAGGGGGAGGAGCCCTCAGCCAATCAAGGGAAGGGAGGCTTGGCTTTCCTTCTCTCCTTCTTGAAGTAGGAAATTGGAGAGACTGGGCAGAAGCCAGCTGCAATGCTAGAAGGAGGAACAGGAAGTAGAAAGCAGCAGATATAATTGGAGGTCTGCTTGTGGAACTGATTGGAGACTTCAGGGGCTGGATCTGGTTAACTGGCTGTATGCTTGACACCCCTCCTTTAAATAGTGAGCTTATGTGACATACATAGGACTTTTTTTTGTAGAAAAAGCTCAGTGGAAACTAGGGTTGCCAAGTCCAATTCAAGAAATATCTGGGGACTTTGGGGGTGGAGTCAGGAGACTTTGGGGGTGGAGCCATAAGCAGAGTTGTGACAAGCACAACTGAAATCCAAAGGAAGTTTTGGCCATCACATTTAAGGGGACCACATACCTTTTTAATGCCTTCCCTACATTAGAAATAATGAAGGATAGGGACACCTTCTTTGGGGGCTCATAGAATTGGACCCCTTGGTCCAATTGTTTTGAAATTTTGAGAGTATTTTGAGGAAAAACATCAGATGCTACACTGAATGTTTGGTACCTCTACCTCAAAAAACCACCCCTCCAGAGCCCCAGATACCTCAGGATTAATTCTCCATTATACGCTATGGCCCAGCAAACATTTCCCTGCCTCCCCCCCCCGCCCCCGTTTCTGATTACCCTGAAGCTCTGGAGGGTCTCCAAACTAGGGCTCCCCTGCCCCCACCTGGGGATTGGCACTTCTACTCACGAGTTGCTGAATTTTCAAGTTTTCCACAGTAACACAGGGCAACCAAAGGTTCAAATTTACATTCACACTATGCAAATGACCTCTGCAAGGATTGTGCAACAAACAAGAAAGGTCTGGGCTCCTTTCACAGCCATGTTGTTCTGCCTCCTCCCCCCCCCCCCGGCCACTCCGCCTTAAAGACGCAGACACACCATCCAAAGAGGAAGGCTTTCTTAAGTAGAGATTGAAGCCTCCGGAGGGGGAAAGGCACATGATGGCTGTGGGGGTGGGGCTTCCCCCCACCAGTCAGCTGACTGGGGGCAGGAAGGAACCTGGGAAAGCGGGAGAACCCCCGCTGGGACCTGGGGATTGGCAAGTCTAGTGGGAACTCATTTGCATATTAGGCCATGCGCTCTGGCATCACCATTGCTTCTCACAGACCTTTTTTGTAGGCGAAAAAACTCAACAGGAACTCATTTGCATATTAGGCCACACCCCCTGACGCCAAGCCAGCTGGATCTGCATTCTTGATCAAAAAAAGCCTGGACATATACACAGAAATGGAAATGTCTGGCAGTTTCTACAAGAATGATTTGAGAAGATGGTTTGATTTACAAGAATGATTTGAGAAGTTGTTGGACTATACAGCTATGGCTAAATTTACATACTGGTTAGGGAAAAGACAATTATGCCACTTATTAGAGACTGAAAACCCCTCATCAACTTTTTGCATGAAAAAGATAAAGATGACTTGATGACTTGTGTTTTTTCTGACTAAGAAATATGCCTAAGAGGAATGAAAAGAGAGAGGTTTCATGTTTGTAATCATAAGCAAGGAAAATTTTGTAATCAAAATTAAATTTGTTGTAGAGAAATTGGAAGCTTTTTATATCCTTTCTTTGTATGTCTTTTAGTTTCCTCTCCTTAATAAGACTAAAATTTATCCTAAAAAAAAAGTTTGAGAGAGAGGAGTGAAGAAACACTGTTAAGTGATGCTTCTTTTTAAAAAATCTTTCATGCAATGTAATGTGTTTAATTGTTTGCAATGATCAACAGGGTATTTTTGCCAGACCCAACATCACTAGGTAGAAACACATATGTAGTATGTAGATCAAGCCTTTAAATTTCACAGTAGACAAATCCAGAGAAGATTATCAAAGAATTCCTTGAAGCTGGGGAAGGTGTCACAAAGGTTACAGACAGGAGGAGGAGTCAAAGAGAAAACATTTGGGGAAAGTGCTGTAAAAATAAATATGGAATTTGTGTAACTGAGGTGTTATGAAATTTGAAAACATAAATAGGGTTGCCAAGTCCAATTAAAGAAAAATCTGGGGACTTTGGGGGCGGAGCCAGGAGACTTTGGGGGTGGAGCCAGGAGACACTGGGGGTGGAGCCAGGAACAAGGGTGTGACAAGCATAATTGAACTCCAAGGGAGTTCTGGCCATCACATTTAAAGGGACAGCTCACCTTTTTAAATGCCTTTCTTCCATAGGAAATAATTAAGGATAGGGGCACCATCTTTTGGGGCTCATAGAATTGGACCCTCTGGTCCAATCGTTTTGAAACTTGGGGGGTATTTTGGGGAGAGGCACTAGATGCTATACTAAAAATCTGGTGCCTCTACCTCAAAAAATAGCCCCCCCAGAGCCCCCAATACCCACGGATCAATTCCCTATTATTCCCTATGGGAATCATTCTCCATAGGGAATAATAGAGTGCCCAGTAGACATTTCCCTCCCCCCCCACGCTTTCTAAAGGGGGGGAGGGCCTCCATACGAGGGAATCCCCCTCCCTGCCCCCTCCCTCTCTCTCACACACACACACACAAATACTTACTTGGTCTTCTTCCGGAGAACTGTGCCTGCTGTGAAAACGAAAGCAAAGAAGGGAGGGGCCGTTCTCCGAAGCCCTTCCTGTTTCCTCCTTCCTGCCCAGCCTTAAAGGGACAGGGATTTTACAAACTGCTCAGGAGCTCTATAGGTATGTTCTCCCCCCCACCCCCCCGCTTCTCAATTTTTGAAGACCGGGAGATTAAGCTGGGAACCCAGAAGTCTCCCGCTAAAGCGGGGGGATTGGGACCCCTAAACATAAATGATAATACCAAAAGCACAGTTTCAATATAAATTTGGAGAAATTTTGCTCACTGTTGGAATGAATTGCTGTGATAGGCAGGGGGAGTTCCAAACCAAACCTGAGCAACATATCTCAGTGGCAAAACATGCGAAGAAATGATGTGTCAGCAGCATTGCATCCAAAGTTTGCTTTCAAACTCTGCTTAGTTATCTAAAAATAGCTAAACCAGCCTTTCCATGAAAATGCTGTGCTCAAACTCCTTTCTGTGTAAGAGGAAAACAGAATGTATTTTGAAGTCTCCTAACACTATGTACCAACACTACGAACACATGCCATGCTGTGTCTTGATTATTATAAGGGCCCAATCTACAGAGACAGCAGAAGATGGGATCTGACTCTAAGTTCTCATTGCTGGCAAAAGGGGGCCTGTTGCTCCTTTGATCTAGTGCCAAAAGTACGATTCACCATGAACCAAAACAGTAGCAGCTATAACTGTTACAGCAAAGCCTCAAAATCGCATGCTGCAAGAGCACTATGTATGGTACTATTTCTTTTATAGAGCAAAGGAAGTTGCTACCTTCAATAGAGTTTTGCTTCTACTACAAACCCTAGCAAGAGTGATCTCCTCTGTTAGTTACGGTGCTGTTCTACTTGATATGTATGAGAGTAAATGGTAAGCTGATGGTAGTGGAATGGTATGGTATAGCCTGATCTCATCAGATCCTGGAAGCTAAGCGGGGTCAGTACTTGGATGGGGGGACCACCACGGAAACTCTGCAGGGGAAGGCAATGGCAAATCACCTCTGTGCTTTTCACTTGCCTTGAAAGTCCTTTGCGGGAGTCACCATAATTTGATGTATCTTAATAGCACATACAAACATACAGTATATTAATGATAAATTGCAAGGCAGTAGTTTTCATTACAAAATCTAAAGATCTTGAATATTAGCTGCTTCTGATTTTGTAGGAGCAAGCAATATTTTGATTGCAAGAGTTTACACTCTGCCTGCTCTCTACAGGTTTTGTATTCTTATACTATCAGATACTGGTCTAATTAACTTGCTTGTTTTTTACAAAGTGTGCTCTACAGTGTCATTTAGCCATTCAGTACTTCAGTAAGACTATAATAACAACTGAGCATCAGCCTTTCCCTTCGTTTCATGAAATGTAATCTTAGCAGTTAATTGCATTAAACCCCATGACCATTCATGTTTTGGGTCCCCCCCCCCCCTCAAATAACGTATTTGGAAACTGAATTTACTTTTCTTGCAATGACATTCTTTTCCGTTGAGCAGAGATTCTATAGAAGCACCTGAATGATTTGTTCTCAGTTTAAAATGATAAATATTTTGTGTATATTTGCATGCCCATAATTATTGGCGGGTTTGAAGTCTGTATATCCCATTGATGGGTCATGCATCATTTAAATTCAGCTACATTTTGTACCTTTATAAAACTGGCAGCATTAATCAGTTGGCAGCATTCAACATGTTGGTGCCTACTCAGAACTGACTGTGTTCAGGTAGCAGTGTGAGTGTGCAAATGATTTGCAGCCTAGTATAAGCACTTAGCACAAGCACATTCACTTTTGGGAATTAGGCATTCAAAATGGAGAAAGAAGGAATACTAGACAGACAAACCAATAAAGTACCCTTACCTAACAGGACTGAAAAAACTGAGGAAAGCATCTTTTTTGTCATTCAGTAATTTCTTTTGTTAGGTGGATTGAATGAAGACAGGTTGTAGCCAGAAAATTTCTGGTGGAGAAAAAAAAATGGTGAAGGGGCCGCAAGAGCAGCAGCGGGGAGATCGGGTGGGGGCAGGAGCGGCTCTAAAGTGAATAGTGCCCTAGTCAGACACCCCCCCCCCACTGCGGCACCCCACTCGCCTGCTCCCCTTGCCCGAGGCAGAGCCGGTGCTGGAGGAGCGACCCCCAGCAGCTCTCTGGCAGTGTCAATGGCTCCTCCTGCCTTGCTTAGGCAAGGGGCTGCTGTGACCTTAGGGTCCATGAACTGAATCTTTTGGAACCCCAAAAGACTCTTCTGGACATTCCCAGAGGGGAGTTGCTCTGTGAAGCTCTGGACTTTTAACTATCTATGATTGTCTTGTTGTCAAGGGGAAGGAACATCTGATCTGAACAGGAGACATATGACAAGAAGTGTTTTTTATTAACTGGAGGAAAAAAGAAAATATCGACTGCTCTGAACCATGATATGAAATACTGCAAGACCCCGGTTTGAACATCTGACGAAGCCATTCAGTGTGAAACGGCCTGCTCCATCATGCGGCCCCGTGATCAACTCATGGAATTGGGGTTTAGCTCTTGCACCACTGACAATCTCTGAAAAATGGCACTATGATTGCCTCATAAAGTGTGGAAATGATTGTGGTGGAATTTGATATATCCTGGACTGATGATTCATTTTCCTGGTTTGCCGGGTTTTTGCCATGTCAATTTGATGTCATAGGAATTCACTTGTGTAAATTAATGTTATCAGCTTTCTCCTAAATGTATTTTTAAGATTTTTTGAATTACACACTTCAATAGTTTGAATACATTGCCACTAATTTACAACCGTGAACCTTTCTGGTTTTTATATTTGCATTCAATTGCGGTTTCCTCTTATTGTTTTTGCTGCTTTTGCTCCTCCTGCCACGGAGCAGCGACGGGCTTAAGGGGGGGTTGTGGGTGACTCTAGAGAGAGAGAGAGAGACTGACAGGAGGGGTTGGAGAGGGAGGGAGAAAAAAAAGCTTGCTCGTTGTAATGTACTCAGTGACGAGACGTGTTGAAGGCAACATGCTTTATTAGCGGGTACATCGCAAGAGAGAGAATGGCGGGCCGGGTCCCAATTATATACATGCCCCGGAACAACCCTCTGTGAGGCCAGGTCCAATCCTGGTCAGTTAAACTTCCACCACAGATCTTGATTGGCGGTGCGTATTAGCGAGCTACATCCGGGGACCAGTGGGGTTCCACTGGTCGCCTCTGTAGCGTGCGCTGTGCTGTACATAGGGATTAGAATGCAGGACATAACACTCCTCCCCCCTAGTTCAGGACACATAGTCTTTCAAGTACGCCGGTGCCCGGCATTCCCTGGTCGACCTCCTTGGGGTTGCTTGGGGAGTCGGTGCGGCCGCTGCGGCTGGTGGAGCGGTGGTTTTCCCTTGTTGAGGTGTTGCCAGACACTGACTCGCCATCGCTTGTTGCTCGTCTGGAGTCTCTTCTCTGGTGGGGTCGCTTCCGCCGCTGTGGTGCTCTTCCGCCCGCGCAGTCGGTGTGGCCGGCATGGGCAGGGTATTTTCCGGGGGTGTTGCTGTCAGTTCTTCCCTGCTCCCCCCCCCCCGTGGCGGTTGGTTCCTCTGGCAAAGTGTGGCGGCGCAACTGATCGATATGCCTCCTGAGAACCTGGCCCCCCTCTGTCAAGACCTCGTATGAGCGGGACCCGGTCACGTGCAGCACCCGGGCGGCTATCTACTCTGGGCTGCTTGCAAAGTTCTTAGCGTACACCAGGTCCCCTGGGGAGAACCCCCTGGCGACTTCCCTGGTTCTGGGGGAACTGCGGAGGTCAGTGGCCCGGTTGGGATGTAGCCTATCTAACCTCGTGATCAATTTCCTCCCCATTAGTAATTCGGCAGGGCTTGACCCAATGATGGGGTTGGGGGTGATTCAGTTGTCAAATAGGAAGGCTGCCAGGCGGTGGTCCCAGTAGCCCTGTACAATACGCCCCAGGGCCTCTTTGGTGGTGCACACCATGCGCTCAGCCTGGCCGTTGGTGGCCGGATGGAAGGGGGCGGACCTAATGTGATGAATGAGATATCTATTCAAGAAATCCCAGAATTCCTGGGAGGTGAAAGCGGTCCCATTGTCCGTGACCAGGGTATCGGGGATTCCGTGTGTGCAAAAGACCCTTTGCAAGGCTCGGACCGCTGCTGCTGTGGAGGTGGAAGCTATGGGGATCACCTCTAACTACTTGGTGTATGCATCGACCAAGATGAAGAATATCTGGCCCTGGTATGGCCCCACAAAATCTAAGTGAAGCCGGGACCACAGCTTCCTGTTGGACTCCCAGCGGTGGACGGGGGTGCTAGGCAGCTGAGAGCATCAGCGTGTCCCATGGCCTTGCCCGGGCGGTGAACCAGGGCGTATGTATACGAGTTTAGGAACGGGTTCCACCTCAGGACTTGCTGTGATACAATTTACGGGGTCTGGCAGTCTGGGGCAAGGAGGCCCAGAAGCGGCTTGTGATCCGTGGCGATCTTGAAGCACCTACCATACAGGTAGTCATTGAATTTATGCACACCCGCCACAATCGCCAAGGCCTCCTTGTCGATCTGAGCGTAGTTGCGCTCTGCGAGGGTCAGGGTCCTCGAATAGTATGCCACAGGAGCCTCCCTCCCGTCTGAAGGTTGGTGCCCCAGGACTGCGCCCACCCCGTACGGGGAAGCATTGCATGCCAAAATCAATGGTACGGCTTCATCAAAATGGTGGAGCACCGCATTGGAAACAAGGAGGTCTTTGACTACCTGAAAAGCGGCGGCCTGCTGCTTCCCCCAGACCCACGGGGTGTGTTTATCAAGCAGCCTGTGGAGGAGTTCCGCGATGGCCGCTTTATGGGGCAAAAACAAATGGTAAAAATTTAATAATCCCAAGAAACTTTGTAGCTCCACCTTGCACATGGGGGGCGGGGTGTGGACTATTGCCCTGGTCTTGTCCTCTGTCAGGTGGATTCCCTCAGCGTCTACCACAAAACCCAAGAACTCCACCCTTGGCACCTCTAGTGAACACTTTTCCTTTTTTTACTTTCAGGCCTGCCATCTGGAAGCTGTGGAGCACCTCTCTCAGGTGGCTGCTGAACTCCTCCGCGTCCGGGGCCACGATCAGATCATCGTCAAAGAACAGTTGCACTCAGGGGATCCCTTTGAGAAGAGAGTCCATTATGCTCTGAAAGATCCCCGGAGCGACACTAACCCCAAATTGCAACCGCCGCACCCGAAAAGCTCCCCTGTGGGTGACAATAGTTTGAGCATTGCTGTCTTGGCGTCTACCGGGAGTTGCTGGTACGCCTGGGCCAGGTCTAGTTTTCCAAAAACCTTGGAACCCACTAGGGCCGCCAGGACGTGGCTGACCACTGGGACGGGGTATGGGTTGTCCTGTAGCGCTTTATTGATAGTGCACTTGTAGTCAGAGCATATTCGCACATCCCCGTTCGGCTTCACTGGGGTGACTATGGGTGTTTCCCAGGCAGCATAGGATACCGGTTCCAGCACTCCCTGGGCCATGAGTCGGTCCAGCTCCACTTCTATTTTAGGTTTTAGAGCAAACGGAACTCGCCTGGCCTTCAGTCTTATCGGTCTAACGAAGGGATCGAGAGGTAAGGTGATGGGCGGCCCCTTGTAACTCCCCAGGGTCCCATCAAATTCCCGGCACACGTTATCGAAGTTATTCGTTTGCATCTGCTGCACCCCCACTAATTGAATACCTAGCGGTCTAAACCAGGCCAGCCCCAGTAATGTGGTGAGCTGGCGCTTAACCACTAGAATGTCCAGTGGCCCCCTGAAGTTCTTCCTCTCTACGTGTACCATGGCCCAGCCCAAAATGTGCACGGGGTTTTTCTGAAAGTCCCGCAATATAAAATCAGCCGGTCTCAATTGGAGCCGGCGACGGGGGCACAGTTTTCTTAGGGTCTCCTCCGAAATTATAGATATGGAGGAGCCCGAGTCCACCTCCATTTTGTATGGAGCACCCTCGATTAGGACCGACAGGCTAACTTTATCGGGGCGGTGAGGGGCAAGTTCATTACCTGCAGGCTGGTCGATGCTGTTGTGTGAGCATCGGTAGAGTCATGGTGAGCGGCCTGGCGTCTGCGAGTTGCCTTGGCCCGGCAAGCCCGTGCTATGTGGCCCACCTTCCCGCAGTTCCTGCAGTCCATGTTGCGATAGGGGCAGTCCCGTCTCTCGTGGGGATCGCCACAGCTGGCACACTTGCTGTTGGTCGGTCTCTCTGTGGCTCGTTGCCACGTGGGGGCTCTCGGGCCCATTCCTTGTTGGCGGTGGAGCTGGAAGGCCTCTTCATCCTCTGGGTCGCCGGGCACCATTTTTTCCTGGTGGACTTCTCCTCGCGGGTTGTTGTATGCTTTGGTGGTTCTTTCAAACGCGGTTGCTTCGTGAAAGCTTGTTGAAGGGTGAGCTCCTCCTTTGCGAATAGCTTTTGCTGCAGCCTGTCGTCTCGGAGGCCCCATACGAATCGGTCTCTCAAGGCTTCCTCCCGCTTGTCGAAACTGCAGTTCCCTGTGATCTGGCGGAAAGCGGCCAGGTAGACAGCAGCCGTTTCTCCGGGCCCTTGATCTCTCTTGTGGAAGAGGAATCGGCGGGCAATGATGGAAGGCTGGGGCAAGAAATGCCCGGTGAGGAGTCTGACGAGCTCCCCGTACGTTCTCTTGGTGAGCTTCGCAGGGGCCGAGAGACCTCTGGCGATCTCGAAGGTGGCCTCCCCGCAGACGCTCAGGAGTACATCCCTCATGCGGCTGTCATCGGTAATCATGTTTGCACGTAGGTAGCATTCGACCCCCTCCATGTAGGTCTCCCACCTCTCGGGGTTGGTGGGGTCGAACTCAGCAAGATGGCCTATCATTACACTCAGGTTTTCCATGGTGGCGGCAGGCGCTTCTGTCTCTTGCAGCTCTGTGCCTTCCTCATCTCTAGCCAGGTCGCGACTTCCCGCTTGGGGAGTCCTCCTAGCTAGATCCCACCTTCGTCGCCAGTGTAATGTACTCAGTGATGAGATGTGTTGAAGGCAACATGCTTTATTAGCGGGTACATCAGAAGAGGGAGAATGGCGGGCCGGGTCCCGATTATATACATGCCCCGGAACAACCCTCCGTGAGGCCAGGTCCAATCCTGGTCAGCTAAACTTCCCACCATAGATCTTGATTGGCGGTGCGTATTAGCGAGCTACATCCGGGGACCAGTGGGGTTCCACTGGTCGCCTCTGTAGCTTGCGCTGTGCTGTACATAGGGATTAGAATGCAGGACATAACACTCATGTTTGGGAAAGGGAGGGGGACCAGCTGCACGAGAATCTCCTCATATAACTGCCACTGGCGGAGGAACGACCCAAATGACAACTGAGAAGAAGGCGGCTCTTTCCCACAGTGAGCTCATCTGGGCAAGGTCCCTTCAAGCCGGGGTCTCTCCTCACGCTCCCTGCCGCCGCCGCGCTCCGCTTCCCAGATGCTGTCTCACTCCTTCTATGTGACCCACTTCTATTTCCAGCAACGCTTGATTGGTTGGATCTTTTCTAGGAAGGCAGTGCTCCCCTGGGTTGGGCTGAAAGATGAGGGAATCCACAGAAACCTCTGACATCTTCACAAACCCAGCAGAGTCTCTGCTCTCTCGGCTAAGTAACAATTGAGCTGCAGTGATTAGTTCCAGTTCAAAAGAAGAGCTACTGACCTGCTTTTCCACCAGGAACCAAATCAAACATAATTAATTAAAGGCGAGAGAGTTGGCAATGGATAAAGACCAACAATAAAAATGTCTTCAAATATATTAGAAGCAGGAAATCAGCCAGGGAGGCAGTGGGGCCCTTGGATGACCAAGGGGTCAAAGGATTACTGAAGGAGGATAGGGAAATGGCTGAGAAGCTAAATGAATATTTTGCCTCCGTCTTCATTGTGGAAGATGAGAAGTGTTTGCCTGCTCCGGAACCACTTCTATTGGAAGGAGTGTTGAAAGACCTGAGCCAGATTGAGGTGACAAGAGAGGAGGTCCTACAACTGATGGACGAATTAAAAACTAATAAGTCACCAGGTCCGGATGGCATATATGAAAGAGTTCTGAAACAACTCAAAGTTGAACTTGTGGATTCCTGACAAAAATATATAATCTTTCATTGACATCTGCCTCCGTCTGAAAACTGGAAGGTAGCAAATGTCACCCCCATCTTTAAAAGGGGTTCCAGAGGAGATCCGGGTAACTACAGGACAGTCAGTCTGACTTCAATACCGGGAAAGTTGGTAGAAACCATTATCAAGGACAGAATGAGTAGGCACATTGATGAACAGGGGTTATTGAGGAAGACTCATCATGGGTTCTATAAGGGAAGATCTTGCCTCACTAACCTGTTACATTTCTTTGAGGGGGTGAACAAACATGTAGACAAAGGAGACCCGATAGATATTGTTTACCTTGACTTCCAAAAAGCTTTTGATAAAGTTCCTCATCAAAGGCTGCTTAGAAAGCTCGAGAGTCATGGAGTAAAAAGACAGGTCCTCTTGTGGATCAAAAACTGGCTAATTAATAGTAAGCAGTGAGTGAGTATAAATGGGCAGTTTTCGCAGTGGAGGATGGTAAGCAGTGGAGTGCTGCAGGGCTCAGTACTGGGTCCCATGCTCTTTAACTTGTTCATAAATGATTTGGAGCTGAGAGTAAGCAATGAAGTGGCCAAGTTTGCGGATGACACTAAATTGTCCAGGGTGGTAAGAACCAGAGAGGCTTGTGAGGAACTCCAAAGGGATCTGTTGAGGCTGGGTGAGTGGGTGTCAATGTGGCAGATGAGGTTCAATGTGGCCAAGTGCAAAGTAATGCACATTGGGGCCAAGAATCCCAGCTGCAAATACAAGTTGATGGGGTGTGAACTGGCAGAGACTGACCAAGAGAGAGATCTTGGGGTCATGGTAGATAACTCACTGAAAATGTCAAGACAGTGTGTGTTTGCAATAAAAAAGGCCAACACCATGCTGGGAATTATTAGGAAGGGAATTGAAAACAAATCAGCCAGTATCATAATGCCCCTGTATAAATCGATGCTGCGGTCTCATTTGGAATACTGTGTGCAATTCTGGTCACCACACTTCGAAAAGGATATTATAGTACTGGAAAAAGGGCAGAAAAGGGCAACTAGAATGATTAAAGGTTTGGAACACTTTCCCTATGAAGAAAGGTTAAAACGCTTGGGACTCTTTAGCTTGGAGAAACGTCGACTGCGGGGTGACATGATAGAGGTTTACAAGATTATGCATGGGATGGAGAAGGTAGAGAAAGAAGTACTTTTCTCCCTTTCTCACAATACAAGAACTCGTGGGCATTCAATGATATTGCTGAGCAGTCGGGTTAGAACGGATAAAAGGAGGTACTTCTTCACCCAAAGGTGATTAACATGTGGAATTCACTGCCACAGGAGGTGGTGGCAGCTACAAGCATAGCCAGCTTCAAGAGGGGGTTAGATAAAAATATGGAGCAGAGGTCCATCAGTGGCTATTAGCCACAGTATGTATATATATATGGCACTCCACTCACCCCCGTCTCCCTCTCAACAAAACGCACAGGCTGCAAGAAGGATCCGCCAACAGGGCTTAGTTTCAGTCGCAGTGTGTGTGTGGGGGGGGAGCCACGAGCCGTAGGGGGTTAGTGGCAGCCACAGCAGCTGGAGGGGTAAGGAGGGGCCATACATGTTGAGGGGGGCTTTGGGTGAAGGGGCCGTGCCTCCCGTGCCCACCCCTCCGTGACTACGGGCCTGAATGGAGAGCACATGGGGGATGGAGAGGGGAGCACCAACAGAATGCAAAAACATTTGAAATGTGATTTAGAATTTTTTCAACTCATGCTTGATTAAAACCCAAAATTTGTCAAGGGTGCTGCTTTACATTTGCAATTAAATTGTGATTTGAACAGGGAGGAGCATTCATCCATGACTGGTTACCTCCTGTCTTAGTCTTTCCTTTGAACATGTTTTCTAGTTTAAACTACAAATTAAAAAAGCCATAGATCAGGGGTGTCACTCATTTGTTAAGAGGGCCGGATCTGACATAAATGAGACCTTGTTTGTCCAGGCAATGTGTGTCATAAAATGTAATGCCAGGTAGCAGAGATATAAACTTTTTTAAGGACACAATTAAAGATTTCTTTAAAACTTTAAATAAAACTTGCTTAAAAGATTAGCTCCCTTGCATTCCCTTGCAATATTTTGTTTATCTGCCCCGTGGCACAGAGTGGTAAAGCTGCAGTACTGCAGTCGGAGTCCTCTGCTCACAACCTGAGTTCGATCCCAGCAAAAGCTGGTTCAGGTAGCTGGCTACAGGTTGACTCAGCCTTCCATCTTTCCGAGGTTGGTAAAATGAGTACCCAGCTTGCTGGGGGGAAAGTGTAGATGACAATGCAAACCACCCTGTAAAAAGTCTGCCATGAAAACGTGAAAGCAACGTCACCCCAGAGTCGGAAACGAATGGTGCTTGCACAGGGGACTACCTTTACCTTTCATATTTTGTTTATATAACAGTTTCTGATAACTAACACTGCTTTGAATTATTGCATCAAAATCTGGAGACAATGTCTGTGCTATAGCAATCTTGAGTATGATGTTCAGGTGTTGTTCAGATGTGTGTCTGTAAGTTGCAAGCCTACTTTTGATTTATTGAGAGGGCTTTTTTTGAGCAGGAACACGCAGTTCTGGCTGGCTTGATGTCTGGGAGTGTGGTCTAATATGTAAATGAGTCCCTGCTGGGCTTTTTCTACAAAAAAGCCCTGTTTATTGACATTTATTACTGAAATCACATGGCCAATGTTTTAAGCCTAAGACACAGAGGGAAATATGAAATGGCTGGGCATTGTGAGCTTTTGTACATGAGTTGCTTCATGTACTGGTCAAGAACACATGAAGGCAGCATGGCAAAGACTGAGGGCTATGTTTTTGTCTATAGTCTTCCCTAGATAAATAACTACAATTCCTATGAGGCAGTGCAAGAATACAGAGACAGCAATGTATAGTGGTCAGTATCAGCCTACTTATATGGGAAGCCTAGGTTAAAAATACCCAGTCTGCAGAGGAAATGTGCTGGGTGAACTTGGTCTGGACACACACTCTCAGCCTAATCCACCTCACTGACTTGTTATTCCTCATCTAAATAGCACATTGCTTTCCTACTGAAAAAGACTGGATGAATACAGTGAAAAGGGAGTGGCAAACCCTGTTGCACCCAGGAGATCCCTGGCAAAAATGCACACTCTTTAGCAAGGCAAAAAGCTCATACCTTGAATAAAACTTTGTTGGCCTTAAAGGTGCTTTGTATCTTTCCTGTGTGATTGAGGGAACTTGGCAAAGGAAGCTCTGGCTCTTGTGTATTGAGAGCTTTGAGCGAGCACCCATTGTGTGAGAGGCTCCTCACAGCTGCTTTCAGATTGGCCACTCTTGCCAAACCAGCCGATCAGGTAACATCTGTAGTATAAACACCCATATAAGGAAAGGTTCCTAGTGTCTGTGTTCTGATTGGTTTGTTATTGCTGGGGGTGTGGTTTGGGGTTGGGTTTCTGTGTATATAGTTGTGACTTGCCATGTGTGTGTATGCTTGTTTTAGGTTCAAGTAAAGAGCTATGCTGAAATCACTTTAGCGTCTGAACCCACACTTAACACTTTCCCTCCCTTCCCAGGGGACAAGGAGGTGGAGAAGCCTCAGCCAATGGAAGGAAGCTCGGCTCAGTAGCTCTGCTCTGTGATTGAGAGAGCCTGGCAAAGTAAGCTCTCCCTCCCCACCTTCCTCCTCATTGAGGAGACTCAGCCAGTGGAGAAGATAAGAGGTTTTGGTCCTGTGTGAAAAACAAGCCTGATGAAGAAGGAAGCAGAAGGAAGCAAGAGAGGGAGAAGGAAGCAGACATGCTTGCAGCCCTGATACAAGCCCTCCAGTGGCTTGATTCATCCCACGAGCTGCATGTTTGATATCCCTGCCATAGATTATGGTATTGTTGGACTATATATTGCAGTCAACACAGCCTTTTGGAGTTTTCAGTTCTGTTTCATTTTAAGCAGGTTCCTCTGAAAACACAAAAGCACAACATTTATCAGTTGTACAGCATTTTGCAATGTGTAGTGTTCCCCCCCACACACACACATTGCCCAATATATATCAGAACACTTAGAACTCTGGTGCTCATGATTTTGAATGCCCCACTTCCAGTCAATAGCGGGTATATCTTGATTTTAGAATCAATGAATGCTGTGCAGTGGCGGCAGGGGATGAGCAGAGCGCGCTGGCAGAGGGCCGGAGGAAACTGGCAGTGGGGGGGGGGAGTGGCAGGCAAACTAGCCAGTTGCCTTGGGCGCTGGAGAGGAGGGAGCCCAACTCAACACCCCCAGCCTCTCGGCGCCCTAGACAATCACCTCGTTTGCCTAGTGGGTGAGTCGTCCCTGACTGGCAGAAATCCTTCCATCAGCAGAAACGCTCAATAGAATTCAACCCAAAATAATCAAATATACTGCACTGAACATACAGCAAATGAGCAAAATAATCATCTGGGAAATAAAATTACTTTGTTGTAGAATGGTGATTAACATGTGGAAGGGTGATTAACATGTGGAATTCACTGCCACAGGAGGTGGTGGCGGCCACAAGCATGGCCACCTTCAAGAGGGGGTTAGATAAAAATATGGAGCAGAGGTCCATCAGTGGCTATTAGCCACAGTGTGTATGTGTGTGTGTGTGTGTATATATATATATATATATATATATATATATATATATATATATATATATATATTTGGCCGCTGTGTGACACAGAATGTTGGACTGGATGGGCCATTGGCCTGATCTAACATGGCTTGGCTTCTCTTATGTTCTTATGTTCTTATGTTCATGGTGCAGGGGCCCCATCTGTGAGTAAGAGAATGCCTCTAGGAAGGTTTAGAGATACCAGGACTGTTAAACTAATATTAGAGGCAGACCCTTTGCCTTGATATACTTTTAAAAACATTGTTCAAATTCTTTTTTTAGTGAGGTTGTTGTATTAGTCTATCACAACTCAAGAGTCTTGAGGAATCCAATGGCTGCTTTCAAGGGTGGACTCTATTGCATCATAATCTGCAGAGGTCGCTACCCTCTCCAAATGCCATCCTTCCCTGGGCTGCATTCATAATTCCCCAGGAATTTATCAACCCAGAGTTGTCTTTCCATTGGAATTACAAAGGCCAGCAGTCTGTCTTGTATCTCTTCTATTTAGCTGCCCCCTGCTCATTGGCCAGGGCATATGAGGTACCCAGAGGCCATCCCTTCCCCTCCCCAGCATTGCAGCTTTCTTTCTTTATCAGAGGGCACAGCCAAAAGTGATTCCTACAACCAAACAAGATGGGGAAAGAGCTACTCAATCAATGTATTGTTTTTTAAAAATCTGTTTTTATATATGTCTCCTAGGGTATTCTAAAACAGATGTTCAACTGTGATCTGGATGAATGATCTTTCTTCTGCAGTGACCACAGATTGTTGGGTCCTGGTTGCCCTGGCACACCATTCAGTTTCTTTTGAATATCCTGTTCTGTTCTTGGGTTTGTTTTTAAACGGCCCCCAGTGATTTCTGCCACCCAGAATGTCTTTACTCAGATTTAGTTCTGCTGGCAGCCCCTAGCAGAGGATTTTGGTTTTCCAACCCAAGCCGTAGTTTCTATGCCAAATACTCATCAAGAATTGCACTCATACCAGAAAATGCATCCTGAGTTTGCTGCTTGTCAAAATACTTGTCGTGAGGCCTATTGGTGAAAGGATGTGAAGTGTTGGGATCTGGCACCATGACAACCAGAGGAAAAGATTGGCCTGTTTTTATTGATATGACCAGATATTTCAAGTTGTATGGGATAGGGAGAAGGTAATATGGTAATGACATTAATATTAATGTCTTAGAGGAAAAATATTAATAAACATAGCTAAAATGCATATAGTTATGATAGTAACTGGTATTTCATAGATACACTGAGAAAATTAGTAGAGTTGCCAACTCTAGCCTGGGAAATTCCTGATGATTTGGGAGCACTTCCTATGGAGAGGGGAATTTGGGAAGGGATTTCCAATAGAATCTATGGTATGGCATAGAGACTGTCCTCTAAAGCTGCCATTCCCCCCTAGGCATCCGGCTAACATCTATCTGTCTTCTTGCCCTACTTGGAAGATGAGCAAGTGAAGCCAAAACTAAAGGGCATGCAAAGCGGAAACTTGCTCCTGTTTTACCTTCCCCTCATCCTACTTCTTAACATGGACATGGACTCTGGGACCAGGGCCTGCAATAAACCATAATGCCAACTCTGTGCTCATATTCACTCTGACAGCACAATTACCAGACCTTGCGACATCAGCTGTATCATTTCAGTTTCACAAGGCTACCCTCAAAATCTTGTTGGTCTATTTCAGGTAATGTCATTGTGCTGGTCTCATCGTGGTGCACCAGCGCTCTTTGAGGGCAGGCTTCCCCCACTGGCCAGTTGTGTGGTAGTGGTGGATTGGGGGCCCTGAAATCGGGGAAACCTCCACCCCCAGTGGGAGGCTGGGAATATGCTCTTGACTTGAATATGCTCTTCTAGTACAAACCAACACCGCTACCTCCCTGAAAAGAACTAGAAGGAACATGAATTCAGGGATTAAATACACTCTCTTTTAGACTGGCAAGGTTAGGCCAGTCTGGAAATATCTTCCATCCCCATAACTGACTGCACACACAATTCAGAAATAGGGAAGTATGATTTTTCTCTCTTTCTCTCTCTCAATCCAGTCCCCTCTTCCACTTGCCTTATTTCTTGCTCTACAGCAAATAGAAAGCTAAACAAAATAACACTGCAAATAATAAATATTGTAATAGTTATCAGTTACAAGGTTGCTGAAATAGCATACCATACAGTAGCTTAAATAATAATGATAATCACATTGCATATACAATATGAAGTCCATCCTCAGAATAATGGAAGTAATGAGTAAAAGTAATGGAAGTAATTGAGCAATGAGCAAAAGTGATACAGTCTCTGTATGCAGTTTAAGATTAAGCTGATTCAGAGTGGATTGCAAGGATCTCCATATACTTTAAGCTGATTCTAAATTGTATGTGCAATGTGATTATCATTATTATTTATGCTACTGTGTGGTATGCTATTTCAGCAACCTTGTAACTGATAACTATTACAATATTTATTATTTGATCTGCCATCTCTTGGTCTTCAGCCTTTAAGCCACAATTCACTTCCTTTTCTCATGCCTGTCCAACCTTGCCTAGGGTTGCCAGGTCCTGCACATGTGACACAATGACATTACCCGGAAGTGACATTATAGTACCAGGCACATTGCCAGGGGGATGCTCTATCACTTGAGGAAAAACTCTATGATAATCATAGAGGTTTTTCCCCAAGTGAGAGAGTGTCTCCCCCACCATGTGCTCAGTAGGATAACATCACTTCAGGCGATGTCATTGTGCTGGGCACATCATGGTGCACCAGCACTCTTTGGGGGTGGACTTACCCTACTGGCCAGTTGTGTGGTGGTGGTGGGTTGGGGGCCCTGAAATCAGGGGAACCTCCACCACCAGTGGGAGACTGAGAATCCTAAACCTGCCTGTTTTTGGTCTTGCCTTTTTCCTACTCCCATTGAACTGAAGCTGCCCCATTCCCCTCTTGTCAAATCATTTCCTTAACCTACTGCTCTCCCTCAAGACCAAACTAGACATGATAGCATCCACAGGTCCACGTGTGCATACCGCTGCCATTTTAAAGTGATTTTAAAATGTCACAAGACCTACAGCATGGAGAGCTTAAGTGCTCTTGTTCAATCTCCATGCCTTTCAAGTGCTGAAATGGCTGCCTCCGATCCCCCCCACAACCCCACACACCATTTTAGCACTTGAAAACAAGAGCATCTCAGCCCTCTCCATTTTAAACCTTTAAAATGGCAGGGCCATTCACAGGCCAGATGTGTGGAAGGATGCAATCACTAATATTTTTGGCCTTCATTCCCACAGCCTTCCAGTCAGCCCACTCTTCTTCATTCCCATGCTACCTCCCTTCTGTCACAACTTTTCCTAGTTTGCTTAGAGACACATGACGCACATATATTGGTAGATTCCATTTTTAACCATAGATGAGAAGCATCTAGATATGGTAGTTACTGCCACTAGGATGGTTTAAAAATGTTATGTTTTTATTTTTTTGTAATTACTGCCTCCCTCTCTCAGCTTTTTAATCCCTTTCTATAGCCAATAAAGTTGAATTTCTTTCTTAGAAGTGTCTCTTTTGCTTCTCAAATATCACTCCAATCATGCCCCTGTGTACATGTACGTTTAAGATGTGAAGGTATCTGGATACCTGGTGCAAAGGTAGCGGACATGACGTGTGTAGTAGATAGGCTGATAGACAGTGCTGGGGAGGAGCCAGTGGTCATGGTGCATGTTGGCACCAACGATGTGGGGAAATGCAGTCGTGAGGTCCTGGAGGAAAAATTTAGGCTGCTAGGCAGGAGACTTAAGGCCAAGACCTCCAAGGTAGCCTTCTCAGAAGTGCTACCTGTTCCACGTGCCGGGCAGGAGATACAGGCACAAATTAGAAGTCTCAATGTGTGGATGAGATGATGGTGTACAGAGGAAGGGTTTAAGTTTGTTAGGCACTAGGGTACTTTCTGGAACAAGCGGGAGCTGTACAAAAGAGACGGTCTCTACTTGTCCCCAGATCAAACCAGTCTGCTGACGCTTAAAATCAAAAAGGTGGCAGAGCAGTTTTTAATCTAAATCTTGGGGGAAAGCCGACAGGAGATGAAATGTCTCTGGTTCAGGAGGACTCATTTCAAAGAGATGAAGGGTTAGCTGTTACTTTTCTACCGGGTAATGGATCAGAGTTGTCCACTGAGATGGTGACAAACAGTATGGACTGTCTGCCAAAGTCTCGAGGCAGCAGGAGGAAGGTTGTGGGCCTAGCTTGCCTGGGAAATTATAGATGTTTGTATTCAAATGCTAGAAGTGTTCAAAGTAAAATTGGTGAGTTGGAATGTTTAGTGTTGAGAGAAAACGTACGCATTGTGGAAATTTCAGAAACTTGGTGGAATGAGGAGAATCAGTGGGACACGGTGATTCCTGGATATAAGTTATATCGGAAGGATAGGGAAGGAAGGGTTGGAGGTGGGGTGGCTCTGTATGTCATAGAGGGTATACGGTCCAGTAAGACGGAGGTCAGAGAATTAGATTCCCTTCTAGAAATGCTTTGGGTTCAAATAGAGAGCCCTAAAGGAAATTTAACTATGGGAGTTTGTTATCGCCCACCAAATCAAAAGAGAGAGGACGATTATAATATGATGGAGGGATTAAAGATAGCGGCTAAATGTAAAAACTGTGTCGCAATAGGTGATTTTACCTACCCTCAGATTGATTGGGTCAATATGTGTTCTGGTCGAGAGAAAGAGATTGAGTTTCTAGATCGCCCTAGTAGATGACCTGCAACGGCATCTGGATCGGGGCGGCTCGGCGGTACTGATGTTGTTGGACCTATCGACAGCGTTCGATACGGTCGACCATCGGTTGCTGGCCCGCCGCCTCGCCGACGCGGGGATCCAGGGGTTAGCCTTGCAATGGCTTTCCTCTTTCCTTGAAGGTCGGGGACAGAGGGTCGCTATTGGGGACGAGCTGTCAGGTAGGCACTCGCTTGATTGCGGGGTGCCTCAGGGTGCGGTTCTTTCCCCGATGTTATTTAACATCTATATGCGTCCCCTCGCCCAGATTGCCCGAAGGTACGGGCTGGGTTGTCACCAGTATGCTGATGACACCCAGCTTTATCTGCTTATGGACGACCGGCCGGTCTGCGCCTCAGAAAATCTGGACCAGGCATTACAGGCTGTGGCTGGGTGGCTCAAGCAGAGCAGGCTGAGGCTAAATCCGGCGAAGACAGAGGTCCTTTGCTTGGGCCGTCGGGGTCCGGGAAGGGAAATACCCCTTCCGGTTTTTCACGGTGCGCCGCTGAAGGCGGCGCATAGAGTCAGGAGCCTGGGGGTACTTCTGGAGCCTTCCTTAACAATGGAGGCCCAGATAGCAGCCACTGCCAAGTCCGCATTTTTCTATCTTAGGCGGGCAAGGCAGCTGGCTCCCTTCCTGGAGCGCGACGATCTAGCAACGGTGATCCATGCTACGGTCACCTCGAGGTTGGACTACTGCAATGCCCTCTACATGGGGCTGCCCCTGTGCCAAACCCGGAGATTGCAGCTGGTGCAGAACGCCGCCGCCCGGTTGTTATTAGGGCTCCCAAAATGGGAGCACATTCAGCCGGGACTTCGGGCTCTGCACTGGCTGCCAATATCTTACCGAGTTCGATACAAGGTGCTGGTCATTACCTTTAAAGCCCTATATGGCCTAGGACCTGCCTACCTGAGGGACCGTCTCTTCCCACACGTTCCCCAGCGAGCACTAAGATCAGGAACCCAAAACCTCCTGGTTGTCCCCGGGCCAAAGGAAGCCCGCTTGAAAGTTACAAGAGACCGGGCCTTCTCCGTAATGGCTCCATCTTGGTGGAACCAGCTGCCGGAAGAGGTAAGGGCCCTGCGGGATCTTACTCAATTCTGCAGGGCCTGTAAGACATACCTCTTCCGGCTGGCCCACAACTAATCAGCACTGAGTACTGAATATCGAAGACTGAACATCAAATACTGAACTTGTAACCGATGAGTGTAGCTGTAGGACCGCCGTCTGAGTTTAATGTGTATGTATATAACAATTGTTTAGATTTTTAACTGTAAATTATGAAATGTTAATTTTAATGTTTAATTTTAGATTCCATGTTAGTTTTATATGATGTAAGCCGCCCTGAGCCACCTAGTGGGAAGGGCGGGATATAAATCGTAGATAAATAAATAAATAAATAAATAAATAAATAAATAAATAAATAAATAAATAAAATAGATGCTCTCAATGACTGTGCTACGAAGCAGATGGTCTCAGAACCTACCAGGGGTGGGGCGATCCTGGATTTGGTCCTAAGTAATGCCCAAGACTTGGTGAGAGATGTAAAAGTGATCGCACCGCTTGGGAGCAGTGACCATAACATTATTGATGTCACCATTTGTATAAATAGGGAGTTGCCCCAAAAGACCGGCACAACCACGTTTAACTTTAAAAGGGGTAAATTCTCTGAGATGAGGAGCCATGTGAAGAGGAAACTGAAAGAAAGGTAAATACAGTCAAAACCCTTGGGGAAGCTTGGAAGCTATTTAAAACTACAATCCTAGAAGCTCAGATAAAATATATATCACAAGTTAGGAAAGGCACAAACAGGTATAAGAAAAGGCCTGCATGGTTAACAAACAAAGTAATGGAAGCTGTAAAAGGTAAGAAGGACTCCTTTAAGCAGTGGAAAGCTAGTCCAAGTGAGATTAGTAAAAGGGAACACAGGCTGTGGCAAATCAAATGCAAGATTGTTATCAGGCAAGCAAAAAGGGACTATGAGAAGTATATTGCAAAAAACATAAAGACTAACAATAAAAATTTCCTCAAATATATTAGAAGCAGATAACCAGCCAGGGAGGCAGTGGGGCCCTTGGATGACCAAGGGGTAAAAGGATTACTGAAGGAGGATAGGGAAGTGGCTGAGAAGCTGAATGCATTTTTTGCCTCCATCTTCACTGTGGAAGATGAGAAATGTTTGCCCACTCCAGAACCACTAATTTTGGAAGGGGTGTTGAAAGACCTGAGTCAGATTGAGGTGACAAGAGAGGAGGTCCTACAACTGATAGACAAATAAAAAACTAATAAATCACCAGTTCCGGATGGCATACATCCAAAAGTTCTGAAAGAACTAAAAGTTGAACTTGTGGATCTTCGGACAAAAAATATGTAATTTTTCATTGAAGTCTGCCTCCGTTCCTGAGGACTGGAAGATAGCAAATGTCACCCCCATCTTTAAAAAGGGTTTAAGAGGAGATCCGGGAAATTACAGGCCAGTCAGTCTGACTTCAATACCGGGAAAGTTGGTAGAAACCATTATCAAGGACAGAATGAGTAGGCACATTGATGAACACGGGCTATTGAGGAAGACTCAGCATGGGTTCTGTAAGGAAAGATCTTGCCTCACTAACCTGTTATATTTCTTTGAGGGGGTGAACAAACATGTGGACAAAGGAGACCCAATAGATGTTGTTTACCTTGATTTCCAGAAAGCTTTTGATAAAGATCCTCATCAAAGGCTCCTTAGAAAGTTCGAGAGTCATGGAGTAAAAGGACAGGTCCTCTTGTGGATCAAAAACTGGCTAATTAATAGGAAGCAAAGAGTGAGTATAAATGGGCAGTCTTTGCAGTGGAGGATGGTAAGCAGTGGGGTGCCACTGGGCTCAGTACTGGGTCCCATGCTCTTTAACTTGTTCATAAATGATTTGAAGTTGGGAGTGAGCATTGAAGTGGCCAAGTTTGCAGATGACACTAAATTGTTCAGGGTGGTGAGAACCAGAGAGGATTGTGAGGCACTCCAAAGGGCTCTGTTGAGGCTGGGTGAGTGGGCGTCAACGTGGCAGATGAGGTTCAATGTGGCCAAGTGCAAAGTAATGCACATTGGGGCCAAGAATCCCAGCTACAGATACAAGTTGATGGGGTGTGAACTGGTAGAGACTGACCAAGAGAGAGATCTTGGGGTGTGGTAGATAACTCACTGAAAATGTCAAGACAGTGTGCAATTGCAATAAAAAAGGCCAACGCCATGCTGGGTATTATTAGGAAGGGAATTGAAAACAAATCAGCCAGTAACATAATGCCCCTGTATAAATTGATAGTGCGGTCTCATTTGGAATACTGTGTGCAATTCTGGTCACCGCACCTCAAAAAGGATATTATAGCATTGGAAAAAGTGCAGAAAAGGGAAACTAGAATTATTAAAGGGTTGGAACACTTTTCCTATGAAGAAAGGTTAAAACGCTTGGGGCTCTTTAGCTTGGAGAAACGTCAACTGCGGGGTAACATGATAGAGGTTTACAAGATAATGCATGGGATGGAGAAAGTAGAGAAAGAAGTACTTTTCTCCCTTCCTCAAGAACTCGTGGGCATTCGATGAAATTGCTGAGCCAGTCAGGTTAAAATGGATAAAAGGAAGTACTTCTTCACCCAAAGGGTGATTAACATGTGGAATTCACTGCCACAGGAGGTGGCGGCGGCTACAAGCATAGACAGCATCCAAAGGGGGTTAGATAAAAATATGGAGTAGAGGTCCATCAGTGGCTATTATCCACAGTGTGTATATGTGTGTGTGTGTGTATATATATATATATATAATTTTTTGGCCACTGTGTGTATATATATATATAAAATTTTTTGGTCACATTTTTTGTGATTATTCCCGCCCCCCTTTATGACTAGCTGTGGCTCTACTTATAAGCAGCCTAGGTCATTTCAAGCTGCTCTGGTCATGAATCACCAGAAGAAATAAAAGCCTTTACCAAATATGAATACTTCTTAACTGTTGGTGTTCAGCTTACTAAAATTGTATTTTAAGAAAGGAAGAAATAAAAAGAAAGCAATATCATCCAATTATTGTTGTGTTCCAAAACAGATGCTTTTGTCAAAACTTTTTTTTTACTTTCATGTCTGCTTTCTCTTACATGTTATTGCTTAAGTGCTTAGCGGGATAGGGTGGGGTATAAATCACAAATTAAATTAAATTAAATTACTTTTTGACAGCAGCAAAGAAATGCTACAAAATCAGTTTTGGTGGGATGCCAGCTTCCAGGTGGGACCTGGAATTGCAGTCTGCAGAGATCAGTTCCCCTGGAGAAAATGGATGCTTTTGGAGGGTGAACTCTGACATTGTACCCCACTGAGGCACTATTCCCAAATCTCCAGGAGTTTCCCAGCCTGGATCTGGCAACCCTATACACCCCCCCCCCCCAATTTCCTATTCCTTATGCTTAAGACATTAAGAAATTATTCCTCTGTGGTCATAGCTCACTATCTTTCATGTCATTTTTGATGAGAGCACATTCCATGTGTGGTATACCGGGAATTCACAGGAACTATGTCATGCCTTTCCTATTCCTTTGGAAGACAAAAGTCTTTATCTCAAAAGGGAGGTTTCTGCTGTGTAATGCTGGATTTTTCATACAAACAGATGCAATTTGCATTTAGCAACTGTGCTGGTATTGCTGTCTGTTGAAAGTCCCCATCTGGATTTTTTTTAAAATGTTCATGAAAAAAAAGCTTTGAAGCAATAAAATCTAAATAATGGAAGATGATCTAAATGGCAACTGCTAAATTAGGATAGTCAAACACACACCCTCCAAACTGTGGGCCTGGAGGGACTGACTTAGCCTTCTCAGTTGTTTTTCCTGACAGCAATTTATCATGATGTTACACTGGAAGATACAGAATTGGGTCTCAAAGCTTTCCTTGGACTTTATCATTTCTTGCCAGAGTGAAGGAAGTTGCCATTTTTAATCTCTCTCTCTCTCTTAGGGTTGCCAAGTCCAATTAAAGAAAAAATCTGGGGACTTTGGGGGTGGAGCCAGGAGACATTGGGGGTGGAGCCAAGAACAAGGATGTGACAAGCATAATTGAACTCCAAGGGAGTTCTTGCCATCACATTTAAAGAGACAGCACACCTTTTAAAATGCCTTTCTTCCATAGGAAATAATGAAGTATAGGGGCACCATATTTTGGGGCTCATAGAATTGGACCCTCTGGTGCAATCGTTTTGAAACTTGGGGGGTATTTTGGGGAGAGGCACTAGATGCTATACTAAAAATTTGGTGCCTCTACCTCAAAAAATAGCCCCCCCCAGAGCCCCCAATACCCATGGATCAATTTCCTATTATTCCCTATGGGAATCGTTCTCCATAAGGAATAATAGAGTGCCTAGTAGACATTTCCCTCCCCTCCCACACTTTCTAAAGGGGGGGAGGGCCTCCAAACTAGGGAATCCCCTGCCCCCTCCCTCTCTCACACACACACACTTACCAGATCTTCCTCCGGACAACTCTACTTCCTGTGAAAACGAAAGCAAAAGAAAGGGAGGGACCGTTCTCAGAAGCCCTTTCTGCTTCCTGCCCAGCCTTAAAGGGGCAGACATTTTACAAAAGGCTCAGGAGCTCTACAACATGAAGCCTAAAGGTATGTTCTCCCCCCCCTCCCCCACTTCCAGAGTTTTGAAGAGCGGGAGATGAGGCTGCGAACCCAGAAGTCTCCCGCCAGAGCGGGAGGTTTGGGAAGCCTACTCTCTCTCTCTCTCTCTCTCACACACACACACACAAACCCTCCCCATAAAAAACTATTATGCTCCAGAAAAGAGATCATCCTAACCTTTCTACACCATGCGTACAGTGTTTATGTATGTATATAACATTAAAAAACACATTTTCACATATGCAACTTGAAATGGTAACGGCCTATGCTAAAAGTTCACCACTTTTGCTGAACTTACATCTTACAAGTGGAGGGGCCTCTCATTTTTCTCTGCCCCATTTTTTTCTCTTGTTCCCATCCACCAAAAAAACTACTTTTACCTGCCCTCATCTTCAGCTTTCCTTCCTTCCCTCTAAGAGCCTTTCAGCAGAAAAACTCTGACTAGGATTGCCAGGTCCTGCCTCCTCCCTGGCGGGGGGGGGGGGACTTTGGGAGGCATTCCTGGAGGGGGCAGGGATGTCCCCAATGAGATGTTACCACACAGAAGTGATATCATTATGTTGGGATACCCTGTGCACCTGAACTCTAAGCAGCAAATTCACTGCTGGAGTTCAGGCACCCCCCTCCCCATCTTGCAAACAGCATTTAAAGGAGCCACTGCCATGGGCAGTAGAACAGTGTCCCTGACAAACTGAGATGGTTCATCAAATGGGCCACCCTGTTCCCCCTTTTGTGAGTGCAGGGGCAAACTATCAGCTCTGAAGCTTTGCTTACCACTGGTCTCCTTAAATACATGGCCATTTATTCAGAAATACTTGCTGATACATAGTTCTAAGATCAGAATCCAATTACGATTCAGGAATTTCATGAACAGTTACACGGAATACATAGCTATAAGTCTAATGTCCCATAATGTCTTGCCTATTTAGGCTTCCCAACCCTCCCGCTCTGGCGGGAGTCCCCTGGGTTTGCAGCCTCATCTCCCGGTCTTCAAGAAGTGGGAAGCGGGGGTTGGGGGGTGGAGGGGGGGGAGAACATACCTGTAGGCTTCATTATAGAGCTCCTGAGCCATTTGTAAAATGTCTGCCGCTTTAAGGCTGGGCAGGGAGCAGGAAGGGCTTGGGAGAACAGCCCCGCCCTTTCTTTTGCTTTCACTTTCACAGCAAGAGTTCTCCGGAAGAAGATCTGGTAAGTGTGTGTGTGTGTGTGTGTGTGTGTGTGAGGGAGGGGGCAGGGGATTCCCTGGTTTGGAGGCCCTCCCCCCTTTTAGAAAGCGTGGGGGGGAGGGAAATGTCTACTGGGCATTCTATTATTCCCTATGGAGAACGATTCCCATAGGGAATAATAGGGAATTCATCCATTGGTATTGGGGGCTCTGGGGGGGCTATTTTTTGAGGTAGAGGCACCAAATTTTTGGTATAACATCTAGTGCCTCTCCCCAAAATACCCCCCAAGTTTCAAAACGATTGGACCAGAGGGTCCAATTCTATGAGCCCCAAAAGATGGTGCCCCTATACTTCATTATTTCCTATGGAAGAAAGGAATTTTAAAAGGTGTGCTGTCCCTTTAAATGTGATGGCCAGAACTCCCTTGGAGTTCAATTATGCTTGTCACATCCTTGTTCTTGGCTCCACCCCCAATGTCTCCTGGCTCCACCCCAAAGTCTCCTGGCTCCACCCCCAAAGTCCCCAGATTTTTCTTTAATTGGACTTGGCAACCCTTTGCCTATTGCCTTTAGCAAAGCAAAGCTTAAACAAAGTTTATTCATTTCATTTCTTGCAAAGCATGGTAGCATCTCACTTTCTGATGTACGCCTTCAAAGGATGAGGTGGGGAAACAAGACCCTGGTCAGGCTTGTCCCACTTTTCTGGTCTGCTTTCCCCCTTTTTTATCCCAATCTCTGAGTGGTCTGACCACCCAGTTCAGCCAATCTCATATGAGGGGTCAACTCTTTGGCTCTGAAATCCATTACTCATCATACCAAAAAGTCCCTTCCTTCCACATCAAAAATAGATGATAAATGTCATCTTGACTTTCCCTGCCAAATGTCATTATAACCTTTGGGGTAAATTTCCACACTCTTTCCCCATTATTACTTTGGCATGTCTCCATATTGCTAGAGAACTCCAGTTTGTATCAAAGAATCCATTTTGAACATGACAACTCTGGCCATGTTCTAAGCTTAGAACACATTCATCTACCAGAAATACAACTTTACATGAATGAGTAAGCTGCTCTCATATTATTGGAAGCTTAAGATTCCTTTAAACAGACAAGGTGAGATAGAAAACATGTATTTGATTAAATTAAAAAATAATAATAATAATCCAATGTGACTAATGTGTGTGCAAATATTTATATGCTTTACTAATACCTGAAAATCTACCATAGTCTTGTATTAAATCTAAGAGTTACTCCTTGAAAATCTCATTCTTAATGCTTGGCATTGCTCCCTATTATTTTAATCACCTTTTGATCTGAGACCTGGTGTGTGTGTTTCAATTAAATCATGCTGTGAACTTTTATAACCCAGCCAGCTTCTGACAACCAGGCTCTCTTCCTTCCCCCCATCCAGAAAGGGACTTTTCGACCCAAGCTACTACTGCCCTTCCTTTCGTTTCTTCTCAATATGTATATTCAGGTTAAAGAGTTCTAACAAAAATCTGTAATCTTTCATTGAAATCTGTCTCCGTTCCTGAGGACTGGAAGGTAGCAAATGTCACCCCCATCTTTAAAAAGGGTTCCAGAGGAGATCCAGTCAACATTTCTCCAAGCTAAAGAGCCCCAAGCACTTTAATCTTTCTTCATAGGGAAAGTGTTCTAAACCTTTAATCATTCTAGTTGCCCCTTTCTGCACTTTTTCCAATGCTATATTATCTTTTTTGAGGTGCAGTGGCCAGAATTGAACAGAGTACTCCAAATGAGGCTGCATCATCGATTTATATTTATACATCGATGCTGGCTGATTTGTTTTCAGTTCCCTTCCTAATAATTCCCAGCATAGCGTTGGCTTTTTAAAATGCAGTCACACACTGCTTTGACATTTTCAGTGAGCTATTTATCATGACTCCAAGATCTCTCTTTGTCAGTTTCTGCCAGTTCAAACCCCATCAATGTATATTTATAGTTAGGATTTTTGGCCCCAATGTGCATTACTTTGCACTTGGCCATGTTGAAGCTCATTTGCCATGCTTATGCCCACTTACCCAGTCTTGAAAGATCCCTTTGGAGTGCTTCACAATCCTCCCTGTTTCTCACCACCCTGAACAATTTAGTGTCCTCTGCAAACTTAGCCACTTCACTGCTTACTTCCAACTCCAAATCATTAATGAACAAGTTTAAAAGCATCAGACCCAGTACTGAGCCCTGTGGCACCCCACTGCTTACCGTCCTCCACTGCGAAGACTGCCCATTTATATTCACTCTCTGCTTCCTATTAATTAGCCAGTTTTGATCCACTCTCAGCTTACTAAGGAGCCTTTGATGAGGAACTTTATCAAAAGCTTTCTGGAAGTCAAGGTAAACAACATCTATTGGGTCTCCTTTGTCCACATGTTTGTTCACCCTCTCAAAGAACTGTCAAAGGTTAGTGAGGCAAGATCTTCCCTTACAGAACCCATGCTGAGTCTTAATAAGTTGTGTTCATCAATGCACCTACTCATTCTGTTCTTGATAATGGTTTCTACCAACTTTCCAGGTATTGAAGTCAGACTGACTGGCCTGTAATTTCCTGGATCTCCCCTGGAACCCTTTTTAAAGATGGGGGTGACATTTGCTACCTTCCAGTCCTCAGGAACGGAGGCAGATTTCAATGAAAGATTTCATATTTTTGTTAGGAGATCCACAAGTTCAACTTTGAGTTCCTTCTTGGATGTATGCCATCTGGACCTGGTGACTTATTAGTTTTTAATTCATCAATCAGTTGTAGGACCTCCTCTCTTGCCACCTCAATCCGACTCAGGTCTTTCAACACCCTTTCCAAAATTAGTGGTTCTGGAGCGGGCAAGCTCTTCTCATCTTCCACAGTGAAGACGGAAGCAAAAAATGCATTCAGCTTCTCAGCCATTTCCCTATCCTCCTTCAGTAATCCTTTTACCCCTTGGTCATCCAAGGGCCCCACTGCCTCCCTGGCTGGTTACCTTCTTCTAATATATTTGAGGAAATTTTTATTGTTAGTCTTTATGTTTTTTGCAATATGCTCCTCATAGTCCCTTTTTGCCTGCCTGATCACAGTCTTGCATTTGATTTGCCACAGCCTGTGTTCCCTTTTACTAATCTCACTTGGACTGGTTTTCCACCGCTTAAAGGAGTCCTTCTTACCTTTTACAGCTTCCATTACTTTGTTTGTTAACTATATAGGCCTTTTCTTATACCTGTTTGTGCCTTTCCTAACTTGTGGTATATATTTTATCTGAGCTTCTAGGATTGTAGTTTTAAATAGCCTCCAAGCTTCCCCAAGTGTTTTGGCTGTATTTACCTTTCCTTTCAGTTTCCTCTTCACATGGCTCCTCATCTCAGAGAATTTACCCCTTTTAAAGATAAATGTGGTTGTGCTGGTCTTTTGGGGCAACTCCCTATTTATACAAATGGTGAAATCAATAACGTTATGGTCACTGCTCCCAAGCGGTGCGATCACTTTTAAATCTCTCACCAAGTCTTGGGCATTACTTAGAACCAAATCCAGGATTGCCCCGCCCCTGGTAGGTTCTGTGACCATCTGCTCCATAGCACAGTCATTGAGAGCATCTAGAAACTCAATCTCTTTCTCTCGACCTGAACACATATTGACTCAATCACCTATTACAACACAGTATTTATGTTTAGCCACTATCTTTAATCCTTCCATCATATTATAATCATCCTCTATCTTTTGATTTGGTGGGCGATAGCAAACTCCCATAGTTAAATTTCCTTTTGGGCCCTCTATGTCGACCCAAAGCATTTCTAGAAGGGAATCTAATTCTCTGACCTCAGTCCTGCTGGACCGTATACCCTCTATGACATACAGAGCCACCCCACCTCTAACCCTTCCCTCCCTATCCTTCCAATGTAACTTATATCCAGGAATCACTGTGTCCCACTGATTCTCCTCATTCCACCAAGTTTCTGAAATTTCCACAATGTCTATGTTTTCTCCCAACACTAAACATTCCAACTCACCAATTTTTTTTTGGACACTTCTAGCATTTGTATACAAACATCTACAATTTCCCAGGAAAGTTAGGCCCGCAACCTTCCTCCTGCTGCCTCGAGACTTTGGCAGACAGTCCATACTGTTTGTCACCATCTCAGTGGACAACTCTGATCCATTACCTGGTAGAAAAGTAACCGCTAACCCTTCATCTCTTTGAGATGAGTCCTCCCGAACCAGAGACATTTCATCTCCTGTCGGCTTTCCCCCAAGATTTAGTTTAAAAACTGCTCTGCCACCTTTTTGATTTTAAGCGCTAGCAGCCTGGTTCCATCTGGGGATAAGTGGAGACCGTCTCTTTTTTACAGCTCCTGCTTGTTCCAGAAAGCATCCCAGTGCCTAACAAACTTAAACCCTTCCTCCGTATACCATTGTCTCATCCACACATTGAGACTTCTAATTTGTGCCTGTCTCTCCAGCCCTACATGTGGAACAGGTAGCACTTCTGAGAAGGCTACCTTGGAGGCCCTGGTCTTAAGTCTCTTGCCTAGCAGCCTAAATTTTTCCTCCAGGACCTCACGACTGCGTTTCCTCACATCGTTGGTGCCAACATGCACCATGACCACTGGCTCCTCCCCAGCACTGTCTATCAGCCTATCTACTACACGTAATATCCAATACCTTCACACCAGGCAGGCAAGTCACCATATGGTCAGTACGTGGTTTTGTCACCCAGCTGTCTACTTGCCTAAGGATCGAATCACCAACTACCAAGACCCCCCCTCCTTGCCCAGGGATGGTTCCTTGGTGCGAAAGGATACCCGCTCACCAACTGAAGAAGAGGTCCCTACTGAGGGCGCATCCCCCTTATCCTCAGCACGGTGCCCTGTTCCTTCTTGACCCTCATGCTCACTGGCAGCAAGGGGGCTGCAATGTTCAGAGTGGAGCTCATCTAATACATCTCCAAGAGTCTTCTCCGAGTGCCAAACTGACTTTCTCTGCTTCTCCAGGTCAGTCACTTCGGCCTCAAGGATACGAACTCATTCCTTGAGGACCAGGAGCTCCTTGCATCGAGAACCCTCCCAAGACTTCTGTCCTATGGGCAGATAGTCATACATGTGACACTCAGTGCAAAACACTGGAAAGCCCCCACCCTCCTTCTGGCATTTTACCTTCATGATAGCTTGTTAAAAATATACAGTCCCCTTTTAAATCCTGTTTGTTTATGTGGTTCCCCTTCTGGAGGATCAACTTACCTTATTGGGAACACAAGGAAAATAGGGATTCGGATTCCTGGTCCTTACACAGCCCCCAGGTGAAGAGCTACAGGCCAAGAGGCCTTTAGCTCTCACCCTTCGGCTCGTGCCTCTGGCAAGGCGCAGCTTAATAATGCAAAAAGGGTGGGGAATACAGCTACTCCTAATCATTCAGCAACAATCACCTTCAGCCCACTCAAACCAAACAAACAGCAGTTCTCCACCCTCCCAAGTTCCCTCACCCTCCGAAGTTGATCCTGACTGGTTCCTCACATTGCTCCTGGGAGTCTCTTGTCTCTTAGAAGCAGCATTTCAGGAAACAGTTTGAGATGCTTGGGTAAGTGGGAAAGCTGTGCCTCTGTGCATGGAATTTAAATAGGGTACAACCAATGGTATTTTCTTTTTCCATGGTACAAACAATTCTTGTGGGTACAGCCCCCCCCCCTTTTTTCAGGGGTAATTTCATAGAAAAAGAGGTGCTGGAGCTCATTAGTACCATTCATTTGCATAACTCATTTGCATGTGACACACACCCCTGACATCACCAGAAGGTGTACTAAATTATATCAGCTCAGCAACTACCTTAAAATGCTTTGTGAATTATAGAATAAAACCTTACTCCCATCATACTTTTAAAATCACTTTCTCCTATGTGGCCACAGTGGTATGATGAAACTTTTCATCTGTCTGCTTTATATATTTTGGTTATTTCCCCATTTTTTGTGGGGAAAATATGAGAAAGTTTGTCAAATCTTAGAGTTCAGCCAAATTCTCACAGGGGGTTTGAACCATGGAGCCCAGAAGCAAGGGTTTTTTTTTTGGGGGGGGGGGGGGGGAGAGAAAGAGCACAATACAATTTAGAGGTTTTGTAGCTCTGCTCTTGTGAGCTCCCGCTCAAAATGAGGCTTGCTTTTGATAAACATACACATCCTTAGGCTATTCACTCCAATGATTAACTGACTAACACCTCCAGAGGAACCTCTACCACATACTAAACACACCTTTCTCCTTTGCTTGAATCATCAGTCCAAGCAAGGGACCATATATTTTTACTGTGCAAAAAGTAAGTTAATCTCAGACAATGTTCCCCCCTTCCCCACATCACCTATAAAAGTGTCTGTGATTGATCAGAACTGATTTCATTCTTTGGCTTCAGGAACTCTAATATAAAGTATTTAGATAGACATCTTTCTTAGTGTTACAAGGTGGACTATAACAGTGTTTCTGCAGTATCAGACAAGATACAAATTGTAAGGAAAGCCCCTTACTTTTCATACATATGGACATCGTGATCACCAGTATGGTTGCCAGGGTGCCTGGAGATTTGACTCTCATATATCTGCTCTAAGAAGTGGACTTTGCCCACAGCTTCTAAGGCTTATGTGGCAGCTTTGCATTTTACACCTCTGGATGCGTGTTAGCCAGAACTCTGCGCCTTGTGTGCCCAGTCTTGGCCGCTGCAGTGGAAGAAGCCAGGCCACCATGTTTCCAGCCTGTTTCCATGAACCAAAGGCTAACACCACCAGAATCCATCTTGCTTTCCTGATTCCATCTCCAGCATCTGCTTCAGCTTTTGCATAAGCTTATCCAAGCATACCCTGCCAGACCACTCAAGCCTTTTGTCTAACGAAACCCAGAACAAAGACGGCTGCTCAGAAGATGATGAGAAAAGAGGAAGACCATCTCCTCCATCAACCAAGTCTTTTGTCTTACCCGGGTGATACCCAGGCCAGTATTTGATTCTCTATTATCACCTTTTCAGATAATCCCATTTAACCTTAAGTATCCAGACATTCCCATTCTTACCCCAGTCTAACACCTTGGAGCCGCCTTAGGCCATATTGCAACTTGGAAATTTCCAGGTTCACAGGACTAAGGTGAAGTTCATTGGTTAAAGCTGACACCCAATTGGATGTCACCAAAGGACTCACCATTGGCTCTGCTAATGTCCAGCCTTCATGGTCATCACAGAGCCTCCCATCTCTCCTCCCCGTCACCTCCCATCCCCTAAGGGCTCAGGTGAGTCCTTATAACCTCCGACCCAACTCCACTCATGTGTGCATCTAACAGTATCCCAGTTCCGCTGTCTAGATCCATCCCCAATTCTGGCCACAGTTTTGGGTCCATTTCCCCTGTCCTCTTATGTCGCCATTGGAACCTTCCTCGAAGACTACGATGGTAAATATTACCCTGTCTGTTTACCCTTATATGTTCCCCTATCAATCTATCTGTGTTTCTTAGGCCTGTGTGAATGTGTGATTGTATTGTATTTTTATCTTGTGTGGAAGAACTATTATTCTAAATAAATCACAATTGGTTTTATTAAATTAGAGTCCTTTTATTGAGCATTACCCTCTGGATGGTTGAGCCTGGTATATATTGGTAAAAAGATTCCTAGTGAGCCAGGTGCCCACCTAAGTAATTCCCCAACCTCGTTTTGAGGGCATTTAGGCTTACAAAATATTTTCTTATTGTGTAGGAAAATTCAGAGATTTTTTAAAAAAGAGGAGTGCACACGTTCTGTACTACCTCTGAGGGGAGCAGTAAGCCAACAGTTGCTTTAGTGGAAAGAAACTTCTATCTACATACTATCTCCAGAACATTTTGATAAGTTTTTTCTCTTCTCAGAGCTGCGCCAAAAACAACAAAACTAGTCTAAAATCTGAGGAAAATCTAGATAATATTTTTTATGACTGGATAAAATAAATGGTTTGTTTCAAATTCAGGACATTTATCAACCTGTCACCATTACTGAGATGGCTTTGTTTCACTTTGAAAAATTAACAAAAATATCAGTACAAATAGCTAACCAAAACAGGCAAAATCAGTAGTTCTGTTTGAATGACTCTAACGGTGTTTTGTTTTCATACCATATTACTAGATGAAGTTTGGGAACTTCCTAAATATTTGTATGTTCCAATGAATCCATACTGTTTATATAATTCACTGACATACGTGATTAGTTGAAAGGTTTTCTTACTATTTGCTGTGGATCATCAGTTATTTCTTGATGTCACCTGCTGGACAGGGATGGAGAAAATGTAATTTATTAATTGTCAAAACTCTTGAGAAATTTCAAGTGATGAACTAGCCATAAAGCTATATCACTGGAGAACACATGTGAATATATCACCAAATACTTTCTGTCCTCAGCACCCAAATGCAAAGGGATCCCCATAGAAGTCAGCAGAACCCTGTTTTTAACCCTCTGTGTACACAAACAGAAGCTAGGCTAGTCTAGCTAAAAGAGGTCAATGTGATTCTCATTGTATTGTCTGAATGTGCTCACTGACTGTAGACGAACTAGGCTCTGATTAGCCTTATGGTGAACTCTCCGCACCTGTACAGGGAATGATTGTATCCATCATGCACATAAACAGTCATTTTATCTATGTAGGAAATGGTAAGTTATTTGGTTTTCTGCTAGTTTGCTGATGCCTGAAACTTTGTGCTTGCTTGGTGCTCCCTCATAAAGATGTAATTTTTCATAAAGAAGGAAAACTAATCAAGGAAATTACTGCTAGGACACTGCCTTCTCCATAGCTTAACACATATGCATACTCAATGTCTTCCCTATTAAGTCAGGATAATAGAAATTGCACATTTATATGGTGGAATCAGACTCAAGTTCATTTCGGAGCAACGACCTGTTTGGGGGAGTGGGAGAAGAGCCTGGAGGTCATTTATACAGATTTGTAGGTTTACTTGAGCAAAGCTTTAGACTCCATCCTTATCTATCTATCTATCTATCTATCTATCTATCTATCTATCTATCTATCTATCTATCTATCCATCATCCATCCATCCATCCATCCATCTTATCTATTATCTGTCTGATGACATATGTCTGCAATATTGGCTATGGAAAGGTAGGTTAAAATGTGCAAAATATATATGTGGATGTGTTAAGTGCCATTGAGTAACTTCCAATTTATGGCAACCCTATGAATTAATGTGCATCACCAGTTTAACCAGGGTTAGCTGAAGTGGCACTGTCATTGTCTATGAAAGATCTTCCACCCGTGTCACCTTCTGCTACTGCTGCTGCTACCCACCAGCCACCCTTCAAGGATTCCTCTGTCTCCATCACCATTGGAATGGCCAGTTGTCTTCTGCTGATGCAGCAATTGATCCTTGAAGGGGGTGGATGCATCTTTGTCTGGTGTCTCAGCTGTGACCATCCCTCCTTGAGTAACATTGCTAGGAGTTTAGACTTCTTATCTTGCTCTCAGCTTTGCTGATGCACGCAAGCCCCTTCACCATGTTAAGGCATGCACACATATATATAGAGATGGGTAGCTGTGTTATCTGAAGAAGTTAGCAGTGATTCATGAAAGCTCACACCCTGCCACAAATTTTGTTAGTTACTGGGCTCTTGCTCTTGAATTGTAATGGCCATATAACTATCCCTAGCAGTGGGTGGTGCTGTTGCACATGTAAATGTTTGGCTTAGCAACTCGGCACTGTATCCATTCTAGTTGTCTGTGTTCAGTGTAAGCTGACTGTTTAATTGCAACTGTTTTTAAGAACTGTTCTAGAAGCTATACTGGAAACTACTTGGAAACTTGTTATTAGTTTGTTCCTTAACAAGTGTCTTACAATATGTATCCTTCAACATTCCACAGGTGAAAATAGATGAACTAGTGAATTCTTAACACCTGTGCTCACGTCAAGGATACCTATTTGTCTCTTCCCTATTCACAAATTGCATTTTTAACCAATTCAACATTATATTCATCTGCTGGGTTATAATTAGAGGTGTGCAAAAAAAATGGAATTAATCAGATTTGGAAATATATGGGGCCAAAATATTCGGAATACCGTATATTTCGAAAACCTGGTATTCGGAATAGCTGTATATACTGGAGATATAAGGCTATTTCTGAATATACAGCCCAATTATACCCTATGGGCCGTTGAAACCAATGGCAAAATAGGGTATATTGGAAGCCGCCTGGAGGGGAGGGGGTTTGAAGGAGAGCCCCCAAATTTGCAGGGGACCTGCAGTGGACTCTCCCCTATGAACCCTCCAAGTCCCAAAAAGATTGGGCCAGGGGTTCCCATTTCAGCGAAACCCAAAGAAGATGTTCCTATCTCACCATTATACCCTATGGACCATTGAACTCAATCACAACATAGGGCATAATCAGAGGCTACTGGGGGGGCAGGGGGTTTGAGGGAGAGCCCCCAAAACTGCATGGAACCCTCAGACTCCAAAAATAGCTCTATAAAAACATGAAAGTGACTAACCCCACACAGCCCGCACACCAACCCCCTCACACCAACCAGAGGTAATTAAAAAACCCCAAAACATCTCAGAAAGAAACTTAACTTTTAACCCCCCCCCCCAAAAAAAACAAAAAAACAAAAACAAACCAGAACTAGGAAAAGGGACAACAGCAACAGATCCAAACAAATCCGAGAAAAGGCCAACAAACTCAACTATTAAAAAACTGAACTTTTTAACAATAAAAAACCTCAGGCCAAATCAGTAAACACCCCCTCCCCCCAAAAAAAAACCCAAACAAAAACAAACCCCAAGAACCAGGAAAAGGGACAACAGGACAGTGGAAATAGTGAGCACCCTGGGCAGTAGTGACCATGTGATTTTGGAATTTACAGTCTTAGGGAAGGGAAAAGCTATACGTAGTCAGACTTATAGGCTGGACTTCAGAAAGGCAAACTTTGATAAACTTAGAACTATGCTGGGTAAAATCCCATGGTCAGAAATACTTAGGAGGAAGGGGGTTCAGGAGGGGTGGGAGTTTCATAAAAGTGAAATACTGAAAGCGCAATCACAGATGATTCCTATGAGAAGAAAAAATGGAAAAAGCCTAAAGAAGCCGAAGTGGCTCCATAAATAGCTCTCTAAAGACCTGAGAAATATAAAAAAAGACTCCTTTAGGAATTGGAAGGAGGGCCTTATAACCAAGGATGAATATAAACAAATCACCAGTGGTTGTAGAGAAAAGTTAGGAAAGCTAAAGCTCAGTATGAGCTTAGGCTGGCCAAAGATGCTAAAAACAACAAAAAAGGGTTCTTTTCTTATGTTCAGAGTAAGAAAAAGAGCAAGGACATGGTAGGCCCATTGTGAGGGCAAGAAAGTGAAATTGCAGCAGGTAATGAAGGGAGGGCGGAAATGCTCAATTCCTACTTTTCCTCAGTCTTCTCTTCTGAGGGGAACAGTGCTCAACATGGCAAAAACAGAACATATAAGGAGTGTATGAAGTTCCAACCTAGGATCAGCGTAGGGGTAGTACATAAACACCTAGTTTCTTTAAATGAAACTAAGTCCTCAGGGCCAGATGAATTTTATCCAAGGGTTCTAAAAAAGCTTGCAGATGTAATTTCTGAGCCTCTGGCTATTATTTTTGAAAATTCTTGAAGAACAGGAAAGGTGCCAGAAGATTGGAGGCCGGCGAATGTTGTCCCCGTCTTCAAGAAGGGGAAAAAAGACGATCCAGGTAACTACCGACCTGTCAGCTTGACGTCTATACCTGGAAAAGTTTTAGAACAAATCATCAAACAGTCGGTCCTGGAACATTTAGAAAGAATGGATGTAATTACTAAGAGCCAGCATGGTTTTCTCAAGAACAAGTCATGTCAGACTAACCTTATCTCTTTTTTTGAGAAAGTGACTACCTTGCTGAATCGGCGGAATGCTGTAGACATCGTTTATCTTGATTTCAGTAAGGCTTTTGATAAGGTTCCACATACTATCTGGGGAACCTGGGGAGGGTGATGTTTGAGGATGGGAGGGACCTTGGACAGGTTATAATGCCATAAACTCCACCTTTTAAAGCAGTCCTCTATGAAAACTAGGTTTGCCAACCTCCAGTTGGGGGCTGGAGATAATCTAGAATCACAGCTGCTCTCCAGATGAAAGAGATCAGTTCTCCTGGTGCAAATGGCTGCTTTGGAGAGTGGACTTTATGGCATTATACCTGACTGAAGTTGCTCCCCCCAAAAAAACCTTGCCCTCTCAAGGCTCCACCCTCCAAATCTCCAGGGATTTCTCAATCTCAGTCTGGCAACCTAACGGGAAGTGATCTCTGTAGTTGGGAGATCTGTTGTGATTCCAGGGGATCTCCAGCACCCAGGTAGAGGCTGGCAACCCTAGAAGGAGAGAAGGAAGCAGGAAAGGGGGAGAGACTACGAAGCCTTTCAGGAAAGAGAAAACAGTGGAAGAAGAGGAAGTGAGATGCTGCCCACAACTCCTTGCAGGTTCCCACTTGTCTTTGTATACTAGCCAATGAAGCTGTAGAAAATGCCATGTTTTTTTCAAAAATAATTATCTATTTTACCAGCTTTTCTCTCTACATGTGGAAAAATAGCTTATGACATTGTTCTGCCCATCTCCACTTTATCCTCAGTACAACAACCTGTTAAAGTAAGGGAAACTGGGAGACAGTGACTATCCAAAATTTCACCCGGAAAGTTTCCATTGCAGAGTGGACACTCAGGGCTAGGGCTTCCAAATCCTAGTCCAAAATGCTAACCACTACACATGTTATGCCTAAAGCAGACTCAGCTTGATTTACATGAACCTCTCTCCCAGAGGCAGCCTCAGGATGGAATGAGGTGTGCAAGATCACTGAGGCCAAGAACATTATTAGAATATCCCAGAATCACTATCTGAGACAACTGGGGCTGACACATGACAGGATTGCTGTAGCTTGGGGTACTATTGGATGATCTAATGGGTGCTGGATCAGCTGACATAATGAGTCAAGCTGCATTTAGGTGCACAGTGCAGACTGGGACAATGGATGCTGTGGCGTTCTGTTCTGGGCCTAGAGGACATGGTTGTCTATACTGGGATTCTGGGTAAATAAAGTCGGTGATCAGTCACAATGTCGATTTTGGTATTCAGCAATTCATTCTACTCATGGCTTCCATGAGGTGTGGGGTTAATATCCCTTGCTGCATTTACTTTAGTCCCTAGCGTTGTGTGGTAATGACATGGGTATGCGCATATAGCTTGAGCTGCAAAATTAAATCAAAGGCAAAACATGGTTTTGGAACAATATATGTTTGAAGGAAAACACATGGAATTCAGAATGGCCAGAAAACTAATGAAAAGGGAAATGTCTTGGGAAACTCAGATCAAATTGCAGTAACAAATTAACATATTTGAAAAACAGTCAACAATTTACTCTGCTCTTGTCAATGCCGACAAAGAAAATGAAGCCTTTTGCAGTTTAAATTTTGTACTGGCTCATAATGTAATCACTTGAAACAATATGGGACAAGTGGCACAAATCCATCAATTCCCTAACTGTGGAAGGGAATGCTAGCATCTGCTAAAGTGGAAAGAGGCCAAGCAGACCTTGAACTATGGACATGGCATAAACCCAGAAACACAGTCACTGCATATACATTTATTCTGTTCATACACATTGGGAGAGTGTTTTCTTGTTTAGCAAATACCATGATGGAGTTGCAAAACGTGCCTTAGGTTTTAGCCACTTGAGTCTTACTAGGAACATTGAAGATCAAAAGTTCTATCTTCTCTACATGAATTTCTGGACTTACCTGCAGTGGTTATTTACCGCAGGATCAATCATGTTGGGAAGCTGTATTTCTCCCCTTTCCCTACAGCATCAGTGCATCTGTGCACCTCACAGGTTTGCCCAATTTTTCTCCAATCTTTCTCAAACTTGCTTAGCTGCAATGTTTTAGGAAAGACTGCAGCAAAGATAGGGTGGATTCTGTATAGGAGAGAATATCCAGATTTTCCCAGTCCTGCTCTCATGGCAGCTATTTTCCCTTCCCCATGCTCTGTAGCAGCCATTTGCCCTCCACACACACTGGGTGTGTGTAAAGTGTCATCAAGTTGCAGCCACTTCTGGCAACCTCATAGGATTTTCAATTTTAAAAAAGTTTTATTGATTTAAACTACAATAAAGAAGCATTGCAGATGATACATAAAAAGAGGGGAAAAGAGAGAAAAGGGAACCTTAGGGAGTGGGAGAAAAAGAAACAGAAGCCAGTACAAATATATCAGTTATAATTCCACCTCCCAATATATTACTCAGATCTTCCTACCTACAAGTATAAAAATCTCCTTAAGTATTACTTCCTTTATTCTCTCACTAGTGTAAAGGGGGAAAAAAGCAATTCTTATAATAAATTAGTAAAGCAATATAAGACCAAACAATTCTTAAACACAAATTAAATATAATCAGTTCATTAAAAAAAATTTCTTATAAGACTGTTTCGACGTCAAATTTCCTGATTTAACTTAAACCTATAATAGGCACAGATTAGTTTATTGATTTAGCAAAATCCTGATTAAAAGGAACACATAAAAATTATTTCTTTGTTTATAGCAAATTACATAAGATACATCAAATACAACTGTCTATCTCCATCTAAACCATTTCTCCTGCTAACATATTAATAGCAAATCTGCCATATTACAAAAACAATCAAATTCTGCAGCCTTTATACTATCTGGCTTTTCACCCTTGATCCTATTCTCACATCATTAGAAGCAGTCTCCCTAAATATGCAAACTGTGAGTAGATCTACTATCTAGAGAGTTATGCTAATAAGCCTCATTAACATCATTTCTTCAAGATCTCTCTTAATCTTCTAAATTTTAACATCTGTTCATTAATATTAGTTACATGTTTGATTATTCAGCAGGAAGAGAGAAAGGAGAAAAAACAACAGAAAAAACCCAAAAGGGAAACCCAAAATTCCAAAGTCCTTCTTCCCAAAAACTAAAAAAAAAACCTTTTAAGTTCCTTTGCTTTCTACACCCAAATTGTATCCAAGGCAGCCCCTTTGTTCACAGCTTGTCTTTTAAGTAACACCTTTCACTTCTTAGTCAGAGTTCTTTATTCAGCCATTCACCAAAGCAGAAGCAGAAAAACCAAAGACCTTGTTATGGATAGTTTTCCAAATCCAGATGTGTTGCTTGAAGTGCAGCTTTACTCTTCTCAGCATGTCCTGCCCCCTCAACCACAGGAAGAAGAGTTCGTCGCCATTTTCCTTTCTCCACTTGAGTGGTTTTGAAAGTGCGTCATAAGAGACCATCTTCTTTTGCCTTTGTTTGTTTCGCATAACAATTTCCCCTTCTGCTTTCACTGCCATCGATGCGCTCTCCTTAATGCTGAACCCCTGTAGATTAGCTATTTCATTAGTTGTCGGATCTTCTTCACTCAAATAATTAGCAATGAGCATAAAGTAATCTCTAAGAAGCTGCGTAAGTGAAATAAAATCTTCCTTTAAAGATCTGAGATTTGAGCAAATATCTTTTTCATGTGCCATTTCGTTGCCATACTCAGCTTATACATTCAAAAGTCAGTCTCTCAAGTCAGATTGTATTTTCACTTCTCTCCTGTTGAAGGTATTCTTTCAGTTAGAGTCAGATAAAAGAGACAGAGTTCTTTTTCTTTCTTTCTTTTTGTATATCTCCTATTGCAAATTCTTGATAATCTCTGTAATATATATCCAATTAAAGTCCAGGTCAATTTTAGTAATTATATTCAGTGAAATTCAAAAGGCTAAGACTGCTCCTGTCGATCCAAGGCTGCTTGGAATCATCTGTGAGCTAGTCTTTTGTAGTTATGCAAAGTGACCCATCAGGGGGTAAATTTAGGAAAAAACACCTACTTGTTAAGTAGAATCATCGCTTTAGGAGTGGTAAGATGTTGATTTGAAGATGTACTGGAGAAAAAGAAAGCATAAAAGCGATCAGGAGTTCTTCTTTTTCTGCTGATAAGCAGCTTTCATAGTCGCGGAGCCTCAGGATGCATGACGAGCATAGGGGGCAGTTGCCACTGGCTCCCTCCTCCACCGTGGGGTTCCCATGCCGAGAGAAAGCCCTCCAGGCCTTCCCTGCAGGGGTCTCACATCCGTGACACCCCTCCAATGACCAGACTCAGAGATGCCGCAGAGAGAGATCTGCAGGCAGCTCTGAAGCTAAGATGACGGATCCCGGAAGTTTCCCTCATAGGATTTTCAAGGCAAGAGACATTCAGAGGTGACTTGCCATTGCCTGCCTCTGCATAGCTACCCTGGCTTTCCTTGATGATCTGCCATCCAAGTACTAATGAGGGCTTACCCTGCTTAGCTTCCAAGATCTGATGAAACTGGGCTAGCCCAGAACATCCAAGATAGGGTGCAATATGGCATACCATCACCTAAATAGGGAAAAGTGATTTACTTTTAATCATACTATGAGAGAAATTCAGTATTTACTCATTTGTGTCATGCATTTGTCATTCTGTAGAACAGTTCAGCATTCTTATTAAATGGAAACTGAGCTCATTAGGTGATCATTCATGGCTGTAGGCTCAGCTTTCCAGAAAACCTGACTCTTCTGGAAAAACCAAGACACACCTCTTTGATATTTACTGTAAACATTAAGACCTACAGGATAGTTTCAAGGCACATCATTTTTCTAAACAGTATCATCTGCAAATATTTGGTATCAAGGTGTATATTAACTGAACTTTCAAAGTCTGGTCATTTTTCATTTGTTACTGTTTTCTGAAAGCTGCTAATGATACCATCCAAAGCAAATGATCTGAGAAACCTTCAGCATATAAAAGTCACTTGCCTGTTGTGAGTAGTGAAGTAACTAGATTTTACTAACTGTATTAATTTGTTTCCCTTAATTCTGTGTAAGATGTTTATGAGTGGGTATTGTCGCCGTACTCTTTTGAATCCCAGGGACATAAAATCACCTGAGGAGCATAAAGAACATATTGTTGCTGTTCAAGCATTTGTTTCACAGTTCTTCTGTATAGCTGTACACAACATTATTTGGAAGGTTCCAATGATATGTGTTGTTGCATGAGAAGAAATTACTTTTATGCCCATGTAACTAGTTTACTTTAAAGTCTTACTCTCAAAATACAATATCTTTTGAACAATCCTTTCATTACTGTAGCTAGTTCAGAAATTCCATTTCTATGAGAGTTCATATTCATTCATTCAAGTTTCTCCCTTTCTCGCAATATTTTTCTCGCTTTCTCACAATACAACAACTAATGGGCACTCAATGAAATTGCTGGGCAGTCGGGTTAGAACTGATAAAAGGAAGTACTTCTTCACCCAAAGGGTGATTAACGTGGAATTCACTGCCACAGGAGGTGGTGGCAGCTACAAGCATAGACAGCTTCAAGAGGGGAATGTTTCCCTTAAATCTAAGCATATGGAGCAGAGATCCATCAGTGGCTATTATCCACAGCTTATTGTTGGAACTCTCTGTCTGGGGCAGTGATGCTCTTTATTCCTGTGCTTGGAGGGGGGGCACAGTGGAAGGGCTTCGAGTCCCACTGGTGGACCTCTTGATGGCACTGGGTGTGGGGGTTTTTTGGCCACTGTATGACACAGAGTGTTGGACTGGATGGGCCATTGGCCTGATCCAACATGTGTTCTTAAGTTTGGAATTTATATGCCACTAATCCAGGGGTGGCCAATGGTAGTTCTCCAGATGTTTTTTGCCTACAATTCCCATCAGCCCCAGCCATTGGCCATGCTGGCTGGGGCTGATGTGAGACGTAGGCAAAAAACATCTGGAGAGCTACCACTGGCCACCCCTACACTAGTCTATGAAATATACCAGAAAATTAAAAGGAAAAAGCCCAAGCATATAGTATACAGATACTAAATGGGATTCTACAAACTTATGCCGGAGCAAGAGGGAAGATATCCCTCCTTTCTGCAGCTCCATCCTATCCACACAGATCCATGATCCCCAACGTATCTTTTGGGAGGTCAAATGAGTCCTTTCCTCCATTGTGTCAATGCAAAAGTTGGTAGGATCAAACTCAATATTCTTTGGCAAGCAAACTGCAGTAGTGACTCTCAGCTAAACTGGGCAGCTTATCCACCTACATTCACATTAAATGCATGCATGGAATGGTAGGTCTCAAGTAGATATAAAATGCTATCATAGTCTTCTGTTCCACACATACCTGTTATATATCCAACAAAATGAAGTTCAGTCCAGACTATAGTAAAGCACTGTTGGCTGACGAAGAAGGAGTCAGCTTGTTTTAGATGAGGTTGCTTTCCTCTTGAATAAGCAGTTTGGGAGCTTGAGGACATTATTAGGTCCTTCTTTGTGGCGCAGAGTGTTAAAGCTGCAGTACTGCAGTCCTAAGCTCTGCTCACGACCTGAGTTCGATCCCCGGCGGTGGCTGGGTTTTCAGGTAGCTGGCTCGAGGTTGACTCAGCCTTCCATCCCTCCAAGGTCAGCAAAATGAGTACCCAGCTTGCTGGGGGGGAAAGTGTAGATGACTGGGGAAGGCAATGGCAAACCACCCTATAAAAAGTCTGCCATGAAAACGTTGTGAAAGCGACGTCACCCCAGAGTTGGAAACGACTGGTGCTTGCACAGGGGATCTTTCCTTTCCTATTCCTTATGATGGACATTATGTTCTCATCTATGCTGCACAGTGTTTTTAACCAACTTTGGTTGGTTTATCTGCTGTGTCCTTTCCTGGAAAAAAAAGAGAGAGATATCTGGTCACAGTTATCCATGCATTTTGGCCCCTTCCAAGCCGAGCGGTCCATCAACCGCTGAGGCTGGGGGCTGCCCATTGCCTCCCCACGCGGATGCGAGGCAATGGTTCATCTCATAAAGGAGGGGGCGAGGTGCGGCCTTAAGAGGCCGCTCCCACCCCCTCATACGCAGTTTGGAATCTGCTCTCAGCCCGAGCAGTCACCTACCAGCTGGCTGTGGGCCTCGGGAGAGCGGTGCGTGGATCCGTCGTCGTGGGAGGCTTCGGCTGCGTCGCGGACGGCTTCGGCGGCTGCCCAGGCGTCTCGTAGCGACGCGGGCAGCGTTTAGTCGGCCTTGAGGAGGCCCCTCGTCAGCAGCTTCCTGACAGCGGCATGAGGCCTTGCGGGGCTTTCTTTGTTGGGCGCGGTCCTCCCTCCCCCCTCCCCTTCTGGTGTCTTACGGCCTTATTAGGCCGAATAGAAGGGTGTGGGCTGGCGGGCCTTGTGGGAGGGGTCACGGGCAGAGTGAGACGCTCCGGAAGGGCAGCGGCGGTAGTGTCGGGGAGGCAGCGTTGGGCCTCAGAAGGCCTTCCCCCCCTCACCCTCCTTTTTCGGGGCTTTATCTAGTACAACCCCCACACTTTTTGTTCCTTAGGCCTCTTTAGGCCAGATAGTGGGGGGTAGGCCGGCGGGCCTTGGTTGGTGGGGTCGTGAGTGGGTGTAGCCAGAGGCCTCCACTTGGGACATTGGCTGGGGTGTGCCCTTGGCATAGGGACAGGGCCCACCTCCCTTCCCCACACACATACCTGTGCCATTGGCCCAGTGTGGGTTGGTTGGGCTGTAGTTTAAAAACAAAAAACAATGGGGCCTAAGAAGGGCCAGGGCAATAAAAAGGGGAAACAGCCCGCAAAGCACCCTGCCAAAAGACCACCCCCTGAGCTGCCCCCGGCAGAAGAAAGTAATGAGGCCCAGACCAGGCAGGCCATTATGGACCAATTGGCAGCCTTGGAGGAGGCAAGAGGTTTGCCTGGCCCTTCTAGGAGGGCCACTGGCCTTTTAGGGTCTGGCAGGGCAGCCACCATCTCCTTTCAGAAGGAGGTGCTGGCCCGTCTTTCTGTGTTGCAGGAAGCGGAAGGAACCAGTGGCGTGACAAAGGAAGGAGTGCCGCAAGATGACGATCAGAGGGATGAGCCCAATGCGGTTGTGGTGGTGCCGTCGGTTGGCGATGGTAAGTTACCTTAATGAACAGATAAACCAGCAGCTGTGGCTGCAGCTTATGGCGCCCGCAAAACCAAATGTGGGGGAGCGATCTGATAGCGGCCATTTGGTTCAAAAGACATCGACATCAACTTTTACTGGCACCCGCGCAGCCACGGGGCAGTCGGTTCAGCCACGGCTGCTTTGCTGGGAGTTCACCTCCCAAGGCTTGTGCGCCAGGAAGGCCTGTAAGTATAAGCACGAGTGCCCGATTTGCAGAGGCCCTCACGCCTTCACAGCCTGTACCAGGTCCAAACAAAGGTGACCTAATAAGCGGACAGGCGGCGGGCCTGGGCAGCACCCTGCAAAAGGGTCCCAGCCCCATTCGGCTGAGGGTTCTTAGGCAGTCGTTAGGTGTTTACCCTCATCCGAACGAAGCGTGTTACCTGTTCGAGGGGTTTTTATTTGGATTCAGAATTCCATATCAAGGTCCCCGGACCCCGTTCTTTTCCGCTAATTTGCGTTCGATTAAGGGTTTTGAGCGCATCGTGAGGGAGAAGATCAGAAAAGAGTGTGTTGAAGGTAGGGTTTTAGGCCCATTTAAGTCCCCCCTTCTACCGAACTTGAGGGTATCCCCCTTGGGAGTCATGCCTAAGAAGGCAGCAGGTGAATATCAGTTAATTCACCATCTTTCTTATCCCAGGGGTCGATCTGTGAATGATGCAATCCCGTCTGAGCTTTGTTCGGTGAAATATACTTCTTTTGACCGAGCAGTACAGATAGTTCGGCGGTGTGGGAGGGGTGCTGAGTTGGCAAAGTGCGATATAAAATCAGCTTTTCGCCTTCTCCCAATTCACCCCGGGGACTTTGAATTGTTAGGTTTTGCTTTCGAAGGGAGTTATTATGTTGATAGGGCACTGCCTATGGGGTGTTCAGTTTCCTGTGCCGCATTCGAGCGTTTTAGCACTTTCTTGGAATGGGCATTGTGTTTTAGAATGGGGATTCTGGACACGGCTCATTATTTAGATGATTTCCTTTTTGTGGGCCCCGCAGGTTCCGGGCAGTGCCTTTCGTTGTTAACGGCCTTCGTGGATTTAACCGAGGAATTGGGAGTGCCGTTGGCCGCAGAAAAAACCGAGGGGCCAACTACGGTTCTTACCTTTTTGGGCATCGAGCTGGATATGGTGCGTCAGTTTTCAAGGCTGCCCGAAGACAAGCGTGTAAGCCTGTTAACACGGGTCTGATCAGTGTTGGTTAAGCGTAAGGTCACCTTATTGGAACTACAGCAGTTGGTGGGTCATTTGAACTTCGCTTGTAAGGTAGTGGCTCCGGGCAGGGCATACTTGAGGCAATTCTGCGACAGAATGGTCAACCTGCGCTTGCCGCATCATTTTACCCGTGTTACGAGGGAGATGCAAGAGGACCTTGCGGTCTGGGAAACATTCTTAAAGGACTTCAACGGCATTTCTTTCTGGCGTGTGGATATACAGCTCGAGGCCGAGTTACAGATAGTTTCCGATGCCGCCGGTTCCATCGGTTTCAGGGTCTATTTCCGGTGGCACTGGTGTGCTGAGCAATGGCTGCAAGATTGGTTGGGCTCCGAGTTGTGCCGGAACTTGACGTTCCTTGAATTTTTTCCGATTGTCGTTGCCGTTTTTCTTTGGGGCGAGGCTTTGGCCAATTGCACAGTACACTTCTGGTGCGACAACATGGCCGTTGTTCATGTTGTTAACAGTCTGACATCCAAGTCCCCCGCGGTCATGCAGCTTGTCAGGGCGTTTACGTTACGCTGTTTAAAACTGAACATCTTGTTTTTGGCTAAGCACGTTCCTGGCACTTGTAACGGGGTGGCGGACGCTCTGTCTCGCCAACAGATGGACCGTTTCCATCAATTAGCCCCGGAGGCCGACCTGTTGCCCGAGCGCATCCCGGCAGAATTATGGCAGATTGGAGGGAAGAAGTGAGCCGGGCTATCCATCTTGCCATAGCGCCCAGCACTCAAAGGTCGTATGACCGGGCGGCTAGCCAGTTTTTGGTTTTCAGAAAGGGGGCAGGATTACCTGAGGTGTGGCCCATTCCTGTTGAGCAGTTGTTACAGTTTTGTGTGCATCAGAAGCAAAGGGGTCTTTCAGTTAAATCTATTCGGGGCCAGCTGGCGGCACTGGCTTTCACAAATAAGGCCAGAAGGCATGGCGATGCGACTAAGGATTTTCGCATACAAAAAATGCTGGAAGGTTGGTCTCGTGAATCTGGACCTCGGGTCGATGGTAGGCAGCCTATCTCGCCGTCCATCCTAAGGGGGCTTCATGCCTCTTGGGCCCTTGTTTGTGGGCCATCTTATGAGGAGGCACTCTTTCACGGTGCCGCATTGATGGCCTTTTGGGGGGCCTTTAGAGTATCGGAGCTGGTAGCGCTTTCCCGCAATGATGTTTCTGCAAGGGCCCTGCAGTTTAGAGATGTTAGTTTATTCAGTGACCGGGTGGCGTTCAGGGTCCGCCGTTCAAAGACGGATCAGAAGCAGCATGGATGCACAGTGACGGTCGGAACTTGTGCAGAGCGTGAGTTATGCCCAGTGGCTGCAATCAAGCATTACATTGAATGGCGTGGATCATCTGACGGCCCCTTCTTCCGCCATGTCGATGAGGCCCCTTTGACGAAGTACCAATTTTGGGCCATCACGAGTACAGCTTTGCAACATTTGGGCCTCGGGGGTCGCAAATTTGGTACCCATTTCTTCAGAATCGGCGCGGCTTCCACAGCTGCAGCGCTGGGCTATGGGGGAGAGGACATTCATCGAGTGGGGCGTTGGAAGTCTGGGGCTTACCGAGCTTATATTCGGCCTTTGCAGTCTTAAGAATGGTCTTTTTACCCCTATAACCACGGGGAATTGTTTGAGGCTGGTTATGTCATTTATTCCTAGTTCAGCAGTTCTAATAGTTTTTTCTTCTAGGTGCTGTGGCTGGCGGCGAGAGAAAAAGGATCCTTATATGCGGCCACAGCATTGTGTTTTGGGCGGCACACCAGACCCGATGGACGCCGATCAGTTCGCAGCTGGGCCTGAGCGACAGAGCTGTAATTACATGGCAGGGCCGTCATGGTATGAGGTGGCCCGGGCACCTGCCCGTGTTGTTCAGGGACCTGGGAGGCCCTCCCCCGCAGATTCTGGTAATACATTTGGGAGAGAACGACTTGGGTCTGATGAAGGGGAAGGCCCTTTCGATTCAGGCCCAGTCGGATCTGGCTTTGATCGGCAATAGGTGGCCGGGCGTACTTATCTTGTGGTCAGCCATGCTGCCGCGCCGTGTTTGGCGAACAGCTTGGGACCCAGCTGGTTTGGAGAGCACCAGGATAAAGGCCAACAGGGCCTTGCGCAAAGCCCTCTATGGTGGTCTCGGGGGTATGTGCCCCATCCTTTTATTCAAGCTAGCATGCCGGAATTGTACAGAGAGGACAGGGTCCATCTGTCAGAGAAGGGCAACGAGCTATTTGTAGCCGACTTGCGGCAAGGGCTTCTTCGGGTTTTATAGTTTGGGGTACAGCGGCCTAAGCAGAGGCTTGGCGCTGTCTGTGGCAGTTTGTGGTTGGCATTATGTTTTGGGGATTGGTGAGCTCCCGTAGCATCATGCCATTTTGGTGCATGGCTTCCCTGGGGGACCATTAAGCTGTACGGCCCAAGGTTGGCCCCAGGGAGTCTGTGGGATCCTGGCATGCGGAGAGTGTCCGCATCCCAGGCTGCACGGCTGTGGGGATGGTGGAGCTCAGGTGAGCGGTGATCATGTTGCCGAGCCGGCCGGGTCTGAGCCGTTGGGTTGGCTCATACCCGGGGTTCTGGGGGCTCGCCCAGTTTCAGGTCAAGGAGGTGGTCGGGTTGACCCCTGGCTTGATCTGTCCCCATGTTTTGCCCTTGCCGTTAAGTTTAATAAAGTGGCCCTTTAATCCAATCCGGTGTTTGTCTCGTTATTCCGCCTGGGGGGGCAATTTGGCCCCTTCCCAGCCAAGCGGTCCATTGACCGCTGAGGCTGGGGGCCGCCCATTGCCTCCCCGCGTGGATGCGAGGCGATGGTTCGTCTCATAGGGGAGGGGGCAAGGTGCGGCCTTAAGAGGCCGCTCCCGCCCCCTCATACGCAGTTTGGAATCCGCTCTCGGCCCGCCCGCCCGTCAAGCAGTACAGGCAGAGGCTGGTCGCCTGTTTTCTAGGGGCCGGGTAGGAATTTTTCACCCTCAGACTGATTGGCCTTGTTCGGGGGTGTTTTTGCCTACCCTGTACTGCTGATGTTTGGTGCTGGCAATTGGAATGGTGGTGCCGTTATATAGGTTGGTCACTGGCAGTTTGTGGTTGGGATTATGTTTTGGGGATTGGTGAGCTCCCATAGCATTGCGCCATTTTGGTGCATGGCTTCCCTGGGGGACCGTTAAGCTGTACGGCCCAAGGTTGGCCCCAGGGAGTCTGTGGGATCCCGGCATGCGGAGAGTGTCCGCATCCCAGGCTGCACGGCTGCGGGGATGGTGGAGCTCAGGTGAGCGGTGATCATGTTGCAGGGCCGGCCGGGTCAGAGCCGTTGGGTTGGCTCATACCCGGGGCTCTGGGGGCTCGCCCAGTTTCAGGTCAAGGAGGTGGTCGGGTTGACCCCTGGCTTGATCTGTCCCCATGTTTTGCCCTTGCCGTTAAGTTTAATAAAGTGGCCCTTTAATCCAATCCGGTGTTTGTCTCGTTATTCCGCCTGGGGGGGCAATACCCAGTTGAAGAAAACATGGCTGTTTGCCTTCTTCTTGTCATACTTATGCTTCTCTTGTAGTTGCTAACAACATCTGAAGCAGCTGCCACTGCTAATCCAGCTGCCAAATGCAGTTCTTGAAGGGGACAAGAGTGAGACTCATGTGCAGATAGGATTCCTCTTGTGCATGTTCTCACACAATGCCTGTTTTCCTATTAACTCAACTCTTTCTTGGCTGGCTACTTAAGACCATGCTTGAATTCTTTCTCCCTCACACAGAGATTGCTCTGAATGTCTACAACTGCAGATTTCCATTCATTATTGCTGACTTGATGGGTTGTATTTCATAGTCATCCTTGCTGTGCTAGCAATCAGATTGGTTTGACTGTAATGAATTTGAAAGTTATCTAGAAAGTTTGTCTGGTTCCCAATTTAGCAGCAGTTAAAGGAAACTGCCATAGTGAATTTACTTTAGCATTTCTAGATGGTCTGTTGGATATCAGGCAGATTTAAGAGTGTTGTTTTTGACCTATAAAGCAGGGAATCTATAGGACTGCCTTCTTCTGTACAAACCGGTCACTTCACTGAGATCATCTTCAGAGGCCTTGCTCTGGGTGTCCCTGTGACAGTCTGTTTCTGTCAACTGAGATAGCCTCCTACAATGTTGGTTGGAGGACCCAGGTTTATTTTGAACTATAAACCTTATCCTCAGTTACCAGGTATTCTAAGGGTAGCGAGTGTATAGGCTTTGAGTTCACTGCTCTGAGGTGACTTTTGTGGTACACAAGTAGAATATGAGGGTCACTGAGGCAGAGAAGATTTATTTACAAGTAGGTTTCAAGGAACAGAACAGCAGCACAGGTCTTCAAATAGATGAAAGAGAAACCTGGCTGAAGCACATCAATTTAGAGAGTAGTTTCAACTTTCTTTAATTCTTCCAAGCAGAAAAAGGCTTTAACCAATAAGCCTTCTGTCTGTCACAGTCCCTGCCATCAGAGACGAGGCAGGTAGGCAACTGGGGACAGAGGGTACGATCTCTCAGCAGTCTCTCAGCTTTTAAAAAGCCAATACTGTTAATGTGGAGTGATCACACTGCTCCTGTACTCACATGGCTGGACATCATGCATAGAAGTGCTGCAAGGACTTTGCCACTGGGAAGTTCCAGGTGGCTATTCAATCTATTTCCCAGCTGTCATAGCACAAAGTAGGCACAAGTGGGTTGTAGGAGACAGATGTGCATGTGTGATCATACTCTTTAAATCTGGATGTGGGGATGGTGGGCCAAAATGACCATCTGATCATACCCAGAATCTTCTCTGTACTGTTTGCCACCTAGTAAGGGCAGAGTTTAAAGAGGAGGGATGCAATGCTACAGAAGCTGCCATTTCCTCCAGGAGAACTCTGAAGGACCACCTTGCTGCTTCCCAAGGCAGATGGTAGAGGTGGGTTGCAACTCACTTTAGGCCCAGTTTGGGAGATACAAGTCATGCTTGTTGCTACCTCCCATAACCCTTCTGCTGATCTGGTACCCCAAAGGAATGCTTAGGTCACTTGAATGGTAAACTGACCTTCCTTTCAGGGTAACATTTTGTGCTTATAATTGTCTGGAGAAAATGCAAATACTGTCCTTTCTGCACTTACTAGATGTATATCCTCCAGGCTCAAACAAAAAAGTTCTATAATCATACAATGGACAGTAAAACTCCTGAAATGTGGATGAAGAATTGTATAGTTTAGCCTGAACTGATCAGATCTCAGAAGCTAAGCAGTGTTGGTATTTGTATGGGAGACCACTAAGGAAGACTTTGCAGAGGAAAGCAATGGCAAAACAACTTTATGTAATAACTTGCCTTGAAAACTCTGCGAGGTTGCTATAAGTCCATGTATTTGCAATTTGGTTTGTTTTGTGCTTCATGGCTAAACCACAAACCAAACCATGAATCCATATGAATGGAGAGGTTGGTTCATGAAAGCAGTGGTTTAAACGGCTTCCAGCCATTTAAACTGAACAGCAGAGCTGTTTTTTGTGAAGAACTCTATCTTTCTGCTCTGTACAGGGAGCTCAGGAGGACATGCATGCATTTCAGTTTTGCCTCTTATTTAATCCTCCTTGTGCTGCTGAGGGATGGAGGCAGAAGAAAAGCTGCACACATTTAGACCAGCAGGTTAGCAGCTAACGCAACTCGGTGGGCCTCTTCCACCCTCAACTCTTAGCATTCTGCATGCATTGTGCCCCTTACAAAAGCAGTGGTATTTCTTTCGCACTTGGGCTGCTAGGCACAGAGCACCCAACCCCGTCAGCCACTCCATTCATATGCTTACATGAGTGGGCACATTTGGCAAGCCAGTCAGTGGCTTTCCACAGGCACCTGTGCCTACAGGTGCTTTTCTGGGCTGCCTGCAAGTGGAAGCCACTTGGCTGGGCTTGGGGAAGTGGGGTCAAAGAGATTCTGCTTGTTGCACATGAACAGCCAGTTGTCTTTCTAGCAGCACAGACAGCGCAGGCAGGAGTCCAATACACTGTGGCCAGAGGAAGAGGCAATGGTGGCAGGCAGCACGTCTTGGTCTGGTGCCTTGGCCAAGGGCAGCAGGCAGGCCTCAAGTGGACTTGCTGCACAGAACTCGGGGCCAAACCAACCCTCCTTGCTCTGGTTACATAAGCAGTGGGCTTTTCTCTCTCATCTGCATTACTCAGTCACTCCTGGTTACCACCATAAGGTTGGGCAAGACCTGAAGAGGAACCACAGCAGGGGTTATAATACCCTAATACAGGCCCCTCAAGACCATATTCAAACGGCTTCCCCCCAGTTGTTTGTGGGCCAGATAAAAGCCCTGCATGGGCCCATTCTGTCCCCTGAGCCACATATTTGACATGTCTGTTCTAGAGTCACAACTGTGATCGCTAGATTTCAGTGTCATTATGGTGATATTGCAATTAATGAATACATTCTGAGATGCATGAACAGGAAAGGAAAGGTCCCTGTACAAGCACCAGTCGTTTCTGACTCTGGGGTGGTTGCTTTCATAACGTTTTCACAGCAGACTTTTTACAGAGTGGTTTGTCATTGCCTTCCTCAGTCATCTACACTTCCCCCCCCCCCCCCCCAGCAAGCTGGGTACTCATTTTACCGACCTCGGAAGGATGGAAGGCTGAGTCAGTCTTGAGCCAACAACCTGAAAACCCAGCTTCCGCCGGGGATCAAACTCAGGTTGTGAGCAGAGCTTAGGACTGCAGTACTGCAGCTTTAACTCTGCACCATGGGGCTCAACCAGCAAGCAATTACTTTCTCCATGGGATTATTAGAATAATTATTTTCCCAATCCAGTGACTCATGGATTTGGTTATCACTGTAGAACAATCAAGAGAATGCCTTGTAATAATGAATTATTTATTTTATTTTTATTTTTGTATTTCAGTTATTTATCATCTGCCTTTCTCGCTGAGACCCAAGGCAGATTATACAGTGTACATCAATACAAGCAACAGAATGGAACATCCAATAAACAATACAATATGATTTGGGCTTCAGAAATCTGAAACCAAGCAGAATTAAATTTTAACCTTTTTTACTTTTGCTGAGAACAAAGTGTACCAGGCCAGTCATAAGAATGGCTACTAAGGTTGCAAAACTTAGTCCTTTGTAGCAAGGCTGGACTGGTACAAATGTTTCTCAGAAATTCCTTTCAAAATAGCCAAGCCCGAGTTCAGGAAAATAATGGCAGAATCCAGATGAATGACAGAATGGGAAACAGAGTAGTGTCCATGGCTTAATTGCAGAACTCACTGAAAAGGAAAGTTTTTAGTGTCAGTGAATGTACACAGTCTTCATGACCATTTACCTCAAACAGTGCATCGGCCAAAATAATCTAAGCCTGGGTGTAAATAAAACAGACATCCAGTGGGTTCATAAATAACAACAACAATAATAATAACAATAATATTCTAGCATAAGCATTCATGAGTCAGAGCACTTCATCAGATGCATGGAGTATATATCCATTAGGTTTGTGCTTTTATACTCACAACAGAAAGGCACAGTGAGAGTGGCTGTGGGGTTATTACAATGAGAAGCTGATTTCAAAAGAGAAATTAGTGAGTTTGAGGGCCACACTACCCTCGTGTAGGGGTGTTAAACATGTGGCCCAGGGGCCAAATCAGGACCCCAGAGGGCTCCTATCAGGCCCCCAAGCAACTGGCTGTCATCTGCTTCTTTCTCCCTCTCTTTTGTTTACTTGTGCATCACAGCTTGTTTTGCCAGGCTCTCTCAATTGCACAGCAGAGCTACTGAGCCAAGCCTCTTTTCCTTTTATTGGAATATTTACAAAAAATACCGGTCAACAATAAAGATATTCACATTCTCAATGTGTGTACATGCATTTGATTTAGTGCAAATATAAGACAAAAAAGACAAAGGAACAATAAGATATTTGTACTCCCCCAATTCATACACTTTTTTATAGAAAGGAGTTTGGGGAGGGATGGTGGCTCAGTGGTAGAGCATTTGCTTGGGAAGCAGAAGGTCCCAGGTTCAATCCCTGGCATCTCCAAAAAAGGGTCCAGGCAAATAGGTGTGAAAAACCTCCGCTTGAGACCCTGGAGAGCCACTGCCAGTCTGAGAAGACAATACTGACTTTGATGGACCAAAGGTCTGATTCAGTATAAGGCAGCTTCATATGTTCATATGAGTCCACATGGCAGCAGAAGTTTAGAGCATGCGTTGATCCGTGTCTGAAACAAAGATACTGTGGCTCCAGAAAACTGAGAAAAGAGGCTGATGAAGTATGAGACAAGTGAAACTGTGAAGGCTCCTTATTCTCTCCATTACAACGTCACAAGTGGAACTTTTAAGGACTCCACCCTACAGCACTTACTTATGAACTTTGCTAAGGCTGTTTCCTATGTAGAAATTTCAAAGTGTTTGAACTAGGGTAGTACAAATACTTTATTGTCCCTTTGTCTTTTTTTGTCTTATATTTGCACTAAATCAAATGCATGTACACACAATTGAGAGTGTGAATATTTTTATTGTTGACCGGTGATTTTTGTAAATATTCCATTTGTGCATCGGTACCAGTTACTTATATTCTTTTCCTTCTGTTGGCTGAGGATCTTCCCTCCTCCTGGTCCCGTGGGGAGAGAAGGAAGAGAAGAGCCAGAGGTTCCTTGGCCCAGTTGCCTGGATCACACAGGAAGGATACAAAGAAACCACCTCTAAGACCAAAGAGTGCTAATATTTTAAGCATGTTTTATTTTAAGGTTTGGGTTTTTTTAAACCCTTTAATTGTGTTTGTGTCCTTTATAAAGTTTATATCTCTGCTACCTGGCATTACATTTTATGACATACAAGGCCCAGCCCAACAAGGTCTAATTTATGTCAGATCCAGCCCTCATAACAAACGAGTTAGACACCCCTGTCCTACAATCTACTATAAAAAAACGGATACTGCTAGAAAACAAGACTCAATTGGCAAAATGCATTTCAGGACCCTCCCAACTTTGGTTTCCAGGCTGCAGCCAACAACCCCTGGGAACATTCAGGGAGCAGGGACTGGCATGAGCTTTGCAAATCCTAAAGTATTCCAAGGCATTGCTTTCTTTTCACCCAAAGTGACATCAGTGTGCCGGTACAATACCAGCTTGCATCCCCATTCCTAACCATTTCTTCTCACCAGCACTTCAGATGCTGGTGGGCAACAAACTAAGATGCTGGGAAGTCTCTGGCTATAGTGTCCAACACAAGTTTGTCCAAAGAATACTTGGAGTACCACCAGAAGTACCCCAGACTTTTGACCTGACCTTTCATATGAATCATAGAATCATAGAGTTGGAAGGGACCTCTAGGGTAATCTAGTCCAACCCCTGCACAATGCAGGAAACTCACAAACACCTCCCCCTAAATTCACAGGATCTTCATTGCTGTCAGATGGCCATCTAGCCTCTCTTTAAAAACTTTCAAGGAAGGAGAGCCCACCACCTCCCGAGGAAGCCTGTTCCACTGAGGAATTGCTGTAACGGTCAGGAAGTTCTTACTAATGTTGAGCCAGAAACTCTTTTGATTTAATTTCAACCCATTGGTTCTGGTTCTACCTTCCAGGGCCACAGAAAATAATTCCACACCATCCTCTATATGACAGCCCTTCAAGTACTTGATGGTGAACATATCACCTCTCAGCCGCCTCCTCTCCAGGCTAAACATCCCCAGCTCCTTCAACCTTTCCTCATAGGACTTGGTCTCCAGACCCCTCACCATCTTCGTCGCCCTCCTTTGGACCCTTTCCAGCTTGTCTATATCCTTCTTTAAATGTGGTGCCCAAAACTGAACACAATACTCCAGATGAGGTTTTACCAGAGCAGAGTAAAGCGATACCATCACATCATGTGATCTGGACACTATACTTTTGTTGATGTAGCCCAAAATTGCATTTGCCTTTTTAGCCACTGCATCACACTGTTGACTCATTGCAAAAGCAATGAGTATGACCCTGGCTAGAATTGATCAGACTCCAGTTCCTTAATCAGCCTCAGTTTGCTCCCATAGCATTTCTGGTTTGTCTGTATTAAAACCAGGGCTCTTTTTGAGCAGGAACACACAGGAACGTAGTTCCGGCTGGCATGTTGTCAGGGTGTGTGGCCTAATATGCAAATGAGTTCCTGCTGGGCTTTTTCTGCCTCACACAAAACAATGGTGATATCAGGAATGTAGCCTAATATACAAATGAGTTCCTTCTGCACATTTGTACAAAAAAAGGGGCCCTGATTAAAACCATTTACCAGTGTTTTAAGAAATAAATAAAATATTGTGGATAGGTTGGATTTCTTCTAACAGATCCGCATGCACAAAGAGGAGGGGCAGTTACTATCTCATGTGGCAGCACTCCAATTCTGCCTTCATATTGCTCCTGAGGACTTCAGGGGACACTTAGGGCTGCTTCAAAAAAGTTGCTTTTTCATACTGGAATGGATCGAACCCATTGGGGTACAAAGGTACTCCATGGCTAGGTCCAGACCGGCAGTTTAAGCTGACACAGGGACAGCTCGCAGATGAATTAAAAAACCAAGTCCAAATGTGCACATCTGCCTCCCATCTGGCTCCTGTACTCACCCCGTCCTCCAGTGGCTCTGAGGTGGCTCAAAAAGCTATCACTTAGGAAGTGGTAGCAAATTCTTTTACCACATGCCATCCACCTTTCCGAACATTTGAACACCGGAGAGTGCAAGTGAGGCGGATTGGTGGTGTGAACCCACCAATTTGCTCTAGGCACTCACCAGTATTCCTTCCCCCCCCCCCTGCCTTAGGCACATGAGTACATGGCCACTAAAAAATGTAAGGAACAAAAGAAACTCAAACCACACTAAAGGGATGGTATGTTACAACTGTCTGACTGCACTGAAATGCCCCTCATGTGAGATACAGGTGCCTTGTGTAGAGGCGGCTGATTGATCTTTGTCTGCTCCAGTTTGGGGCTGCACAGTTTGGGGCACCTCTGGTGCACCCAAAGCTGCCTGTCTGTACCCAGCCCTTGAACTGTAGTTGTGCCTCCATCCCCAAAACCTGTCCCAGGGAAGTATTATTAAGTTGCCACTGCGATCAAGCTCAAAAAATCTTCTCGAAATCCCTGGGCCAAAAGAAACCAAATTAAAAACTACTAGAGAACAGGCATTCTCCACAAAGGCCCCCCAATGGTGGAATCAACTGCCGGAAGAGGTGCGGGCCCTACGGGATCTTAACCAGTTCCGTAGGGCCTGCAAAACTGCCTTCTTCCAGCTAGCTTTTTAAGACGGAACTCTTGATAATATCAATAACACCGAGCCATCTTGCACATAATTTGATTGTACTATAATATCATACTGTTTTATTGGTTTTACTGTTTAAATTATTAATTATATTATATATTGTTTTATTTGTATCATGGTTTTACCATGTCTTGTTAGCCGCCCTGAGCCTGCCTAGGCAGAGAGGGCGGGGTATAAATAAAAGTTTATTATTATTATTATTATTATTATTATTATTATTATTGTGCTGAAGAGTCACAAACACTCCCTCTTTTCACAGAAAGATGACCTTATAATATTTCTCAAAACTGGTATGAGTTGTTATATATGCAAAAATAGAGCTGCAGGGAATCTAAACAAAAGAAACATTCTACCTCATATGGAAGCATGCATCTAGCCTTTGGGTGTACAAAATAGGCTGTGGGAATAGTGAAACAAACCAACATTTCACCAAAAATGAGTGGTTGTGTGCATATATGGGACATTTAACTACCCTGAAATACACTGGAAATTGACTTGGGGTTGTGAATATATCTCAAATAAAAGTGTGCTATGTGTATGTTTTCACAAAAGTGTAAAAGGGATTTAAATTTCCCCACCTCCTGCCTGATGAAAATGGATTGAACTAGGTTGGAAGAGAAGGAGGAGGAGGTTTGGGTTTATACCCACTCTTCATTCAGAGCAGCTTACAATCTCCCTTCCTTCCTCTCCCGACAATGGGCACCTTGTGAGGTAGGAGGGTCTGAGAGAACTCTTTCAAGAACTGGTCTTGAGAGAACAACTCTGAGAGAACTTGTGACTGACTCAAGGTCACCCAGCTGGCTGCATGTAGAGGAGTGGGGCATCAAAACTGGTTCTCCCAGATTAGTGTCTGTGCACTTAACCACTACACCAAAGTGGCTCGCTTAAGCTGACCTGTTGCATGAACTGGTTGATTAAAAGTTGATTAAGGAGAACCCCACTATGGCTCAAAAAATGCAGCACAGTGATTGTCGCCATGCCTTGCTACTAATTGCCTACACACAGTTATATGCCAAGAGGTTCTGAGTCTGGGGTCCAAACAATACTGCCCAGTACCAGCAGAGCACTCTCCTTGGCCATAGATAGGTTAGCTCCCTTCATTACTGGATGCCTCAGGGTGTTTGCCAGTTAGGGCCTAACCAGTTGAAAACAGACCTATTTAAATCAATCTAACACCCATTCCCCACATGACAGTATGAAGCAATTGAAACAAGGGAGCCAATTTGATGCCCCGCCCCCGGATTCCTACTTGCTCCCAAAGTGACCACCTAACCATGTAGTACCAAACCAAGAGTATGTGTGGGGATGATTTCCAACTTCCAGAAGGGGGCTGGAGTTCACCTAGAATTATAGCTGATATCCATGTTACAGACCAGTTCCCCCCTAGTTAGGGTTGCCAATCCCCAGGCAAGGGCAGGGAATCCCCCGGTTTGGAGGCCCTCCCTCCACTTCAGGGTCATCAGAAAGCAGTGGGGTGGGGAGGAATGTCTGCTGGACACTCCATCATTCCCTATAGAGACTGATTCCCATAGGGTATAATGGAGAATTGATTCTTGGGTATCTGGGGCTCTGGGAGGGGCCTGTTTTTAAGGTAGAGGCACCAAATTTTCAGCATAGCATCCAGTGCCTCTGCTCAAAATGCATGCCATGCTTCAAAAAGATTGGACTAGGGGGTCAAATTCTATGAGCCTCAAAAGAAGGTGCCCCTATCCTTCATTATTTTGAATGGAGGGAAGGCATTTAAAAGGTGTGCAGTCCCCTTAAATGTGATGGCCAGAATTCCCTTTGGCATTCAGTTATGCTTGTCATAACCTTGCTCCTGGCTCCACCCCCAAAGCCCCCAGATATTTCTTGAATTGGACCTGGCAACCCAGAAAAAATGGCAGCCTCAGATGGTGGATTGTATGTCATCCCAACCCTGCTGAGGGGAATGCGCCTGCAGAAGGGACCTCTTCTTTAGTTGGTGAGCGGGAATCCTTTCGCACTAAGGAACCATCCCTGAGCAGGGGAGGGGTCTTTGTAGTTGGTGAGTCAATCCTTAGACAAGTAGACAGCTGGGTGGCAAAACCACGTACTGACCATATGGTGACTTGCCTGCCTGGTGCGAAGGTAGCGGACATTACACGTGTAGTAGATAGGCTGATAGACAGTGCTGGGGAGCAGCCAGTGGTCGTGGTGCATGTTGGCACCAACGATATGGGGAAATGCAGTCGTGAAGTCCTGGAGGAAAAATTTAGGCTGCTAGGCAGGAGACTTAAGGCCAGGACCTCCAAGGTAGCTTTCTCAGAAGTGCTACCTGTTCCACATGCAGGACTGGAGAGACAGGCACAAATTAGAAATATCAATGTGTGGATGAGATGATGGTGTAAGGAGGAAGGGTTTAAGTTTGTTAGGCACTGGGATGCTTTCTGGAACAAGCGACTATAATATGATGGAAGGATTAAAGATAGTGGCTAAACGTAAAAAAATGTGTCGTAAAAGGTGATTTTAACTACCCGCAGATTGATTGGGTCAATATGTGTTCAGGTCGAGAGAAAGAGATTGAGTTTTTAGATGCTCTCAATGACTGTGCTACGGAGCAGATGGTCTCAGAACCTACCAGGGGTGGGGCCATCCTGGATTTGGTCCTAAGTAATGCCCAAGACTTGGTGAGAGATGTAAAAGTGATCGCACCGCTTGGAAGCAGTGACCATAACATTATTGATTTCACCATTTGTATAAAGAGGGAGTTGCCCCAAAAGACCGGCACAACCACGTTTAACTTTAAAAGGGGTAAATTCTCTGAGATGAGGAGCCATGTGAAGAGGAAACTGAAAGGAAAGGTAAATACAGTCAAAACACTTGGGGAAGCTTGGAGGCTACTTAAAACTACAATCCTAGAAGCTCAGATAAAATATATACCACAAGTTAGGAAAGGTACAAACAGGTAAAAGAAAAGGCCTGCATGGTTAACAAACAACATAATGGAAGCTGTAAAAGGTAAGAAGGACTCCTTTAAGTGGTGGAAAGCTAGTCCAAGTGAGATTAATAAAAGGGAACACAGGCTGTGGCAAATCAAATGCAAGACTGTTATCAGGCAGGCAAAAAGGGACTATGAGGAGCATATTGCAAAAAACATAAAGACCAACCATAAATTTTTTTACAAATAAATTAGAAACAGGAAACCAGCCAGGGAGGCAGTGGGGCCCTTGGATGACCAAGGGGGTAAAAGGATTACTGAAGGAGGATAGGGAAATGGCTGAGAAGCTGAATGCAGTTTTTGCCTCCATCTTCACTGTGGAAGATGAAAAGTGTTTGCCTGCTCCAGAACCACTTATATTGGAAGGGGTGTTGAAATACCAGAGTAAGATTGAGGTGACAAGAGAGAAGGTCCTACAACTGATAGATGAATTAAAAACTAGTAAGTCACCAGGTCCGGACGGCATACATCCAAGAGTTCTGAAAGAATTCAAAGTTGAACTTGTGGATCTTCTGACAAAAATACGTAATTTTTCATTGAAATCTGCCTCTGTTTCTGAGGACTGGAAGGTAGCAAATGTCACCCCCATCTTTAAAAAGGGTTCCAGAGGAGATCCAGGAAACTACAGGCCAGTCAGTCTGACTTCAATACTGGGAAAGTTGGTAGAAACCATTATCAAGGACAGAATGAGTAGGCACATTGATGAACAGGGGTTATTGAGGAAGACTCAGCATGTGTTCTTTAAGGGAAGATCTTGCCTCACTAACCTGTTACATTTCTTTGAGGGGGTGAACAAACATGTGGACAAAGGAGACCCGATAGATATTGTTTACCTTGACTTCCAGAATGCTTTTGATAAAGTTCCTCATCAAAGGCTCCTTAGTAAGCTCAAGAGTCATGGAGTAAAAGGACAGGTCCTGTTGTGGATCAAAAACTGGCTAATTAATAGGAAGCAGAGAGTGAGTATAAATGGGCAGTCTTCGAAGTGGAGGACGGTAAGCAGTGGAGTGCTGCAGGGCTCAGTACTGGGTCCCATGCTCTTTAACTTGTTCATAAATGATTTGGAGTTGAGAGTAAGCAGTGAAGTGGCCAAGTTTGCAGATGACACTAAATTGTTCAGGTGGTGAGAACCAGAGAGGATTGTGAGGCACTCCAAAGGGATCTGTTGAGGCTCAGTGAGTGGGCGTCAACGTGGCAGATCACTGCACCTCAAAAAGGATATTATAGCATTGGAAAAAGTGCAGAAAAGGGCAACTAGAATGATTAAAGGTTTGAAACACTTTCCCTATGAAGAAAGGTTAAAACGCTTGGGACTCTTTAGCATGGAGAAACGTCGACTGCGGGGTGCCATGATAGAGGTTTACAAGGTTATGCATGGGATGGAGAAGGTAGAGAAAGAAGTACTTTTCTCCCTTTCTCACAATACAAGAACTCATGGGCATTCGATGAAATTGCTGAGCAGTTAGGTTAGAACGGATAAAAGGAGGTACTTCTTCACCCAAAGGGTGATTAACATGTGGAATTTACTGCCACAGGAGGTGGTAGCAGCTACAAGCATAGCCAGCTTCAAGAGGGGGTCAGATAAAAATATGGAGCAGTGGTCCATCAGTGGCTATTAGTGTGTGTGTGTGTGTATATATATATAAATAAATTTTAGCCACTATGTGACACAGAGTGTTGGACTGGATGGGCCATTGGCCTGATCCAACATGGCTTCTCTTATGTTGTCTTATGTTCTTTCCCTTCCAAAATTCCTCCAGGCTCCACCCACAAATAGCCAGCAGTTTCCCAGCCTGCAGCTTGTAACCATAAACACCAAGGAAAAGTCTAACAGAGAAGGTATGGCTGGCTATATATCATTTTGCAAGATCTGTTTTACTCTGCAGATCATAGAATCATAGAGTTGGAAGGGACCTCCAGGGTCATCTAGTCCAATTCCCTGCACAATGCAGGAAACTCACAAACACCGCTTCCTAAATTTACAGGATCTTCATTGTTGTCAGATGGTCATCTAGCCTCGGTTTAAAAACCTCCAGGGAAAGATTTCCGATCAGTTCTGCTGACTCCCAATATTCCTTTGAATTTGAACTCAGCTTGAGTTCTGTGTACCAGACAGCCATGTATCCGAATAACTAGTATTAACTAATGTCATTGGTTTGCCTGTTGTTGTCTTTTTCATTAGATAAAACCAGGGCAGGGGTGCGTGTGATCAGGAATGCACAGGAACACAGTTCCTGCTGACTTGGTGCCAGGAGGTGTGGCCTAATATGAAAACGAGATCCTGCTGCGCTTTTTCTACAAAACAGCCCAGTTTGAAGCAGTGATGACATCAAGGGGTGTGGTCTAATATGCAAATGAATCTGCTGGGCTTTTCCTACAAAAAAAGCCCTGGGCACTTCCATGTCACCTTCATTGGCCAGAGCACATGAGGCACTAAGGATTGGAACAAACCAAACCACAAAGGAATGTCCGGCCCCTCCCAGCCAAGCCGGCTCGCCGGCGCTCAGGCTGGGGGCCGCCTTTGCCGCCCCGGAAGGAGGAGGGGCAACATCACCCCACATACGGGGGTTTGCTGCAGGCGCGGAGCCGGGGCTATTTAAGCCCCGGCCCCCGCTCTCCCTGCACGCAGTTTCTTTTGGCTCTCTGGAGGAGAGCCACGTGCTGGACGGGTCCGTAGGAGGCCTGCCGGCTGAGAGACTGCGTGGGCGGCTCCTGTGCGCTGGCGGCGGCGAGGATGCGAGCGGCGGCTGTTTTCTTCGCGCCAGCGAGGCTGATCGTCGTTTGCAAGCGGTTTGGCTTGGGGGCGATTCGGCAGCTGTGAGGCTGGGGCAGGAGCGCGCGAGCGGCGGCTTACCTGGGCCCTGGTCCCTGGGGCTGGCGTTGGGAGGCGCTTTTCGGTGGCGGGGGGCAGCCAGTGCTGTTACCCTTGGGTGGTGGGAAGAGCCCAGCGGTCCCGCGTTGCGGGCAGTTCGCAGGGGGGCGGCTGGTTGAGGCAGTCGCATTGACGTCGTTGATAGGGCTCCCTGTTAGGGGCCTGCTGTATTAATAAGTCGTGCCTCTGGAAGTGGGGTGGCACCCCGGTGTGTGGTGGTTTGGAGGGACCAGGTAGTGGGCCATTCAGTTGAGTTCCACCCCCCCCTCCCCTCCCTCTTAGGAGGCAGCCGGAGCTGCCACAGGGCCCTTCCCTTCTTTTGGTACTTCGTGTGGCTAGGTACAGAGGTTGGCGTCATCAGGCACCCACCTTCTCCCTTCCTCTACACCCTTGGGTGCAGGGAGTGTGTGGTTCCTAGGGCGCTCCCACCCCCCCACACACACTCACACACCACTTTGGGCTGGGCTAGGCTCTCAGCCTGGGACTGAGGGTGGGACGCTCCATTGGGCACCCCTCTGGTCCAGTGGGCGGCTGCTTGGTGGCTAGACTGTGACTCGGGTTCTTGGGTGGGGTGCTTTGGGGACGCCCTCTGCCTGTAATTTTATTACACTTCCTGATAGTGGGTATATGCAACCTTTTTAGGGCCCTACTTCATCTGGGTAGTTGGTTGTGGATTTGGGTGGTGGCTGGTTCTAGGCATTCAACTTCTCTCTTCCCCTGTATTTGTGGGCAGAGGGAGTTGGTGGTTCCCGGCGTGATCCCCCCCCCATTGTTGCCCCGACTACAGGGCGGGGCTGTTCGTTCCTGCAGGAGCATTTCAGTGGTGCACCCTCTCCTCTCTCTTAGTAAAATACACCCCTGGTTGGGGGTTGTTCGGCAGGCTCCTTGGGTGCTTGGTTCATCACACATTGCCATCTGGTGACTTGTACAGGATGGCTCCAAAGAAAGGCCAGGGCAAGTCGAAGGGTAAACAGCCCGCCCGCCCACCCCGTGGTCGGGGTCGGCAGGGTACTCCTGTCGAGGAGCCTGGCCAAGGAGGGGGGCTTAGGCGTGCTATCATCAGCCAGCTGGATGCTTTGGAACAGGATAGATTGGCTAGGGGCGCTCCCATTTGGGGGGGGGGCGTCGCCGGGCCTTCGGCCGGTCGGCGCGCCCGACTTTCGAGGCAGAAGTGCTCGCACGTCTATCTGCCTTGCAGAAGTGCTCGCACGTCTATCTGCCTTGCAGGGTGGGCCACCTGAGCCTGAAGCACCGGCGGTACCGGACCAGGAGGAAGATCCAGAGGAGGGCCCATCAGGTACGGCGTTCGGCAGTGGTTCAGCCGGAGGTTGTGGGCAGCAGCCCTCTGGAGGCGCTGGCGTTTTTCCCAGTGATGGTGGTAAGCCTCCTTTTCTGCCAATTCAGGGGTGGCCATGGGGCCGCTTTCAACTTCCTCCCCCCCCGGCGGCCCCGAGTGGTCCGGCCTGAGGTATGGGCCAGCTGGGAGTGGGGGAGCAGCCGGGTCCTGGCCAGCCTTGGGCTGGGGGTTTTCATGTAACCAACTCACTCCCCTGTCCAGTCTGGTCCACTAGTGGCCAGTTGGCTGGTACTCCGGCGCCGCCCGCGGCCCCTTCAGCCCCACCCGTATCGGGCATTTTGCCGTGGGGAGGTCAGCAGCCGGGGCATCAGTGTAGCGGGTGGTTTTACCCCCCCAACCCATATGCTAACATCCCCTTTCATTTCCTTCCATACGGCGATACCTCTCTGCCGTTGGGAGATCATTTAACGGCGGCCACGCGGGAGAAAATCCTCCGTGGCGAGTACGTGGACGTTTTCGGTCTCCTGTTCAGAGAGCTTGAAAAGAAAAGTAAAGATGAGCTCGATGATAAGGAGAAGGAAAAGTTGAAACGTCATAAGGTGGATAGGTCATGGGCAAACTGGTTGCCTGGATTTTTGATTTACGCCGGAGTAATCGCGAGAGCGCAGCCGGCTCGGGCGGCGGCCCTTTTTCAGTATATAGATATTGTTTATAGGGCGTATACGGACTTCGTGGGCGCAGCTTGGCTGCAGTACGACGAGGCTTTCCGTATGAGGGCCGCCGTCAATCCAGGGATGCCATGGGATCCAATAAATCAACAGCTGTGGCTACAGCTGATGGCCCCGGCAAAACCAAACGCCGGAGACAGGTCTGACAGTGGCCATCTGGTGCAGAGGTTGCAGCAACAACAGTGCTCTACATGGGCCTGTGATACCTCGGGCCAGTCTGTCCAGTCCCGGCCATTATGTTGGGAATTCGCATCTAAAGGTGCGTGCCCCAGGAAACCTTGCAAGTTCCGGCATGAGTGCCCGCTCTGCAGCGGGGACCACGCACTTTCTGCCTGTAGCAGATCTACAGCCAGACCGGGTGGTAAGACCCCCGGGGGCAGCGGGGGCGGGCAGCAGCCACCTGGTAAAGGGGCCTACCCCCACCCGCCCGATGGCACTCCGCCATCTGGCACATGAGCTGGTGGCGGTCTGTGGCCGGCCGAACTTATTGCCCTCCGGTTGCCTACTTGTGGATAGGGGGTTCCTTTGGGTTGTATTGTGTTTTATGCTGACTGCTGTTTGTCTTTTCAGATGCTGGGCTCGTGGTGAGTGACGTCGGTTCTCATCTGCGGGCACAGCACGGTTTTCAGTTTTTCCATTCTGCCAGACGGTCTCCGGGGGGCACCCAGCCTGGCCTCAGTGTGGGGCTACTGCTGGCCTGGGATCACGCCCCTGCTTTTCTAGTAGGCTGACCGGTATCGGCCAGATGGTGTTTCTGAGTTGGGCAACCGGGCCTTTTAGTGGCTATGGCAGGGGGTTTCGGTTGGCTCTGGGCCACCCGGTGGGGCGCTAATGCCTAAGCAGAGGCTTGGCATTGGCGGTGGCTGGAGGAGGTTTGGCCACAGGGTTTTCCAGGGGAGCACCTATGGCCTAGCACCGTTGGTGCGGTGGTCTGCAGGAACCGTAGATGGGCTACACGGCTCAGTGCGGGGAATGCAGATCACAGGGAGCCTCACCTGGTTGGATCTTTCCATGGGGATCGATGCCAGCCCAGATGGTGATGGCTGGAGGCCTGGCCGCTCAGCTACAACCCGAATACGGCGGGCTTGTGCTGGGGGCAGGGTGGCTCGCCCTTTGGACAAGGCGGGGTCCAGGTGTTGACCCCAGGGCTTGTCTGGTTCAGGTTTCACCCCCTGCCAGTTACAGTGTTATGTGTTTAATAAAGCGGCCCGGTTTTAAACCCAATTCCTGTGTCTGCCTCTTCATTCCGACTGGGGGGGCAAAATTCATGAGGAATTTACCCTGTTCGTGATTTATGCGATAGAACTACCATCACAAACTTCCACAAACTTTTAAGCCAGTTTGTGGCCAGAACTGAAAGCAAGGATTTAAAGGGACTCTGAATCCCTTTAAACCTCTGCTTTGTGCTCCAGCAGAAGTCTTTAAAAACAGCACCGGGGATGTAGTGTGGTGACACTCTGGTTTTTGGGTAAAAATCTATGGTTTTGAAGACAAAAAACCATAGAGTTTTGCCTCCAAACCAAAGCATTGTGTGCAGTGTCACTGATGCAATGATGTCACTTCCAGGGTGACATCAGTATGTCACAGATGTTGTGTGCCACCTCCCACCCACCTCCAGAATGCCCTTCAGATCCCCCTGCCACAACAGCAAGGGGACCTGGCAACCCTACCTAAATGCCCAATGAAACTTTCAAGAAAAGTAAAAATAGACACCAACTTTAAAATGTACAAACCAGATAACAAAATACATAACTGAACCATCTCAAGTTCCAGACAGGTCTAGGCTGCTTCCAGATGTTGAGCTCTTAGCCATAATAAGCATTAAGAAATGACACATGAAAACAAAAGAAGGCACCCAAAAAGTGTGGAACATAACTTTATTTTTTTTCTTAAATTTAAACTGACTGTGTGTCACATTTTGATCTGATAAAACATGTCACAAAGCCTTTCAAATGCTAAGGCCCACTTTGGGCCTAAAGCCCTGTCCAAATGGCCCTCCTGACCTCTTCTTTCCGATTGGCTCTGCACATATCCCAAATATTGCTTTAGAGGCATACTAAATTTTTTGTTTTCTCATAACAGTAGCAGATAGATTCTCTTTAGCCCCAGGGGGAGGATGAGAATACGTAACATCTGATTCATGCATACATGCCTTGTGAAAAGTAAACTGTTACTAACCAAGCCTCATCTTATCAGAATTCCTCCACTGCTGAGGTAAGGCAGTGCCGTCTGGACTAATATGTTCTTGGAAGGCCCTTCTTATTTGGAGCAGTTCCACCAGCATCTCTCCCCTAATGCAACTGGCAATGCAAATGCAGAGAAGTCTGAAAACCATGAGCAGGAATGAATTCTATTAGAATGATATATAAATTTTTGTCACATGAATGATGTATCATTTTTTGTATATATAATTTTTTGTCATCTGAGGCACTACAAAATTACCTGCAGTAGTGTTATAAAGGCCCAAACTATTGTTCCTAGAAGTCTTACTAATGGAAATATTTAGAACTAGAGTAGCTTCCAACTCATAAACAACATCACTTAAGATAAATGCTTCAAAAGCTACTAGTCATATATGCTAGGACAGAAAGTACCGGAACACTGCATGACTCAAAGGCCAGACAGCGCTAAGTTTCTTACTTTTCTCTAGGGATATCCTCTGAGTTTCCTCCATTGTAGCCAAGCCAAAGTACCAGAGTGAACTTTACAGTGTGTACAATTGGAAGGGCAACATATAAAAAACCAAAATAGTTTCCATTAGCATTGTGACTATTGCTTGTAACTCAGAGTTGTACACATTGGTTCAGAGAAATACCAAGATTTTTTTGAACATAAGTGTAGTCCAAGGCTTTCAGATACACACAAGGCCAAACTATATACTACCCGCAAGCCATGTGTGATGTTAGCTCAGGAAGCAGTGCTTTAAAGCAAAGAAAGGGAGAAAGAAGATGGTGCTTAATGTTTTTCCTACCAGCTGCTTTCTGCTTGAAACTTTCTTCTAATTGCTTTTATACAATTATATATATGAGATATGTCAGTTGGTATATATGTGTGCTTGTCACCCATACACTAGGTATGTTCCACAACTTACAAAGTGCTCTTTCCTTTTGATCAAAATCTAGGGATGAGGCAGAACTGCTAACTAGATGTCTGGATTCACTGAAGCACTGGATGAGGCATGGGGGCTGGGGGAGGCATTTGCCAGAATACCCTTTCAAAGGAATGAGGGAGTGAGGCATGGTGAATTGTGGCTGATGGGTGCTTCACAGGGATGGGCATGAACCTCTGATGAACCAGTTTGGTTCATGGTTTCGGAGCCCAGCAAACCTCAATTAAAGGGACTGCAAAAACAGCTGAGTGGAAGGGGCACTCCCTGCCACTTAAGCTGTTTTGGCCTTTCTTGTGCAACCCCTTTAAACTTTAGAGACTGCACAAAAAAAGCCAGGAAATGGGGAGCAACCTGTCCAGGGTCAGGGGTGGGCACCACTTCAACAAGGGAAGCCCCTGTTCATCACCCAGTGATCTAGGACCTCACCAATCCTCCCCCAATAACTTGAGGATGCCTCCAACACCCAGACCTCCCAGAAGGATATCCCAGCAGGAGGCTGACGGAGGAGGACAGGCTGGCGGCAGAGAAGGTGTGGCTAACTGAGGTTGTTGGTAGCAAGGCAGAAATGGTTGTGGTGCAGTAGCAGCAGTACAGCAGCCAGACCCCTCCCTGGAGTACTGGGAGTCCAGTGACTGTGCATATCAGGAGTATGAATAGCATTGCCAGTAACCAGCAGAATGTTCACCTTGGGGGGGGGGGGGCTCATCAGTGACATTGCAACATCCCTGGAAATGCTGTGACATCACTTATGGTGCAAATTAGGAGTCACATCATCACATAGAGCAGTACTCTAGCATTTACCAAAACTCTATGGCAGAGGTGTCAAATATACAGCCTGTGGGCCAGAACTGGCCCACCCATGAGCAAATTTCAGCTGCTATGGGGAGCATGCTTTGGGGCTCTCTTTGGGGAGAGCCAGTTTGGTGAAGTGGTTAAGTGTGCGGACTCTTATCTGGAAGAACCGGGTTTGATTCCCCACTCCTCCACTTGCACCTGCTGGAATGGCCTTGGGTCAGCCATAGCTCTGGCAGAGGTTGTCCTTGAAAGGGCAGCTGCTGTGAGAGCTCTCTCCAGCCCCACCCACCTCACAAGGTGTCTGTTGTGGGGGAGGAAGGTAAAGGAGATTGTGAGCCGCTCTGAGACTCTTCGGAGTGGAGGGCGGGATATAAATCCAATATCTTCTTCTTCTTCTTCTTCTTCTTCTCCTCCTCCTCCTCCTCTCCCCTTCCTGTCCTTACCCTTCCAAGCTGCCACTGAGTGCAGGGAGCGGGTGCAGGGCTTCCAAATCGCTCAGCTCACTTGGCTTTATCTTCATTCATTTCTCCTGAGCACAGCTGGGCTCCACCCCCTCTCCTTCCTGTCCTTGCCCTTGTGAACTGCTGCTGAGTGCAGGGAGCAGGGCTGCTGAACTTCCCAGTTTGCTTGGTTTTGTCTCCACCCACTTCTACTGTGCCTAGCTGGGCTCTGCCTCTAGCCAGAAGCTCCTTTGGGCCCTAGCCATCTTGCTGACCCTGTGATCCAGCAGCTGGTGGGCTCCCCTTTCATGTGTCTGGTCTGTGTGGCTCCCTGAGGGTAGCTTGCCAGCTCTTCGCTTAAGCATGTTCCTCTCTGCCTCCCAGACCATCACTCCCAGGCTCCATTGTCCTCCTCACATGTAGGGGTCGTGGGGCATCCCTTCATGCTACAGTGGCTGTCACTGCTGCTGTTGCCAGGTCTCTATCGAGGGTGGAGGTTCTCCCTCTGAGGCTGTTGAGGAGTGTGGCGGAACCGGCCCGATTCTGCCTTCAGACCCGGTCCCGTCAGCTCCCTATGGAGTCGCCAACTCCTGGAGGGAGCTATCTCTCCTCCTGCCCCTTGGGCTCGCTGCCACCACCTGCTCAGTCCCGGGGTTCAGATTGAGAGGAACAGGACTCCCAATCCCCCTCTCCTGCTATGAGGCTAGGCCTCCAGGTCCTCTGCCACCCTGCACTTGGGTTTCACAGAGACCTCAGCGCTTCTTTGGGGCACCCCTGGAGGATTGGCACCTTATCCAACTGCATGCCTTCCCCCTTCCCCGGGGCCCCCTTTATAAAAACAGCGTGGCCTAAAGCGGTTTGGGGATCTATGTGGTACAGAGATTGCCAGTATTTAAAACAGAAAAAAACATTTATTTAAAAGAGAAAAATATAGGAAAAGAAAAACACCAAAACAAAAGCAGTTGCATCTACAAAATTAGCACAGCACAGCCCAGCACAGCAAAGCCCAGCACAGCAAACAGCATAACAAAATAAAGTTGATTATAAACGCATCCGGCTGGCCCTGATCTAAACTTGCCCTGTCTTGTGAAGTACTTACTTAGTCTGCCTGCCTGGAGGCCTCATTTTCCTGAGCAGGCCTCCCCCAGGCCGGAGCTCAGAGGCAAGCAGCCTCTCTTCCCGAGCCTCTGCTGCAAAACTGAGAAACTCTTCCTGCCTAGCACATGGCAAGAACAACAGCCCTTCCTGCCTCTCTAGGAGACTTTCCCCCTAGCGTTGTTGGTTTGGCTCAGGAAGGGAGGGGGGGAGTGAGGGGAAGGCTACAAAGCCTGCTGAATGGATTTACTGATCCCTGCCTTTTTGGATGAAGCACCAACACTCTCAGATGGCGTTTCTCCACACTTCCCCCTCCTTAAATTCTGAGCCGGAGGGGTTGCCTCCTACAGAGGTGACCCCGTAGCAGAATCCAAACAAACAAGGAGAAACCCGTTAACCAAAACATTACACAAACATTCAGGTATTTCTCCAATAATACACAAAGTCCAGCACCCTAGGTGCCCATGTCCTTTCTGGACAAAACGTTGCATGGCTGCATGCAGCAGGAATGTCCAGTCTTTAAGATGTACTCCTCCGTCTCCCAGGACCACCTCTGGAGTCTGGTGCTCTCCCTCCGTTGCTGCTGTTGCTGGGGTGAGGGGTCCATCAAAGGAGGAAATCCCTGGCCCCACATATGGGGTTGGAAACTGCCCAGTTCCCACACAGTTGCTTCTTCTTTATCCCTCATTGGTGGAATGTTCCCTCTATCCACTCTGTCCTCCCAGAAAACCACCTCTGGGGCTCCAAACAATTGCTGTCCCAGCTTCTTTTTGTCTCCTTCCTTCCTACCTATATGCACCACCATGGACCTCTCAGAGAATGGCTGTGGTATATTCACCTGCACCACTTGAACTGCCTTTCCCATTTTCTCCATAGCCACCACATAAGTAGCCTCGTCTAGGTCATCCACAATCATATGGGGTCCCTCCCATTCCACTTTCCGTTCACCAGTATGAAGTGGCAGGGAAACCATCACCCTATCCCCTGTCTCAACTTCTGAGAACTCCACTTCCTGGTCCCTTGCCAACTCACACAGTGGTTCCAGCCTAGGGTCACTTTGAACCTCAGACAGGAACATTTCTGGCTGCCCCAGACTTCCTATCATCTGTTCCTTCAAGCCACCCCTAGTCCCACTGTTTCCAGAACACTTAGCCAAAGTTGGATCTGGGTTCTCCGCCCCCTCAGTTGCTTTTTCAGTGTCAGCCAACTGAGCTCCTTCCTGCCTGGAAGGGTCCACAGCATGCTGCTGCCCTTGTGGAAATTGGCACCCCTCTTCCCATTGGGCACACCCTCCTGCAGGGTTTGAAACAGGCTGGTCCTCCCCCTCCCTGGTTAGTGGTGAGGTGGCTTCCCTAAAGTTGCCTTCCTCCCCCCACCTTCCCCTGAGGGTTTGGCTTGGGTTCTCAGTCCCCTCGGTTGGTTTTTCAGTACTACCCAACTGACCCCCTTCCTGCCTGGAAGGTCCCACAGCTTCCCAGGACTCCTGTCTGCCCTGCTTCAAGACGACCTGTTTTGAGAGCGTCTCGGACGATCCCACTTCCTGATCCACAGCTACTTGGTGAACCGGTTCCAACCTAAGGCCGCTCCGGACCCCCTTCTGGAACCGCTCCCGTTCCCCCAAGCCTTCAGCTATGTGCTCCTCTGAGCCCACATTAGCCTTGCTGCTCTCAGAACCTCCTGTGAAATCTCCACTCTCCACCTTGGTCTCTTCAGCTTGCACATCCTTTATGCTAGACAGGTTCCCTTCCTCGCTAGGAACATCCACAGCCTCCTGCTGCACTTGGGGAAAGCTACACCCCTCTTCCCCTTGGGAACACCCTACTCCAGGGCTGGAGACAGGCTGGTCCTCCCCCTCCTGGGTGACTGCCCTCTCTTCGTCCTCAATAACCTGGGCTATTTCCCCCTCCCTGGTTGGTGGTGAGGCGGCTTCCTTAAAGTTGCCTTCCTCCTCCCACTTTCCCCTGGGGGTTTGGCTGCGGGGTACAGCCTTGATAGAGTACTGGCCAACCAACAAATCCCGGCCCAATAACACTGGAACTGTCTGTTCCTTCATTACCCCAAATTCAGAATAGGACTTACATTCTTGTGGAGCCAAACCCCTGAACTGCTTTCGGGAGTGGTCTGGCCCCAGTTTAAACCTTTTAAATACAGTGGCCTTATAGGCCGCAAAAGTTATCCCCCCATCTTCCATAGGCATGCTGTAATAGATGGCTGAAAGCTCTCCAGTCAGGTTGCTACAGAGGTAAGACATATAGTCCTCCTCTGCAATCCCCCACTGTTTGGCTGCCCTCTCAAAGTTGGAGAGGTATGTGGAGGGGTCTTCTCCCTCCTTGTACACTGCAAAGTCTTTGGGCGTGACTTGGATCTCTTTGCTTAGTTCAGCTTCCAGACGTAGCACCTCAAGCTCATGGCGACGTTGCTCTTCTTGTTCCCGTCTGCGGATCTCTGCTTCTTCCTGTCTGCGGATCGCATCCCTCTCTGCTTGTCGTTCCTCTCTCTCTCTTTCCTCCCGTCTGCGGACTGCATCCCTCTCTGCTTGTCGTTCCTCTCTCTCTCGTTCCTCCTGTCTGCGGATCTTGTCCCTCTCTGCTTGTCTTTCCTCTCTCTCTCGTTCCTCCTCTCTGCGCTCTTTGTACGCCTTGGTACGTAGTCTTGCCAGTTCCAACTGTAGCTGCAAGGTTACTTCTGACTGGGTGGGGAACTCTTTTGCAAGTGCCCCTGCATGCTGATGATACTCCAACAGGAGGTCTTTCATATCCACTACAGCCATGTTGTCACACTCCAACTTGTGCTTTGCACACTCTTCCTGGAGCTGTGGCTTTGTCATCTTCAGGATTTCCAGCATCTTAGCACGCTCCATCCTAACTAGCTAAACTTTCCCTACTCCAGTTGACCCGAAAATAAAACAAAACCGCTGTTGCTTCCTCTGGGTGCTTGCACGTATCAAAAAGCAAAAATGCCTGGCCAATCAAGTTCTCTGTTTGTTCTCATCCCACCGCTGCCACCAAGTGTGACGGAACCGGCCCGATTGTGCCTTCAGACCCGGTCCCGTCTGCTCCCTAGTGAGTCGCCAACTCCTGGAGGGAGCTATTTCTCCTCCTGCCCCTTGGGCTCGCTGCCACCACCTGCTCAGTCCCGGGGTTCAGATTGAGAGGAACAGGACTCCCAATCCCCCTCTCCAGCTGTGAGGCTAGGCCTCCAGGTCCTCTGCCACCCTGCACTTGGGTTTCACAGAGACCTCAGCGCTTCTTTGGGGCACCCCTGGAGGATTGGCACCTTATCCAACTGCATGCCTTCCCCCTTCCCCGGGGCCCCCTTTATAAAAACAGCGTGGCCTAAAGCGGTTTGGGGATCTATGTGGTACAGAGATTGCCAGTATTTAAAACAGAAAAAAACATTTATTTAAAAGAGAAAAATATAGGAAAAGAAAAACACCAAAACAAAAGCAGTCGCATCTACAAAATTAGCACAGCACAGCCCAGCACAGCAAAGCCCAGCACAGCAAACAGCATAACAAAATAAAGTTGATTATAAACGCATCCGGCTGGCCCTGATCTAAACTTGCCCTGTCTTGTGAAGTACTTACTTAGTCTGCCTGCCTGGAGGCCTCATTTTCCTGAGCAGGCCTCCCCCAGGCCGGAGCTCAGAGGCAAGCAGCCTCTCTTCCCGAGCCTCTGCTGCAAAACTGAGAAACTCTTCCTGCCTAGCACATGGCAAGAACAACAGCCCTTCCTGCCTCTCTAGGAGACTTTCCCCCTAGCGTTGTTGGTTTGGCTCAGGAAGGGAGGGGGGGAGTGAGGGGAAGGCTACAAAGCCTGCTGAATGGATTTACTGATCCCTGCCTTTTTGGATGAAGCACCAACACTCTCAGATGGCGTTTCTCCACAAGGAGTCTGGGATCACCCTGGGCAAACCTGGTCTTTGTGTGTGTGTTTTTGTGCATGTGGTAAATTTGAAGAACAGAAACAGCCACCCCAGTAGGAGGGCAAAGATGGTAGAGCTGCATCATTTTGCGCTTGGGGTGTGGTCATGGGTGTGCAGCAGAATCTCTGGGAGCTATGGCATAGGGTCATACTTGACACAGAGGCGTCCCGAGCAAGTTGACGGTGCTAGGAGAAACATGCCCTGTTTATATGCAGGGTCTTGTCCAGTCAGGTTTCACTTTGTTTGCAAGTTGAGCAGGTATTTGCAGAGGCTGCTTCAGGAAATCCAGTGAACTTAAATCTCCTTCCTTTCTGGGGGAGACCTTGAGATGGTGGGTAGGGCTACACCACTTGAAATTGCAGCATTATACAGATCTTGTTGGACTGAAAGTTGTGGCTCAAAAAGTAGTTTCATGTGTTCAAATGGCCATTTATTGATTGCCATCAAGCTGAAACAGATATTATGAGTGGTTGCTTCCCTGTGGTAAATTAGCCTCACCTCAAATGTAATGTAAGCACATTTCCTGTGTGGGTCAGGCTTGCGTGGGGCTTTGTGGCTCTGCCCTATATTCTCAGGGCTTGGAGGAACAGAGAGAGAGAGAGCCATGGCTGGGCAGGATTTAGATTTTTTGTTTCTGCTGCGATCTTTATGCCTTTTTTGATGTTACATTTTAAAAAATGCATGCCAAATCCCAGTATTTCCACCTTTCCATTTTAGGCAGGTATCTTTTAACTGGGGGGGGGGGTAGATTTAGGTCCAGCTATTATATTTTTGGCACTTAATGGAGAATGTTATCATACATAAGCCATCCTGAACCACGAGGAAAGGAAAAATAGAAGTGCTTTAATAAATACATAAATGAATTAGGTTGCATACTTAAGACTGCTACAGCACAGACATTGTCTCCAGATTTTGATGCAATAATTCAGAGCAGAACAAGAGGTGTCAGTTATTAAAGACTGTTAAATAAATAAAATATTGCAAGAGTGTTAATGTTTTAAACACATTTGTATTCTAAGTAAAAAAAATTAATTGGGCTGCCTGTGTTCTTTATAAAGTTCATATCTCCGCTACCTGGCATTACATTTGATGACACACATGGCCTGGCCCAACAAGGTCTCATTTATGTCAGATCCAGCCCTCATAACAAATGAGTTTGACACCCCTGCTCTATGGTTTCAAATAAATTTGGGGCAAATGCTATAGTACTGCCTGATGTGATGAGGTTATTTCCAGTGATGCAATGGCATCTGTTAAATGCCAGTAATCCTCCCATTTTTCCCCTACTGCCCAGGTGAGTGGCAGTGGGGGGAGCCAGCAGAAGTGGGACGTATCCCTCTAAAGTAGGAGATCTGGCATCCCTGAATGAATGTTACCTGCAGTGCTTCCATATGTGCAGTAACTGTGTTGTCTGAACAGGAGCAGTGTGTGCATTTGTATTCATATTCAGTTTCAGTATGTGCAAAACAGACCTCTGAACAATCCAGTGATCAATTCATGTACTGAAGCTGTTCACACATGGAAAATATTCACACTGCTCCTGTATTAAAATATTCACATAGCATCCACACATACCAGGAAGAGGTAAGCACGGTTGGGAGGCTCCCAGTACAAATGAATGCAATAACCGAATAAAAATCAAGTCTTAAATTGGCTGTGTTGATTGCTAGAAACTAAATGGTTGTTGGAAACAAAAGATTGTCATCTGTAGCTAATTTGACAGTCACTGGGTATGCATGAATTCTACTAGAACCCTTGTAGTAGTACCTGTGAGGACTACTGATTTCTTACTATTTCTTTTCCAATATGTAAAATTATATGGCAAAGCAATAGACCTGAGCACATTTCAAACAGGGTAAGACAAATGTATATTTATCTTTATTTACATGTAACCAGGAAGAGTCTCTAACTTTTAATGAAAACACTCTTGACATCTGAAGATACACATGTATGTTTCAACCACAAATGTTTTGTCATGGTCTGTATTTCCTTATCAGTGTTTCCAGTGCTCCTTGTTGGCAGCTTCCAGCAATTATCTGCTGGGCTGTTTCACATCGAATGTATCAGGGTTATTATCACATGACAAGTATTAAGAAAAACAGCAGCACAAGAAGGAAGGAAGGAAGGAACGTACTGTTGCGAGCTATTTTCTGCAATTTTGGCTCTATGGTGATAAACACTACTGCTTGGTCAAACTTGATTATGAGACACTATCTTGTGTCAAATGTTTTAGAATTATCACCAGCAGAAAAACACCCAAGAAAGCATGCCGTTACCAGATTACAACATAAACCAAAAATAGAAAGAGATAGCTAAAAGAAAGTTTCAGATTGCTGAGAGTAAAGCATCTCAATTATAGCACTAATACAATGAAAAAGAATACTAGGCTGGTTTAAGAAGACTTCACTATACTCCAAGAAGTATTTGTGATATTAAAATTATATCAATATTATTAGTTTGTGCTGTTCTAATAGTCATTATAAGCAGGGCTTTTTAAATAGAAAAAGCCCAACAGGAGCTCATCTGCATATTAGGCCACACACCCTGACATCACCATTTGTATATTAAGCCACACCCCCTGATGCCAAGCCATCTGGAATGGTGTTCCTGCATGTTCCTTATCAAAAAAACCCTTATTATAAGAGATCCTGCAAATATCTGGTATGTATTATAGAGACCTGGCTGGATGAGGTTAGGGGTATAAATCTGACCCCTGAGTTTTTCTATACAGCAGCAGGCTAGCCCAAGGGGATGAGAAAGTAGGGTTGCAGTGGTCTATTGCAATTCTATCTATATATGGAGGTGCCTTTTTCAGCAGTCTGCCAATTCTGAGTGTGTGCTCCTGAAGATGTGTGACCAGGATGAGGTAGAGATTCTGCTGGAGTACCATTCAACTGATTGGCCAGCCATCTTTGTTCCTGAGCTAGCCAATATGGTCTGGCACATGTAGTGGAGACCCGAAGATTGGTGGTCCTGGGTGAATTTAATATTCATGCTGAGATCAGGTTGACAGGAATGGCTCAGAATTTCATAGCCTCCATGATGATCATGGGCCTCTGTCAAGTGGCCCCACATATTTAGCAAGGAAAAGACTGGATTTAGTCTATCGCAGCTGGGGAGGGTGATCTGGAGGTGGAGAAGTTAAAGCTCATGGGCTGATCATTACCTGAGTCCCCATTTACTGTTTCCTTTGTCCTCCATAAGAGTGCAAGACCCATTAAGAATATCTGCCACAGGCTCCTGATGGATCCTGATGGGTTCCTGTCAGTGCTTAAGGATTTTCCCACCTCTGTTGCTGACAATTCTATAAAGGCTCTGACTGTTCCCCAGAAGAGAGAGAGAGTCCAGGCACACAATCACGCCTAAGTGTTCTCCCCCCCCCCCCCCGAGAGAGCCAAGCACCAGTTCACTGGTGAGCTGATGGTGATGAAACAGAAGGAATGACAGCTAGACTGCTCCTGGCAGAAGACTTGGAGTGAGACTGAGGCCGTTTTCCCACTTACCTTACCCCGGAGCGACGTCCCTCTTCACCGCGCTGCATCTGCGCGGATTTCGCACAAACTGCTGCGCAGCACCAGGAAAAGCCGCGTAGTCCCGGGGCTTTTGCGTCGCAAATGTAAACTGCTTTTTGGCAGTTTACATTTGTGACGCAAAAGCCCCGGGACTACGCGGCTCTTCCTGGTGCCACGCAGCAGTTTGTGCGAAATCCGCGCAGACGCAGCACGGTGAAGAGGGACGTCGCTCCGGGGTAAAGTAAGTGGGAAAACGGCCTGATTGAACACGGCATAGAGCCCACATTAGAGCATATTCTGTGGCAGTGATGATGGCAAAATAGGGTTGCCAAGTCCAATTCAAGAAATATCTGGGGACTTTGGGGGTGGAGCCAGGAGACATTGGGGCAGAGCCAGGAGCAAGGGTGTGACAACCATAATTGAACTTCAAGGGAGTTCTGGCCATCACACATCTTTTAAATCCCTTCCCTCCAAAGGAAATAATGAAGGATAGGGGCACCTTCTTTTGGGGCTCGTAGAATTGGACTCCCTGGTCCAATCTTTTTGAAACTTGGGGGGTATTTTGGGGAGAGGTACTGGATGCTATTCTGCAAATCTGATGCCTCAAACTCAAAAAACAGCCTCCCCAGATACCCGTGGATCAATTTTCCATTATTTCCTATGAGAATAAGTCTCCATAGGGAATAATAGAGTTCCCTCCCCTCCCCCCTAAGGGGAAGGGAAGGGGCAAAGAGAAGCTGCTGCAATGGGGCTGGGTGGGAGGGGAAGGGAAGGGACAAAGAGAAGCTGCTGCAATGGTGCTGAGTGGGAGGGGAAGGGAAGGGGCGAGGAGAAGCTGCTGCAATGGTGCTGGGTGGGAGGGGAGGGGAAGGGAAGGGGCGAGGAGAAGCTGCTGCGATGGTGCTGGGTGGGAGGGGAAGGGAAGGGGCGAGGAGATGCTGCTGCGATGGAGCTGGGTGGGAGGGGAAGGGAAGGAGCAAAGAGAAGCTGCTGCGATGGGGCTGGGTAGGAGGGGAAGGGAAGGGGCGAGGAGAAGCTGCTGCGATGGTGCTGGGTGGGAAGGGAAGGGGCGAGGAGAAGCTGCTGTGATGGGGCTGGGTGGGAAGGGAAAGGGTGAGGAGAAGCTGCTGCGATCGGGGCTGTGTGGGAAGGGAAGGGGTGAGGAGAAGCTGCTGCGATGGGGCTGGGTGGGAAGGGAAGGGGCGAGGAGAAGTTGCTGTGATCGGGGCTGGGTGGGAAGGGATGGGGCAAGGAGAAGTTGTTATGATGGGGATGGGTGGGAAGGGAAGGGGCGAGGAGAAGCTGCTGTGATGGGGCTGGGTGGGAAGGGAAGGGGTGAGGAGAAGCTGCTGTGATGGTGCTGGATGGGGAGGGAAGGGGTGAGGAGAAGCTGCTGCAATTGGGGCTGGGTGGGAAGGGAAGGGGCGAGGAGAAGCTGCTGCGATGGGGCTGGGTGGGAGGGGAAGGGAAGGGGCGAAGAGAAGCTGCTGCAATGGTGCTGGGTGGGAGGGGAAGGGAAGGGGCGAGGAGAAGCTGCTGCGATGGGGCTGGGTGGGAAGGTAAGGTAAGGGGCAAAGAGAAGCTGCTTTTGTGTGGTTCAGATACTTTTACATCAGAGTCCCAAGGATTTGGGGTCTGACCACACAATGGCACTCTGTGATCAATTTGCCACTTTGCAGACAAAATTGCCCAGGTCCTGAGTGAAAAACCAATGTGAATGTATGTTCAGATGATGGCATGTGCTTGTACAATTTATATGGATATAAATTGCATGTGGGCATGGATGGGTGAACATCAGGATGTTTGCTACAGACACTTTTTAAGGTAGCAACATTTCTCACACCATTCTCTGATGCACTGAGCACCTGCTGCCCAATGAGTTTCTTCCCTCCTCTTGTTTCCAGGTGACAGCATCGGTGATCTCACTGAATCTTAATAGAGTCCAGGCATCTCAATGGTACTACTATAGCGCTAAAGTGCTAGAGCTCATCTTAGAACGTTAATTACACATGCAAAGGAAGGGAGATCATGCACATGGTGTAAAAGGGCAGGAAAAAATCAGAGTTTCAGATATAGTTCATTAATGGAAGGAAATTTGCTCTTTGAACTCCTCCTCCCCATCCCTGTATCGCTTTACTTGAAATTGGGCCAACAATGAATAACATCTGGTTTAGAACGGTAATGTGAAAAGGGCCAATGGTCTGGATGAAGGCAAATAAGATTAAACTTGATCATACAATCATAGTGTTGGATTAGGTCATACAGGCTACTGAGTTCAACCCCCTGATCAATCCAGGATCAGCCTAAAGGACTTCTGACAAGTGTTCATCCAGCCACTGCTTGAAGACTGCCAGTGAGGGAGAGCTCACCACCCCCCTAGGCAGCTGATTCCACTGCTGAACTACTCTTAACCATACAATACAAAGAATAGATGCTTTTGAATTGTGATGCTGGAGAAGACTCTTGAGAGTTCCTTGGACTTCAAGAAGATCAAATCAGTCAGTCCTAAGGGAAATCAACCCTGACTGTTCCCTGAAAGGTCAGATGCTGAAGCTGAAGCTCAAATACTTTGGCCACCAAATGAGAAGGGAGCACTCACTGAAGAAGACTGATGCTGGGAAAGACAGAAGACAAAAGAAGAAAGGGATGGCAAAAGTTGCGATGGCTGGACAGCATTACTGATATAACCAACATGAATTTGAGCGGACTTTGGAGGGTGGTGGAGGACAGGAGGGCCTGGCGTGACTTGGTCCATGGGGTTGCAAAGAGTTGGACTCAACTGTGTGACTGAACAACAACAATACAATTTCCCCCCTAATATCCAGCTGGTACCTTTCTGCCCATAATTCAAACCCATTATTGCAAGTCCTATCTTCTGCTGCCAACAGAAACAGCTCCCTGCCATCCTCTGACAGCCAGTTTGGTTAAGTGCATGACTCTTATCTGGGAGAACTGGGTTTGATTCCCCAATCCTCCACATGCACTTGCTAATATGACCTTGAGTCAGTCTCACAGAGCTGCTGCTCTCAAGAGCAGGTTCTGTTAGAGTTCTCTCAGCCCCACTTACCTCATAGGCTGTCCATTGTGGGGAGGGGAAGAGGAGGAAGGAGATTGTAAGACTCTCTGAGACTCCTTTGCGTAGTAAAGGGCAGGATATAAATCCAATCTCTTCTTCTTCTATGTGACAACCAAATATGGTGAGATACAAAGTAGAACAAACTGCAAATAACAAATGTACTGCATATAACCAGAATAAACCAGAATAAAAACCAAACAAATAATTATATCTGTGTTTATTTTGTTATTCTTAATCATGCATAAATAAGAGAATCTTACAACTGTTAGCCCTGGGCCCCCTCCCCACCATTAATGGACTGTGGTTCCCTTGGCTCTGGTGCCAAGGCCATATACACCATTATTTACTATGGACAGAAACTTACATACATGCTGCTATATTGGACTCCCAGTTTTAATTAAGTTCGAACTATTAATGTGGGTACCAACGCACTAAGGACATTGTTATATATGTGAAACAAAGCAGCAAACATTCCAGCCAGGCTCCAGATGGTTTTGTGCCTGTTCTTGCTATTGCTGTGCCTGTCTGCACTTCTCCCACAAAGAACTCCAGATTGCACTTCCCCAAGAGAACTGCCCAGCCCTGCATACCGCAACTGCATCCCTGTCATCAGAAGACAGTGACTAGAAGCAGCCTTTCCAGAAGCCATGTTCCTGGGATGTCCTAAAAACAACAACTCTTGCTCCTGCCCAGCACCATGAAGGTGAGACGAGAGGCCCATATACTCCTGATGTGCTATGGAGATGCAAATGGAGAAGTCAACTGTCAACTATAGACTTGCTGTCATGTCTTCACATCGAACAAAATACTGCTTCTTCAAACCATTGAAGCAAGCATCTGACGCAATGAAACACCCAGAAAGATTATCATTGCTGAAAACTTAGTCCAGTCATGTAGACCTCTCCCATTGTGTTAGCCAGGGTGTCACAATAGATAGTAATTTGGTGCTAGATTGTCTCATCATATTTCTTTGTTTTAATTATGGTTTGCAATAGGTAGACCCATCAATGCCCATTAATCCCTTCTCCAAACTCCTGGGAGCCTCCTCCTTGGGTGATATCAGATGTCACCTGACAGTACCTTAGGACATTAATTTGGCTATGACAACGCCATTTTTTGGCTGGATTGGTTTGTCTCTTGTGGTACCTTGTTGCTTGAGTCACCCTCAAATACCTGATCAGTTTTGGGCCCTTTATTGCCGAGTTACGCTGGTTGTTTCTTGCTTCCTTCCTCCCTTATTATCATCACTATCAGTCTGTGCTTCTGGATTTTTCGAGATTGGTAAAGTATTTGCTCTGTCTGTGTTCTTATCCTATGTGTTTCTCTATCCCATTTTCCTGCTAGTTTTCTTAGAACTGTGTGTTTGTTAGTGTGATTCATTTTCTTGTATGTATGATCTATTTTTCTAATAAAAATCCTTTTAGTTTACCATCCATCTCCTTATAATTTAAAGGGTTTCCTGGATAGACTGCCTCCTGTATACATACATTATTGACCCCACGCATTTGCCATCTTTGCCCACCTTATAAATTCCCCCATACCTCAGCAGAGGGCAATTTGGCTAACACAACATATAATTTTTTCTCAAAAATATACAAAAGATAGGAACCTCAAGTGACACTAAGTCAAATGTAAATGGGGAAACTGTAAACACTCATGCAGTCTTTAACATTGCCCTGAGGCTGTGTAACACTTTTAACTCCTGAATGTCAATTGGGAAACTGGAAATGTTCATGCAAGGTCCTTTCTGCACTAGACCTTTAATCCTGGTTCAACCCTGTCCCCAAACTGACATTCTACACTACACTAGAGTTCATCATTTTTATCTCATTTTTTTTGTTTGTTTTTACATTTAATTGAGGTCACCTGCTTTCACCCCACAGTTGTCCTGGATGCTGTAATAACCAGAGATAAATGCAAGGTAAATGGCTGCAAGTCGAATTCAGAGAAAAACCAGGTTGAGGCCCAAGTGTGGAAAAGGCCACAATCTTTAACAATATCCTAAGCCTATGTAGCACTTTCACTGAAGATCCAATATTCCAGAAGAAGTTGATCACAGTAGCATATTTTCTTACAGGCTCGCCAGCTGTCAAATTGTTCCTATTTCACTGGGGCTTTGTAAAAGAGATGACTGATACTGCAATAGATTCCCGAGGTTAATATTCTTGAAACCAAAGAACCAACTTCTAAATGATTTCTTAACTGTGTTTCTTCATGCAGTTTTTCAGATTTCAAAAGCCTACATGAAGAAATGCTGTTAAGAAATCCATTGAAGTATGGGTTGCCTCTTTGACAAAGCCCCAGGGTTATGTTAAAGACTGCATGAACATTTCTAGTTTCCCAATTCACATTTGGCACTGAAAGATTGTATAAGTGTTTCCAGTTTCCTGATTTATATTTGATTTAGTATCCTTTGAGGTTCCTATCTTTTGTATATGTTTGAAAAAAAAATCTATGACCAATTTCACAGTTGCTGTTGCTCTGCTCCCGGGCTTTTCCTTTTGTCAGATCAAGCGATCGATTCTCCGCCAGTTGCTGCATGGGCGCATTTTGACCCACGGCTCACTCCAGTTCTCCCCGTGCCTTCCCGATCTTGTTTTCATTCATTCATTCGGTTTATATCTCCCCCTCCACGCTGAAGCAGGCTCAGGGCAGCTGAGATTGGGGAGGCGCAGGGAGAATTGGAGGGAGTTGGGGGTCAAAATGCACCCTCACAGTAACTGTTGGGGAATCCATCGCTTGATCTGATGAAAGGAGAAGCCCCAGGCAGACCAACAGTGACTGAGGAATCGATATATATGTCATAAGATTCTCTTATTTATGCATGATTAAGAATAACAAAATAGACACAGATATAATTATTTGTTTGGTCTTTTTCTGCAGGCCAAAATCAGTGCCCTCCCCCCAGGGCTGCACTTCAGACAGCCACTTCAGGCTGCCTAATGGATGTGCCAGTCCTGCTTATCCACTTTCAAACACAGTCCAAGGTGTTGTTTTGTCTTTTAAAGCCCTGATGGTTTGGGACTACTGTATCTGAAAGACTGTCTACCGCTATACATTCCTGCCCAGGAGTTAGCATTGCAGAGGAGGCCCTCCTGACTGTTCCACCAATCAAAGAAGCTTGTCTAGTAGGCACATGAGAGAGCACCTTTTTGGTGGCAACCCCACAATTATGGAGCAACCTCCCCAGGGAGGTGCACTTGGCCCCCTCATTGTTGATCTTCAGGAGGCAGTTGAAGGGAGTTTTATTGGGGATTATTTTTTACTGGTTTAGTTTTTATTATTATATATGAAAAAATAGAAATGTGACAATGTTACTATGTTTAACATACATTCAAACAGATATTAATATTAATAACAAATATTAATATGAATAACAAATTTTGCACAAAACCCAGCTCCCATATTGTATGAATATTGATGAAAGTTATAGGATGACAACCCTATTCTGAAGATTGCTATGACCGGACTCACCTTCGGGAATTTGGTTTTGTGCAAAATTTGCTATTAATATCTCCATTTGAATATATGTCAGTTAAACTTAGTAACATTGTCACAGTTGCATTTTTCATATATAGTCATTGTGTGACAACTTTCTTAACTTTGTGGTTTTTATTATTAGCAGTTCTAACTGCAGTTTTTAAATCTAAATTGTGAGCTTTCATTCATTTTTAAAATTGTCATTTTATTTATATTTTAACATATTTTTAATAATCATTATATTGTAAGCTGCTTGAGTTCCGCAAAGGAGAAAGGTGGCTAATAAATATTTAAAGTAAAACCCAATTAAATATGGACAGTAATTAACATATTTAACAGTTCCCTTTAGTTCCATGTTAAAGTCATTTCCGACTCTGGGGTGACATTGCTTTCACAATGTTTTCACGGCAGACGTTTTATGGGGTGGTTTGCCATTGCCTTCCCCAGTCATTTACACTTTCCCCCCAGCAAGCTGGGTACTCATTTTACCGACCTCAGAGATGGAAGGCTGAGTCAACCTCGAGCCGGCTAGCTGAACTCAGCTTCCGCCAGGATCGAACTCAGGTCATGAGCAGAGCTTAGGACTGCAGTATGAAGCTTTACCACTCTGCACCATGGGGCTCCTTCTAGTTCCACGTTATAAATGTGTAAAACTCAAATATAAAAAATCAGAATTTTAAATAATAATAATAATAATTAAATAGGTTCAAAAGTATGGTGATTTGCAAAAATAATGAATTTGGGCTCCTTCTCTTTCTCTTATTACTTTTTAGCCTTTCTTGTCATAGTTAGGGTTTCCATTTGATGGCTTATGGTAGGAGACCTCCATCCAATTGTAGCCCTTACAAACTTCTGCTCAGCTGATTGGCAGGTAGAAACTGGTGTCATCCTGGAGAGAAACAGTAAAAAGAAAAATAGGGCCTTGTATGCTTACAGAAAGAGCCCCATGGCGCAGAGTGGTAAAGCTTCAGTACTGCAGTCCTAAGCTCTGCTCACAACCTGAGTTCGATCCCAGTGGAAGCTGGGTTCAGGTAGCTGACTCCAGGTTGACTCAGCCTTCCATCCTTCTGAGGGCGGTAAAATGAGTACCCAGCTTGCTGGGGGGAAAGTGTAGATGACTGGGGAAGGTAATGGCAAACCACCCCGTAAAAAAAGTCTGCCGTGAAAATGTCATGATGCGACGTCACCCCAGAGTCGGAAACGACTGGTGCTTGCATAGGAGACTACATTTACCTTTATGCTTACAGAAAGTTCTGGCCACAGAGTTTCTAACAATCCTTAGATCTACTCAGAATTGCTGGTAGCGCTAGCAATCACCAGGATTTCTTATGGTGTTACCAGATGTGCTCTCTTTCATGTGTATCCTTAAACACATGTGGACTTTCTAACTTGTGTTCATGATACTGATCCAGAACCATAACCAATTTGGGGGGATTAAACTCAGTGTTGGGTGGAACCTCGCTTCCTCAACCTAACAAGCTTGGAAGATACAGATGCAAAGTAAGAATCCACAGTTAACTGAATAAATGCAGTAAGGATATAGAACTGTGTAGCACTGTTATGTAATAATTATTTCAAAGACGTTAAACAATAGTTCCACTATGTCTTCAGTTTAGCCCAATAAACACTTGAAAAACCATTCCAGCAAGCTGATAATTATTTACATGCATAACAAGCCTTATGGTCCAGGATAAGAATCTGTAGATTTCCTGACTTTGATTGAGTGTAGGGTTGCCAAGTCCAATTCAAGAAATATCTGGGGACTTTGGGGGTGGAGCCAGGAGACTTTGGGGGTGGAGCCAGGAGACATTGGGGCGGAGCCAGAAACAAGGGTGTGACAAGCATAATTGAACTCCAAGGGAGTTCTGGTCATCACATTTAAAGGGACAGCATACCTTTTTAAATGTCTTTCTTCCATAGGAAATAATGAAGGATAGGGGCACCTTCTTTTGGGGCTCATAGAACTGGACCCCCTGGTCCAATTGTTTTAAAACTTGGAGGGTATTTTGGGGAGAGGCACTAGATACTATACTGAAAATTTGGTGCCTCTACCTCAAAAAATAGCTTCCCCAGAGCCCCCGAAACCTCCAGATCAATTCCCCATTATACCCTATGAGAAATATTTCACATAGGGAATAATGAAGACGTTTCCCTCTCCTCCACACATACCCCTTCTCGCAAATCTGATGTAGGGGATTGGCTTTCTACTCAGCAGCCAACTTCTTCACAGTAACAAAGACACAGACACAGAAAGTTGAAGCCTTTCACCACCTCCAGAGGTGCAAAGGCACATGGTGCTTTGGGGCGGGGCAGGAAGCAGCCTGGGAAAGCTCCGGCTGCTGCGATGGAGCTGGGTGGGAAGGGGAGGGGCAAGGAGAAGCTGCTGCGATCCGAGGTGAGAAGGGAAAGGAAGGGAGGAGGAGAAGCATCAGGCATCAATGGGAAGGGGAGAGGAGAAGCTGCTGGGATCTAGGCTGCGTGGGAAGGGCCGCCATTCCCCCCTCTTTCTGGATTTTTGCTGAGCTGGGGGAGGAGGCTCCAAATTGGGGGTCCCCCGCTCAGGCGGGGGATTTGGGAAGGCTAATTGAGTGGGGGGGGGGCCTTCCTGGAAATGTAACAAAGGGTGATTGAATCCAGGCAGAGTATATGAAAGAGGACTGGCAGGGTGGAGGCTTCAACCATGTCTGAGTCAGGCAAGGTCAGTAAAAGAAATCTAGTCCGCTTGGCTTGTTGATATTAATTAGATTTGTACTCAGGAAGCTGATGAAATTACACAGATAGACCTAGGTGGGTGCCTGGTTTTACAAGCCCCTGTGGCGATGGGTAGGCATGCAGTTGTCTCATCAGTGAATCAGTCTCTCACCCAAGTTTTGACTACTCATTAGCATTTCCAGAGGAGAGCCTGCTCCAACACATGGCATCACTCCAACGCATGGCATCGCTAGCTACCAAAGTAATATGGCTACCAAAGTAAATTTGGCCAAGATGGAGTCAGAGCAGACACTACACTTCTAGGAATGGGGAGACTGTGATACCAATGATAATTTTACCATAGAGTTTCTGGTGATTACTAGAGCTACTTTCATCACTTCTAGGTAGCAATAAGAATTGCCAGGAACTCTATGGTCAGAACATTTGGTAAACAGACAAGGCCTTGTTCTTATTATTTTTAAAAATTTTTTATCCTGGAGTCTGCTCCCCAACCCTCCTACCAGTTGCCAGGGTCTACCTGGCACCCATAGTCATGGTTTGGCATCTAAACAAACACTTCTGAAGCAGAAGAGAAACCTGAGATGCCAGAATTCTGTGAAAAGCAGAGAGCCTTTCCAGGAGGCATCTGCTGAGGTAGGCCTTCTTTAAGAGGCTCCTCAAGAGCCTGTGCTTCCTCTAACTGCAGTCTCAAGGAAGTCTTCTTGGCAATATCCTTCAAGACCCATTCCCTTTCCCCACGACTCCCTTAGCAGCTCACTTATGCAACCATGCCAGGGCCAGAGGCAACTAGGGTTGCCAATCCCCAGGTGGGAGCAAGGCATCCCCCAGTTTGGAGGCCCTCTCCCCACTTCAGGGTTATCAGAAAGCAAGGGGTAGGAGATGTCTAATAGGCACTTCATTATTCCCTGTGGAGACTGATTCCCATAGGATAAAATGGAGAATTGATCAGCGGGTATCTGGGGCTCTGGGGGGGCTGTTTTTTTAGATAGAAGCACCAAATTTTCAGCAGAACATCTAGTGCCTCTCTTCAAAACACCCCCAAGATTCAAAGAGATTGGACAGAGGGTCCAATTTTATGAGCCCCAGAAGAAGGCACCCCTATCCTTCATTATTTCCAATTGAGGGAAAGCATTTAAAAGTCTCTTTAAAAGTGATTGCCAGAACTCCGTTTGGAGTTCAGTTATGCTTGTCATACTCTTGCTCCTGGCTCCACCCACGAAGTCCCCAGATATTTCTTGAGTCAGACCTGGCAACCCTAGAGGCGACAAAAGATAAAATAGCTTTATTAGAGTGCTAATCTGAGAAGATGAGTGCTGTCTCTCACTGAATTCCTCCAGGAAAATGGGACATAAACAATATGCCTCCTTGCATAAATATTTTAGCAACTGGAAGGCTTCAGATCAGCACAGGGCCAACATTCCACACCAAGGGTGCGGTCACATGTACCATTAAAAGCGGGTGTGTAGCGCTCAAATTTGAACCACTGAATATTGATTTGATGCAGGGCCATTTGACGGTTTGTTCAGACAGGACCGCTAAAACGCACTGAACTCCACATTTTATGAAACTGATTTATATAAAGCGTCAGGACCGTCCAGATTACTGGCGGAGGACTGATCATGGAAGCGGATTAGGCCCACAATCATTTCGCAGTTAGCTGTCCAGACCTCAAAACCTGTACATTTTCCTTACCCCACTTGCTTTCAGCACATGCGCATAAATTGAGATTTGATTCCGTATTGTTGTTATTCTGTGCGTGAGTGATCAGACGCTCAAATGTATCCCGGGTTTCTTCTTTGGCGCAAGCATGGAGACATAGCCTAGGAGAACTTCAGCGGATGGATCCCACTTTCTCAGCAGGTCCCTCATACTTTGTCCAATGAACGTCGAGAGCCCTTTTTCAGTTTCCTTCGGATCTATGCACCCCAGTTGCTGCTGTCATTGCTCCTCCTAGATTTTTTCAAATAATTCCTGCCAAATTTTTTGCAATTCATTAAAATGGATGTGGATATGGACACATTGTCCGCCGTGATCAGCATGCTGGCGAATGCCACGGTTGTTCTCTCCACCTGCATTTCGGTTCTTTGTTTTTACCCTTCTGAATCGGAAACTGCTAGACGGAGGAGGTCAGCCACTCTCTCAATCAACCATCAACATCGGAGGAGACATCTAAATCAGCGTGCTCTCCAACGCTGCATTAACAATCTTTTTATAGAAATCTAGCAGAGATGACAGTTTACTGTAGATGGTGGGCATACCCACGTTCAACCAAGTGGTGGAGGGTATTCGCGACTCATGTATGGGAGACTGAGCAGTGGATCGAACACTTCCGTATGTCGAGGTGATTTTCCGCGACATGGCTGAATGGGGTTTCCTTTAAAACTTACTGGCTTTATAGGAATTAGGCCCTTTGTGGGAAAAGAGATGCCACTGGCTCCAGAGTGATGTTCTGGCCAAGTGCCTGACCCCCTTGCTGTCTTCCCACCCGCCCAAGCAAGGGGATTAACTTTCCGAACCCCACCTCAAAAAGAGCTTATTTCTGCTCTCTTGAGAGCAGTGATGAATCTGATTGATCTCCAGTTTTTTCCTAGGAGGACATGGCATTGTGCCTGTCAGAGGTTCCACCCCACCCCATGCCTTGAATTTATAGGAATCACAAAACCTGGAGTTGGCAACATACCTTCTTCCCTTTTCCTGGCCCTCTCACTTCAGATTTCCATCTCCTCCCCCCTCCCTGCAACTTTGACATAGGCTGCCTTTCTCTACAGTGGGGGGTGGTGAGACAAGGCAGCTTGAACATTTCTCCTCTGCCCCATTTGATCTGAACAACAACCATGTGCGGCAGGTCAGGATGGAAGTCAGTGACTGGTTTGAAATCAGTTAGTCATATTCCCCAGTGAGGACACGGGTCCAGTAAACCCAGCTCTGAAGCCCCAAATCCCATGCCTTCATCAAGGTCCGCCACATAATCTCTAGGAATTTATCACCAACCTGGAACTGGCAGCCACAGTCAGTGCTGGGCCCAACAAGTTCTGCCTCAGAGGCCTAAGGTAAGACCTTTCAGACCACAGTACACCACAGAATCTCCAGGAATTTTACATCAACAGGGAAGGGTGACAGTTAGGACCATAGCTCAGTGTCTGTCATGCTTGCTTTCGTCCCGCTCACCCAAATGAAGGCATCTCATCACTCTACCTCAAATCAAGGAAAGCCGATCTCTGCCATCTGTGGAGCGCTTTTGATTATGAGGAATATGACCAAAGCTCCCCACAATATCCTGACCAATGCGATTGCTTTGCAGGGACACTTTCAACTGGCTAGTCGAGCAGCTGAGACCAAGTTTGGAGCAGCAAAGCACAGAAATGCGTGAGCTGGTTCCCATGGATGAAAGGGTGGCCATTGCTGTTTGGTGGCTGGTAATCAATTCGGCCTAGTACGGTCCACGGTAGCGGGCATCATGGTGGAGGTTACCCTGGCCATGGAGCAGGAGCTTCTAAATCGTGCCATTTACCTAGGACCATATGAGAGGGTAGGTGGGTGGACTCCTCTGGGAATGATGGCTTAGTTGCCTTTGCTGTAGATGGTTTTTTTTTTGAGGATGTCTAACGTGGACATGAGGTTTTGCAGTGTGCTGCTTCACATTCCATGTTTTAAAGGCACGTGTGATGTACCTCAATATACTTCATTGAAATGGGTGGCTGAGCCCTAGGGGCGAGATGCACCAATGTTTGCATATTTCTGTCATTACTGCATCTATGGGAGCATCAACCATGGCTCAAAATCTCATTCCTAGTCCTGTATCGACTCCCCAAAGCTGCAGAAACCTACTGGTCATGACCTAGAATGTGCAATATGAACTCTCCCAATGAATTTTTCAGAGAGGTGCAATGTGAGCAAGTCCCACCTTGTCTGCTGCCCCAAGCTTACTTTCATTGTTTGAGGTTATCCAGATGCGGTGGGAGTGGGCAGCGATTTTGTCCCATTGCTTCAAGTATCATTCCCTTTGTCCTGGATATCTCATTGCCCACTCCAATAATTACATGCACGTTTTTTCATTCTCTCTTCTATTGAACAGATCATGCGTGGATTCTCCAGCTTGGGATTTCCGCAGTGTGTAGGGGCACTGGACGTGTGTCATGTCCCTATCTGGGCACCAGCAGGGCAAGTGGAGGACTACATTAATAGGAAGCATTTCTTCTCAATCCTTTTGCAGGCCATGGTGGACCACACTGGTCGTTTCACTGACATGGTGATTGGGTACAGTGGGAAGAGCCACGACGCCTACGTACTGTGGTGTTCAAATCTGATTGATTTGATGGATGCAGGTGAGTGGGTACCCGGAAACCCAACACTTACAATAGAGGGAGTTAAGGTGCCACCACTCATTTTGGGTGATGCAGCCTACCCCATTCGTCGTTGGCTGATGACCCCGTACACTGGTCACCTCTCCCCCGAGCAGGCACGATACAACATTGCTCACAGCAGAGCTTGTAGTGTGGTGGAACGTGCCTTTGGGCGCTTGAAGGCACGTTGGCGGTGCTTGCTATCCGAAATTCCAGTGCAAGTTCGGAATGTCAATGGGATTGTTGCTTCTTGTGTGATTCTGCACAACTTGTGTGATGCCAGAGGTTACGAAGCCCCCATCCTACCATTGAATGACCCACCTGTAGTTGTGCCTGATGAAGAGGAAGAGGATGATGATGATGCGGATGAAAGGCAGCGTGATGAGGGCAGAGAGGTTCATTCCGTGTTGACAACACATCTGCAGCGTGTTAGGAGAAGAGTTGCCTGATTTCTCGAAATGACCACATTCTCAACTTTCTACAGCGTGGTCAGTGGTGTTGCTTCTGCCCATGTGTTGGATGTCCATCTTAAATTTCCTTATTTTTCAGAAACTGGTGTTGATAACTTTGAAAAATCGTTTAATGTGCCACTGTAATTGCTGACCAGTGTAGGCTGAATGTTTCCAGCAAAGATGATGGCTCAAGCCATTCTTGTTAAATGTTAATCATAAATAAATAAATGCAGCATTCGGTACGTTAACTCTCTCTGTTTTCCTTTTAGCATCTCCTGGATCTAGGGCTGCAAATGTCCTGATTTGCCTAAATGTCGCTCACACTTTCTGTTTAAAGACCCAGTTGACACAAAGGCTATAGCAGAATATGTGGCAAGAGAATGCAATCATCTTTCACTGGCAGAGCAAAGACTTCTGCATGCAAGAGCTAGCATTTGGTTTTTATTGCGCCTCTGGAAATGATTGGAAAACACATCTGTGTGCGTGTGAGAGGAGAAGTTCCTAAAATCTTCTTTCAATGCATCATGATAGTGCTGGATAAATAGCCATCCGTAACTTCTCGTGGTCGTTAAATCAATTCATCATTGACCTCTCTCTGTGCAGTCCAGAGCCAAAAGCTAGATCAGTGCACAGTTCTCCACACTCGTGATGGACCAGGGCAAACATGCCGCTTGACATTCATGCCAAACTACATCATGCCTTTGCATTCATACCCCATCATGCCTTAGCGTCCATACCCTGTTCTGCTAGAAATTTGGAGAAATTGCTCATGGGGTGGAAAACATTTTTAGGGGTTGAGGCTTCCTGCATCCAAAAGAAAAGAGGGTTGGTTTCTGCTGTTGACGCTAACAGCGCAGTTCAGCATCATGGGAAGGGGGGAAAGGGCCAATGCAGATCGAATCCCTCAACGAGGCCAGCGTTTCTCTTACAATTCCAACGACCACTATTATAGCACCATTCCAACGACCACCTATTATAGCACCTCTGCCCAATCTTAAATTTTCTTGTCCTGCTGTCAAGGGTCAAATGGGTGATGGCGCCATTGCATGCGCTATGCAGAGAGAGGGGGAGGCTGTCATGCAAATTGTGAAATGAATAAGTGATGTTTTCAGGAAATACACAATTGGGGGGAAACCCACAATTTAAATTTTTGAAAGACAAAGTGTGCACATCTTTTAAATGAATGCAGTATGCATCCATTGCACATTTAACTTGCATTATGCAGTGAAAATTACATGTAAATTCAATTTTTTCCCTGGGAGAACTGATGTTTGCCAAATGGAGATCAGTATTAAAAGCAGAAGATCCCCATACCCAATGTTGCGGGTGGCAACCCTAACTGCTATGTCAATCCTATTGGCGCAGCTGTATTGGGACTTCTCAAATGCCTTTGAGCAGCTAAAGGGACATTGACACTGTTATCATATTGCTCAAAACCTGAGGGGGAGCTATTAGTCCATTGCCCATGTTCGATGTTCACTCCTCTTAACAAGTTAATACAGCCTTTGTTCCAAGGCGGTGACATCAAGCTAAAAGTGGAGCAAGGACCTTCGTGACATTGATTGACGGTGTGTACTTGGGGGCTTCGATTGGCGCACAATGTGGTGGACCATGTTTTCTCCTTACAGGCTCTTCCTGTGGCACGCAGTTGCACGTTGACAAATGGTAGATGCGGACCCACGCATGCGCTCTTGATCAGGCCCATTTTTATTGTATTCCGCCATGGAGAAGAAGAGGAGAGGCGTTTACTGGCAGGAGCGGGAGGTTAGGCGAATGCTGAGAGCTCTGTACCGGCTTAATGCCGGCGAGAGAGTTATACCTTCCACACCTCTAGAGTCCCTCTCAGTATTTAAGAAGGTGGCCGACATCCTCTCCGGCAAGGGCCATGAGAGGACCGTCGAGCAGGTGTGTGAGAAATTCAAGAGGCTTAAGGCCACCTTCTTCAATACTCTGGAGGACTGGGGCTGTATTCCGCCGATAGAGGGCAGGCCACCCTACTTTGATCTGCTGCACTGGCTCTGGGAGCAAGGTGGAAAGCCAGGATGGCGTGAGCGCCGCACTCCTCGTGAGTAAAACCCCACATTTATTTCCCGTCCTCAATCTCTTCATCCGCGCAATCTTCCTGTGTCCCGATTTGAGCACTGTATGGCTGTTGTTCCAAAACCCCTGCCGCTTCATATATATGTAAAAAGGAGGCGACCCCTCTTTGCCCAAGTTCAGGAAGAATGGTCCCAGAGCGAGCTAATTATTTTCTCACTGACTCTAACCAACACCGCGATCACCTCACAAAGTAGCTAATCCGCTCACTAAACTCTGCGGCCTGGAGGTGGCATAGATTTAAAATTCTCGCCTTTAACATGCACAGGGTTCAAGAGACCAAAAAAGAGGTCTTCCTTTGACACCGTCTCTGGAGGAACGCGGGAATACGCCTGTGGTAATTTGGAGGAGTCTGAAGGTGAAGGACCCTGCTTGGGAATTGCCTTTTTGAGCAATTAACCTGTGCATGCTCTGACCACTTCATGGTGATATTGCACTTTCTCTTGCTGTGCTGTAGGTATTGTGGTGGTGAGCAGCTCGGAGTCATCCTTGTCCTCAATTCAGCCCGAGGGGAAAGGTGAGCTTATTTCGCAGTGCTGGTGCCTGTGGTTACACCATTTCGATTTCCTACTGCTCTCATCAGATGTTTGGCCATCACCACAGCTCCAGGGTGACCTCGCCAAACATCCCACTGTGCCGTTCAGTGAAGCATAGCGTTCCATTGCAAGACAAGCTTCAAACTCCCATCCCCCCCCCCTTCCTACCTTTTAGAGTCCGTGGTGGAAGCTGAAAAGACGGGCGAAGACCCCGCAACCTTCCTTTGGTGATCAGTTCTGCCCAGGAGTCAGATGGTGGTGAGTGGTCTCAAATCCATGAGTCAACTTCAAGAAATATATAAGAAAATTGAATGGGAGGGTGGGAGGGTAGGGATGCTGCGAGTCTTGGAGTAGATGAGGGAGGAAGGCGGTGGGGATGCTTGAAGGGAAGTTGAGAAGGGAGGCAGAAGGGAAGGGAGGAGATTTGGGCAGTTGACCGGATAAGAGGGAGGAAGGATTGAGTAATGCTGAGGAAGTGCAAATCTGGATGATGCAGTGGAATGATAATGGGCTCAATGGTTTGCTAAACTTACCTGACTTCCGAGGCACCTTGCAGGAACGAACGATGTTTGAGAGACACTAAATGGGAATGCCAGGTTTCATAGATCCACAGCATAAAGAAATGGAGAAGTGGGGGAAGAGGGGTGGGAAGGAAGGAGGGGGAGAGGAAAGGAGGGATGGAAGGAGGGAAGGCGGTGAAGAAGGAAGGAGGGAAGAAGGAAAGAAAGGATGGAAAAAAGGAGAGGAAGGGTGGTGGAAATGAGGAGGGAAGGAGGCAGGGCAGTTAGGGGTGGAGGGGAGGGAGGGAAGAGCAGAGGATGGATGGAGGGATAGAGGGAGGGATGGACCATTGCTGGAGGGTTTTGTGGGAAGATACGTGGGAGGGAATAAAAAAAGGAAGAGAGGTGGGAATCTAGGATCAAGGGAAGGGAGGAACACAAGGGAGTGAAGGATTGGATGGTGGTGGATCGGATGGAGAAAAGGAGAGAGGGGTGGCTAGAGGGAGAGAATGCAGTGTGCCTGGAGGAGTGAGTTCAGGGTGTGCTGCAGCAGCACGCCTTGAGTATTGCACAGACTTGCCACAGTCCTTTCCCCAAGCTACTGCACATTGTACTTTCAGAGGTCAAAAGCAGTGCAGGGAGGCGGCATGCTAGTGCTGAGGTCATAGCAATCAAGGACATTGCGGAGCGTCTATCCAGGATGGAGATTCGGATGGACCAGAGAGAGTGCATGTAAGTTAGACCTTTATCTTGAATTCTCCCCAATCCCCAATGTCTCTCTCCGGGAAATGAGGCGTGCCTGTTTACGGAAACTCAGGTTGTCGCTCAGTGTTCGAGTGATGGGAGCTTGAAGAACACATGGTGATGATACATGGAGAACCGAGAAAACCGTGGTGGCACTAAGGTCACAGTAGAATTTCCATGGCTTCCTGTGCAGGAGAAGCCGAGCAGGAACTTATTTGCAGATAAGGCCACGCACCCTGACATCACCACTGTTTTACAGAGTGCTTTCTTTTTGCAAAAGAAGCCTGCAGGGACTCATTTGCATATTAGGTCACATACCCTGATGCCAAGGCAGCCAGGACAGGGTTCCCCCAGATTCATGCATAAAAACCGGCCTGTATGCAACACGGAGATCTACTCTCATGAACAATTCCATCACCACTCTTTCAGCAGAGCCAGGATCTGGATTTGCACCCTAACTGCCGCAACTTGTAGTGGCTCTGATGGTGCATGTCAACACATGAGCCTGAGTATGCATTCTACTGTCATGTAACTTGGATTGTTGGTCCCTGCCTAACGTCCCTTTCCATGCTCTCCTTTTCGCAGTGAGACGGCACGATTACAGATTGAACTTCATCCACAGAGGAATGAAGTGACTACACTAACGGGATATTGGTCAAAGGGTGGAGAGGACCCTGAGATTGCAGCAAGGGAGGATGGGTGCCATGGGAGGCACACCAAGTGATGAGGAAAGTGATGAGGTAGAAGAGGCAGAGGGGGATGTGGTTGAGGTGTTGGAGGAGGAGGATGGAGCAGAGATGAATAGTTCTGGAAAGGCAGCAGTGGAGGGTCTTGTGACACAGGAAGGGGGGGTTGAGCCTGCAGCGCAGGAGCTGGTTGGGGAAAGTGCTGGCAACCAGTGACCTGCCTTGTTATCGAATAGGGCCAACCTACCCATGTGTTGAGGGAATTCTCATTTCTCCCATGGGCACTGTCAATTTTGAGAATGTTGGTTGTTGGGGTGGGTGAGTTTTGTTATTACCTATCTGGCATGTACCTTGTACCGCATCACATGTTTAGGAAGAAAAAACCAATAAAGAATGGAAATTTTAAAGCAATAAGGCCTACTTTATTTTCTCAACACTAAAAGGAGCACCTAATAGTGCATCCAGCTGCAATAGAATACAAACAGTTCAACATCAAAGTCTCCACGTAATGCATGGCAACCATTTAACAATGCTCGGAATGGTGGGTGGTGGGTTGTGAATGTTAAAGCTTCTGTGAGAACTATCCCTACGCTGATTCATAAGTTATCTGCATGCAGGTTTGCGCGCCCCTACTTTGGAGGAGTGTATGGATTCCTCCTCTTAGCCTGGCGCCTCGATCTATGACTGATGCCTGGGTTGGGGGCCAATGCATCATTGCAATGCACACCACCTCCAACGGCACCATCCCCACCTATGGCAGGCAACCCTGAGGTCTCAGCTTCCATTGTGTCACTCCCTGAAAAGTTTAACTGCCGAGCTGCCATTAGCTGCACAAGTGGTATTAGTGTCTTCGAGAAGTCACTGAGGGATGTGGCAGCAGCCTTCATAAACCCCTGCATAGACTCCCTAGATACATCTTCCGCATGCCTGGATGCCCGCAGTTCTTCCAGCAGTTTCTGATGTTCCTCCCTAGCATTCTGCATCAGAGCTTTGTTCTCATGGGAGGCTTCTTTCGTCAGGTTCTCTCCCACCTTCTGGAGAGCCGAAACTCTCTTCTTTCTTGCTCTCATGACTGCCATACGTGTCCAGGGAGTCAGCTCTGACATAAGAGTGCCCGGCGGTATATCTGGAAAGAATTTCAGACCATGAGAAGTGGCAGAGCCACCGTGCCCCAAACGTCATACCCTCACATGGAAGGTGGAGAGACTGCTTACTATCAAGGAAGACTGGCAGTCACGTTCGGACCTGGCCCATTGTACATCAGCGTGCCTCGGCACACATTCATACGGGTACCCACCCCCAATCTCCTCATCAGGCAAGTGTGAGACTAGTCCTTCAAACCACTGGTGCCAACCTTTTTGGCACCAAGGACCAGTCTTGTGGAAGACAATTTCCCCACATACTGCTGGCATCCGGCACCTCGTGTTTCACTGCCCTAGGCTCAACCACATAGCCACCAAACATCACTGAGCCACTTGGTGTTGTATAAATGATGGAGAGACTAGGGCTATCTCTTCCCCCCCTCCCATTTAAGGAACCATTTAAAGAGTGCATAACCAAGATATGGGATATGGCTACACCAGCCCGGCCCCCTCCACTGGTCTTGGACCCTGCAAGGGGAGTCAGCCTTGGAGGGAGGACTTGCTGCCTATTTAGGCCAGTGCCACTCTGCCTCACTCCGTGGCCCAGTTGCTAGCATGTCATGGGCCATTAATTGTCCACGGAACAGTGCTTGGGGACCCCCTAATTTTAACCATCCATCCACCAGGATTTCCCACAAACATCATGGAAAGCGAACCCACACAGTATACAAGCGCCACAACTGATAGGTAAAGCCTGGAGACCTACTGTCAGGGTCCCTCTTATCTCCACAAGAAGTGTCCTTTGATGGAGTGCTTGGCGTTGTTTGGCTGGTGCGACCATCTAGGTGAAGGGAAAAAAAACCACAGCGGCTCAACATGTTTTTCCCATGTTCCGTCACCCAAACACACGTAGCTAGAGGATACAGGTAGAAATCTAAGCCACCATTTTGAGCATTTATATACCTAAGTGGTGGTGAAGCTCTTCCTTGAAGGAGGGCGAGGAAAGCCTGGTTGGCAGGAAGGGAGGAAGATGCCTAGTGTGGAAATGGCCAAAGACAGCTGGAAGGAAGGAATGTTGACTGACAGAGGCATCAATCACACACACACAGGAATGTAGCCTCAATCCAGTTTCAAGGCGATTCCCATCTGTATTTCTCCAGCTCACACAAAAAAGTGCAGCCACCAAGTTTGCTGAAGGTGGGCTGATAGTGGGTCAGCCAATCTGCAGTTGGTTTCAGGGGATGCCACAGCTTGGAGACCACACAAATGCCTCACGGACATCTCAGCAGTGTAGTTGGAGGAAAATGACGATGGGCTCCCCATCACTCCCAATGCCTCTTAAAGAAACCATCCAACCGCACCACACTTTTAATGGAAAGAATCAAGGCTGGTTGCGGATGGAAAGGGGCCTTGTGATTCTAGAATATTAAGTGTATGGAACTCTCTGGTATGCTTTGATAAACTAGCCCCCCTCCTAAAGGAGCAGTCCTTTTCCCCTGCAGAAATTAAAGTGTTTTCAGTCGGAGTCTGCCTTTGCTGTGACTGCATTGGGGCGCAATGAAGGACCTCAATGAGCGATGTTCTCACCTCCTTCTCTCCCCTCGCCTGAACGCATCCCTTCTCCCTCTGTCACCTCAGTCAGATGCAGCATCACCGTGGCCTCTTCTGAAGAAAGTTAAAGTGTCATCAAAACCAGCAAGTAGCATGACATAAGTGGCATCCAGAAAACCGGGTAACGACTAGGCTGAGTCAAGAACCCACGTGTATGGGATCCGGGACAACTAGTGCTTTATAGGAAATTCTTGCAAAACGAGCATTCTCTAGAAGCCAAGTGGCAAGGTCCAGTTCCAATAACACAAAGGATCAGCCCAGCGGTGTACCAAATTGCAATCAAAAAGAAAAATGGGAAAACCTGGCATAAGTATTTCCACTGTTCACAACTCTAAGAATGGGAAGGGAATGCTCCCATCAGCGCAAATCCAGCTCAGCAACCAGAGATTGTACAGCCACCCCAGAAGGAGGAAATTAGGCAAATTTCAGTAATGCAATGCCCAGACTTTGTAGATTTCTACATAGGAGATACATTTCTGACCTTAGGAGTAACCTGAACAATTAGAGTTATAGAAAGATTTCTGAGACATATGCATGTATACAGAAAGCTAGGGGGGGGGGGCGTGTAGGAAGAGAAACACAGAAACACCACCCTAGAATTCAGTCAATTTTTTTTATTTCTCCTGTCTTCCTATCCATACCTTTCTGCCTTAACCCTTTACGATCCCCAGAGGTGACAGTGGGGGTCTACAGTGCAGTTTCATTTTTGTCCTTAGGTACACAATATTGAGTCCAAGGAAAAAAAGGTGAGATTGGTATGGGGGGCCATGTATGTAATGTATTTTATGTTAATGCAGAAAGAATGTGTAGCCAGTAGAGCCATGTTTCCTACCATAGTCCCTTTCTCCCATTGGAGATGCAGGACCAGCTTGTACCTTAAAGAAGTCATGCTATGGGGGAAATGATAGCAGACTCCCCACTAGCAGTTATGACTTTTGCAGCTGTGACGAAGAATGGTTTAGACCACCAAACATGATCTTATTGTGTGTAGGATCCAGAATGAAAACACAAGAATTGTATTGCTTCTCTCATGAAGACACTGTAAGACCTTTGGTGCCAATGCATTGCGCCTACGTTCCAAAAGGCCCACACAAATTGTCAACCGCACCAAAGACAACCCCTAGCACCACCCCAGCCTCTAAAGGGTTTACTGAGGACATGGGGCCATACTGTGACATAGCCATTGTGTCGACCGCAGTATGGAAAGCAGGGGATCCATTTAAATTTATGATACCAATTGGCTCTAGAATAGAAAAGGAAATAGCGCTCTCCATACAGACCCCTAGTGAAGAGACACATCAACACCATTTAACTGCATGGACAGACCAAAACTGGATCGTCACTGAATCTGAATTGGAAACACAGGAACTGATACTTCTCCTCCTGGTGCCCACTGCGAAAAGATTCTTTTACGTACACCCTGTTGTACCACTAGAATTACAAGCGGGACCCAATGAAGTGTGTTATATTCGCTAGACTCAGCCAAATGGGCTAGGAATGATAACGGGAATTGGGAAGCAGTTAATCTGCAAACTTGTGTGCATAAGGACAACCTAGGTTTTATTTGTGACGAGCAAACTCTACAAACTCAACACCCCTGCGTAAACCCCCGAAGGGACTCCCTGCAAGATTGCCAGTACACGCTAAGGCAGGAGAACCCGTCTGCCTTTCTATACTTGGGGAGAGGATGCGCATGCGTGAGAACATATTGCGAGTACCTAGTCATCAATACCTTCCAGATACAACCTATGTTACCGGGTATTAACAGATGTTTCTGTAACCTGTCATCAATCACAGGATGTGACATTCAATTCACAGTCCCCATATGGACTAGGGAAGAAATTTTAATAGCCCCTAGTCTGCTCAAATTTGTCCAACCAGTCTTCCTAGGCATGGGACTTCGAGCGATCCGATCCTTGCTAGCCCTTCCCCTATCAAGACAAACTTTGCAAGAAATTAAAAGAAGTGGAAATACCGCATCCATGGTGGTAAGGCACAATGGGCACGAGATCTCCAATCTTTTAATCAAAATCAAGGATACAGGAAAGCACTCATTCCTTGACATGGATGATCTTGTTCCTTGACATGGAGAGCCAGTTTGGTGTAGTGGTTAAGTGTGCGGACTCTTATCTGGGAGAACCGGGTTTGATTCCCCACTCCTCCACTTGCACCTACTAGCATGGCCTTGGGTCAGCCATAGCCCTGGCAGAGGTTGTCCTTGAAAGGGCAGCTGCTGTGAGAGCCCTCTCCAGCCCCACCCACCTCACAGGGTGTCTGTTGTGGGGGAGGAAGGTAAAGGAGATTGTGAGCCGCTCTGAGACTCTTCGGAGTGGAGGGCGGGATATAAATCCAATATCTTCTTCTTCTTCTCCTTCTCCGTGCCATGTGGAAGTATCGCCTCCTCACTGTCAAGAGACAGTAACAGTCTCCCAGAGCCCCATTGTTGTAGTTTCATATTTTCCCCCTTTCCCCCCAAGGTCTTTCTTTTACCTTTTAAGGAAGGGCTTGAGAGCCCTAGGAATAGGGGACACGAACCAGAGAGTATGTCAGCAAGAGGGAGATAAACTCCAGACTCCCAGAGAGTTTAGAAGTCATGGAATCAACACACAACAATCGGCCACAGGTCTGAATAGACATGCAACCTCTGACCCTTTGAGACCCCGGTTGTGCAGCCCTGCAAGCCCAACGGCAACGGCATGGTCTGAGTCTAAAGTTCCCCAGCATTTCTCTGGTGCCCCTCTCCTATTGACTGACTGTAAGGTCATAAGGGGGCCAAAGCCAGATCGATTCCTTCCCATGTATTAACTCTCCCTACTTTGTCTACAGGATTAGAAAACCCCTCTTCTTCTATTTTCCCCCATGTAAGAGTTTTTCTTTTGTAAAGGCCATTATCCCCCCACTCCCAACAGCCACAGGCTTGAAGCATTTGCATGATTCCCCTCTGCACATGCTCCAACTCTTGCCCAGGAAGTGAAGGACGATGGGAGATGAAGTTCTTAAGCCATCTTTCCCTTAGTAGTTTTATTCCAAGTCTATCTTTTACCAAGTGAAGGGTGGGCTTGTTAGCCCAAAGGGGTAGGAAGGGGGGGGGAAGTCCAAAATGGTCAGAACAAACTCTAGGCGCCATAACCAGTGGAGGATTACTCTGTGGAGACTTCAGTGGAAGCTTTGTAGTGCCAGCGTCCCACAAAGTAACCCATCACTACAAGGTCCAGAGTTTGACACCTGGGCAGAAACTGTTTTGGCCCTTTGAGTGGCCCAGGAATCTAGCAATCAACTCAGCAACTTTCCCGGCAATCCATGACCCTGAAGTATTAGAGGGACATGGAGAGGGGAAGAAGTGGCACCCATTGAAAGCAACTAAGGACCTGGCAGAGAATTTGTTCTGACCCATTGAACTGTCTGGATGTGCAGCCCTTACTCACATAACCGCGAAAGGGATCCAGACTGGATGCGGGTAACCGAACCAGGGAGTTAAGCGTTGCCGCCTTCCTTCGACGGTCCGTGTCCACCAACTTGCTTTCAGGTTAACACAAGAATCAGGTGAAGGCCAGTCTGGGCCTAACAGGTCACCCGAGCACAAAGACGTCAGGGGATTGTCATTCCCTGAAGCGAGGTCTAAAGTCATGTCCATTTTTAATGAAATTAACATATACCCCCTTGTTCCCGACCTGCCTCGGTTTTGGCTCATTTGCATGAATGCACTCTACACATGGTCCAACCCGACGCACAGGAACAAGGGAAGCTGGGATATAGAGTTCTAGCACTAGATTTTAGCATTGGATTTTTGTTTCTGTTTTTCACTGAGAAGGTTTGGGCCATACCAGCGGCCCTAAGGTTTAAAAGAGGGCAGGCAGTGACACGCCTTCCAGAGCACGGAGCTCCAGCTAACAGTTCAGCTCCTCCGGGGTCTCAGAGGGCCAGAACAGTTTCTCCACAGGTGCCCACGTGCAAGGGCGCCCGGAGTCTGTACTAGCGCACACGAGCCTGGAAGAGAGCAGAATGGCTGGGTCCAGTTTCTCCGAGTGAGGCCAGGCATTTAGAGGCCCCTGTCAGTCACAGTAACTTAGAGTTGCCTTGGGAAAAGCGTAGGCATGATGATATTACTACTGTATGTGTTATTATAAAGTCCCCTGGGTGTATTTATAAAAGATATATCCCTACCAGAGTCCAGAAAACCTATCTCTGGGCAGAAAAGTATTTACATGAACTCCTCCTCCTTCCGTGTCGGACCTTAACATGCAGTCCCCTCACTGGCGCCTTGTTAAACCGCCTTGTCTACCAATGGGAGGCAGCAGTTAGCAGAATGCATGACATGTCAGGTTGCCTGTTGCCATCTCCCGTGCGGGAGAGGTAACTGAAATGTAATTATGACCATGTATGTGCATTTATAAGTCTATTTGTTACCAGTAAAGGAGTGCGAGAACAAGATGTCTAACAAGCCAGGATATACAAGAGAGCCTCATCCAACCCCAGCATAAGAAGCTTATCGAGGGGGGAAGAAGAAGAAAACTGAAGAACAACGGTCAGAAATAGATAGGAAAACCTTGCATTAGTCTAGCTATAGGATATATGAATTCAAATGTAACCCCGAATTCAAATGTGATTGTGTTTCTTTATAATCAATTTCTATAATCTAATGTGTGCTTTTAACAAATCTAATATTGCGGTCTAGCTGGTCTAGATGGCACTTATGATTTTACTAGTTTATGACCTATGATTTTTATCTTTTTTTAACTTGTGCCTTTATGAAATTTTATAATGTATTGCTTTTATGAATGATGTTTGTTATACAATGTAGCCAATGTATGTATCCTCCGAATCGTAGCATTTGAGAAAGTATCCTTTGACCCATTGGAATGCAAAAAATTGATTTTTTTGTAGTTTAGATAGTGGCTCCAACCTTTTTAGATAGAAGGTACACCCCCAATAGACACTTGGCGCTACATGGACTCGCTGCCTGTCAACAACAGCGATGGACTTTGTATTGTTTCAGGACCTCGTCGCTGGACAGTGACGTAGGTCTTGAGGGGGGAATTGTAAGGAAAAGCCCCCTTTCCGAACATCGTAGTCACCAGTATGGTTGCCAGGGCGCCTGGAGAAGTGAGCTCACACACGTCTGGCCAGAGAGTGTGGGCAAACCTATCCAGGGACACAAGGGACTTATGTGTACAAGCAGCCACAAGCTATACAGGCACTCTAAACCGGTACAGAGTGCCTACTAGCACAATGAACATCTTCCCGCCATCGTGTATGCCAGCCATGGAGCGGAAGAGACTGCGCCGCCAAGGAGCTATCCAGGCAAACGGTTATGAAGCACTGACCATGGAATCCACCGTGGAAGGCTAACACCACACATAGCCATCTTCCCGCCAGGCTCCATTTCATTGTAACAGAAGGCTCACGTACACACCAGATGTCACCTTTGGCCTGCAAGCAACCCATCTGCCCAATGAATGGGTCATCAACCCAACTGTCGTTTCCTTTGTCCAACGAAACCCTGGACAAAGACTCATACCTAGAGGAAGATAGAAAAAGAGGGCATTTCGGGTAACATTGGCCATTGGCAGGCAATAGAGCCACCGCATCAATGTGGAAGCAACAGCAGTCAGAGAATTTTCAAATCACTTCACAAGGGTGGGAACAGCACAACAAAGGTTAGTGAGTCAGGACAGCCTACCTGACATGGGGAAATGATCAATTTGGGTCTCATCAATATCTTCCACATCCCCTCCTGAATGTCCTCCAGCTGACTCTGCATCTGGCAAAGTTGAGCAATGGGTAAGCGGAATGAGAAGCCAAAGCATTCCTCAAGTATAACATCAAGGCGACACGATTCTCAAACACGTACACACACGTGTTGATGCAATGAAGGCAAGAATCACCATGTACGCTTGTGACTAATGTTGATCCAGGATGGCACATTACATGCAATGTGAGACTGGAATGACATCTTCCTTGCTTGATCTCCATCAAGAAGTGTGAAAGCTGTCTGGGCAGGCCATCCCCGTGGCTTTCTGGTGTTAAATGATGAGTGCTGGCATGTGGGATTGGAACATATCGCGATAGTTGGGATTACTCGCCTCAGCTTCCACCTAGTCAAATTGCAATCCCCCATCGCTGCACACTTACCCCTCAACCAGCCCATCTCAGCATATTTGAGCAACACAGCACATGCCGTGGCCGGCAAAATGCCCTTCCTTCGCTATTCTTAATCCAGGGTAACCCCATCCCCCGGCCTTGTGTTCTGGGAAATGCATTCCAGGAAGGAACAAAGGAAGGAAGGAAGGAACAAAGGAGGGAGGGAGGGAGGAATGAAGGCAGCCATTCCTCCCTATTTCAGGAACCCTGTAGTCTATCGAGGCGCACGGCTGCCGCGAACTCACTAAACCTTTGGGCCCCCTGTTTTAGGGTGAAAGAGTTGCCATCGAGCCCAGGCATAATGAGAAGCCCATGATCTCATTTTCTGAAGTCGTGTCTTGACAGTATATGCCCAAGTCTGCCTCCTTGAAGGCGCATATTTGCAAGCAAGATAAGTAGTTGCTGGTCAAGCACCATGAAATCAATGCAGCTGGATAAGGTTCACACATACCTTTGTGACATGGGGCGCTTGCCAATAGCGGTGCCAGGCACGGGGATGCAATCTCGCTTGTCTCCAACTCCGAGAACAGCACAATAGACTGGGAGGGCTCATCCCCATGGTCACCCGAGGACTGAGAGTTAGGCTGCCTCCGCTTGGTGGTCTGCGTGACTCTGCAGGGACGAATATCCACCTCCCCATGTAGAATCATGTCCAATTCCTCAAAATATGGGCAGGTCTTCCGATCAGAACCAGATTTCGCATTTGCAGCAATCACCTTTCGATACTCTGAATGAAGGTTTGTCATCTTTGTTCTGCACTCAACCGCCATTCGCCTATGCCCTCTCGCCACCATCCCCTTTGCCACCTCTTCGTAGACATCCAGATTCCTGTGGGACTGTCTAAGAAGCCGCTGAACCCGGCTCTCCCCCCACAGTGAAATCAAATCCAAAGTCTCCTCTCTGCGCCACGATAACCCTCTCACTCCAGACATTTTCTCCATCACCGTCACCCTGTGCCGTCGCTTGCTCAAAAGGCGGGTAACGGGTAACGATCAATTGAATTTGGCGGTTTCTAAAGTAGTGCCAGCAGGAAGACGCTCACGCGGGAACGTCTGCGGACTACTTAACATCTCAACTATCATGCTTGTTCAGCAATCCATGCTATTTTTACATTGCTTTGTAAACTATTATAACGAGCTGATTAACGCAGTGCAGACATTAATCGGCTTTCTATTTGAATGCTGTTTGTTTGAAATGCTGCCTCCGAACCACGAGCATTTTAAAATACAGGACCGTTATGGCTTCGGGTGGGCGGAAAGCTAATGAAAGGGACGTATCCCATGTTAACTGTCCAGATAGGAGAAAACCCGATATTATGCCACACCAGCAGAAAAGGTCCGGACTTTCTGCACTCTCAAATTAACGCAGCATCGATCCAAGGCAATACGGGATGACCACCGGTTGTGACCTATTGCCAGATGTGGACGTCTGGATGAGCATGTATAAACTGAAAGTGAGATGTGGCTGTGCCGCTACTAATGGTACGTGTGACCGCACCCCAAGTTACTTACTCTCTGGCATAGATGCTGCCTAGTTTCCTGAATCTTGCCTCCAGCTCTCATACTGCATGATCCCAGAGCCTAATGCAGGATCTCCAAGCAGGACCGGCTCTGCCACTAAGCAAACTAGATGATTGCCTAGGGTGCCAACCTTCTGGAGGGTGCCAAATTGGGTAACCCATGTGATTCGGTGACATTATCATTGCAGGGAGAGCACCAGCAGTTAGCCTTGCCTAGGGTGCCAGACAGTCTAGGGCTGGCCCCACCTCCAGAAAATACTTTTGATTTCAATGGGCTTAGAACTTTGCAGCTCTGCTTAGTATGGCATTTGTTAAACAATGTCTTGAGCAAGGTAAGTCTTATATGCAAAGGGAATGGACACCACACTGGTACTGTTGATGATTGGAGCACAGAGTAAAAGACAACATTTCCTTGCCATTTCTATTGCTGTATCTGCATATCCTGGCTGATATTTGTGCAACAAGTGAAAAGTTAACAGAGCTGAGACAGTGCTAGGATGCCAGGAATGCTTAGTTTGTGCTGGAGACTAGTGGACCATGTAAATCCTTTCATTCTCTTTCAGAAGAGTAGTCTCTATAATTTAGGTAAAATAATTACTAGGAATAACTAAAATTTATAAAAAGGTGAACTAGTTCATCAGTCTGAAAGCTTGTCCAGCAAAGGGGGGTGGGATGTTGCTGAGAAATCTTGCAACCTCATTTTTCCTAGGGGGGAATGCCTGGTGGGGGGAGTTCTGTTCCTTTAATAAATGCTTTTTTAGTTGATTCTAGTACAGATGTTACCTTACTGTGATCCCCCCCATTTTCCCCTCTAATTCGAATTGCCCCCCAATCCTCATTCCACCAATAATGTTTTCTGCTTAGAATACCACCTAAAATATCTCCATGATTGTTGTTGCATTATGTGAAAGACAATCCAACCATCTTGTAAAAATCATGCCTCTAATAAATCACTTGTGTCCTTCTCCAGAGGAGAATAAAAATTGTATATCAGCACTTTGGCAAACTTAACTGCTCCATAAAGCTACTGTTTACTTTCATGTGGGGAAGGGGGAGGAGTGGCTGAGAGGGGGGAAAGACCTGCCTTAACTTTTGCTGGCTGAACTTTCTATATATTACATAATCATTAGTCCATTGATGGAAACTGCATAGGTACTTAGCAATGGAAGCATTCCATTATGAATATTTTGCATTCATCTGTGAATGTTCTAGAGATACAGAACAATGAATAGGTGCTGGGCCAAAGCACTTTGGTAGCTGGAGACAGGATCATGTCAGGGAACCCTGGAAATGTTCTTCTCCTTGCTGCTGCTGTTGAGCAACTCCATTTTTCTTTATGAAGTCCATATCTTTGGCTGCCAAAAGCATGCTGGCAGACAGTTTTAAAATGAAGCAGACAGACTGCAATTAAACACTTCTACATAGCTGAATGCAGTAAGTTATGAATACCCTGGGATGGATAAACAATCCACAAATGGGAATTACTTCCATTATATGATTCAGAGATCAGAATGCCCTTTCAAGCTCCTGCTAATAAAATTCTATGATAATCCAGCTGCACTGTTATCTCATTAAAATGATATAAGAATGTTGTGCTTTTGCCATGTGTTTCTATCTTCTCTACATGGGAGCAATATAAAGATTACAGACATTTCCTCTTAAACAAAGATGAGCTGCTACAATTTGAAGGGTGGTAAGTTTTTCCCAACCAGGCATAAAATATACAGAATTTTAAAAATCAAGAGTTGTTCAGCTTGATTAAACACATTGGGACTACCCCCTCCCCCTTCATCATACACTTGACAAATGACCACAGAACTCTGGATCAAGATGTCAGTCACAGAACTCATTGGATACTATTATTGATTACTGAAACAAAGAATTAATATGATGGAGATATATATCTTCCTACTCTCAATCACATTACCAAAAGAGAAGAGAGCAGCTGACTCCTTCATTGTAGAGAGTTCAAAATGATATCTGCTCATTCTGGATGGAGTTTTGTTGAGTGAGGTGGTGAATACAGTAAGAAGGCAGAGACAGCACAAGGCAACAGAGGCACAGAAAGATGGAGCCACAATACACTCTATCTGCTGAATGCTTGGTGGTAATGACTGAAGACAGGATTAATCAGGAGAGAAGAGGGAAGTAGGTGGTTCACAAAGCAACTTGGGATAACCTGGAATCTGAACTCCCAGTGAGGAAAAAGCCCAGCACCATGTGAGGGTCAGGATGAACCTCCACACATCCATCATGGATTATTTCATTACAATGGATCAGAACAAGCAGGGGACCAGTGAGAATTTACATGAGGTACCTCATCCCCCTCCCCCTCTGTTTTCTCTTTCCTTTCCCTGAAAGCACCCATAGAGTCTCCCCTTCCTTGCTTTCTTCTCAACCACCAGACAACCTACTTTTATCTAGCCCCATCTTTCCCTCCTTCCCTACCCCTATCAACCTCTGCCTAGGAAAGCTACGGCCTAGATGAACAATGCCTGCTGCCAGACCCAGCTGCAAAGTGGAGACACATGACTTGTGGGGGCACCTAACTTTCCCCTGTGCCACTCTCCCCACATTATTTTCTCTTTCCTTTATCCTGGAACCTTTCCTTGCTTACTTGTTTCCTTCCCATCTACCCATCAATCTAATTTTTATATCAAGCCACTCGGTTAACCAATTTGGTTAGAATAGCAATAAATGAAACCAAATTAAACTGGTTGTTAATAGAAAGTTCCTATGTCTCTCCTAAGCAGTTGCACAAAATTATCTGGACTTCTTCCCTGAAATGGCCATTAGCAATCCAATCCAATCACTATCTCCACACCACACTAGCTCTTTGGGACAAAATTAGAAATAAATTAGCTCCCTCAGTATCATCAATATCTTGCTTTGTTGGTCAGGAATGGTTTATACCCACCCTTTCTGAACATAATTATAAAAATCTGAGATCAAAAAACCTAATTCGTATAATTGATATTATAAAAAAATGGATCCTTACTATCAAAGTCTGAATTAGAAGACAAAATTGGTACAAATATACCCTGGTTTCAATACTTTCAGTTATGTCATTTGATAGATAGCCTTAATGCTCAAACAAACCTTAGAAGACAACTGAATGTGAGAAACTGATTGTGTCTAAAATATTTCGTGTCAAAGGACTTCTATCCAAAATATATAAAATGCTGTTATTGGTTAAGAACAATAAGCCACCTACTTACACCTGGTCTTGGCACAATGATTTGGGGAAAACATTAATGGATGAGCAATGGGATTGTGTTTGGAATTCTGCAGCACTACAATCCAGGGCAATACCTATCAGGCTACAAGCTTACAAATGTTTAAGATGTTGGTATCAAACTCCAAAAAAATTAAACTTTATTTTTACAACTTCATCTCCACAATGCTGCAAAAAATTGTGGGGGCATAGGGTCATTTAAACACTGTTGGTGGTCATGCCCTTTTATTTTAGAATTTTGGAGAAAAATAGCTGAACAAATAAAAATCATTACAACATATTCTGTTCTCTTTTCACCAGAATCTATTTTGTTGCATAGTTAGAGTTCATTCAAAATGATTCCAGTTCGAAGGGAATTAATAGCAATTTTTGGAAAAACTCACATGTACCTACTATAAGCGAATGGTTAAAGAAAGCAACTGAATATGGCTTAATGGCAAAAATTACAACTGATATTCAAGACGCTGAATTAGATACATATAATAATAATTTTGAATCAGTTTGGTCACCCTTTATAACTTATCTTTCAGGATTAAACAGCCCAAACTGTTTTTCTAATTTAATAAAAGTAATATTATTAATATGAACCTTCAAGAAATATCTGTTTTTCAAGAGGATGTTGGATAATCAATTTGTTTTTTCTGTGTACCCTTAAAAGGGAATTAGCTAGGTTGTTAATTTATATTTTACCTATACTGTATTCTCTACTGTACTAAGTGATCTTCCTTGATTTGTACTTTTGTAAAGTGCATAAACTGCTTTTTTAAATTTCTGTTAAAACCTGGAAAATCAATATAAGAAATTTATATTAAAAAATCTAACTTTTATCTGCCCCCCAGTTTCAGTTATATTTATTGTTTATTTATTTTATTTACAACCCTGCCCCTTCCATGACCATCTCAGGTGTGCATTCATCATTCCCATCCTCCCAAAAAATGCCTAGAAGATCAGAGTAAATGGTATACCTGCCTTGACCTTGACACAAAAGTTAGAGTTTCTAGATCCTGTGCAGCCACCAAAGTCTACCATGGTTCAGTTCTGATGAAATGTAATATGTTTGTTATTTTTATATTTATTTCCATATTTTAATGTAATGATTTTCTGTAAATATGCTGCCCCACAAAACCTGGTCATGGGCTTGAAGGCCATGGTGGGATGGTTAAAAAAGAACAGACTGAAATTGAACCCAACAAAGATGGAGGTTCTGTGGTGAGGGGGCTTCAGGATTGGTGTCCAGACTACCCCTCTTGATGGGGTGCCATTGTTTCCAGCACAGTCTGTCAAGAGCTTAGGTGTGACCCTGGATGCCTTCTTGAATCTGGAGGCCCACATACGGCCAGGCTGGCGTTCTTCCACCTATGCCAACCCTGGCAGCTGGCTCTCTTCCTATTGCATCCTGACCTAGTCTCAGTAATCCACACAACAGAAACCTCCAGACTGGACTACTGTAACTTGTTTTATGCTGGTCTGCCCTTTAGACTGACCTAGGAGCTCCATCTCATCCAGAATGAGACTGCATGAGTCCTGACAGGAACACCAAGGAAAGCACACATATTACCTCTGCTGTGCCGGCTGCACTTGCTTCCAGTGGAGCACTGAGAAGTTCAAGGTTCTGATATTGACCTTAAGGCCTTGAATAGTCTGGGACCAACATATCTACAAGATTGTCTTCTCCAATATGTCCCTGTAAGACCATTATGCTCTTTGGACAACCAGTGTTCCCTGGCCCTAGAGACATCTGGCTGTCCTCAATCAGGGCTAGGGCCTTAAGGTCTTTGATTAAAACAATTTTTATTTAGTAACATATGGTAACAATATCTTATTCCTGCATCATTAACAACTTCTTTTTATCTATCCCATATATTACTTTCTAACCACCCCTCCCCCCGTTACTTGACCCCCACCGGTGTTATTTACTTATAATATTAATATTAAAAGGTACCCTTAACTAATAAAAATAAAAATTTACATTCTTCTTTCTTCTAAGACTTAATCATTATCAAAAATTACCCAATGTTCTTTTATTTTCCACTCTTTTTCTACATATTTTCTGAACTTTTTCCACTCCATCTTAAAAACTTCTAAGTCATAGTCTCTTAAAATTCTTGTTAATTTGTCCATTTCACTCCATGTCATAACTTTTACAATCCAATCCCATTTCTCTGGTATTTTTTCTTGCTTCCACAACTGCGCATATAATGTCCTAGCAGCTGAAAGCAAGTACCAAATTATAGTTCTATCTTCTTTTGGAAATTTTTCCATTTGTAATCCCAACAGAAGTCTCTGCAATTTTCTTAAATTAATATCCCAAGATCCTAGAAATTTCTTGTTGAATCATCTGCCAATACTTTTTTGCTCTTTCACAAGTCCACCACATACGGTAGAAAGAACCTTCATGTTTTTTACATTTCCAACATCTGTCTGGCATCTTATTGTTCATCTTTGCCAACTTTTTAGGAGTCATATACCATCTATACATCATTTTAAAACAGTTCTCTTTAATACTCTGACATGTTGAGAGTTTCATAGAGTTGTCCCACAAATATTCCCATGTATCCATCTGTATTTCTTTATTTACATTAATTGCCCACTTAATCATTTGAGATTTCACTACTTTATCTTCCGTAGACCATTTTAAAAGTAATTTATATAGTTTTGAAATTAATTTTTCATTGTCTCCAAGCAGAACTCTTTCCATTTCTGTTTGCTCTTTTCTAATTCCTTCTGTTTTAATATCATTATCCACCAAGCTCTTTATTTGTTGCATTTGGAACCAATAATATTTATTATTCAGCTCTTCAGCAGTTTTCAATTCTTTTTTGCCACTTTGTATTTTTAATAGTTGATTATATCACTTTTCTTCACCCGTCTCAGCTGTTATTTTTATTGCTTCTGCTGGCACTATCCATAACGGTTTTCTCTCATCTCCATATTTCTTATATTTCATCCATGTATTTAGCAAATAATTTCTTATATAATGGTGAGAGAAAAAAACATCCATCTTTTTTCCCCATAATACATATAAGCGTGCCAGCCAAATTTATTTCTATGACCTTCCAACGCTAAGAGTTTTTTTGTTTAACAGCATCATCCATTCTTTTATCCACACTAAACAAACTGCTTTGTGATATAATTTTAAATCTAGTAATTGGAATCCACCTCTCTCTTTTGCATTTGTTAAAATTTTCATTTTAATCCTTGGTTTCTTCCCAGCCCACACAAACTCTGAAATTTTTCTTTGCCATCTATTAAATTGTTTACTGTCTTTCACAATCGGGATAGTTTGAAACAAATACATTATTCTTGATAGAATATTCATTTTAATTGCCATAGCTTCTCATAATTATTTTTGAACAAATCAATATTCTTCATTGTTATCTCCATATCCAAATATTTTTCCTTAGAGGTAACTTCACAACCCGTTAGCCTCTGTAATTCCTTTTGCTTATTTACTTGCATATTTTTACATAGAAGTTTTGATTTGTTGTTGTTGTTGTTATTATTATTATTATTATTATTATTATTATTATTATTATTATTATTATTATTATTATTATTATTATTATTATTATTATTTAATTTATATCCCGCCCTTCCCAACAAGTGGCTCAGGGCGGCTCACAGCATAAAATTCCACATAATAACATTTAAGCATAAAACAGTTAAAATTAATTAATACATTTAAAATTATAAAATATTTAAAATTATAAGACATTTAAACCATTTAAAACATTAGGGACAGCAACTTCTAATATAACTACACCTGGATTTCTTGTACCAGCTAGTTATTAATATAAAGTCCTGCCAATTCCCCATATTCTTATATTTTAGCTAACAACAAAGGTGTGACTTGTATGGGATTTTCATTTATAAACATTATATCATCTGCAAATGCTCTATATTTGTAAATAAATCCTTTTACTTTTAATCCTTCTATTTCTTTATCTTCTTGGATTTGCATCAGTAAGTTTTCAAGAGTCATTATAAACAACAGTGGGGAAAATGGACAGCCTTATCTTGTACCTTTGCTAATTATCATGTCTTCTGTAAGATCTGCATTTATACATAGCCTTGCACGTTGTTCGGTGTATATTGCTTTTATCATCCTTATAAAGTTTTCCCCCAACTCCATTTTCTCCATTACTGCAAACATAAAGTCCCAGTTTAAATTATCAAATGCTTTCTCTGCATCCGCAAAGAATAATGCTACTTCCTTTTCTGGATGTCTTTCATAATATTCTACAATATTTACAACAGTTCTAATATTGTCTTTTATTTGCCTTTTGGGGAGAAACCCCGCTTGATCTTCCTTTATAAAATTTGTCAAATGTTGTTTAAGCTGTTCTGCCAAGATTCTTGTGTATATTTTATAGTCATTATTTAATAGTGAGATTGGTCTATAATTTTTTACATTCATGACATCTATATCTTCCTTTGGAATCAACTAAATAACAGCTTCCTTCCACGTATTTAGTATTTTCCCTTTTATTCTTATCATGTTCATCAATTTCTGAAGTTTCAATATTAACTCCTCTTTGAAGGTTTAAAAAAATTTAGCTGTATATCCATCTGGCCCAGGTGCTTTTCCATTTTCCATTTTTCATTGCATTAATTGCTGCTTCAATTTCTATTTTTTCAATTGGATCATTCAAAACTTTCCCCATATTTTCTGTTAAGGGTGCTATTTTAATCTTTTGTAAATACTCTTCCATCTTTTCTTTATTTATTTTAACACCTTTAAATAATTTGGCATAATACTTAAAGAATTCTCTTTTTATTCCTTCTTGATCTACCACCTTTGTTCCCTCCACCACAATTTTATTAATAATTTTACTTTCTCTCTTTTTCTCCAGTTGCCAGGCCAAATATTTTCCAGGTTTATTTGCTCCCTCAAAAGATTTCTGCTGCAATCTTTTCAGATTCCATTCCAGTTCTTTATTTAACAAATGTCTCATTTGTGTTTGTAATATTTTAATCTCCCTCATAATTTTCTTTTTCCCTGGTCTTTTTTTCAGTTCCCCTTCTTTTTTCTTTATTTCATTTTGAATGTCCAGCATCTGTTTTTCTTTTGCCCTCTTGTCTTTATTATTCAATGTAATCAGTATTCCTCTCATTACTGCTTTATAAGCATCCCACACCGTCTAAAATTCTATATCTTCTTTATTGTTTATTTGGAAGAAAGCTTTAGTTTCATTTTCTAGAGATGTCACTATTTCTTTATTCTGTAGTAAATCTTCATTCAATCTCCATCTTCTCGACTTTTTAGACAATTTTGGAATCCACATTATTGGGCTATGATCAGCCCCTATTTTAGGTAAAATCTCTATTTTCTTTGTTATAAGGCCTAAATCTTTAGTACCCCACAACATGTCAATTCTGGAAAAAGTTTTATGTCTTGCTGAAAAAAAAGTATAGTCCTGCACTTCAGGATTAAATTTCCTCCATATATCATAAAATTTTCTTGTTTGACCAATTTAAAAAAAGACTTTGGCAATTTTCCTTCCTTATTATTTTTTTTCCACAGACCTATCCAGTTCTTAATTATTCCATTAAAGTCCCCCATTATCAAAACTTGATCATATGTCACTTCATCACATATGTCAATTCATCAAATTGTTGTATAATGTTCTGGTAGAGAGAAAGAGACTGAGTTTCTTGATGCTCTCAATGACTGTGCTATGGAGCAGATGGTCTCAGAATCTACCAGGGGTGGGGTGATCCTGGATTTAGTCCTAAGTAATGCCCAAGACTTGGTGAGAGATATAAAAGTGATTGCGCCGCTTGGGAGCAGTGACCATAATATTATTGATTTCACTATTTGTATAAACACTGGAGTTGCCCAAAAAGACCGCCACAACCACGTTTAACTTTAAAAGGGGTAAATACACTGAGATGAGGAGGCATGTGAGGAGGAAACTGAAAAGAAAGGTAAATACGGTCAAAACCCTTGGGGAAGCTTGGACACTATTTAAAACTATAATCCTAGAAGCTCAGATAAAATACATACCACAAGTTAGGAAAGGCACAAACAGGCATAAGAAAAGGCCTGCATGGTTAACAAACAAAGTAATGGAAGCTGTAAAAGGTAAGAAGGACTCCTTTAAGCGGTGGAAAACGAGTCCAAGTGAGATTAGTAAAAGGGAACACAGGCTGCGGCAAATCAAGTGCAAGACTGTGATCAGGCAGGCAAAAAGGGACTATGAGGAGCATATTGCAAAAAACATAAAGACCAACAATAAAAATTTCTTCCAATATATTAGAAGTAGGAAACCAGCCAGGGAGGCAGTGGGGCCCTTGGATGACCATGGGGTAAAAGGATTACTGAAGGAGGATAGGGAAATGGCTGAGAAGCTGAATGAATTTTTTGCCTCCGTCTTCACTGTGGAAGATGAGAACTTTTTGCCTGCCCCAGAACCACTAATTTTGGAAGGGGTGTTGAAAGACCTGAGTCAGATTGAGTTGACAAAAGAGGAGGTCCTACAACTGATAGACAAATTAAAAACTAATAAGTCACCGGGTCCGGATGGCATACATCCGAGAGTTCTGAAAGAACTCAAAATTGAACTTGTGGATCTTCTAACAAAAATCTGTAATCTTTCATTGAAATCTGCCTCCGTTCCTGAGGACTGGAAGGTAGCAAATGTCACCCCCATCTTTAAAAAGGGTTCCAGAGGAGATCCGGGAAATTACAGGCCAGTCAGTCTGACTTCAATACCGGGAAAGTTGGTAGAAACCATTATCAAGAACAGAATGAGTAGGCACATTGATGAACACGGGTTATTGAGGAAGACTCAGCATGGGTTCTGCAAGGGAAGATCTTGCCTCACTAACCTGTTACATTTCTTTGAGGGGGTGAACAAACATGTGGACAAAGGAGACCCGATAGATATTGTTTACCTTAACTTCCAGAAAGCTTTTGATAAAGTTCCTCATCAAAGACTCCTTAGAAAGCTTGAGAGTCATGGAGTAAAAGGACAGGTCCTCTTGTGGATCAAAAACTGGCTGAGTAATAGGAAGCAGAGAGTGAGTATAAATGGGCAGTCTTCGCAGTGGAGGACGGTAAGCAGTGGGGTGCCGCAGGGCTCGGTACTGGGTCCCATGCTCTTTAACTTGTTCATAAATGAATTAGAGTTGGGAGTGAGCAGTGAAGTGGCCAAGTTTGCGGATGACACTAAATTGTTCAGGGTGGTGAGAACCAGAGAGGATTGTGAGGAACTCCAAAGGGATCTATTGAGGCTTGGTGAGTGGGCGTCAACGTGGCAGATGCGGTTTAATGTGGCCAAGTGCACATTGAACTGCATTTGCCACGTTGGGGCCAAGAATCCCAGCTACAAATACAAGTTGATGGGGTGTGAACTGGCAGAGACTGACCAAGAGAGAGATCTTGGGGTCGTGGTAGATAACTCATTGAAAATGTCAAGACAGTGTGCATTTGCAATATAAAAGGCCAACGCCTTCTGGGAATTATTAGGAAGGGAATTGAAAACAAATCAGCCAGTATCATAATGTCCCTGTATAAATCGATGGTGCAGTCTCATTTGGAGTACTGTGTGCCGTTCTGGTCGCCGCACCTTAAAAAGGATGTTATAGCATTGGAGAAAGTCCAGAAAAGGGCAACTAGAATGATTAAAGGGCTGGAACACTTTCCCTATGAAGAAAGGTTGAAACGCTTGGGAATCTTTAGCTTGGAGAAACGTTGACTGCGGGGTGACATGATAGAAGTTTACAAGATAATGCATGGGATGGAGAAAGTAGAGAAGGAAGTACTTTTCTCCCTTTCTCACAATACAAGAACTCGTGGGCATTCGATGAAATTGCTGAGCAGACAGGTTAAAATGGATAAAAGGAAGTACTTCTTCACCCAAAGGGTGATTAACATGTGGAATTCACTGCCACAGGAGGTGGTGGCGGCCACAAGCATAGCCACCTTCAAGAGGGGTTTAGATAAAAATATGGAGCAGAGGTCCATCAGTGGGTATTAGCCACAGTGTGTGTGTATGTATAAAATTTTTTGCCACTGTGTGACACAGAGTGTTGGACTGGTTTGGCCATTTGCCTGATCCAACATGGCTTCTCTTATGTTCTTATGTTAAAGCATCCTTTGTTCCTTTGGTGCATACAGTCCCAGTAACTTTTTTTTTTTGCATTTAATATTATTTCTACTGCTACAAATCTTCCATCTTTATCTTTAAACACTAATTTCGGATCCAATTCTTGTTTAATATAAAAAATCACTCCCCTTTTCTTCTGTTCAGCCAATGAATGAAATTCTAGTCCCAATTGCTTATTCCATACACATTTGTATTCCTTTTTCTTGATATGTACTTTTTATAAACAAACTATGTTACAATTTTGCTTTTTAATCCAATGAAACATTGCCTTTCTTTTTTGTGGTAGATTTAGTCCATTTACATTCCAAGATAATAATTTGTAATCTATCATGGTGCAAATTCTTTACGTTCTTCATAAAATCCACGTAGTTCCTGTGTGCTTGTAATTGTAATCCTTTTTCCTTGTAGCTCAAAGCTCAAACCTTCAGGTATTATCCATCTATACCTCATTTCATTGTCCCGTAATTTTTCTGTCAATTTCTTATATGCTCGTCTGTCATTTATCACTTGTCTTGGCAACTCCTTCATAATTCTTACTCTGCTGCCTCCCACTATCAATGTCTTTTCAAAGTTTTTATTCATGATTTTTCCCACCATTTCTTTTGTCATATATCTTATAACCAGATCTCTTGGTAGATTATTTTTTGGCATATAGTGAATTCACTCTATACATATAGTCATACATGTTTCTAGTCCCTTCAGGATCTTCCTCCAAAAATTCTGTAATTATTTTTATTACATATTCTTTCAAATCAGTTTCTTCATTCTCAGGTACTTCTCACAGACGTATCTGGGTCTCCATCAATTTGCAGTCATGAATTGCCACTTTTTCTTGTATTTTTAACAAGGTGGAATCATGTACTTTCACTCTCCCTTCCACCTCTTGCACTTTTTTTGATGTCACCACAGTCTCATTTCTGAGAGCCTCTATATCTTGTTTTAGCTTTTCAATATCTTTTCTAATTTCTTTTTTGGAAGCAGTTATCATCTCTTTCATCCCTTTCATTATCCTGGCTTCCATTGCATCTAATTGGTCCTGCATTTTCTCCAGTGAATCAGTCCTTGCACGGGCTTGCTTGTTGTCTGACATGTAAAAACACCGAAAATTTTGACCTCACCAAATTAAATTTCAACTATCAGATTTAAAAGAGTGAGGCTTGCTCTTTCCGATAAGCCTAATTTCGCTGTCCTCAGAGCCTCCTGGGCTCAGATATTAATTTTTAAAGTTTTTATTTTTTCCAAAATGGCGGTCGCGACTTTCTGCTTCACTTTAATTTTTTTTCCTTTTTCCTCTAGAGGCTTCTAAAATGGTTATTAACAGTAATGTCCAATAGTCTTTATCTTATAATAGTCACCTCTGTCGGCTCCACCAATTTTTAATGTCCCGAACACTTTAAAAATTTTATTTAAATTTAAGCCTCCTAGCAATGGCTGCCGATGTTTTTCTATGATATTATAGTCCTAGAATAGGCTGGCTGCTTCAATAATTTCCCTTTTCCATCCAATACTTCCTGCTTTGCTTGCCAGCAAATCCCGTTTTCACTGGTAGAGAGATCTCACGATACTTGACGTATTTCCTGTGTTGGCTGTGGGAGCTGCAAATCTATGACGATGAGGCTTTTTCTCCAAAACCGCAAGTAGACCAAACAATAAATTCCTTCTCACTTTTTAGCACTGTCCTTTAAATTTACAAAGTCCAAATTTCACCCCTTCTCCCCTTCTTCTTCCAAGCTTTCTAGATTTCAATTTCCCACCTTCTGATTTTATTTTGTTTAACTTTAATTAGTCCCGGAATGAAAGATAGAAATCTGTACCTTTTCTGTAGTTATCCAGATCAACACCGGTCTTGAATAGCTTTAGCTGTTTAGCAGTATTAAAGAAGATTAGGATCCTGTCGAGCTTATGTCAAATAAATGACTCTGGAAACTTCTGCAGATGATGAAAATGCAACTCGTCTCCAGAGACTCCTCAAAGCCTCAATGGAGCTCCCCCCCCCCCCCGGGACTCCCTTTTAGCCAAGGTAAATCTCCTCAAAGTTTCCTGTGCATATCTTGGACTGATCTCTGACTGAGAAAAGTAGGCAGTAGGCATTAGATTGCCTTCCACTACCCCGAACAGAAGTTCCAGCCTGCTCCCCTTCTGAGAAGCAGTTCAGCTCAGCATTTTCCAACCGCAGAAGTCGGGCCTTTATGATCTTTGCACCAACCTGGTGGATTGTGCCACCAGGAGAAGGTACATGAATGTTGAAGGTATGAGTTGCTTGTGTTGAAATCCATGTTTAGGCATGAATCTAGAAAGCTATTTTAGGCTGATTAGATGGTTAAAAAGTGGCCTAGAAACAAATCAAACCCAGTGTGAGAAACAGTAGAAAGACATCATTTTATCCAATGAACATTTCAGTATTTAAAATGTTTTCAATTATACTTGTACTCTTTTTTTTTTTTTACATGGTTGATTTCTGTCATAACAAAATCTGGATTGCATGAATGATAACATTTTAAACTTTAAAATTATATTTTATGCATGTTATACTTTAGAAAGTATCATCTGTTTCTCATAACACCACTAAATATATTTTCCACACTGTTCTGATTACATTCCTTATGGAATTTGTGTGAGTTCCCCGAGAACTATGTTCTGAATTTACAAAAAAAGAAATGTTGTCATATTTATGATGTATGTATGTTAATATGCTTTAAAAATCTTTGGCCCTGCTTTAATCCAAATGATACAGAGGAAGAGAACTTGTTTCACCTATGGGCAGCCCATTTCTGGTATATATTTTGTTCACAAAGATATAGTTTCTTCATTTGTTGGAAGTCCTGGAAATCAATGGGGCTTAAGTTGGGAAAATGTGTTGAGTGCTTAGCACAGTTTGGTGAACTTTCACCTTCAATAAAGCTTCTGAGTCATTCCCCAACAGTTGTTTCTTGGAGCACATGGCAAGCCATTTTTGAAATAAGCACTAACAACAACCATGTTCATCAAAAACTAAAATCCATGTAGATAGATAGATTCAGTAGGTAGCCATGTTGGCCTGAAGCAGCAGAACAAAGGTGCTGCTGGACTTCAGTCTTAAAATACATGTAATTTTATCTAATTATCAACATGGCCAAATCTGTGGATTCTTAAATTCAGAGATTGGCACTGAGAACAGATAAGACCGATCTTTTTATGAAACAGAATAATACCATATGTTTGCAGAACATTCTGAACTCTAAAAAATTTATTTATTTATTTATTTATTTATTTATTTATTTATTTATTTATTTATTTATTTATTTATTTATTTAATGGACTTATATCCCGCCCTTCTCACCGAAGTGTCTCAGGGCGGCTCACAACATAATGATTCATACAATTCCATTTAAAACATTTACAGATACAATAAAAGCATAGTTAATAAAACAAGATAAAATAAAGCCAGCGGTCTATAAGAGCATTTTGTTCCATCCAAAGATGTTCCATCCAAAGTATCAGTTAGGTGTTATAGGCCTGCCGGAAGAGGGCTGTCTTGCAGGCCCTGCGGAACTGCCCTAGGTCCCGCAGGGCCTGCACCTCCTCCGGCAGCTGGCTCCACCAGTAAGGTGCCGCTGTTGAGAAGGCCCGATCCCTGGTGGATTTTAGGCGGGCCTCCTTTGGCCCAGGGCCTACCAGCAGATTTTGTGAGCCGGAACGTAGTACTCTCTGGGGAACATGTGGGGAGAGACGGTCCCTAAGGTAGGCAGGTCCTAGGCCATACAGGGCTTTAAAGATAATGACCAACACCTTGTACCGGACTCGGAATGTTACTGGCAGCCAGTGCAGATCCCGGAGCCCCGGCCGAATGTGTTCCCATCTTGGGAGCCCTAATAGCAGCCGGGCAGCAGCGTTCTGCACCAACTGCAGTTTCCGGGTCCGGCACAAGGGTAGCCCCATGTAGAGGGCATTACAGTAGTCCAACCTCGAGGTGACCATAGCATGAATCACTGTTGCTAGGTCGTCGCGCTCCAGGAAGGGGGCCAACTGTCTCGCCCGCCTAAGATGAAAAAAAGCGGACTTGGCAGTGGCTGCTATCTGAGCCTCCATCATCAGAGAAGGCTCCAATAGCACCCCCAGGCTCTTGACCCTGCCCGACGCTATCAGCGGTGCGCCGTCAAAAACTGGCAGGGGGATTTCCCTTCCCGGGCCGCAGCGACCCAAGCAAAGGACCTCTGTCTTCGCTGGGTTCAGCTTCAGCCCACTCAGCCTAAGCCACCTAGCCACTGCCTGTAACGCCCGGTCCAGATTTTCTGGGACGCAGGCGGGCTGGCCGTCCATAAGCAGATAGAGCTGGGTGTCATCCGCATATTGATGACAACCCAGCCCATACCTTCGGGCAATCTGGGCAAGGGGGCGCATATAGATGTTGAATAACAGTTCCTCCCCAATCGCCACCCTTTGTCCCCGACCATCAAAGAAAGAGGAAAGCCATTGCAAGGCCAGCCCCTGAATCCCAGCGTCGGCAAGGCGGCGCGCCAGAAGCCGATGGTCGACCGTATCGAACGCTGCCGATAGGTCCAACAACATCAGCACCGCCGAGCCGCCTTGATCCACATGCCGCTGAAGGTCATCCACCAGGGCGACCAGTACCGTCTCCATCCCATGGCCCGGGCGGAAGCCAGATTGGTAGGGGTCAAGGATAGAAGCATCCTCCAGGAAACTCTGTAGCTGCAACGCCACTGCCCTCTCAATAAGTTTGCCCAGAAAGGGCAAATTCGAGACCGGCCGATAGTGTGCCAATTCGGCCGGATCTAATGTTGTTTTCTTCAAGAGGGGACAGACCACCGCCTCCTTAAGCGCTGATGGAAAACGCCCCTCCAGTAGGGATCTATTTATGATATCCCGTATAGGATATCTTAGCTCCCTCTGGCAGGTCTTAATAAGCCAAGAGGGGCATGGGTCCAATTTACAAGTTGTCGGGCGTGCAGATAGGAGGATCCTGTCAACTTCTTCCAGGCTGAGCGCACTGAAGCCGTCCAGTACACAGTCCGAAGACAGGCACGGAGCCTCAGGTTCGCTAGCTGTATCTAATATGACAGGGGAGTCGGAACGGAGCGATGCGATTTTATCCGCAAAAAAATTCGCAAAAGCCTCACAGCCAATTTCCAATTCATTAGAGTTTGGTCTGCCCTGTGGCAGTGTTGTAAGGGTCCGAATTGTGTTGAACAGTTGTGCCGGGCGCGAATTTGCGGACGCAATCTCCGCCGCAAAGTATGTTTTCTTTGCGGCCTTGACTGCCATCTCATAGGACTTCATAAACTCTCTATAAGATGTTCGAGTCGCTTCGTCTCGAGTACGCCGCCATTGCCTCTCTAGTCGTCTGAGTCCCCGTTTCAACCGCCGCAACTCCTGGTTATACCAGGGTGTCGGCCTTGAACGAGGGCGCAGAGGACGCCTAGGTGCGATCTCGTCGATGGCCCCAGCGAGCCTATTATTCCAGGGCTCCACCAGGTCATCGAGGGAATCGCCAGGGGGGCAGGGATCCCGCAGAGCCGTCAGGAACCGTTCCGGGTCCATCAGGCTCCGCGGGCGAGCTAAAATAAGCTCGCCGCCCAAACGGGTTTGGGGTGGGACGTCCACACGAGCCTTGAGGGCATAGTGATCCGACCATGGCACTGCTATAGAAGCAAGATCGTTCACTAAGACTCCCGACGCGAAGATCAAGTCTAACATGTGACCTGCCTGGTGGGTGGGTGTCGTAACTACTTGGGAGAGTCCTAGTGTCGCCATGGAAGACACTAGGTCCATCGCCTGATTGGAGGCCACGTCATCGGCATGAACATTGAAGTCACCCAGGATCAAAAGCCTCGGGTGCTCCAATGCCCATCCTGCTGCGGCCTCCATCAGGGATAGTAAGGCACTGGCGGGTGCGTTAGGCGGTCGGTACACCAGCCAGACCGCCAACCCCTCCCCAACATCCCACGCCAGGCCGGCACATTCAATGCCCCTGATCTCCGGAGTCGGGAGGGCCCGGAAGGAGTAAGCCTCTTGAATGAACAGGGCCACCCCTCCCCCCCGCCCGCTAGTCCGCGACTGGTGAAAGACCGAGTATCCTGGGGGCGCCATCTGGGAGAGGGCTACAGTCTCCCCATCGCGGACCCAGGTCTCGGTCACGCATGCCAGGTCCATGTCCTGCTCAAGCAGGAATTCCCGAAGGATGGAGGTCTTATTATTGATGGACCTGGCATTACATAACACCATAATATAGTGAGCATTACCCCACTCCCCACCAAGCGCTTGTAGCATTAAGAAACAAATCTCCCCAGTGACTATTGCTAAGAGAGCCAGTTTGGTGTAGTGGTTAAGTGTGCGGACTCTTATCTGGGAGAACCAGGTTTGATTCCCCACTCCTCCACTTGCACCTGCTGGAATGGCCTTGGGTCAGCCATAGCTCTGGCAGAGGTTGTCCTTGAAAGGGCAGCTGCTGTGAGGGCCCTCTCAGCCCCACCCACCTCACAGGGTGTCTGTTGTGAGGGGAGAAGACATAGGAGATTGTAAGCCGCTCTGAGTCTCTGATTCAGGGAGAAGGGCGGGATATAAATCTGCAATTCTTCTTCTTCTTCTTAAGCAATCACAACAGTACTAAAAGGTAAACATAAGAACATAAGAGAAGCCATGTTGGATCAGGCCAACGGCCCATCAAATCCAACACTCTGTGTCACACAGTGGCAAAAAAATTTATATACACACATACACTATGGCTAATAGCCACTGATGGACCTGTGCTCCATATATTTATCTAAACCCCTCTTGAAGGTGGCTATACTTGTGGCCGCCACCACCTCCTGTGGCAGTGAATTCCACATGTTAATCACCCTTTGGGTGAAGAAGTACTTCCTTTTATCCGTTTTAACCTTTCTGCTCAGCAATTTCATCGAATGCCCACGAGTTCTTGTATTGTGAGAAAGGGAGAAAAGTACTTCTTTCTCTACTTTCTCCATCCCATGCATTATCTTATAAACCTCTATCATGTCACCCCGCAGTCGACATTTCTCCAAGCTAAAGAGTCCCAAGCGTTTCAACCTTTCTTCATAGGGAAAGTGCTCCAGCCCTTTAATCATTCTAGTTGCCCTTCTCTGGACTTTCTCCAATGCTATAATATCCTTTTTGAGGTGCGCCGACCAGAACTGCACACAGTACTCCAAATGAGACCGCACCATTGATTTATACAGGGGCATTATGATACTGGCTGATTTGTTTTCAATTCCCTTCCTAATAATTCCCAGCATGGCGTTGGCCTTTTTTATTGCAGACGCACACTGTCTTGACATTTTCAGTGAGTTATCTACCACGACCCCAAGATCTCTCTCTTGGTCAGTCTCTGCCAGTTCACACCTCATCAACTTGTATTTGTAGCTGGGATTCTTGGCCCCAATGTGCATTACTTTGCACTTGGCCACATTGAACCGCATCTGCCACGTTGACACCCACTCACAATCAGTTCAATAGTTCATTGATCTGTCTGTGGGTATTCAACAGATTGTTTCACTGCATTCCCTACAATACAGCACAATTGACTTTTCATACATGTGGGTTCTTACACAGCCCCATTGACATCTACTACATCCACATCCTTTACTGCATAACTGTTGTCTCAGCAGGCAATTATTTAAATAGACAATTTGATCACTCACAGATCATATAAACCATTCATCACTAACTGCTGTGTTTTAATAAAATCTTACCTTTTCATATTTGGGTAAGTGGCCCTTAGTAATGCTAATGTTTACTGATCATTTTGAATCCCAACATATAAGATGCAAAATATCCCAAAGAGAACACTGAGAACATAATTGTCAATATTATTTCACAGATTGTATCTTCACAAATATATGTAATAAAATGGTTGGTGATCAGAATTTTTTTTGTTAACAATACAAGCACTTCAGACAATCTTCATTTGAATAAACTGGAGAGCCAGTTTGATGTAGTGGTAGACTCTAATCTGGTAGAAATGGGTTTGATTCCCACATGCAGCTGCTGGTGTGACATCAGGTCAGTCACAAGTTCTCTCAGAGCTGTTGTCTCAAGAGCAGTTCTCAAAACAGCTCTCTCAGCCCAACCTACCGCACAAGGTGTCTGTTGTGGGGAGGGGAAGGGAAAAGAGATTGTAAGCCACTCTGAGTGAAGAATGGGGTATAAATCCAATCTGTTCTTCTTCTCTTCTCTAAACCAGTAACTTTAGAAGCTAGCAGTCAAATATCCTAGCTGATCCAAAACATTTATAGGGACAAAGGTTGTCCTTCGGGATGTTTAAAGGATAAACACCGGGTAAGTTTAGATAACTTGAAATTCCAAGTTGGCAGATGGGCTTTTACTGGTCTGCATATTCAGTTTGTTTTGATATTAATTCCAATTTTGGGAAACATTATCAATGATTGAAACTTGCTTCAAGCAAAATAACTCTGATGAAGAATTGACACAAGTGAGAAGTTTATCTAGGACTCTTGTCAGTTCATTCTAAGAGTTTGTTTACTGGCAGTATTGTTCAAAGCGCTTGTTCACTAACAACAGTTGAATTCCTGGCAACTTGAACTCATCGTTACAATTATTGTGCATCAGGACACTGGGAATTTTGTAAATGACCTCACATGGTTAATTGTATATTGCAGACTCAGTGCCTCTACATAAACATCTCTGATGGCACACCCCCTATGCCTTGCAACTACTGAATTGTTTGGTGGACGAGAAGGAGATAAGGAAGTAGGGAAAGGCGAAGATATGGGGTTGCCAAGAGGAGGGAAAGAGGGAATTTTTTTGGGGGGGGGGAGGGAAGGAGATGCCCCATTGCACAACTCATTGCAGTCTATTGGTGATTAACCGTCCCTGGCATGATGGCCAGCACCACACAATTGGGCCATAATGTTCCCAAACAGAGGGTACCAGGGGGTGAGAAGGAGGGAAACCTGAAGACAGAGTGGAGAGAAAGCTGTCAGGTGGGAAAGGAGTGAAGGAAGCAGGAAAAGAGGAGAGGTTATGGGGACTTCCAAGAAAAGGAAAGAGGAAATAGTGAGGAAGGCAGAACAGAGATGTTCTCCCTCAAGTCCTTGGGATCCCTCACATGTAAAAATCTAAATAGTCTCCAGTACATAGTCTCCAGTTGTCAATATCCAGCATTTAAGTGTGTGATTTACTGGCCTTAAAAGTATATTCATACAAGTTACATCAAGCATTGACAGGCCTAATATAGGTGCCATTTCATAGGCACTACATGTCCAGCAATAATTTAAAAAATATGCAGAACTGAATCCAATGCAAGGAACATGTGAAGTCCCCACAAAGATCCCCAATCTTCCTAGCTTTTCCTGTCTTATAGATGCCATTTTGAACTCTGAAAAATTTATTCCCAGGGTTAGGGAATGGAGGAATAACCATGTGGTTTGGGAGACTGCAACGGAGAGTAGGAAGATAGTATTTCCTTCTATGTATCAGTAGAGCTCTGTTTACATAAGACCTGGAAGAGCCTAACCTGAATGGCTATTATACCATGCAGCTCTCATAATCCTGAGAGTAAGCTTTTCTGGGGTCAGAATGGCTTTTGCGGAGAAGGGGAACCCAGGAAGGAAGTCTACTGTCAGTGCCGTTCATTGATGTATCACAGTGCTGTGACATACAGGTAGTGAATGGATGATAAAACAAAGAAACAAAACATGTAGTGCCAAAACAAAAATGTACCAAAATACAATTTACAATCAATATCTACTGAATTTGAATATGAATTCAACTAAAAAAAAAAGTAAGGAAAAGGTAGTCCCCTGTGCAAGCACCAGTCGTTTCCAACTCTGGGGTGACGTTGCTTTCCTGATGTTTTCATGGCAGACTTTTTATGGGGTGATTTGCCATTGCCTTCCCCAGTCATCTACATTTTCCCCCCAGCAAGCTGGGTACTCATTTTACCGCCCTCAGAAGGGTGGAAGGCTGAGTCAACCTCGAGCTGGCTACCTGAACCCAGCTTCCTCCCCCAGCAAGCTGGGTACTCATTTTACTGCCCTCAGAAGGGTGGAAGGCTGAGTCAACCTCGAGCTGGCTACCTGAACCTAGCTTCCTCCCCCAGCAAGCTGGGTACTCATTTTACCGACCTCAGAAGGGTGGAAGGCTGAGTCAACCTCAAGCTGGCTACCTGAACCCAGCTTCCTCCAGGATCAAACTCAGGTCGTGAGCAGAGCTTAGGACTGCAGTACTGCAACTTTACCACTCTGCGCCACAGGGCTCATTTGAATTCAACTAAAGGCCTTCAAATGAGGGATGGTGGCTCAATAGTAGAGCATCTGCTTAGTAAGCAGGAAGTCCCAGGTTCAATCCCTGGCATCTCCAACTAAAAATGGTTCAGGCAAATATGCATGAAAAACCTCAGCTTGAGACCCTGGAGAGCCACTGCCAGTCTGAGTAGACAATACTGACTTTGATGGACCAAGGATCTGATTCAGTATAAGGCAGATTCATATGTTCAAATACTCTAAAACCTATTTTCTGACACAAAGTGGCTTGAAGTTCTGTGCCAAATCCAAGGATTTTCAGGATTGGTTTCTGCAAATACTTAATGGGATTAAAATGTGCTTAGTATCTGGTTGCCATTCACTTGTGTTTTTCCTGTGTAGATTATAGTGTACATAAGATTGGTCTTGGGTGCCTCTGTGATTGATAAATCTGGGTCTGGCCCTAACTGTTTGGCAAGTGGTACGATTGCCAGGGGCAGAGGGTCCCCTGGTTTGGAGGCCCTCCCTCCACTTTGGGGTTAGCAGAAAGCAAGGGGAGATGTCCACTGAGCACTCCATTATACCCTATGGAGACCAGTCCCCATAGGCTATAATGGAGAATTGATCTTTGGACATCTGGGGCTTAGGGGGGAGCTGTTTTTGGATGCAGAGGCATAGTATTTTCAGCATAACATCTAGTGCCTCTTCTTAAAAACACCCCCAGGTTTCAAAAAGATTGGACTAGGGGGTCCAATTCTGTGATCCCCCAAAGATGGTAACCCATTCTCTATTATTTCCAGTGAAAAGAAGGCATTTAAAAGGAATGCAGTCCCTTTAAACATGATAGCCAGAACTCCCTTTGGAGTTCAGTCATGTTTGTCACAACCTTGGTACTGGCTTCACACCCAAAGTCTTCTGGCTCCATCCCCAAAGACCTCAGATTTCCTGAGTCGAACCTGGCAACCCTACAAGTTGGGAAACTTGGATGAGCAAAGGTGAGCTGATCAGTTAGGCAGTTTGTAGTATAATCCTATGCAGAATAACTCCAATGTAAGCCATCAGTGGGTTTACAGTGAGTAACTTTGCATAGTATTATATTATTAAAACACTACTGATTTTTGTCAACACCAGCTACCATTAAAAAAAAAACCCAGAAATATTTCCATTATAAAAATATGATCTACTCTTACAGTGAAATTTATCCAGTCAATTGTGTTTTTCCTCTGCCCCTGGCAATCGTACCACTTGCCCCCCTCCCTTTTTTAAAAAAACCAGTGAACTAGCGCTTTACTTCAGGTAGGGTAGTATAGCCTCTGCCCCTCCCCCCTCTCCAGCTATAGTTCTGGAAGTATCTTCTTTACCATGGTGTGGCTTCCTGACATTCTGGGTAATAGTTTAATGACTTTCCTAAAATAAGATTGAAAGATCCTATATGAAAATGTAGAAACAGCCAAAAATAGCTAACAGTGTAAATTATTCGAGGATATGAAGTTTACTATTGAGGTCCATAGAGCACCATAATTTCTAAGTGCAAGGTATATAGTTTCATAGCTTTTCAAAAACATTGGGATGAAATGCAGCACATATAAATCCTACTAAAACCATGAAATTGCTGTTGGAGACTGTCATTTCATGTAGTCACTTCTGAGGAAAAAATGTACAAAAACACTGTGGGTAAGTACCATACAAAGGCTAAAACTGAGAATCTTTTTAAAATTACTTACTACATGAAAGGCATTGTGTAATAGTGTTTATAAAAATGCATTAGAAAATAAAGCTGTTCTTTGGATCCTGACATTAGTCTCTAAATGAAAACTGATTTGGAAGAAGAAACAGAATTAAATAATGGGCCAAAAAACTGGAAACTGTTTCAGACTTGAATGAAACCTAGTCTTTTAGACAGAAGTCTCTAGCCATTTGCTGCCAGCTTTAGAAACTAGCTTCCTGGTGTTATGTCATACAAAATTCCCAAAGCAAAGTTTAAACAGATTCCAGTCCCACTTAGTGCCTGAGGCAGAACAGTCTCTATGTATGAATAATAGCATTGCCCGTATATGGCAAGAACTGTTCTGTAAAATCACAGTCAGAACTATATTATTTGATGAACCTGTTCAGAAAGAAAGAGAAATCATTGTGTAATGGTTGTGGAGAAAGATTATAATATATTACTTCCATCAGTAGTTCTTTTTCTGGAGTGTCAGGAATCCTTTCAGGATTTATATGGGGCTTGACAGATTTTGTCTAAGTACATAAGGCAGCTACAACAACCAATAGATCACATTTGGGTAAAGGAGAAGACTGCTTGAAAATAAATTGGTGCTGCTTTGGTTGATTCTGAAAAGAAATGGTAAAACTCCCTAAACAGAAAACATGCACAGATTAACATCTATTTAGGTGGCAGCCACTATATGAAAAAAAAGTTAGAAGTTGTGTTTAATTTAAAAATATATGCATTCCCAGGGGTCATTTTGTAGGGGAAAAAGGTGCAGGAGCTCAGTGGCATATCTCATTTGCATAAATCCTGGGAGCTGTGTGCAGCGGGAAGAGAACTCCCCACTGTATGCAGACCCTGGTTGGAAGTTCAGACCACAGGACATGGTTCCAGAAAACCATGTCCTTAGTCTGCTTGTCTGCAGCAAACCGTTTGCGGGCTTTCTTGTGCATCATCTTTAGAAGAGGCTTCCTTCTGGGACAACAGCCCTGCAGATCAATTTGATGCAGCATGCGGCGTATGGTTTAAGCACTGACAGGCTGACCCCCACCCCTTCAACCTCTGAAGCAATGTCGTGGTCTGGGGTTGCATGAGTGCTGTCAGCACCGAGAAGCTACAGTTCATTGAGGGAACCATGAATGCCAACATGTACTGTGACATACTGAAGCAGAGCATGATCCCCTCCCTTCGGAGACTGGGCCGCAGGGCAGTATTCCAACATGATAATGACCCCAAACACACCTCCAAAACGACCACTGCCTTGCTAAAGAAGCTGAGGGTAAAGGTGATGAACTGGCCAAGCATGTCTCCAGACCTAAACCCTATTGAGCATCTGTGGGGCATCCTGAAATGGAAGGTGGAGGTGCGCAAGGTCTCTAACATCCACCAGCTATGTGACATCGTCATGGATGAGTGGAAGAGGACTCCAGTGGCAACTTGTGAAGCTCTGGTAAACTCTATGCCCAAGAGGGTTAAGGTAGTGCTGGAAAATAATGGTGGCCACACAAAATATTGACACTTTGGGTCCCATTTGGACATTATCACTTAGGGGTGTAGTCACTTTTGTTGCCAGCAGTTTAGACATTAATGGCTGTGTGTTGCGTAATTTTGAGAGGACAGCACATTTACACTGTTATACAAGCTGTAGACTCACTACTTTACATTGTAGCCAAGTGTCATTTCTTCAGTGTTGTCACATGAAAAGATATACTTAAATATTTACAAAATGTGAGGGGGTGTACTCACTTCTGTGACATACTGTGTGTGTATATATATATCCAAGTAAACCAAATCTGAGGATACTTAAATCCAGAGATTAGACCCCAGAAGGGACAAAATGGATCTTTCTACAAACATTAAAAATGCTCTAAGTTTGCAGGAAATTCTGAAATCTAAAAATACATTTGGGAGTTTTGGGGTTTTTTTAAACCAAAATGATAAAATGAAAGCCTTACTAAACAGATTTCCCCAGTGGCCATTGCATGGTAACAACAGCATTCCAGGCTTGGTTTCTGTCAGAAAAGGATGGGAATCGGCTTTGAATGTTGTTTTGGCCTTTGAGGGAGAACTCATTGGAGGCAGGCCTGGCAACAACCACCGAGTGACTGGATGCACTTGACTTGCACAACATCAGCCACCCTATGATGTAGTGGTTAGACCTTAGCCGGCTCTGGAAGACCTTGGTTCAAACCACCAGTCTCCTCTGGAAGCTCACTAGGTGATATTGGGCCAGTCACAAACTTTCAGCCTAACATACCTCGCAGGGTTGTTGTGAGAATAAAAAGGAGGAGAGGACAATGTAAGCTGCTTTGGTCCCCACTGTGGAGAAAGCTAGGGTATAAATGAGATAAATAAATAATAAATATAGATGAAGGTGAGAGGCAGAGAAAAGGTAGGTTGGTAAACAGCTAAGAAGGAGAAAATGAATCAGGGAAAACAGAGGGAATGTAGGGATTGCCTGTAAGGGGGAAAGAGGAAATAGTGTGGGGAGGGGAATACAGGGAAAAGTGAGGTACCCCTCACAAGACCTTGAGAGTTCCTTACCTTGCAAATGGGCCTGGCCCAGCTGCCAACACCATACAACTGGGCCACAGTTTTTCTAGACAGAGGGTGATGGAGTGGTGGGAGGGAAGGAAGGGTGAAGAGAGAAGAGCAAAATAAGGTAGGAAAGAAGCAGAAAAAAGGAGGGAAAGTGTTTTCAAGGAAGGGAAGCAAGGAAAAGGAAGCAGGAAAAGGGGGACCAAAATATTTTCAGGAAAGGGAAAGATGAAATAATGGAGGAGGAGAAAATGAGATGCCCCCAGAAATCCTGATAGATTCCCACTTTTATTTATTTATTTGAAATATTTATAAACCTACCAGTCTCTCTAATGTAGGGGCTCAAGATATTTAACAACAAATATCTTGATAATATATTTGAACAATAATCACCACACATTCCAGGAGAAACTCAGGAATAATACAAGCCCTTTTTAAAAACTTGATTTTATGGACCTACCTCAAAGTTAAAAGTGGGGGGTGGGGTTCTTCCTCATACTTTAGGGAAAGTATGAGGAAGACTGCACTACAACTAGGAACGAAAATAATGTTCTGTCCCCGTTATCAAAAAGGGATGGATAGCAAGTGCTAATCAGAGGAATGACAATATTATATGAAAGACTGCACTACAACTGGGAAAGAAAATAATGTTCTGTCCCCGTTATCAAAAAGGGATGGATAGCAAATGCTAATCAGAGGAATGGCAATATTATATGGGTTCATTTAGGAAAGGCAGTCCTTCAGGTAAATGGGAAACAAGTCAGGGTGCTTTCACATGGCGACTGTTTGCAAGTGGATTTTGCTATTCTTACACAGTAAAAATCCAGTTGCAGAGTGCATTGTTTAGTGTGTGCAAATGCACCCTCAGTGTTAGCATTATATGAACAAAATGTTTAACTTTGAACAGAAATCTGGCTGATGTATTCTGAATTAACTGTCCAGGTTGCCTTCAAGGATAGCTCCATGAAAAGTGTGTTGTTATAGCAGTCAAGCCTCAAAGTTACCAAAACATGGATCAGCCTGGCCAGATCACCTGAATCTTGAAAAAGGGAAAATTTATGAGCCAAATGCAATTGAAAAACCATCTGCATCAGAATAGTTTTCTTTCAAGTAGCTTCTTCCTGGCATTTTACTCCTGTGAAACTCCAAAACCACTTTTTAAAAACTGCAAATGTAATAGGTTGGAGGGGAAGGGCTCCCTGACATTTGCCAGAATGAAACACAGGAAAATAGAAAACAGTCTGAACACATGGACAGATGCTCCTAGTTCTGTAGTTCCCTTTCAGCTACATTTTAGAAATGGGTTTCCTTGTTGACAGGAAAACTCCAAACCACTACAGTAGATATGCAAATGGAAAGTGCAAGTATGTACTACAGGGTCAGGGTATTGTGGATCCATGCCACTGGCACAAATGATAAACAATTTGAGGGAAATAAACAATAAATGAAGCAGAGATACTTGAATGAAAATTGTTTTTACCAGGCAAGATGAAAACAAATTACCTCAGTGCATCTGAATCACTAACATCTCAAGTAGAGAAAGTGTTTATGAGAATACAGCCAAATGATGGAAAGGTCTTTTGAACTTGAACAGCACAGGAGAGAAAATGTCTTTTCTGAGCCACATTTTTCCTGCATAACAAGACTTCAAGAAAAATCCTTGTTTTCTCCCAACAGTCAAACTTTTTTATACTTAAGTACCATTTCACACAATGTAAACTATGAAACAGTTTATCTCTAGCACCTGACTGCTGCAACTGAAACAAAAAAGATTCCTTGAATAAAAGATATTCCACAGACAATATGTCAGAAATATCTCCATAGACAGAGAGTTCCATAGCATGACTGCCTAATAGGCGCCAGTTTGGCCTCTCTCAACACATTTTCAATAGTACAAGAAACTTATTCAAGAATTCCCACCATGATTTTTAAGGATGGGGTAGAGAAGAGTGTAAAGAAGATGGCACTCCTTTAAATACTGCAGGCACTCCTTTAAATACTGCAGATGAAGAATGTTTAACATTTTAAATAAATATACATAATTGCATGTTTTAAATAAATATACATGTGTGAGTGTGTGTGTGTGTGTGTGTCCAGATGAACCCTAACCCCTTCACAGGAATTGGTGGAGGCACAATTTACAGTGGAGGAGCCAAGGAAGGAAGGCAGGGATAAAAGTGAGGCCCCCAGGAATGCTGAGGAAGAGAGTGGACTGGGGGTGTGCACTTGGCTGTATCCAAGCTAAAAAAAAAAATACCCAAAAATATATTACAGATCTGAGAATCTGATCAAATTTTAAGGCTTTTTTCTGGGTTTATTTGATTTATATCCCATTCCATTTCCTGCAAGCAGGACTCAGGACTCAAGGAGCATATATCATCGATATATAGCAGTCCATAATAAAATACATAATAAAATGTATGTAATAAAATACATACAATACATTAACTCCAGTACAATTTAACAGTTTGCTCTACTATTGGATGGTGTCACATATCTATCTCACAGTTAGTTAGAATGGCTGGTAACATATACCATATAAAATGTATCTAGGATACAGTTATTAAGTCTGATTTTGACAAGAGGAGTATTCCAGTGAAACCAAGTTTTATGGACCACTTTAAGCGTACACAGAATTGCACAGCTTGCAAGTATGCTATGGCAAATACCCAAAGAAGAGTTACATGATTAAAATAGTGCATTTCTCAAACTAAAAAATCCATCACATGGTATATTTGGTAGAATGTGACTGTGGATTACAATGCATAGGAATTTCCATGAGGATGATCAAGATTAGGGTTTTAGAACATGTCTCTAGAATTAAAAATCAAATTACAGATTGCTCCATTAGAAGAACCAGGCCTCAGAATCAGCAGGAGCTCACAAAAGCACAGCTCCTGAACCTTTCTGATGGCTTCCCCTTGTAAGAAAATACCCCTAAAATTCAGAACATGCTGCCCCCCCACCAGCCAAAAGCAACCTGACACAAGAAAAGAGAGCCCTGGAGAGTGAGGCCTGCTTGGGCTGTCTAGAGATCCAGCCAGCCCAAGCAGACCTCGCTCACCTGGGGCTCTCCTGGTCTGCCCCTCCCCCACAGTCAAAAGGTCAGCAAGCCACCCACCACCCAAAATCACATAAGAAGTGGAAAAAGGGTGCTGCAGGCTTCTCCAGGGGTTAATGAGGGCTGCTGGGGGTGTGGCAAAGCTTCTGGTGGCTGGCTGGCTGCCCGCTCTGCTAATCCAGGGATTGTTATGCAGCTGTACCTACTATTCAGTGGACAAGTTAGGTGGGGAGGAAGAGGGTGTAAGCCAAAATGCCCTCAAAACAAGGATGGGGAATTGTCAGTCCTGTTGGGGTTTGGTACTGCCACAGTGGCAATGGTTTTGCTGGGCAGACTGCACTGGTTCTGCTGGTGGACTTGTAACCCCCCCCCCCCCCTTCACTTTTTACTGCAGAGATTCTCTGGGACATTCTGCTGGGCTTCTATTGCCTTCCTATTTGTCCTCAATTGGAAACAATGGAGGATGGAGGCAACTTCTAATCTTTTGAAACTTGGAGGTTTTTTGAGAAGAGGCTTCAGCAGCTTTGCTGCAAATTTGGTGCCTCTCCCTCAACCACCCCGCCCCCAGGCCACTGAATATACCCTAGGATAGATTTGTCTTTGACTTTAATGGTCCCCATAGGGTATAATGACCTGAAAAAATTCAGGTTTACAAAATTTGAATACCATACCAGTACTGAAATTTGGGAATATCAGGAAATACCAATATTTTTTTGATCCAATATACTCAAATCGGAAAGAAAAAAAATCTTCCACACCCCTAGGGTGACCAGGCTTTAAGGACATGTGAAGTCACACAAGGGTGATAGACCCAATTACTTCCACCCTTTCTGAGGTGGATGGATGAAAGGGAGAGCCTGATGCAATGGAGGAGGGGCAGAAGTCCCCAGCAGAACAAGAGGGGGATCACACTACAAATCCTCTCCCAATCAATATATCAAATAGCCAAGTGTGGCTCCATCTGTGGATATCTAAATTCACAGATTGGGATCACACTGACACTAAACAATTTTTTCTGAGAAACGTGGGGGACCCTGCAGGTTTGAAGAAAAAATTGAACTCTTAAAACAATACATTGGGGGTTTAAATTCACTCCCAAATAAAGGATTATTCTCTGCAGAAACTTAGCAGCATCCCTGACTTGGCAATGAGGCAGCTCCAAGACACTGCAACTGCCATGGCAGGGCCCAGAAACAGCTGCTGAGGCCTGGAGGTGCACCAGGCTCAGCAATGGGGTGGGGGGAGGATGGGTTTCCCCCATGAGTTTCATGGGCCCTTACCAGCCAAAGGAACTCAAGATAAGGAGAGAAGAGAAAGAGAGATGGGGAAATAGAAAGACGCTAGGGAAGGGAGAGAAAGCGGGAAGGATGTCAGAGAAGGGTGGAGATTGATGGTGAAGGGGGGGCAAAACAGAGAGGTGGATATTCAGAAGGGCTGAACACTATTGCACAGGTTGACATATAAGGGAGGAGAGAAAGAACAGGAGATTGTAAGAGAAGGTGAGTGGAAGAAATAGAGAAGCGGGAGATTGACAGAGAAGGGGGGTAAGAAAGAAAAGTATGATTCATAGAGAAAGGGAGAGAGGGAAGGAAATAAAGGGGGGATGGGATGCACCCTCTCCAGAAATTTATTGCATTCCCTACTTGTCTCTCCTAATGACCACATAGGTTTTGAGAAACATGGGAAACAATGTAGTATTCCATAGGACAATGCCCATGGAGTTGAAAGTTGTCTGGTATGTTTCCATCAGATAAAGCTAGAACCACCAGGATTGAATGCCTCCAGATGAGCTAGATTGTCCAGAAGTATACTATGATCAAGAACACCAGGAAAAGCTATTGAAAGATCCAGAAAAACCAAGACAATTGCATAGCCTTCATCTACCTGCTGAATTCTAAATCCCAACCCCAAGCCAGTTTAAAATAGAGAGAGAGAGGGGATTTCATCTAAAAAGCTCTGGTTCTGAACATAAAAGGAAATTATAGTTTCATCATCTAAGGAAGAATAATAGGTTTCTTGGAAGTGTCAGTTCCAAATCCTCTCAGATGTGAGAGCTGTTTCTCAGATGTGAATGAGTGAGGAAGCAGGGGTCAGCGGAACAGCCTTGTAATTTGTAAGCATGTGCTTATAAGTGTTATTTTTCCTATCTGGGTAAAAGCCCTAAAGCAACCAGATGTGCTATGATTAAGTGCAGGACATTTGGCAGATGCAAACATTGTTGGCCCACATTCTCATTGAGACTGGCCTGACCTACAGACAGACTGCCTCATATGGGGCCAGAGCTGTCGTTCTTTTATGGACATTTCTCTGCAATGAATACAGCTAAATGTTCCATACAATATGCTAGTCATGAAACTGAATTCTCTCCAATGGAGTGTCATAGGTGCGTGAGTTCAGATGAAGGAATTTAAACACAAACCAGAGCTGCTGACTGCTCATCAGGGAAACATATACACAGCCGGGACCTATCAGGCTTTTATGTTGACGCAAGCTACCTTCAGTGTTTAGAGTTCATTTCCCAAATATTGTGCAATGCAGAGCTATCCACCTAACCTAGTGTTTGTTGGAGCAGATAAAGGGGAGGGGGCTGGATTTGTCCCTTACAGGCTGATGTCTTTCTCCTAACTCTGGTTAGGAGAAATATGTTGGAGCCACACAAGATCCTTACTCATTTTTGAGAACCAATTAAAAAATCAATAAGGGCAGTGACCATAAGACTATGCTAATTGTTTTTAGTGATAAAGGCATGTTGCTTTGAAAACACAGCTTTTGAGAAAGTACTCTGCAAATCAAAAATAATTATTTTGAGGAAACCTCACCGCTGCAGAAGCACCTTCCAACACAACAGTTACAAGAGTTCATTATGTCTGAGGAGTTGTTGGAAAAAAGAAATAAAGAGAAAGAAATCTAATTTTAAAAAGGGATACAGCTGGACTCTGAATCCAAGCTTCCCTGTTGATGTTTCTGGAGGGTTTAAGTATATATTTCGGTCACGACAGAATTTAGTTTAAGATTTACAGGGACTGTCAGCTTCAGAATTGTTCTTATATTAAATTCAAGTTTTCATTTTAACAATAAATAAATAAATAAAATGAGAGCCAGTTTGGTGTAGTGGTTAAGTGCATGGACTCTTATCTGGGAGAACTGGGTTTGATTCCCCACTCCTTCACTTGCACCTGCTGGAATGGCCTTGGGTCAGCCATAGCTCTGGCAGAGGTTGTCCTTGACTCGGGCAAAGGAAAGAGGTGGCTCGGCTTCATTCCCTTGCAGGAGAGGCAGCCCGAGAGTGAAGAGGAGGTCCCACGCCAGCTCTTTCCTCCACCTGAGACTCGGGTGGAGGAAAGAGGTGCAGGAAGGTTGAGGGGGGCTGTTTGCATACAGCACTGGGGGCCCTCCCCCACTGGAGGGGGGTGGAGCCTGCTGCCCTTCCAGACTTTGCCAGGGTCTCCTGAGGCTCGGGAGTCCTTGGCAAGGGGGGGTGTGTGACAGTGATGTCATTGTGACATCACCGCCGTGCGCGCTAAGATAACGGAAGGGCAGAGGATTGCAGTCCAGCCTAGGGGCACAGGCACTCCTAGCACCGGACCTGGGGGGAGGAGAGGAGTAATGGACAACAACAAATGGAAAACCTGGCCATGCATCCTTAGGGGCAAACCAGTTTATTCAGAGAGCACAGCAGTATATGAACTTCAAATGCAATTTCAAATGTAACTCTATTCAGAATTAGCTGACTAGGTTTATGACATTTCAGCAATGGAGTAAATGCAATGAACCAACACAGTACAAGACAACTTGCATTACAAATATGACATTAGAGGTTTCCAAATTTTATTTGACTCTAGAAATCAGATTTGAATTCATGGCTGGTTCACCTAGCTCTAGCAATATCGTGCATATTGAACAGTCATTAATAAAGTAGCTCAATCCTGGCTCCTCCATCAGTTTATCCGTCAGATGCATGTATTTGCAAACCTATGATTATGTTCATATCTATGTACTATTTTGGGTGTTCGGTGTACATGCAGAACTGAATGTATGCACAAGCTAAGTAAGCTACATTTTAGGGGCTTGAAGAGGAAGAAGAAGAAGACAAGGAAGAGGAGATTGGATTTATACCCTGCCCTTCACTCAGTCTCAGAGTGGTTTATAATCTCCTTTCTTTTCCTCTCCCCACAAGATAACCTGTGAAATATGTGGGACTAAGAGAGCTCTTTCCAGAATTGCTCTTGAGAGAGTAGCTCTTTCAAGAATTGTGACTGACCCAAGGTCACCCAGCAGCTACATGTGGAGGAGTGGGGAATCAACTTGGTTCCTCATTGGTGGATCTGTATAATATGAGATGTAAAAGGAAGATACAAATGATCCTAAGGGACCCTTCACATCTGGGCCATTTGCTATTTGAGATCTTACCGTCAGGTAGACGATATAGAGTGTTGAAGGCTAGGACAAACAGATTTAAGGACAGTTTCTATCCAAGTGCTGTGGTTAGGTTAAATGCAGGGTTATGAAGGATTATCTGTTTTAGATGTATTTAAATGGTTTTAATGGTTTTATGAATGTTTATCTGTTTTAGATGTATTTAAATGGTTTTAATGGTTTTAGATGTATGAATATGAATATGTGTTTGATGTGTTGGTATGTTTGTGGAAGAGCACCTCATTTCGTTGCTCTCTTTTTGTGGAGAACAATGACAATAAATTTATCTATCTATCTATCTATCTATCTATCTATCTATCTATCTATCTATCTATCTATCTATCTATCTATCTATCTATCTATCTATCTATCTATCTATCATCTATCTATCATCTATCTATCTTCTCCCAGATTAGAGTCCACACACTTATCTACTACACCAAACTGGCAAGGGACTGCTATTTTTTTTAAAGAAGTATTAATATTACTTAATTACCATTTTTTTTGGCATTGCAGTGGTCTCTTTTTGCCCCCCCCCCAGTCGGAATAAAGAGGCAGACACTATTAGATTGGTGAAACTATGGGCCACTTTATTAAATAACACAGCAATGGCAAGGGCAACCAAACTGCGGCCAGGTCAGGGCCAGGGGTCTCCTCAGACCGCTCCCCTGCCTTTTTCAGCGAGCAAGAGACCCGGCCCCCCAGCCAGAGCTGTGTGTCACAGCTCCCGTCAGGCAGGCCCAGCAGGGAGGCTCGCACCGGAGGGCCCAAACACCAGATGTGAGTCTCAGCGAAAGGCACCCATCCAATCGAGTCTCCAGGACAGTCTGCATTCACACACCTCAGGTCACCAATACCCAAAGGTTGATCCTGCCAGACCTCTAACTCCCCAAAAGGGGGAGGCTAACCGGTCCTCCCCAGGCCGAATGATGCCATAAACCCCGTAAAACCTGCCACAACTAAGGTCAAGTCCCTACTTAGGGCTTAGCACCCACCACAAGGCCCAAAGCCAACACAAGTCCTTGTTGAAGATCCCTCAGGAAAAGCATATTACCCTTTTCCGAGAGATGGACCCCATCCCCTCTGTAGAGGTCAGGATAATCCGTAGAAATATCCGTAGAAATATCCGGTTGGGGCAAATAGTGGCCCAAACCACTCTCCAACACCTTGCGAATCTCCTTATTCGCTCTGTAACATGCCCTCTCAATCCCCACTGGATTCCAAGCGCAGTGCCACACCAAGCGCGGAATCATGGCTGACCAAACTATAATGGTACCGGGCCATCTCTTCCTAATGTACTTGAAATCATCTTGGGCTTGCAAGATCAAAACCTTGCCTTTAATCAGCCCGAGATCATTCCCCCCCAGGTGACTAACTAAAACTTTAGGAGGAGGGCCCGCACACCCATGAAACAAAAGCAGGAGCAAACCAGGCTACTGAAGACCCTGGCGCCCCCGCCATTCAACCGTAACATATTTGCTGAGCCCCAGCTGAGAGCCAACGCCAGTTCTCTGAGCTTGATGTGCCGCCCAAAACACGTAACTGTGCCCACAGATGAGAACTCGGCTCCTCCGGCCAGGAACAACAGCATCTAAAAAGAGAAACAGACAAGTTATAAAACCCAAACCTTAACCTACCCCAGCTCCCTGTAACAAAACTAAGATTGGAGCAAAGGGCAAATATAACCTTTGAAAGCCTGAGACTGCCAACAGCCAAGGCGCTGGATGGACGAAGCGGAATAACCCAAGGCAGTGGCTGTAGAGGCTGCTCCAATTCTAAAGGAGTGAGTACCAAACCTCACTCTAGACAACCCCAATAAAGCTAAGGCCCTAGATGTCACCACCCAAAACTGATGTTTTGTCAGAGGGCTGCCTCCAAAATGACAAAACAACAACCCTTCGCAGCCTCCCCCTACGGCCAAATATTCAGCCAATGCGGAAACTGGGCAAAGCTCCGCCACCGAACACGGACCCAATTCCACCACGGTCCCAAAGCCCTGTTGATCCGTCTTAGATCAACGGATGGTAAGAACCGCCTTACCCCCCTTCAACCTTACATCCCCTAGGGACAAGGCCCTGCCAGAAACATCGTTCCTGGAACTAGCCACCAATTTGCTAATCCCAAGCACCACAAAGAAGGCTACCAAAGAGGCTGCGTGAAACAAGACAACCTTGAAATGAGATGCACAGACTGCACTCCACGCCCCCTTCAAACCCCTAAGAATCTCAGGAGACATAGGGGTCCTGGAATCGGGCTAATGCCCGACCTCTCTGGACCACCCTTCCAGCATCTTTTGAATACGAAAATCTGCTGTTTCCTCCTTATACCCTAACGCCTTGCTAGTTAAGGCCAGCGCAGACATGCATCCCCTAATTGATCGCACGGCTAATCCCTTACCTCTTAAGGACACACAAAAATGGAGCAACTGCTCCACCAGGAGGGGCCAGACAATGCGATACCCTACCTCGGCCCTAAAGTCTTCAAACTGCCGTACAGCACGTTCGTATACCACGTTAGGAAAGGTACAAACAGGTATAAGAGAAAGCCTGCATGGTTAACAAACAAAGTAATGGAAGCTGTAAAAGGTAAGAAGGACTCCTTTAAGCGGTGGAAAGCTAGTCCAACTGAAATTAATAAAAGGGAACACAGGCAATGGCAAATCAAATGCAAGACTGTGATCAGGCAGGCAAAAAGGGACTATGAGGAGCATATTGCAAAAAACATAAAGACCAACAATAAAAATTTCTTCAAATATATTAGAAGCAGGAAACCAGCCAGGGAGGCAGTGGGGCCCTTGGATGACCAAGGGGTCAAAGGATTACTGAAGGAGGAAAGGGAAATGGCTGAGAAGCTAAATGAATTTTTTGCCTCCGTCTTCACTGTGGAAGATGAGAAGTGTTTGCCTGCTCTGGAACCACTTATATTGGAAGGGGTGTTGAAAGACCTGAGCCAGATTGAGGTGACAAGCGAGGAGGTCGTACAACTGATGGACGAATTAAAAACTAATAAGTCACCATGTCCGGATGGCATACATCCAAGAGTTCTGAAAGAACTCAAAGTTGGACTTGTGGATCTCCTGACAAAAATATGCAATCTTTCATTGACATCTGCCTCTGTTCCTGAGGACTGGAAGGTAGAAAATGTCATCCCCATCTTTAAAAAGGGTTCCAGAGGAGATCCAGGTAACTACAGGCCAGTCAGTCTGACTTCAATACCGGGAAAGTTGGTAGAAACCATTATCAAGGACAGAATGAGCAGGCACTTTGATGAACACGAGTTATTGAGGAAGACTCAGCATGGGTTCTGTAAGGGAAGATCTTACCTCACTAACCTGTTACATTTCTTTGAGAGGGTGAACAAACATGTAGACAAAGGAGACCCAATAGATATTGTTTACCTTGACTTCCAGAAAGCTTTTGATAAAGTTCCTCATCAAAGGCTCCTTAGTAAGCTCGAGAGTCATGGAGTAAAAGGACAGGTCCTCTTGTGCATCAAAAATTGGCTAATTAATAGGAGGCAGAGAGTGAGTATAAATGGGCAGTTTTCGAAGTGGAGGACGGTAAGCAGTGGGGTGCCGCAGGGCTCAGTACTGGGTTCCATGCTCTTTAACCTGTTCATAAATGATTTTGAGTTGGGAGTAAGCAGTGAAGTGGCCAAGTTTGCGGATGACACTAAATTGTTCAGGGTGGTAAGAACCAGAGAGGATTGTGAGGAACTCCAAAGGGAACTGTTGAGGCTGGGTGAGTGGGCGTCAACGTGGCAGATAAGGTTCAATGTGGCCAAGTGCAAAGTAATGCACATTGGGCCCAAGAATTCCAGCTGCAAATACAAGTTGATGGGGTGTGAACTGGCAGAGACTGACCAAGAGAGAGATCTTGGGGTCATGGTAGATAACTCACTGAAAATGTCAAGACAGTGTGCGATTGCAATAAAAAAGGCCAACACCATGCTGGGAATTATTAGGAAGGGAATTGAAAACAAATCAGCCAGTATCATAATGCCTCTGTATTAATCGATGGTGCGGTCTCATTTGGAATACTGTGTGCAATTCTGGTCACTGCACCTCAAAAAGGTTATTATAGCATTGGAAAAAGTGCAGAAAAGGGCAACTAGAATGATTACAGGTTTGGAACACTTTCCCTATGAAGAAAGGTTAAAACGCTTGGGGCTCTTTAGCTTGGAGAAACGTTGACTGTGGGGTGCCATGATAGAGGTTTACAAGGTTATGCATGGGATGGAGAAGGTAGAGAAAGAAGTACTTTCCTCCCTTTCTCACAATACAAGAACTCATGGGCATTCAATGAATTTGCTACGCAGTCGGGTTAGAACGGATAAAAGGAGGTACTTCTTCACCCAAAGGGTGATTAACATGTGGAATTCACTGCCACAGGAGGTGGTGGCGGCTACAAGCATAGCCAGCTTCAAGAGGGGGTTAGATAAAAATATGGAGCAGAGGTCCATCAGTGGCTATTAGCCACAGTGTGTGTGTTTGTGTGTGTGTGTGTGTGTATATATATATATATATATATATATATATATATATATGTGTGTGTGTGTGTGTTTGTGTGTGTGTGTGTGTGTATATATATGTGTATGTATGTATGTATATATAAATTTTTGGCCACTGTGTGATACAGAGTGTTGGACTGGATGGACCATTGGCCTGATCCAACATGGCTTCTCTTATGTTCTTATGACTTCCTGGTGCTAGGTGCAATCGTGAGGCCTATTGATCTATAGGCCTCGGCTCTCCAATCAGCCATAGCTCCTGGGGCATTGGCGCCGCTTCCAGATCGGCGTCCGGGGCCAGCTGACGAAACCTCTCCATCTGTTTATGAGAGAGAGCATCAGCCACCCCGTTATTCACCCCAGGAACATGCTTGGCCAAAAACAAAACATTAAGCCACAGGAAATGCAGAGTGAAGGCCCTCACCAACCTCATAACCCGCTACGATTTGGATGAAAGGGAATTAATAACATGAACAACAGCCATGTTGTTGCACCAAAAATGAACAGTGCGATCAACCATTTCGCTTCCCCACAGCCACACTGCAACCAAAGTAAGAAAAAATTCCAAAAACGTGAAATCTTGGCTCAAACCAGCCTGCACCCATGACTTTGGCCACACCTCCATGCACCAATGTCCACAAAAGTAGAAACCTAATGACCCAACAGCATCAGACATGACCTGAAGCTCCACCTCAATCCTCATGTCCTCTCTCCAAAATGAAATCCGATTGAAGGATTCCAAAAATTCTTGCCATACCCGCAGATCCTCCCTCATGCTGCTAGTAATCCTGGTCCTGTGTTGGGGCAGGCGAAGGCCTGCCATTGCGTCACAGAACTTGCAAAGAAAAGCCCTACCCACAGCAACCATTTTGCAGGCAAAGTTAAGATGCCCCACCAACTGCTGCACCTCAAGAAGCGTAATCTTCTTTTTGAGGAGGAAAGAACCAATCCTTTCCTTCAAATCCACCAGCTTCTGGTAAGGAATCCTGGATGACTGCGCTAAAGTATCCAGCTCGATCCCCAAAAACACAAAGCCCTCAATTTTTTCCTCAGCCAATGGCACACCCAACTCAGCAGCCAGCTCAATAATACTGGACAGCAACTGAGCGCAGCGTCCAGAACCCACAGGGCCCACAAACAGTCATCCAAATAATGAACAACATCCTGTAAACCCACTTTCTCACGCACAGCACATTCAAGAAAAGTGCTGAAACGCTTGAAAGCCGCACATGATACAGAGTACCCCATAGACAATGCCCTGTCCATGTAAAATTGCCCTGCAAAAGAGAAACCCAAAAGCTCAAAATCATCCGAGTAGACAGGGAGAAAGCGAAATGCAGATTTGATATCACATTTAGCCAACTCAGCCTCCTGACCACAGCGTCGAACGATGCCCATGGTGTACCTAACGGAGCATAGCTCCTCAGGTATACCATCATTAACAGAGGCACCCCTGGGGTAAGAAAGGTGGTAAATCAAATGAAATTCACCAGGCGCCTTCTTTGGCACCACCCCTAACAGGGAAACCGTAAGATTAACCACTGGAGGACTAGCAAATGGGCCCAAAATCCTGCCCTCTGCCAACTCCTTGGCGATCTTAGCCTCAACTACGTGCTCTAAACCCATAACTGAACTGAGGTTTCGAGACCAAGTTGGTACCTGAGAACCCTGAAAAGGAATTCTAAAACCCAACATAAAACCATTCAACAAATATAAACCATTCTCCCTACGTGGGTACCTACGAAGCCATTGCTCAAGAGGTCCCACCTGTATCAGGCTGGGGCCCTTTTCCAGTTTGGGAAGGACCCCCACCCGGTCTTTTCTGACCCTTGCGTGGCCGAACTCTTGGACTGCTGTTAAACGAGTGTGGGCCAGCACACAAGGGGCATTCGCGCTTGAACTGGCAAGCTTTACGACTGCATGCCCCCTGCGACCCAAACTCCCAGCAAAGCAAGCGGGGTTGAACCTCCTGCCCCGCAGAACTGTGGGAGGATGATCATACACTAGAAGGAGAAGAGGAACCCTTAGATACTAGGTGACCACTGTCAGATTGGTCCCCCAGATTGGGCCGCACAGGTGACATCACCTGAAGCCACAACTGTTGGTGAATCCGATCCCAAGGGAGTGAAGGGTACAGAACGGCCCTCATCCTAAACTCCTGGTCATATTGAATCCAGGCCACACCGCTAAACATCATATACCCTTTGTATATGATGTCCATGTATTGGATCAACACAGCAGCCTGCCAGGGCTGTGCACACGCTATCACTCCCGCATATATGAAAAACCCTGAAAGCCAATTGGCCCAAGTCTGATCGACCTTCCTCTTCTTAAGCTTCTCCTTCTCTTTATCATCCAGTTCCTCCTTATCCTTCTTTTCCAATTCCCTAAATAAGAGGGAGAATATGTCAACATATTCCCCTTTTAGGATTTTGTCTCTCATGGCAGGCAGCAGGTGATCACCCAAAGGTAAGGCGACCTCTCCAAAAGGCATAGCGCCAAAGGGGACTGCCCCGTAAGGAGATGGGAAACCCCATCAGCCCGACAGAGCCGCCCCTACCCCCTGCTGCCCCGCCCCAGGCCAATTACCAAATGGACCAAACTGACCCTGCGGCCACATCCAATAGTTCTGCTGTCCTAAGCCCAAAGTTGAAGGAGTCCCTGAACTACCTGACGTAGCACCAGCCCCATTAGGAGCGGCAGAACCCCAAGCCCCCCAGGGCCACACAGGCCTAGTGTAAGGCAACGAACCTTCGCCCAACTTACCAGGAGGTAGAACAGGCACCAATGCTGACCCGGCACCAACCACACCGGACGACGGGCCCGCTCCAACATCTGAGACAACAAGCCCTACAGCTCCTCCAGTAGTAGTCGCAGCAGACCTGCCCTCCAAAATAGACAAATTGGTCAGTATATCTGCCTGTAAAGCCTGCTTAGGAACCCGCCCCTTCTTAGGCATCTGAGAAGGTGGAAACCCAGATGCCCGCTCCAGGGCCTGCAGCCTCTGAAAAATGACCGCATTCACATCATCCTCTCCCTTCTCATCAGAATATGAGGGGGGCGGAAAACACTTCTGGGGCGGCTTAGGAACCTTGCGTGCAGGCTGCTTCCCCTTTGATTTTCCACTACCTTTATGCCCTGACATACTTGCCACCCTTAAATTACAGCATGAGTCAAAATTAAAGAGAGAATGGACTGCTTTAAAGCAGCTAACCACTCTGTGCCAAGGGATGAGTCACAAAACCCACCAAAACCCTTCAATTATCTTACTAGGAAAAAAGGGGGCCAAAAGTCACTCCTAAAATGGCCGCTGCCTCCCTAAATCTTAAAATGGCCGTCGCCTCACTAAATCCTAAAATGGCAGCCAAGAAGAAGGGACGAGAAGGAAGAACCCAGCAAAAATGGCCACCAAGCACCAGAAAAAGAACAGCCACCCTGGTGCCTACAAAATGGCCGACCACTCCACCCACTAGCAACCACTTCAATCCCTCTTAAAATGGCTGTCAAGGCCACAACAAGGAAGCACCACAACTCCCCCAAAAGGCCGAAGTCGCTGGGGAAAACGTTGCCCTTTAAAAACAAGGCAACCTCCCACTGCCCTTATGACCCACCATCACAATCCGCCCCTTTTAAAGCACCCACAATGGGCTGAAGCATGAGGCCGGCAGCCCTTATACTCAAGTGCAACTAAGGAAGAAGGGATGAGTATAGGAAAAGGCAAGCCTAGGACTGGTCCCATGACGCGCTCAAACCGACGCTATGATCCACTCCGCAAATGACCTCTCCCAGGCCTAATCAACCCCCGGTGCAAGCCAGGAGCGTGAAAGTACGCTCCCTTCAAAATGAGCACCGAAAAAAGACTAAGGACAGGGGGTGTGACAGCTTCAATGAGCACACTGAAGCCCTGCCCCCTAGAGATGCGCCTACAAGCGTGCCGAAACATCCGCTCTCCCTCCGGGGGGGGGCAAAATCTCCCCAGCCGTCATGCCGTGATGTGGTGGGCGGCAGGAGGCTCCATAACCTTGATATGCTTTTAGTTCCTCAGTATGTCTTAATACAGCCTCATGAACATCTATAAATGTAACATCCCTTTTTCAGTCACTAGTAACATTAATACAATAACAATTTTAAAGTTAATGTATTAAATTTATAATAAACTTACAGCCATTGTTTGTTTCCATTTATCCAATTTGTATTCTTTTCCTGCTCCTCAGAATGGGACTCGACAATTGCATTTTGACTCTTTGTTCTTTTACTAAAGTGTTCCTTTCAAATTTTCTTCTTACTTTAATTATACACATTTTCAGAATTTCTATGCACATCTTTCCATTCTGCTGCAAAATTATCATTTACCTTCCCTCTAAGTACTTTCCTCTAGGCAACACTACAATACAGCATGGTGCACAAACCTGGCATCAGCCATTGGCAAGGTGGAGCATATGTCAAAGCATGAGAGCTGCCCACAGGTCAGCTCAAAGGCACAAATCTAACTCCCCTGCTGTAAAATAATTATGCTTCTTTTTATAAAACCTAACTCCAATGGCACTGTAAAGACTAACAACTGCCATTTGCCAGTGCAAACTTCACTTCATTGCAAATAATTCTCATCTGCAATAAAGGGCAGAGATTGTGCTTTCAGGTTTTTGCAGGCCAGAGGTCATAAAAGGAAGAGGTAATAAAACAATTAAACTCCAAAGCAACAATTCATATGCCCCTTTCGTCATAAGATTTCCCTCACATATCCATAGGGGTGCAAGGCTGTAAGAGGTCCAACTGGAAACAGTAATATAAAGACTCATGAATTAAAATGGCAGACATATTTACAATGAAAAGTAATAGTCAACTTTATCATAAATAGTGAAGGAAATTCACTATTGTAAAAGTCTTTGAATGTAAGTTATGAATCAGAATGGGAATGATGAGGGAGTTGGCTGTGTGAAAAAGAATGTAGCCATTTTTTATTTTTCTAGAGATTAACTTAGTAGCTATTGCATGCAAGGAGATCGCTTTTCTGAAGTTGTCTTCATGTTTCTGGATATGGATGAAATGATGTAGAATTTTACAGAGCATTACCTCTTTGATTTTTGTAAACAATATGAAACCTAACTTTGAAATTCTGTCTTTTTAAAACATTATATTATGGTGGAATATTAGTTGTAGATTTTCTGGGCTGTATGGCTGTGGTCTTGGCATTGTGAGACCTGACTTTTCACCAGCAACTGTGACTGGCATCCTCAAAGAGGTATAACCCAGAAAACAGGAGTTTTCTGGGTTATACCTCTGAGGATACTAGTCACAGTTGCTGGCAAACTGTCAGGTCTCACAATGCCAAGACCACAGCCATACAGCCCAGAAAATCTACAACAACTAATGAACTCTAGCCATGAAAGTCTTCGACAACATATGATGGAATACATAACACATTTACTGTGAAATTTCGAAGTTCTCTGTGGTCATGATGTGGTTCTATAGAAATTAAAGGTATCAAGATTTAGTAAACATCTGTTGCGTTTTCATCTCAGTCTGAAGTCCAATACTAGTGCAGCTGTACAATATGTCTTAACCAGCAGACCATTCAACACAGATGCTTTTCTGAGTCAGAGAATGAACAGTTGAAGTTGGTGTATTTAATCATCATGGTCTTCCCGTTGGCTTTGGCAAAAAGCAGGTTCCATAGGGGCAAAAGTTCTACAGCAAGAGGTAGGAAAAATGTGGGAGTAAATCTTGGAAGCAGGAACAGGGTAGGCTAAGGCACAGTCATTAAAAACAAGTTCCTCCCAGAATCTTTTAAACTCCCAAATAACCAGATTGCTGAACAATATGATCTATGGTTCTCTATACTTCCATGTCTATAATTACAGTGCATGTAGAATGGAAGTAGATAATTGAAACTGGCAATACAAAGGGTTTACTTTTCATTATAAGCAGACATTTAGATTTGATAGTACAAATATTAGTATGCATAATCTGTCTTAACTCCCTGTGAGAAAGGGGAGAGCTATAAATAACACAAATAGATAAATAAGGAAAACTATGAATGAGACTGTTTTCTGTAGTTCTTCACAATGGAACTCTGGAACTCTATTTGATATTGCCCCCCAAGTCGGAACGAAGAGTCGGACACAAGGTATTGGTATAACTAAGGGCCACTTTATTAAGTGTAATAATAAATGGCAAGGGCAACAAGAACTGCGACCTGGTCAGGGCCAGGGGTCTCAACAGACCGCTCCCCTGCCATTAGTGGGCAAGAGACCCAGCCCCCCAGCTGGAACTGTGTGGCACAGCTCCTGCCAGGCCGGCCCAGCAAGGAGGCAAGCCCCAGCTGGCCCGACCACCAGACACACATCTCAATGGAAGGCACCCTCTAGTCGAGCCTCCAGGACGGTCTGCATTCTCACACCCCAGGTCATCAAACCCTAAGGTTGATCCTGACAGACCCCTAACTCCCCAAAAGGGGGATGCTTTCTGGTCCTCCCCTAGCCACATAGAACCATAAACCCATTAACAACATGCCACTACTAAGGCCAAGTCCCTACTTAGGGCTTAGCACCCACTGGGAGGCCCAAGGCCACCCGCAGCCCTTGCCAGAGATCTCTCAAGAAAAGCATGTTACCTTTTCCAGAGAGATTTACCCCATCCCCTCTGTAGAAGTCAGGACATTTCACAGAAATATCCGGGTGGGGCAGAAAGTGGCCCAACCCCCCTTCCAATGCCTTCCTAACTTCTTTGTTAGCTTTATAATGGGCCCTCTTTATACCTGCAGGGTACCAAGCACTATGCCAAACAAGGCCGGGGATCATGGCTGACCAAATTATAGTGGTCCCGGGCCATCTCTCCCTAATGTGCCCAAAATCCTCACGGGCCTGCAAGACCAAAGCCTTGCCTTTTACTAGCCCTAAATCATTCCCTCCCAGGTGGATGATTAAAGAGCCCGCATTCCCATGAAATAACAATGGCAGCAGGCCAAGCCACTGAAGACCCCGGCGGCCCCGCCATTCGACAGTAACATATTGGCTGAGTCCCAGCTGAGAGCCAACCACAGTTCTCCGAGCCTGATGTGAGGCCCAAAACACATAGCTGTGTCCACAGACGAGAACTCGGCTCCTCTGGCCAGGAACAACAGCATATAAAAAGAAAAAACAGTCAAACTAGAAACATGAACCATAACATCTCAATTACAAACAACGAAGCTAGGAACTGAGCAGAAGACAAACATAAGATTTATAGGCCGATGACTGCCAACAGCCCAGGCGCTGAATGGAGGAGGAAGGATATCCCAGGGCAGCAGCTGTAGAAGGATATCCCAGGGCAGCAGCTGCCCCAATTCTAAAGGAGTGGGTACCAAACTGCACCCCGGACAACCCCAGCTTAGCTAAAGCCCAGGAAGTCACTGCCCCAAACTGATGCTTTGTCAGTGGGCTGCCATTAAGGTGACAAAACAAAAAACCATCCTTGGTCCCCTGAACTTCCAAATAAGCAGCCAAAGCGGAAACCGGGCAAGCTCAGAGCACGTGCTTAGCTCCAACATGATCTCTTTGCGATGCTGGTCAGACTTAGAGCGTCGAATGGTAATGACCGCCTTACCCTCAACTAAACTCAGGTCCCATAGCACCAAAGCATTACCAGAAACATCATTTCTGGAGCCCGCCACTAACTCACTAACTCTAAGGGCCGCCAAAAAGGCAACCAAGGAAGCAGCATGGAACAGCGTGGACTCAAAATAAGATGCACACACTGTGCCCCAAACCCCCTTCAAACCTTTAAGAATCAGAGGGGAAATAGGCTTCCTAGTATCGAGATTAGTCCCAGCCTCTCTGGCCCATCCCTCCAGCATCTTTCTTTTGTTTAAAACAATTTATTATACTGTATTATATTATAATAATACATTCTCATTTGTTATGAAAAATTAATACATATACATTACATATTCTCCATCCCTCCCCCCTTTTGGTGACCCCCGGCAATGTATTTTATTTAAGTTGTTAAAAAAGGTAATAAACTTTATCTATTAAAGAACCTTACTTCACAAAAAAGAACATCCAAAAAAAAGACCATAGGTTATAATTATAATCCATCTTCATAGTAGTCCTTCAGTCATTAACAAAGAAAGAAAAAAACAAAAATGATATAGTCTCACTTTTTTACTATAATCCATTTAAAGTTTCTTTAGAGATTAACCATTGTCAAAAATCGCCAAATATCCTTAAACATTCCATTGTTTTTCAACATATTTTTGGAACTTTCCCTACTCATTTTTAAACTTCTCTAAATCTTGTTCTTTTAGGATTCTTGTAATCGTATCCATTTCACTCCAATGCATAACTTTTAAAATCCACTCCCACCTTTCAGTACTTTGTCTTGTTTCCACATCTGCGCATATAATGTCCGTGCAGTTGAAAGCATATACCAAATTATCGTTTTGTCTTGTTTTAAAAGTGTTTCCATTTGTAATCCCAACAGAAAAATGTCTGGTGCCTTCTTAATATTATATCCCAAAATTTTCGAAATCTCTTGCTGAATCATTTGCCAAAATTGTTTTGCCTTTTCACAGGTCCACCACATATGGTAGAAAGATCCTTCTTGTTTTTTACACTTCCAACATCTGTCCGACACCTGATTGTTCATTTTTACTAATTTTTAGGTGCCATATACCACCTAGATAACATTTTAAAACAATTTTATTTAATGTTGTAACATGTAGATATTTTCATAGAGTTCTTCCATAAGTATTTCCATGACTCCATCTGTATTTCTTTATTTATATTTATCGCCCATTTTATCATTTGAGATTTAACTACTTCATCTTCCGTAGACCATTTCAATAATAGTTTGTGTCCTTGAAATCAACTTTTCATTTTCACCAAACAGCATTCTCTCCAGTTCTGTTTGTTCTTGTCTTATTCCATCATTCTTGATGTCCTGTTCCAGAAAACTCTTTATTTGTTGCAATTGAAACCAATTATATTTCTTCAGCCAATTTTAATTCCACCTTTCCTCCTTGAATTTTTAAAAGCTGTTTATATGATAACCACTTCTCTTCTTTAATATCTGAATACAATTTTATTACTTCTGTTGGCACAATCCAAAGCGGTTTCCTCTCATCTCCATATCTTTTATATTTTGACCATATGTTTAACAAATTACTTCTTATATAATGATACGAAAAAAGCCATCCATCTTATTTTCCCCATAATACATGTAAGCATGCCATCCAAAAACATCTCCATGACCTTCTAATGCTAGTAATTTTCTATTTAGTAATGTCATCCATTCCTTAATCCACACAAGGCATACTGCATCATGATACAACTTTAAATTAGGCAATTGAAATCCTTTCTTTCGCATCAGTCAAAATTTTCATTTTAATTCTTGGTTTTTACCAGGCCCATACAAATTCTGAAAGTCTCCATTGATCTTATGCCAGAGTTTCTCATAATTGTTTTTGTACAAATCAATGTTTTTTGTTATTATTTCCACACCTAAATATTTTACTTTGGGGGTAACTTCACATTCTGTTAACCTCAGTAGTTCTTCCTGTTTACTCTTTGACATATTTTTTGCACAGAATTTTCGATTTTTCTTTATTTATATAGAAGCCTGCCAATTCTCCATATTCTTGTATCCTACAAAGCAACAATGGTGTTACATGAGTGAGATTTTCATTTATAAGCATTATATCATCTGCAAATGCTCTGTACTTATAAGAAAAACCTTTCAATTTCAATCCCTCTATCTCTGTATCTTCTTGAATTTGCATTAGCAAAACCTCCAAAGTTATTATAAATATCAGTGAAGATAGAGGGCAACCTTGTCTTGTTCCTTTACTTATTATCATTTTTTCCCATTAAATCTGCATTAATACAGAGCCTTGCTTGTTGTTCAGAATATATCGCTTTTACCATTCTTATAAAACCTTCTCCCAATCTCAGTTTCTCCATCACTGCAAACATAAAGTCCCAATGCACATTATCAAATGCTTTCTCTGCGTTTGCAAAGAATAATGCTACTTCTTTTTCAGGATGTTTCTCATGTCTTCTTTTTCAGGATGTATTCAATAATGTCTATAACTGTTCTGATATTATCTCTAATTTGTCTCCTGGGAAGAAATCCTGCTTGCTCTTCTTTAATAAAACTGTTCAAATGCTGTTTAAGGCGTTCTGCCAGAATTCTTGCATATATTTTATAGTCATTGTTAAGTAATGGAATTGGTCTATAATTTTTTACATTTGTAGTGTCTCTGTCTTCTTTTGGTATCAATGAAATTACTGCTTCTTTCCATGTGTTGGGAATTTTCCCATCTGTTCTTATAATATTCATCAATTTCTGAAGTTTTGGTAGTAGCACCTCCGCAAAAACTTTATAAAATTTTGTTGTAAAGCCATCTGGACCGGGTGCTTTCCCTGACTTCATTGAATTAATCACCTCCTCTATTTCTCCTCTTTCAATTGGTTTATTCAGCACCTTCTCCATATTTTCTGTTAAGGGATTTACCTTAATTTTCTGTAGATACACATCAATTTTTTTCCTATCCACCCTTTGACTTTTAAATAGCTTAGTGTAGTATTTATAAAATTCCCTTTTAATTCCTTCATAATCAACAATGTCCTTTCCTCCCAACACGATTTTGTTAATTACCTTATTCTCCCTTCTTTTTTTCATTTGCCAAGCCAAATATTTTCCAGGTTTATTCGCTCCTTCAAAAAATTTCTGTTGGAGTCTTTTTAATTTCCATTCCACTTCCTTATTCAACAAATGCCTCAATTGGCTTTGTAATATTGTAATCTCTCTTATAATTTTCTTTTTCCCAAGTCGCTTTTTAAGCTCCTTCTCCTTTTTTCCAATTTCTTTCTGAATGTCCATCATTTGCTTATTTTTGTCTCTTTTGTCTTTATTATTCAATGTAATTAAAATGCCCCTCATTACCACTTTATAAGCATCCCACACAATTTGAAATTGAGTATCCTCCTTTTCATTTGTTTGGAAGAAATATTTAGTTTCCTTTTCCAGAGACTCCACTATCTCCTGTTTCTGTAGCAAATCCTCATTTATCCACCATCTTGGAGTCTTTTTCGCTGATTTTGCAGACCACATTATTGGATTGTGGTCTGCCCCTATTTTTGGAAGTATCTCTATTTTCTTCGTTAATAGTCCAAGATCTTTTTAAGTCCATATCATATCAATTCCTGAAAAAGAATTATGCCCTGCTGAAAAATAAGTATAGTCCCGTTCTTTGGGGTTTAGTTCCCTCCAAATGTCTTCTAGACTCTCTTGTTTTACCAGCTCAAAAAATGACTTTGGTAATTTTCCTTCATTATTTTTTTTCCAGACCTGTCCAGAGTATTTTTTACTGTTCCATTAAAATCTCCCATTATCATAATTTGTTCATACATCACTTGGTCTAATTGTTGCATAATATCTTTAAAAAAATCTTTTGCTGCATTTGGGGCATATCCTCCCAACAACAAAGTTCTTTTGAAGTTCAACTTCACTTCCACCACAATATATCTGCCATTATCATCTTTAAAAAATAACTTTGGGTCTAATTCTTGTTTGATATAAAAAACTCCCCCCCCCCTTTTCTCCTTGGCCAATGAACAAAATTCCATCCCAAGTTGTTTGTTCCACAAACATTTATAATCTGTTTGTTTGATATGTACTTCTTGCAGGCAAATTATGTTACATTTTTGTTTCCTAATCCAATAAAAAGTTGCCCTTCTTTTTTGAGGTGAATTTAGTCCATTTATATTCCAAGATATTAATTTGTAATCCATAATGGTTTTTATTCTTGATCTGTTTCCCCAAATTCCTTATGATCCCCCCAAAACTTTGTCATTTCCTGGGTATTTGTGATGGTAAGTCTCCGTCCTTTATATTCAAAACTTAAACCTTCTGGGAGTATCCATCTGTATCTTATTTCATTTTTTCTCAGCTTTTCTGTCAATTTCTCATAGAGTTTCCTGTCGCTGATTACTTTCCTTGGCAATTCTTTCATGATTCTTACACTACTGGCATCCACTTCCAATGTGCTCTCAAATTGTTTACTCAGAATCTTTCCCATCATATCTCTTGTCACAAATCTTACTACCACGTCTCTTGGTAGTTTGTTTCTTCTGGCATATTCCGAATTTACCCTATAGTTGTAGTCATAGAGATGATTAGTTTCATCTAGGTCTTCATCTAAAAATTCAGCAATAATTTTTATTATATATGTCCTTAAATCAGTCTCAATAGATTCAGGTACCCCTCTTAACTGTATCTGATTTTCCATTAGTTTACAGTCAAGTAGTATTGCTTTCTCCTGAATTTTTTAATAGTGGAATCCACTGTGTCTATTCTTGTGCCTTGGTCTTTCACCTTTTCTTCCACCTCTTGAACTTTCTTTCTCGCTGCTTGAGAATCTTTTCTAAGATCTTCAATTTCTTTTTTAATTCCCTTTTTAACCTCTTCTGCACTGGACTCAATGTCTTTTTTTATTTCTTTATTTATTTCTATTTTTGACTCCTTTATTATCTTTACCAATCTTGCTTCCATAGCATCCATTGCCTCCTGCCATTTGGCCATTTTTGCTTCTTCAAGTGACCCAGCCTTTGCTTGAATCTGCTTTGTTGCTGATTTTTGCACAGACATCACTATCTGCCCATTGCTTAAATAGGCTCCAAAGCTGACCTCTCAAATTCAATTTTCAAATACACAATCTTATAGATTGGACCATGCCCTTTTATATGAGCCCAAAATCGCCGTTCCCTGATGCTCCTACGTCCAGATTTTTTTTTTTAATTTTTATTCCTTCAAAATGGCATCCGCGGCTTTTCTGTCCTTTTTTTAAAAAATCATTTTTTCTCCAAATCTGCACCAATGTTGATTCTGAACATATAATTCAATAAATTTCACCTTTTAATAGTGATATCTGCCGGTTCCACTATTTTATAAAATTCCATTTTCTTTTAATTAATTTTTAAAATTTTGACCTTCTTTTAAAGACCGCCAATACTTCTCTATGATTTAAAGCCCTAGAGAGGGCTGGGAGGCTTGCTGTTTTCCCTTCTCTTAATGGCTTCTTCCTTCCTTTCTTGCCACGAAGTCTCATTTTCAATGGTAAGAAGTCTCATGTTATTTCTATGACGCTGTTTCCTGTGTCGTCTTCACCAAGTCAGCAATTCTCTTCAGAGGGGGTTGTCTCCTCTCGACCACAGGTATTCAAAACAATAATTGTTTTTCCTCTTTTAATCTTATTCCTCCAATTTCACCAGTCCCAATAATACCCCCTCCTTTATCTTCCTTAGTTTAAAATGATATAATTGAATCCAGACCTTTGTTTTTATTTTAAATTAGTCTTATATTAGTCCCGGAATGATAGATATAGATCTTTTACCTTCAATGCCGATATCCTTCTGTACACTGCTCTTTTCGAAGATAGATGTTAATCAGTCCCAAAGAATCTTTGAATCTTGGTGAATTTAAGTCAACTTAATGACCTCAGAAATCCTCTGTAGATGAGTGAATGCCAAAAAGGAACCCCACTGGAGTCCCTCGTCAGCCAAAGTAAATCCCCTCAGAACTTAATATGCATATCTTGGCCTTCTCCCTGCCTGGAAGAAGTAGGCAGTAGGTGCTGTAATTACCTTCTCTGCCCAGAACAGAGGTTCTGGTCTGCTCCTCTGCTGAGAAGCAACTCAATCCGCCATGACCAAAACCTGGAAGTCCATCCCTCCAGCATCTTTCAAAGTCAAAAGTCTGCTGTTTCCTCCTTGTATCCCAACGCCTTGCTAGCAAAAGCCAGAGCAGACAGGCATCCCTTAATGGATTGCATGGCCAATCCCTTACCTTTTAGAGAAACACAGTAGTGGAGCAACTGCTCCACCGGGAGGGGCCAAACAATGTGATACTCTACCTCAGCCCTAAAGTCCTCACACTGCTGCACAGCACTTTTGTAAGACTTCCTGGTGCTAGGCGCAATGGCTAGGCCTATCGCTCTGCAGGCCTCGGCTCTCCAATCAGCCATAGCTCCTGGGGCATTGCGTCGGCTCTTGATTGGCATCTGGGGCCACCTCTCCATCTGTTTACAAGAGAGAGCATCAGCTATCCCATTATCTACCCCAGGAACATGCTTGGCTAAAAACAGTATGTTAAGCCGCAGACAGCGCAGAGAGAAGGCCCTCTCCAATTTCATAACCCTTTGAGATTTGGATGAAAAGGAATTAATGACATGGACCATTGCCATATTATCACACCAAAAATGAATTGTGCGATTGGCCATATAATTCCCCCACAGCCAAACTGCAACAATAATGGGGAAAAACTTGAGAAACATTAAATCTCGGTTCAAACCTACCTGAGCCCATGACTCTGGCCATGCATCCGTGCACCAATGTCCACAGAAAATAAACCCCCAAACCTAAAGACCCAGCAGCATCAGACATGACCTGAAGCTCCACCTCAAGCCTCATGTAATCTCTTCAAAAAGAAATCCCATTAAAGGACTCCACAAATTTTTGCCATACCCTTAAATCCTCCCCCATGCTGCTGGTAACCCATGTTCTATGTTGGGGCAGGTGGAGGCCTGCCATAGCATCACATAGCCTATGAAGAAAAGCTCATCTGGGAGCAACCACTTTGCAAGCAAAGTTAAGATGCCCAGTCAGCTGCTGGAGCTCAAGCAATTCCTTTTTCTTAAGAAAGGAATTAATCCTACTCCTCAAATCTTCCACTTTTTGAATAGGAATTCTGGACAATTGCACCAGGGTATCCAGCTCAATCCCTAAAAAAAATAAGCCCCAGTTCTGCAGCTAGCTCAATGAAGCCAGACAGCAGCCGTGCACAACGCCCAGTCCCTGCAGGACCCACAAAGATAGTCATCCAAATAATGAACAACATCCTGAGATCCAACTTTTTCACGAACAGCCCATTCCAAGAACATGCTGAAACACTCAAAAGCCACACATGAGACAGAACAGCCCATTGTCAAAGCTTTGTCCATGTAAAATTGCCCCTCAAAGGAAAATCCTAAAAGCTCAAAATCAGCCGGATGGACAAGTAGAAGACGAAACGCAGACTTAATATCTCATTTAGCCATCTCTGCCCCCTTTCCACAGCATCGTACAATGCCCATGGCCTGGTCAAAGTTGGTATACCTAACTGAGCATAAATGCTCAGGAATCCCATCAATAACCGATGCACCCTTGGGGTAGGAAAGGTGGTGAATCAAATGAAATTCATCAGGCGCCTTCTTTGGCATCACTCCCAAGGGGGAAACCCTAAGGTTAGGCACTGGAGGATTAAGAAATGGGTCCAAAATCCTGCCCTCTGCTAACTCCTTGGCGATCTTAACTATATGCTCTAAACCTTTAACAGAACTAAGGATCCCAGACCGAAATGCAACCCGGGAACCCTGAAAAGGAATTCTAAAACCAAATGTGAAACCATTTAACAAGTAAACCCTATCAGCTCTTCGCAGGTATCTATACAGTTACTGCTCAAGAGGTCTCCCCTTTATCAGACTGGGCCCCTTTTCCAGCTGGGTAAGTACTTCTACCCCCACCTTGTCTCTTTTGGCCCTTATGTGGCCAGGCTCTGGGGCAGTTACTAAAGGAGTGCAGGCCACCACACATGGGGCATTCATGCTTGAACTGACAAGCTTTCCTGCTGCACATTCCTTGGGACCCAAACGCCCAGCAAAGCAAGCTGAGTTGAACCGCCTGCCCCACAGAACTGTGGGAAGAGGATGACAAAGCAGAAGTAGCCGATGTCCTAGCAAACAAATGACCACTGTCAGAGCAGTCACCCAAATTTGTTCACGCCAGGGACATGATCTGAAGCCACAACTGCTGGTGGATGCAATCCCACTGAAGGGAAGGGTACAAAGTGGCCCTCATCCTGAATTCTTCTTCATATTGAATTCAGGAGGGCCCACTAAACATCATGTACCCCTTATAAATGATATCCATATACTGGATGAGTGCAGTCGCCCACCAAGGCTGGGCGCGTGCAACCATGCCAGCATATATAAAAAACCCAGGCAGCCAATTGGCCCAAGTCCGGTCCACTTTGCGCTTCTTCAATTTCTCTTTTTCTTTGACATCCAACTCCTCTTTATCTTTCTTCTCCAACTCATGGAAGAGGAGGGAGAAAATGTCAACATACTCACCCTTTAAGATCTTATTCTTTGTTGCAGGCAACAAATGATCACCTAATGGTAACGCTATGTCCCCGAAAGAAATGGCAGTAAATGGGACCAATCCATATGCAGCACCAAACTGAGGGGAACAGCCCCATCCCCCCAAAAGGGGCATGACATCCCCTGTTGACCGGCCATAGGCCAGGGTCCATAGGGGACAAACTGGCCCATTGGCCATGACCAAGCTTGCTGTGGACCAGTGCCCATAGAGGGCGAGGTACCTGAAGCCCCAGCAGCAGCACCTGGCACCGCTTGAGAAGCAAGGGCCCAAGGACCCCATGGCCAAGCCATGCCTGAGTATGACTGTGTAATGTCCCCAGCCTTATCCCCGGATTCAATCAGCACCAGTGCTGACCCTGCTCCAGCATCTGCTGGAAACAAAGCTGTACCTCCATCTGCACCACCGGTGCCCTCGACTCCTCCAGCGCCGAGTCCTGCAGACCTGCCCTCAAGGATGGACAACCTACTTAATATATCAGCCTGCAATGCCACCTTAGAGGTTTCTCCCCAGCCCAAGCCTGACCTCTGTGAGGAAGGAATGCCCGCCACCTTTTCCAATGCTGAAAGCCTTTGCAGAATAGCTGTAAACCCCCTCATCACCCTCCTCATCGGAAGAAGATGAAAGGGGGGCTGGTCTTTTTGGTGGGGCCTTAGGGGTCTTGGGTGCCAGCTGCTTGACTTTATGCTTCCCAGACCCTTTCTTCCCAGGCATTTTGCAAACCGAGATAAAAATAAAAACTAACAAAATGCCCCTAAAAATGGTTGCTCTTGAATTCACTGAAACTGACCTAAAATGGCTGCTGCCCTAAAATGGCTGCCACCAGCCACCACTTAAAATGACTGCCTACACCTTCATAAAGAACAACCACCGGAAGCTGATACTGGATGCCTATATGAAGCTGCCTTATACTGAAACAGACCCCCAAAATGGCCTCTGCTCCACTGCCTCCAAAATGGTCACTGTCCTTATGAAGAAGAAGCAAATATGGCCAACCCAGTCTGAAGCAGCCCAGAAAACAAAATTTTGACCCCGTACAAAATCCCCCTCCCCTTGGCCAAACTAAAAGGGAAAGAGGAGTAGAAAAACACCACCACCTTGAGAACCCTCAAATCCTTAGTTGGGAGGGGAAGGGGAGGGGGGAGAAAGGGAAGAAATAACAGGCTATGAAATGGAGATCCTCTTCCAAAACGCCACCAGTCCAATGCTGAGAAACAGCCAGCTGCGGGTCCTTATCAGAGGCCTGATCGCAGCAGCTGAATTTGAGACAAGCCCCTACAGCCTCTGTCCAGGCAGCTCTTCAGAAGCGCACCTTATCTACAATCTGATCAGGCAGCAGAGGAGCAAGTGAATGCGCTGCTCAGCCTCCCAGCCTTGAAACTGACAAACACAGCAGAGTTGCCAAAGGAGCTCCGTTTGCCCCGATCTCAGCCTGGAGACTGCGGTAGGGGGCAGATGGTGCTGCTGCTATCACAGCAAGCCCCGCCCCTTCAAAAGCACACCCAAATCGGCTGCAAAAGTCCTCCCTTTCCTACCAGGGAGGCAAAGACATTCCAGCAGCCTAGCAGCGTGCTGCTGTCTGCTAGAAATGAAATGTGATTGACTAAAGTAACACACACACACACCCCTGCATGTCCAAATGCCACTAAATCCCTAATACCAATACTGTTCTTGGTTAATTAGAAATGTGATGAGAAAATATGCATTCTAGACTCAAGGCTGTTGAGTCTGCTTCTCTCTCCTGCCTTCTGGGCCATTTGGGAAGCTGTTAAGCACCAGCTGCTGCTATATAACCAACCATATTTTTGTCAGTCAAAACTTGGCTTTGTCAGTAACTGGTGGGGGGAAGGCCCTTTCTTGGCCTGTTTTTGCCTTTGGGCCCAGTCCTGACTACAGTTGTCAGCTCCAAGTTGGTGGGAAATTTCTGTAGATTTTATGGTAGAACCTAAGAAAGCCAGAGTTTGGGGAGGAGAGAGCACTCAGCTGAATATAATGCCATAGAGTTCCCTCTCCAAAGCAGTTATTTTCTCCAGGGGAAAACAGAGCTGTTGTCTGGTGTTCAGTTGCGATACCAAGAGATCCACCTGGAGGTTGGCTACCCTAGGCCTGGTAGCACACTCTGGGTGACTTGATGCCACCTGACTGGCATGACTTAACTAGGCCTGTCTGCTTGCTACTGCTCAGTAGCAGCCCCCCTCCCATGACAGCCAGTGTGACATGGCAATCAGTTCCTCAGAGCAGGGTCTGCCAGACACAGGTTCTTGCTGTGAAAGCAGATGCGGTGATTTTGGACCAGTCACAGATTTTCAGCCTAACCTACCTCACAGGGTTATTGTGCAGATCAAAAGGGGGAGAGGAGAATGATGCAAGCTGCTTTGGTCCCTACTGTGGAGAAAGCCTGTCCTTTTCCTAGGCAGTGGCTGCAGAGAGGGGGGAGAAGATGGAAAGCCCAATAAAGGTAGGCTGATAGTTGGCTGGAAAGAAGATAGGCTTGCCAACTCAGGTTGGGAAATTCCTGGAGATTTGAGAGATTGAGCCTGGAGAGGGTGGGAGAGGTAGGACAGCTACAATACCATAGATTCCACCCTCCAAACCAGACAGGTACAATACCATAGACTCCACCACCCCCCAGCCAGCCATTTCCTCCTTGGGTACCATTGTTGCCAATCTCCAAGTGAGCCCTGGAGATAACTCAGAATTACAACTGCTCTCCAGGTGTCAGTTCCCCTGGAGAAAATGGCTGCTTTGCAGGGTAGTCTTTGTGCCATTATACCCTGCTGAGGTTGCTTCCTCCCTGCTTTCTCCCACACTGCGGAGAAAGACTGCACCTTTCCTAAGCAGAGGCTGCAGGGAGGGGAGAATCTGAAGTCAGATCAGTTCCCCTACAGAAGATGGCTGCCTTGAGGCCAAACAAACACAAACAGATCACACCACAAGCACACACTGATACTAAATGATGCTAGGCTGAATATGACATGGAAAGGCAGAACAATGCACTGCAAACAAAAGGAATGCTCAACTTGAGTGTCTGTGTAACCATCGTCATGCCTCCTGCATTCCCATAATTATTCTTCCTTCTCTCCATTCTGGCTTGTTTCAGGGCTTTGAGCTACCTCAGACACATGGACACACATACATGCAAGGGGGGGGACGGGAAGCCAGCATCTGTTTCAGCCGCAGGGTGGGTGGGAAGACAGTGAGGGGTGGGGGGTGAGTGAGTGACAAGGGTTGCGGGGGGGGGGGGGGGGGGAGACAGCAAGGGTGGAGGGTGAGTGAATGTCACGGATGCCAAAGCTGCAGAGTTGGTTGAGAGGAAGAGGTGGTTGGGGGTGGGTGCAAGTTGGAGTGGGGGGATGAGAAGTTGGAGGTGGGTGAGTGGGAAGACACTAAGGATGGGAGGAGAGTGATGCCTTCACTTGGATGGGTGAGAAGACAGCAAGGGGGGGGGGGGCAATACCCCTTGCCTAGAGCCTCTTTCTAGAGCCTGTTGTGTTTTTCTTCACAATAGGCCTTATTCCTAGTAACTCAATAAAGGAGTAGGACAATTTTCAAAAATATATATATACTGTTTTGCTTATTTTAGTGCTTTAGTAACCTTTACCTTACCACTCCATGCCTAAAGTAACCTTTACCTTACCACTCCATGCCTAAAATATGATCCAATCAGCCTGGACCAAACACTCTGAAGGAGATTCCTGTCTCCTAATCAGTCTCGGGATGGTGTTTTGCCAATGGTGGATGTTTTTCCTCATATTGGGTTGGGCTCCTGTTCGCCTTCCACATTCAGGGTCTCTGAGTTTAAAAGTATGCTTATGTATTGAGATGTGAGGGATGATAGTGTGAAAAGAACCAGAAGCTGTCAGCGGCTCATTTTGGAGGGAACACATGATGAGGAAATATGTATTCCTTTTCCTTCTTCTCCCTTATTTCATTGCACCCTTCATCAAGGTTTTCACATGCTTAGGTGAGGCATTTTGAATTTCTTACAAGAATCTTGAAAGTGTGGCATCTCTGCTAGCTAGCTGAAAGAGTATGTGATAGCCTTTGAAAAGCAGTTGTCTCCTGTAATGCCTGTTCTTTTGCATGCTTACTGAAGATTTACTTCTATACTCAATATTACTTACTCCCTAGTAAGCAAACTGCCTAAGTTAGAGCACCATAAGCCAAGGGTGTCAAACATGCAGTTCAGGGGCCAAATCAGACCCCTGAAGGGCTCCTATCAGGCGCCCGAGCAACTGGCTGTCATCTGCTTTCTTCTCCCTCTCTGCTTCCTCCTGCATAACAGCTTGCTTTGAAAGGCTTGCTCAATTGCGCAGGAGCTACAGAGCAAAACCTCTATTTTCTCTGTTGACTGAGGCTCCTCCCTTGGGGAGGAAGTGGAGGGAGGAATAGCTTGGTTTGCCAGGCTCTCTTAATTGCACAGCAGAGGTACTGATTCAAGCCTCTCTTCCATCTATTGGCTGAGGCTCCCCCCCCCCCCCCCAGTTCCCTGGGGAAGGAAGGAAAGAACCAGAGCTTCCTTTGCCCAGTTCCTTGGATCCCATGGGAGAAATACAAAGAAAGCATCTTTAAGACCAATGAGTGCTAACATTTCAAGCGTGTTTTAAGTTTTTTTAAAATATATATTTTTGTTTGTCCGGGTTCTTTATAAAATGTATACCTCTGCTACCTAATCTTAAAATAGGTACACACATGGCCCGGCCCAACATGACCCGGCCCAACAAGATCTCATTTATGTCAGATCCGGCCCCCATAACAAATGTGTTTGACACCCCTGCATAAGGAAATAAAGATTTTAAAAGGGTAAAAAAGAGAGGTGAATGTGTTAGGAGTGAATAGTCTAAATCTGACAGGCCCTGTGTAATATCAGTGGCCACAAAAATGTAACAAAGATGATGTCAGCCTTACTCTCAGATAAATTTGCTCAAAGACAAGATTTTGATACTTCTGGGTCTTAGGGAATAGGACAATGATGAATCATCATGCAAAAATACAGTGACAATGAGCTTCAGAAGAGAAAGGAAACTTCTTTTTACAATTGCTTAGCGGTTTTAATGCGGGAAGGAAAGTGATTCCAGAGTGTGTGCCATAACAAACTCACAAAGGGGATATTGAGAGATGTTTATGCAGTGGAATGCTTGTCAGGATTAACTTCTGTTTAAAATTAGACAACCCCACCACAAGGAAAGAATAAAAGTTTTTTGTTGAATGTTATCTATAAAGAGATAGACTAACACAGAATATAAAACAGGTATGACAACTGCTAGTCATTTGAGAATGCCCCCCCCCCCCAAAAAAAATAGTGTTACACATCCTGGAGCCAATATGATACACGCCTATTCTCCAACTATATAACATTCTGGGCTCTGCACCACCAGTTTTAAAACTTCTTAGTGTTACAGTTGTCCAGGGTGAAAATTTTGTGCAAGAAAAGAACCCTAGTTTTTATTGGAGATGCTTGAATACCTGCCAGTTTAGGTCGCTTCCTGTTTGCCTGAGGTGATCAAACAAACCATTAATTAATTAATAGGCTGCTTGGCTGTTCACAACTAGGGGTGTGCATTCGGTTCAGCCGAACCGTATATACAGCCGAATCAACACTGATTCGGCTGTATACGGAATTGGCTGTAGCCGATTCCCATTGCCGCCTATTATGCGGCAGCCGAATACGGCTCGCCGTATACTGCCGAATAGCTATTCGGAAGTATACGGCTGTCAATGGAAAAGGTGGGAAAGTAGCTTCTGCAGCCTCAGTGGAGCTGCTTGCCTACATTCCTGCCTTTAGTGGCCTCTTCCCACCTCTCCCATAGCCTCCCTGGGATCAGGGAGGGGGGGAGGGGGAAGAGGAGCCCCAGCAGCCAATCCAAAGCATGCATTTGCAAAATGCATTGCAAATGCATGCTTTGCAGGGCTGTTGTGTAGCTGATGGCCCAGCCATCAGCTACATTGTTGTTATTTTGATCTTTTGCTTACTTGGTGGGTATCCGAGTAAGCACTGTTGTCTGGCCAATCAGAGAGCAGTGCTATTTTTTGAAATTGCTCTCTGTAGGGCCAGAGAACCTTTTTAAGGAGTCTTCCTGGCTGGACTCCTCCATTGCTGTGTTGGTGTATGTGGGTTGGGTGGTGTGAGAGAGATTGTGCTGCTGCTGGCTGGCCCTTGGCTTCAGCTGCTGCCTGCTGCTCTCTCACTCAGCCTTACCAGACTTCCCTGGAGTAGAGAAGACAAGGTAAGACAGTTTTGGGGTTCTTGTTTTAGTTTTTGTTTGTAAAAGGACTAGAGTCCCATTACTTGCCCAGATTTGCGTGGGTGAGTACTGGGTGGGTAGCCTATTTGGAGTTGGGGTTAGGTTCTGCTGGGGGTGCGGGCCTGGGGTGGGGGGGTTGCTAATTTGCCCATATCTTAATTTAGTGAGAGGACTTTTAAAGTGCAGTGTCCTTTTACTTCTCCTGATTTGGGTGGCTTGGATTACCTGGGGTTAGGGTGGAGGGGTTTTTTGGGGGGTGGGGAAAGTTTCTGTATTTTTAAAAGTTGAGTTTTTTACTGTTTCAGTGTTTGATTTGTTGCTGCTGTGTTGTGTTGCTGCTGTGTTACTTTTCTCTTCAGATTATTGGGGGGGGGGTGCTGTTTAGCCTAATTTTCATTGTTTAAAAGGCCACTTTTGTCCCCCTTTTAGGGGTGGGGGTGTTGTTGACTGATTTGGCCTGAGTTTTCTTATTGGTGAAAGGCCACTTTTTAAACACTTGAGTTGCTTGGCCTTTTTTCCTGTTGTCCCTTTTCCTGGGGGGTGGGGGACTGGGGGTGGGGGTGTTGTTGACTTATTTGGCCTGAGCTTTCTTGTTGGTGAAAAGACCACTTTTTTAACACTTGGCCTTTTGTGATTCTGCTGGGGGTTTTTTGGTTTTTTTAAATTACCTCTGGTTGGTGTGGGGGTTGGCGAGGGTGTGTGTGGGCTGTGTGGGCTGGGTCACTTTCTTGTTTTTATAGAGTAGATTGTGTGTTCTGTGGCAGGGAAGCTGGCACCTGGGTGAGAGACCCAGAACCAGCAGGCTTGTTGTGGTTGGCCAGCTCTCCCCGTGTAGTTTGGGGCAGGGCTGGAGAGCTGGCATCTGGGTTTGCTGCAGCCAGGTCTGCCTCAAACCCCCTGCCCCCCAGTAGCCTCTAATTATGCCCTATGTTGCCATTGATGTCAATGGCCCATAGGGTATAATGATGGAATCGGGGCACCCTCTTTGGGTGCCCCTGGAATGGGATCCCCTGGCCCAATCTTTTTGGGACTTGGGGGGGGGTTTGGGGGGGAGAGTCCCCTGCAGGTCCCCTGCAAATTTGGGGGCTCTCCCTCAAACCCCCTCCCCTCCAGGCGGCTTCAAATATACCCTATTTGCCATTGATTTCAATAGCCCATAGGGTATAATAGGGCCATATATTCGGAAATAGCCGCGCATCTATCGTATATGCGGCTATTCCGAATGCGGTATTCAGCAGTATACGGGGATTCAAAAAAAATTTTCCCCGTATACTTCCGAATCCGTGTAATGCCGAATCTTTTTTTTTGCACATCCCTATTCACAACCTGTTGTGTGTATTCTCAGAAACATGCTACTTAGCAGCTATTAGAAGCTAATTTCCAGCTGATGAGGAATTGTCTGGGGAGTCAGCTTCTGAACTCCTGCCAGGGAAATTTTGCTCTGTATCTACCAAAATAAGGAGTTAGAAATCAGGAGCTGATTTTTGGCTGATAAGCTGAGGTTTTTCTGATCTCCCAGCTTGGAAACTTCGCTGCCTCCCAGACATGCTCAGATGCAGCAAATTTGAAGGTGGAAGTGATCACAAGCACAGATGATTTCTCTTTTCCTCACCCCAAACTATCAGTTTGGGCTGCAGAGAATAGGAGAGAAATCAGCTCTTTTCTAATACATAGATTAAAAGCACTGCATCTGTCCCTGCCCAGACTGGATGGTAGGAAAGAGTTCCCTGTTGAAACTTCACAGTGTAGCTATTTTGCTAAGTGGGCAGGGGACCTAAGAAGCTGAATCACAGCTGATAGATGCCCCATCAACTGTGAACTGGCTTCTGACCAGCAGGCAGCTGCACATTTGCTCAGCAGCTGTTCAAGTTGCTCAGTGTAACCCAAAGATATTCCTTACTGGCTACAGTTTGATAGTGAGTGTTAAAAACTTGCTGAACAGGTTCACTGAAAAATTCAAGGCATCCCTAGTTTGTATTAGATATAAGGAATGCAGTTCAGAGAGTGGGTTCTTACCCAAAAGGTGAAAACCCATCATGGCATCTCCCAGAGCATCCTTAGTATGGTTATTTTCTACGGATGAGAAGAATACAGCAAGAGATCCTCTCAAAAAACTATATATTCCAGAATTTGCTGACATTGGAACCTTCTGTGATACTTCCAGAATTTTAGAGAGTAATCCTGAACACAGTTACACACTTCTAAGACCATAACCTCAATTAATTTAGAAGGATGTTGCTCTGCTGAGAAATGCACCGTTAAACTGTTGCAGAAAAAATAAGCAGGGCTGTTGCCAGACAACAACCTTAGCACAATCTGGCCTGCCTCTAATTCAGGGTATTTTTGTAACAGAGAGTTTTGATCAGGCATCCCACTATAACCTGCTTCAGCACACTCTGACTTCATGGTTGATTGATCAGATTACTGCTGTGCATCAACCATGGAGTGGGCGGCGAGGCAGCTTCCCCCCCCCATCATTTGTTTTCTGAGTATATGCATAAGCACTTATGGGAAACAGCACTTCAAACTCCTGGCAGGATGGCGATGGCTGGTGGCCAACAGGATCACTGGAGGAGGCTACTGGGATGTGTAATTCAGCTTGGGGGAAGTGTTTCTGAAACTGTACCTTGGATATTTTCTTAAGTAAAACACAGGAGAAGCTTTCATGAGAAACAGAGAGATGTCTGTAAACTGTACATAATAAACACACAAGTGGTGATTGTGCACTTATGCACGTGTCCCTACCTGATCAAAAGGGGGGGGGATGAATAGGAAGGCTCACACTTTCCAACTGGCTTCAGTTTGCCACAGGGGAGTAGGTAGGGTTGCCAGTCTCTAGGTGGGGCCTGGAGATCTCCCACTTTTACAACTGATCTCCAGCTGGCAGAGATCAGCACTCCTGGAGAAATGGCTGCTTTGAAGGATGGACTTTATGGCATTGTACCATGCTGAGGCCCCTTCCCAAACCCTGCTGTCTCACTGATACACCCCCAAAGCTTCCAGGTATTTTCCAACACAGACCTTGCAACACTAGGGAGTTCAGACATTCAGAAATGCAGGATGAAAGTGCTGACATTCATAAGGCCCAGACTTTCCTTGGTGACTAATAACTCCACTCTGAAGGTGGGTGAGAACAGGGTGCCAACAACTGGGGCATGGGAGGCAGATGTCACTGTCTGATTATGCACTTTAAATCTGGAAGGGAACAGCAATGACTTCAGATCAAAGTGCTTGTCTGACCACAGTCCAGGAGTTTTGAAACATTAGGGCCTAACAAAATTCTGTTCCAACATAAAACTTCCTTGTATTGGAGCCCATCTGAAGAAGTGGACTCTAGTCAATGAAAATTTGTGCTGGAATAAAATTGTGTTAGCTTCTAAGGTGTTACAAAGCTCCTTTTTTTTGTGGTTTACACATTGCTTTATAAATACTGATGGTTTAGTAAATATGTAAAAACCATGTACAGAATGTTTTCAGCATCTGGGGAAGACCAGCCAGTGCCTTCCCCCCTTTTCCTTTTGCCACTACATGCTGAGTTGACAAGGTAGGTGAGGAAGTGTGCTCTCTCTAATTAGACAACTTTATTTTTACAATGCACAAACTCATGGTACACAAGACAGTTCTAGGTGGACTAAGCAAACCAAACAAAAAGGAAATTATTTAACTATGTACTTACAATTCATGATGTATCTGGTCTTTGTTGCTTGCATGATGCTCCCTCTCCCTAAGTGCGCCTGCAAATTTCTTTAGCATGATTCCCCTTTGTCATCCTTCTTGGCCAAACCACACAGGTAAGTCAGCCCCCAAAGATCCACCAACAGATCTACAAATGAACTCCCAAACAAAGGAACAGTTCTCCTTTTCAGACTCATCCCCACGTGAACAACCAGGGCCTTAGCCAATCTGAGTGCCAGGTACTTCAGCTCAAGGCTGCCAGAACATGGACCTTCCAAGAGGTGTTAACACATCAAAGAGCTAGTGTATTTCTCTGTCAGTTGTAAACAATGGTCTCTCTCTGGAGATGAACACCTTTACCACATTTTCCTAGTCACAATGACACCAGTGTGCCTTTCCACACCCATAACTGTCATAGCATCTCTTGCCCCTTTGCCTCTCACCCACAACATTATATTTGAGTTCACTAATGATGGAATCAACTGTTAAAAGAGTTAAAGATAAAGGTAGTCCCCTGTGCAAGCACCAGTCATTTCCAACTCAGGTGATGTCGGGTCACGATATTTTCACGGCAGACTTTTTTATGGGGTGGTTTGCCATTGCCTTCCCCAGTCATCTACACTCCCCCCCCCCAGCAAGCTGGGTACTCATTTTACTGACCTCAGAAAGATGGAAGGCTGAGTCAACCTTAAGCTGGGTACCTGAACCCAGCTTCCACCAGGATCGAACTCAGGTCATGAGCAGAGAGTTTGGACTGCAGTACTGCAGCTTTACCACAAAGCACAGCTAGAAGACGAAAGGGGAATATGGTGCAAAAACTCAGCCAGGCTGAGCCCTAAGATGCAACTCCAGAAAGGGGAAGGCAAGTCTAAATGAGCTATAGCTATATGATGACTCTTGCAGCCTGTATTGAACAAAGCCTGTTGCTCAGACAGCTCCACTGGGCATGCAGGAGGCAGATTAATTAAGAGAGTTAGATGTGTAATAATGATCATGCTTCTGATGATGTCCCATTATCATCCTGATCAAACATGCTTGGCAAGTTAGATTCTGCAAAACCTGTGAACAAGGACAATTGTGGCATACACCACAGTTAATGAATGCCTCGACTGCATAATTTTTAGTTCTCTGAAAACTATTTTCTGTTTCCACTCATGAGAAAGGCTATCACAATTTAGCATATGTGTGCCTCAGGAAGTGAGATATTGAATAGTATGTGTTTTACAAAGTTGTTTTCCTTTACTTTTTAACATAATATATCAAGTAAATGTAAAGCATAGTTAAGACTCTGGTCCAATTTTTTTTCTATTAAATTATTGCAGATCATTTTTTGTATATACTGAGAAATGAAGAGTAAAATATCTGTGGAATCTCATGAGGATTAGATTCTCATCCAAATTAGATCTCACTCTTCATCCTCAATCTTACATCTGTTGAAGTATGTTTCTCATTATGGTTTTGTGGAATTTCCGTTACGGTAAATTACAGACTGTATTGGTGAGATCATGTTGTTTATTTTGAATGACTCCTTTATTAAAGAAATCTAATCCAAGAGTACCCTTAGAGAGCATTTTGTGTAACAGGATATTAAATTAGTCTCATCACAGGCTTACACAAAGTTACCTTTAACCATAGCCTAAATGTACAGATGTATTCAGAGCTCTCATACATATAGGAATACATTGGTATTGTTTCACACTCCTCTAAGCAGTAGAATGTTCCAGGGGCTCTTCTTTATAGGTTAATGCCTTAGAGAAAAGAAGTTACTGGAGACCAGCAAAAACCTGTCCCTTTTGCTGGCTTCTTTTCAACCGTTACTCTCTTATTATCATCAAACCTGGTGGGCAAAGCAATGGACAAGTTCCTTTAAGGAAATATCTTCCAGCATTCACTTCCTAATCAAGAAACATCTTTATGTATTCATTTAAAAGCAACTTAGAGATAAGGTAGCAACTTGGAGAGGTGATCCTGCTGTTGAAGTGTCACTGATGTGCCAAGCAAATCTATTTTTCTTTTTTCAACAATATTGGAAAAGCCAGTGGATGTTTTTAGTTGATGCCTGGAAGCAGTAATCAGTTAGATTAAGGCCAACAAACTGAAGCTCAGTATAGGTAAGAATGAGTTGTCACATAAGAGTTGACTGTGAAGAGATTGAGAAGGATTGCCACAAATTGGGCAAGGGGGCAACAAATGTGGAAAATGAAGTTCAGTGTAGTAAATGCAGGGCTTTTTTTGTAGGAAAAAGCCCAGCATGAACTTATTTGCATATTAGGCCACATCCCATGACACCAAGCCAGCTAGAATTGCATTCCTGTGCATTCCTGCTAAAAAAAAACCCTGAGTAAATGTAAGGTGATGCACATTGGAACAAAAAATCCCAGATTCAAGTATATACTAATAAGGGAAAGAAACCCAAATTCAAGTATATGCTAATAAGGGAAAGAAACCTTGAGGTTGTAGTGGATAGTTTAATGAAAGTGTCAACCCAATGTGCCACAGTAGTGAAAAAGGCAAACTCTATGCTGGGAATTCTTAGGAAATGGACTAAAAATAAAACAGCCAGCATTATAATGTCCCCATATAGATCTATGGTGAAACCTCATTTGGAATACCATGAGCAGTTCTGGTCACCGCATTTCAAAAAGTGCATTGCAGAGCTGGAAAAAGGACAGAAAATGAAAACCAAATGATTAAGGGATCAAATCACCTTTTCTGTGAGGAAAGGCTGAAGAATGTGACTTTTCAGTTTAGAAAGAGATGATAGGAGGGGGGAATGATAAAGGTTCATCAAATTATGCACAGGATAGAGACAGTGAACAAATAAATATTCTTCTCCCTCTCCCAAAATACTAAAAGTTGAGGGCAGTGTTCCCTCTAAGCTGAGTTAGTGTGAGCTAGGTCATAGATTTTTAGCCTCCAGCTCACAGTTTTCTCTTAGCTCAGAAGGGATGGCCTCAGAGCAAACTAATTTATGCAGCAGCCAAATTGCTCACTCACAACTTTAATGCCAGTAGCTTTAAAGTAGCTCACAAGATTCCACAGCTTAGAGAGTGCATTGGTTGAGGGCATCCAATGAAACTGATGGGCAGTATATTCAGGACAGAACACAGGGAACACTTCTTTACTCAAGTTATTAAAATGTGGACTTTGCTGCCAGAAGATGTAGTGATGGTCACAGGCATAGCCAGCTTTAAAAGGGTTTTGAAAGTTGGATTCATTAGGGATAGGTTTATCAGGAAGCCTCCAGATTCAGAAGCAGTAAATCTCTAATTCTGTGCTGAAGACAATGTCAAGGGAAGACCTCAACCTCTATGTTCTTATGTTGGGCCTCCAGAGGAACTGGTTGTTCAATGTGAGAAACAGCATGCTGGAATAGATAGGGAAGGGACCATGGCTCAGTGGTAAAACATCTGCTTAGCACGCAGAAGGCCCCCAGGTTCAATCCCTGGCATCATCAGGTAAAAGGATAATCAGTAGGTGATATACAAGACCTCTGCCTAAGACCCTGGAGATTCACTGCTGGTCTGAATAGAAAATATTGACCTTGATGGACCAAAAAGGTTGGATTCAGTATAAGGCAGTTTCATGGAATTTCATGTGCAACCACTGGTCTGATCCAGGAGGACCCTTCTTATGACACTAAGGGTGATTCCACATTAGCCTTTGCTCCGGCTCCGACACTGTTTCCCCCGGGGCAGATGTTGGTTTCCGCACATTTTGACCCGGGGCGGCAGTTTGACCTGCCTCCGAAGTGGTGCTGCCCCGGATTAAGGAGGTCGGCAAAATACCAGATCTTTTTTTTGCTATGGTTCCGAGGCTCAGAATTTTATGTGCGGAACTCGAGCCAGTGCACTGTCAAACGTCTTGCATCAGTAGAACACACCCACATAACTCCACGCCCATGATTCCGCCCAGTTATTTCGTCATACTTCCGCAATTCTACTCCCTTGAAAATTATGCAATATTTTCCTGAAATGGATTAATTTTTTAAAAAAACAACTCATTTCGCATTACAACACGAAAACAATATAACGATGTAACACTATTTTCTTTTTCCGAATGCATCCCTTACTTGCACCCGCCCCCTTCTTTACTATATTCCACGTGAATTTGATAATGTGCCATTGCATTGTGATTACATTCTTCCCCCCTCCGAAAAAAATCAATCCTGACTGCTATATTTTTTTCCAAATAAGATCGTTGCAATGCAACTAGATAAAAAGTGATGTTGCATGCACGACTTTAAACATGCATGATTGCCACCTTTATCGATCCCCCCCCCCCCATGGCCTCAAACGGGAGTGGAAATTTGATTATGTTTACAGCTTTATATTTTTGATAGGTTGGGGAAACTTTCCCCCTTAACCCCTCTGCATATTTCTCCCCCCCCTTCACACATCTGTTTGTAATTTGTTATAGGTTTTAACGGAAAACTGTGTGCTTAACATTCAGCATGTGTGGATAAAAACGGTGGATCGCTGACTCAGATTTCATGGTGCTTAACCTGCCAATGGTAGGGCGAAAGGAAAACACGTGACTTTGCCAGTATTATGCCTCTGGCATTACATTGTAATGCAAACAAAGACATTACATTGTAACGCAAACACGCATGCGTGTAAAAAAAAAGGGAAACGTATGAGGGAGGGGGAACTCCGGGAGCAGCGGCAATGCGGAATCAGAAAACATGGAACAGATTGGGAATTGAATCCGGGGGAAATCCTCTAATGCGGAATCGGGAAGTCTGGCCCACATGGAACAACCCCGGAGCGAAAGGAGGGCAAATGCAGAATCAGCCTAAATCTAATCAGGGATTGAGGAGTCAACCTGTTTTGGACTTCCCCTAAAATAGTGTTTCATTTTGTGGGAGTGCTATTAGATCTGAGCTTACAGACAGAGACCTTATTAATTTCTTTAGCCAGCTAACCTTTATTGGTCTGTATACTCCAAACAAAAATTAAGGGCAACAAAATCCAAATCTGACCTCATGGGTTTTGTTTGCCACCTTTGACCTCTACTTCATTACCAAGGTTTATGATAAATTGCACTACCACTGGACAATCAAAGAAGTCCTGAATAGTATTTTACACTTTCTTAAGATACAGTTTAACACTTAGATCCTATTGTGTGATGATAGAAACTGTTTCATAGACTAATTCCATCACACACTATCTCAAGCAGAGGATTTAATTACTGCACACCAAACTCATAGATGCACAAGTCTGACAGTTGTTTCCACTACTAGGGCATAGCTGTGAAATATGTGAAATATGAATAGATGAAAATAGTGAACTTTTACTGCTGAGCAGATAAAAGGTCCCATTATGGGAAGGGCTTCCAGATTATAGGTGGTTGTTTCCAGGCATATTTAAGCCCTTGTATCTCTTTTACTAGATATTAAGTACTGATAGAAAATGTTTATTAAACAGGAAGCACATAGACATTTTTAACATTTTCAGAGAAAACATTTGCACAGCGGCTGTTTGTACTCTTGATTAATCACTATAATGCACAACTAGAATTGAGGGGGGAGTCTTCTGGGAAACACAGGTGGCACTTCTGGTGGAAACATTTACACTCACCAAGAATGCCCAGTCCTTCATCACTGTCAGTGATATGGCTGAGCAATGAATCAGAACAGGGTTTTGCCCATGTGGATGAAAGAGATTATATGTGTTAGGTGAGTGATTCCTATAGAAAATGTTCTGCACCCTAAAGATACCCCAGAAGCCTGCATGGAAGGCAGAAGTGAAAGGACGAATCCAGAGAAGTATGCAGCACTCTTACCAGTTTGGAGTAATGGTTAAGTTTGTGGACTCTTATCTGGGAGAACCAGGTTTGATTCCCCACTCCTCCACTTGCAGCTGATAGAATGGTCTTGAGTCAGTCATAGCTCTCGCAGAGCTGTCCTTGAAAGGGCAGCTTCTGTAAGAGCTCTCTCAGCCCCACCTACGTCACAGGGTTGTGGGGGAGGAAGGTAAAGGAGATTGTAAGCCGCTCTGAGACTCTGAGATTCAGAGTGTAGGGTGGGGTATAAGTCCAATGCCATCTTCTTCTTCCAGTACTTCTTTACTTTTAGCTGAATGGCAGTGAGAAAAGAGGAAGAAAGAGGAAGGGTGTGATTCAAATGGACTGAACAAAGACGGCAAACAGCAAATCCCCTTTTCCATTTCAGCAGATGCCACTTTATGAAGAATTCAAAATACAAGTGGCCATGAGTAAGGAAATGTGCACTTCTGTACATTCACATTTACTTTCTGATAATTAAAATTACCTGTAGCATATGGCCATTGACAAGTTTTGCCACCACAGCCTTTGCCCCTGTGCTCACTACCTCTCTCTCTCCTGAGTACTATGGGTTGGATCCTCTGCATCATCAACATAAGGTGTTAGCAAGAAATAAACTTTCCTGGTTTTCTATAGCAGTCCTGTGTGAACTCTGAAACGGGAACGCACATGAAGGAAAAGCTGCTAACATCGCCAACTGCAACGAGGTGTGCAAAACTGTATCTTTTGCATTGTCTACCAACCTTGGTATTTTCTGCCTCCTCCTCTTCCCCACTGCAGTCACCCATGTCATAAGGCTTTTTGTCTATCCTGGAGAAGATGTGAAAGATCTATCAGCAGTGCCTTGCACTGTTGATTCACATCCCTATATCCATTGCTTCAGAAGAAGAGGGGAGAGAAGGAGAAAGAGATTTATAAGAGCAGAAGGAGATTCCATCTTTCTCTTACTTGTATAGTGCTTGTATAGTACTGAGTGGAATGAGAATGCAGACTGCCTCCCATGCCCCACCAGTGGCCAGGGAGGACCTGGCAACCCTAATCATATTTGTATGCTCTTTGGTTTCATTTCAGTCTTCTAAAGCTGCTTAAAGGAGTTGGAGAGAAACTGGAAAAATTCTTACTTTTGTTTTGGAGTTCACTAGGACTCAATAGGACTCGACCCTGGAACATAGGAAACATTGGCTGGGTCCAGACCAGCAGCTTCAGGTGCATGGGAGGTGTCTCAAATTGGGCCAATTGAAAATGGAGTGGCTGAATCCCTATCAGACACTCCCATCAAGTTGCCTGTTTCCCTCATGGGAAGTGCTTTGTCATGGTCAGATGGCTGTTGCGCACCATCCCCTTGGCATGGTTTGGGTTTCTTCTGGTTCACACCACCAATCTGCCTCACTTGCATGTTCCCGCATTCAGATGCCCGGAAAAACAGATGGCATGCAGCAGAAGGATTTGCTACCACTTTGTGAGCCACCTCAGAGATGCCAGGGGATGGGGTGAGTATGGGAGTGAGACAGGAGGCAGATGTGCACATTTCAACTTGATTTTTTAATCTGCCTGCGAGCCATACCTGGCATTAAAATGCTAGTCTGGACCCAGCCACTGTGATGCAAAAGCATTTTATTCATGTTTTCCATTAATATTAGAGTGAAATACTGAAGGATATGCACTTCATCCAAGGAACCCAGTTCATGCAGCCCAAGCAAAACACTCGCCTTAGTTGTTCACTGCAAGGTGGGACTACTGGGGTAGATGAAACTATCCTCCAGGAAGCCTTTCTTCAGCCTACAGAAACTACCTCCAACATAAGTGGCTCTTCCTCCATGGAAGTTATTGTACTTGTTATATTAATTATATTAAAGAATGAATGCAAATTGAGTGCATTTTGATTAACTATTATGTGATTGGAAAGCTTTTATATGAAAAGCATAGATGAAAATGGGGGCATGGCATTGGCACGACTGCCGGTAGACATGTAAAAGCCGAGCTCTCCTCCCGGACCCCCCTATTTCTGCTGAGAAGACTTGGTCTTCAATAATTTAGCATCAAAAGAACATGAGAAAGTTGAATGGTACATCTCAGAAAGCAACAAAACTGAATACTTTAACCCTGAACAACTTTGTGCAATCCAAAGGACAATTGTGGTCTTCCCCAGCAAATTCAAGTGCTCCCAACATGGCCACTGGATCTTCTAATGCACACTCACCTGGAGCGCTGCTTACCGTGAGCGAGTTTCACAACTCTCTCAACTCTTTTAAGAAGGAAATTTTTGATCACATACAAGATATCTTTAAGCCACTTGCTGATCAACTTGAATCGATTCAGACTACACTGAAGGACATCACAACAATGGCAGACGCAGCATTGGAAGCCACTGAAACACAGACCAGTGAAATTAAAAAACTCAATGCACATGAATGGTGGGTGAAAGATCATATTTTGATACTGGACAATAAATCACGAGAATGGAACATCAAGAGTCACGGGTTTGAGGACTGGGAGGAAGGTACTGTTTCCCTTATTTCTTTTCTTACCACCTGGCTTGCCGCTATTCTCTCCACCTCTTTGGATCAAACTATCAGCTTTTGAAAAACTTCTGTACACTGATGCTATTCCAATAAAAGGTCTAGTGTCAATTCTGTACACACTACTTAGTAAGTCATGTTCACCAGACCTCTTACCATACCAAAAGGCATAGCATCAGGACATGCAAAACAAATTTTCAGAGGACCAGTGGAATGGAATATGGTCATCTCCCTCTTTGACATCTAAATCACTTAACATCCAATTTCAAGAATTTAAACTGCTTTCACGCTGGTATCTTCCCCCAGTTCGCTTGAAGAAGAAGAAGATATTGGATTTATATCCCGCCCTCCACTCCGAAGAGTCTCAGAGCAGCTCACAATCTCCTTTACCTTCCTCCCCCACAACAGACACCCTGTGAGGTAGGTGGGGCTGGAGAGGGCTCTCACAGCAGCTGCCCTTTCAAGGACAACCTCTGCCAGAGCTATGGCTGACCCAACGCCATGCTAGCAGGTGCAAGTGGAGGAGTGGAGAATCAAACCTAGTTCTCCCAGATAAGAGTCCGCACACTTAACCACTATACCAAACTGTTGCACATATCCTTGTCAATGTCTCCTCTTTGTTTCAAATGATGTAGAACCCGAGCTACACACCTCCATAGTTGGTGGCTCTGTCCCGTTATTAAGAAATTTTGGCTCTCATTCTCTTCTACAATTTGTAACACCATGGGCCTCTACTTACCATTCACCTTATACTCATTTATATTAAACTATTGGGAAGATGCACATTTTCCAAAAACAAGACATATGTTGATCTCCTTAAGGCTTATTGCTGCAAAATTAGCCATAGCCATAAAATGGAGATCGTATGAACTGTCTTCTCTTAATACATGGTTTAACAAGCTATGGGAATATTTTATTTTAGAAAAAATTACTGAGGCTAAGAAACAATATCAAAATCCCAATTATACTTTTTTTCATTTTCTGATATCTGGTCGCCATACCTGACTTGGAAATTTAAATCCACAGTTAATCCATCCTCTCTTTCAGTGCAGGATTGTATCGCACTAATTGCAGTGTTATAGTCTCTCTTCCCTCCCCCCTTTTTTCTTTTTTTCCTTTTCCCTCTCTTCTGCTTTTCTTCTCCCTTTCTTCTTCTCCCTCCTCTCTCTTCTCCTTTCTTCTTCTCTCTTTCTCTCTATTACATATTTATCTAGTTTTCCAGCATGAGATTTCTCATTCCCTTTACATTGTCTGCTCCCCCTTTTAGTATTCCCACCTATTGATTATCCCCTAGCCAGCACCAAATAACCTGAAGTTGTGTATATAGAAAATTTGACTTTTTTTTGCATGCTAAATCTTCATTTGATGTAATGTTTATTACACTACCGTGCTAATACTTTTTGTTTTCTTGTAATTTCCAAGCTTTGTATGACAAATCTAACATTAATAAAGCTTTACTTATTAAAATGGCCCAAGGGTGGGTTCAGGAGACATTATATCGACTCCTGAATAACTATGTTGTCCCAACTCATTTGGGAGGATGTTGGAGACAAAATCTCTCAAATCAAAATTGGTTCTTCCAGACATACTTTAACCAATTATCTGTTCCAGAATTTAAACAATGGTGGTGGGCAGATTGGGAGAGACAGGCAGTCTGCTGGCAGTGTCCACTGAGGGAAGAATTTAGCTGGTAGGCTGCCAGTTGCTGACCAGTTATAAAGAAATGCAATAATGGTACTGAGCAAGGAAGAGAAAAATTCAAACTTGTATACCAGTAAGGAAGAACAATGAATCAGAACAGCCCACTAAGCAAAACAGTTATGAAATAATGAAGCTGAAAGTTCTTTAAAGACTTTAGTGAACCCTCCCTGCAGAACACACATTTATTCCTAAACTTAACCTATTCATGATTGTTGGCCTCCATCACTTGCCACTGAACTGATGGCACAGAATAATAAAAAAAATGCATCCTTGGATACTAATTTGGCTAATGCACTGGAAATTCAGCATGGTCGTAAATGGAAAATATTCAAGTAAAAACTAAGCATGACAGGAGTCAGTGTTAGGCTCTAGCACTGAAATATTTACACAAATGTAATTTATGCAGTGGAATGGAAAGCCAAGATTTCCAAGTTTACAGATAACACTTAATTCAGTCTGCTTCGCAAATAAAGATACACCACATGACAAGTAAGGGAGATTCAGAAGAAATGAAAGGTTGAACTGACAATTGGTAGTCTGAACTGAAAAAAACAACGCAGCATCTTTGCCAATGTTATTTTTTGATTAGTCATAACTTAGATAACCTTCAGATAACTAAATAACTTTTAAAATTAATATGTCCCCACACCATCAATGAAGACACAAGACACTACCATTTGAATAAATCTAGTATTCATTTATGGCTGTGCTGCATCATAACATTTCTTAATTTCTTTAGGTATGGATGGCTGCTAGAAGGTAGCTGCTGGGTAACAGCATTGCTGCTGGCTTTGCTTATTCTACCCCAAACATGAAGCAGACATGTTAAACCTCACCTCCTTCCCCACCTGTTGCAAGTAACATCGGCTGGATTCAGACAGCCAATTTGAGTCGACATAGGCACTTCCCCCCGGCAGATCAAAAAGTCAAGATCAGACATGCACAGCTGTTACCTGTTCCACCATCACACTCACCCCATTCTCTGACATCTCTGAGACACCTAAATTAGCTGCCAGTTGAGAAGTTGCTGGCATAAATTGGGAGGGGTTGCAAATACAGAAGAAGACAGAAACAGGATACAGGATGACCTTGACAGGCTGGAAAACTGTGCTAAAACCAATAAAATGAATTTTAATGTAAAGTTCTGCAATTCGGTAGGAAAAATCCCATGTGTGGTTATAGGATGGGAGAGACTTGTCTAGCAGTAGTATGTGCAAAAAGGATCTAAGTGGATCATACGCTGAACATGAGTCAACAGTGTGATGTGGTGGCTAAAAAGGCAAATGCAATTTTGGGCTGTATCAACAGAAGTATAGTGTCCAGATCACGTGATGTGATGGTATCGTTTTACTCTGCTCTGGTAAGACCTCACCTGGAGTATTGTGTTCAGTTTGGGGCACCACATTTTAAGAAGGATATAGACAAGCTGGAACGGGTCCAGAGGAGGGCGACAAAGATGGTGAGGGGTCTGGAGACCAAGTCCTATGAGGAAAGGTTGAAGGAGTTGAGTATGTTTAGCCTGGAAAGGAGGCAGCTGAGAGGTGATATGATCACCATCTTCAAGTACTTGAAGGGCTGTCATATAGAGGATGGAGTGAAATGGTTTTCTGTGGCCCCAGAAGGTAGGGCCAGAACCAATGGGTTGAAATTAAATCAAAAGAGTTTCCAGCTCAACCTTAGGAAGAACTTCCTGTCCATTAGAGCGATTCCTCAGTGGAACAGGCTTCCTCGGGATGGAGGTGGTGGGCTCTCCTTCCTTGGAGGTTTTTAAACAAGAGGCTAGATGGCCATCTGACAGCGATGAAGATCCTGTGAATTTGGGGTAGGTATTTGTGGGTTTCCTGCATTGTGCAGGGGGTTGGACTAGATGAACCTGGAGGTCCCTTCCAACTCTATGATTCTATGCTTCTAAGTGGTAGCAAAAACTTCCGCTGTACTCCTCCCACATTTTTTGGTGTCTGACAATGGGAGTGTGCAAACAAGGTGGATTGGCGGTGTGAATCCGCCAATCTGCTCTAAATGCCCACTGGTATTTAAAAAAAAAAAAAAAAAACCAACACTGCCACACATTCCTGGTGAGATATACAGGTGACTTGCACAGGAGTGTGTGATTGGGATTTGTCCACTCCATTTTGAAGTGGCAGGATTTGTGATGCCTCCTCTTGTGCATGGAACTGCCTGTCTGTATCCAGTGTAAGAGAGTTATCCTAAGCAGGTCTACTCTGAATACTATTATGGTCTATTCAATATGGTTTACTCACAGGAAACTACCCTTAGGATTGCTCTGTAAGGAACTTAGCATCAAGGGAGCCCCACTCCAACCCAATCTGCTGTCTAACCAAAGATGGCTGGTTTGGAAACCACTCTTCATCACTGGATACCTTCAACTTCTTCCTGATTAACCCTGCCTATGCTGTAGTTACCTGCACTCTTCCTGCTGAACTCTAATTATGAGTCAGTCAAGACTAAGACTAGCATCAAAGTATTTTATTACAGCAGGAATGTGGAACAGCCTACCTTATGCAAAGTGCCATAGCTCAATAATTTTCAGGTATAAGGCAGAATAACATTTCTTGTTTCGTTTCTGACTTCATTTCAAGGTGCTGATTGATATTCTTTGTGGCCTGGGACCCAAATATCTACAGGTCCACCTTCCTGTTTTGTATTGTTGTGTCGATTCCATTAATCCCCTGCAGACAAACGTGATCTGTTATAGCCTGTGCCAGGCTTTCAAGGGTGTTTCTCCTACCTGGAAGAACTGTTTACCAGAATAAGTTAGGAAAAACTGCATGCTTCTGTCTTTTCACAAGCACAACATTTACAAGTGTCTTTTTGTAAAATGGCTTGCTGCTTCTAATATCATTTTGGCTTGGCAAAGAATCAGCACATGATGATATGCATGTGGATGAGATAGATTAGAAGTTATATATTTTTTTTGCTGTAGATTATTGTTTTTATCTGTTTTAAATATTTTGTAAACCCCCTTTTGGGAAAATTGGGGCCATTTTCCTATGTTGTTGGGTTTTTTGCAGATGTTCATCCTATTTGGTGTATTTCCTTGAATTTACCAATGCATAAAAGGAAATCATGTCTCTTTTTTTACACAAAGTATGCAGAACTTTATGTAGCTATTTAAAACCAGGGGAAATATCTTCAGTCTCTGACAGGGCTGAGTCAGCCGCTGCACTTAAGCTGTCTAACTGGACAAACCCACTAAATAAAGGAAAAGTTTCCTGTTCGGACCTTTAATCTTTGCCTGGCCATTCTGTTCCTCACCTTTATTCAACAAATTCGTATGATAAATAGTTACCTGTGTTGAACAGCTGGGTGAAGTATTCCAAATGTAAAACTAATAAGTAAAGTGAACCTTCACCCCAAAATAGGAAGGAATCTGACTGGAATGCCTTATTGACACAGAATATTCTATGTGCACCCCACTTCGAACAATCACCTCTTTTAAGCCTTTACTTTATCTCACTGTACATTTACTTCATGACCCAAGTGTGTGTGTGTGGGGGGACGGGAATTCTGTTTGCCCCTCACTCAGAATGAAGAGGCTGACACATTGTTGGATGAAAACCAGGCCGCTTTATTGGAACATAATTTGAACGAACTAGAATGGCAAGAGGTCTAGGCTTAACAGGACAAGCCCTGGGGTCAAACCCAGGACCCTGCCTTGTCCTGGGAGGGCGAGCCACCCTGCCCCCAGCACGAGCCCTATATTATCTGGCTGGTGCTGAGCGGCCAGGCCCCAAGTCCACCTCATCCTAGGCTGACATCCCTCCCTCAGGAAGGATCCGCCCCGACGAGGCTTTGTCGTGATCTGCACTCCCAGCATTGAGCTGTAAAGACGATCTGCCGTTCGTACAGGCCACCTGCACCAACTGGTGCAGAGCCATAGGTGCTCCCCTGAAAGACTGTAGCCAATACCTCATCCTGCCACCGCCAATGCCAAGCCTCTGCTTAGGCACTAGCGCCCCACCGGGTGGCCCAGAGCTGCCCGCAACCCCCTCCTAAGCTCGTCCAAAAAGGCCCGGTTTCCCAATTTGGATAAATGAACCCCATCCAACCTATACAGGTCGGCATTCTCAACCTAAATGGATGGATGGGAAAGGAATATACCCAAGCCCCCTTCCATGGCCTTCTGCAAGGCCCTGTTGGCCTTGCGTCTGGCACGTTCTATCCCCCCGGGATGCAGGGCAGACCGCCAGACCCTATGTGGCAAAATTGCCAACCATACCAAAAGACCCCTGGCCATCTCCTCTTAATGGCTCTCAGATCCTCCTGTGCCTGCAAGGAAAGGGCCTTCCCTTTCATGAACCCGAGGTCATTACCACCCAAGTGGATGACCAAGATGTCCAGGGAAGGCGCCCTCCTCCCATGGAACAACAGTGGCATGATCCCTGGCCAACACAAACCACGGCGACCAAGCCATTCAACTGTCACCCACTCACTGAGACCCAGCTGTGAACCAACAGGCGATCTCCTGGCCTTGTGGGCTGCCAGAACACCATACTGTGCCTGCAGATGAGGATTCGACGCCTCTCACTACAAGCCACAGCACCTGAAAAACAGAAAAAGGGTCACAACCCAAAATAAACATGCCAACGGGCAACTACTGCAACATACCCCCCCACCCGAACTCACTGAAAAACCAATGGGCGCACGTATGACCTATAAGCGGCTGACCGCCATCGGCCCATTTGCTGTATATCAGGGGGATAACCCATTGCTGTAGCCGTGGATGCGGCCCCAATTCGAAATGAATGCATTCCAAATTTGACACCCCCTAAACCCAACTCCGCCAGCGCCTTACCTGTCACTGCCCAAAATTGGTATTTAGTAAGGGGGATGCCATCGCTATGATAAAATAAAGGGCCATCGTCCTCACCCCTGAGCGATATATACTGCTTGAGGGTCTTAACGGGACACAGATCAGCTAATGCACATTGGCCGATCACAAAAGCCACCCTGAGCCTGCCTTTGGCGGGGGAGGGCGGGATACAAAAATAAATTTACCTTACCGATCATAATGACCGAGCCCTTCTGATGCTGATCTGTTTTTGACTGCCTTACTGTTAGCCTAACCTGTTCTCCCACAAATTTAACATCGCTGGCACACAGTGCCCGGTCAGAAGTGTCTGACTTCGAGTGCACCACCAACTCACTGACCCGAAGTGTGCCGAAGAAGGCGACTAAAGAGGCAGTGTGAAAAAGAGAGGCCTCAAAGGAAGAGGAACATGCCTCAGGCCAAACCCTATGCAGCCCTTTCAGCACAGACGGGGATCTTGGTTGCTGTGCATCTGCCCTCAGCCCCCATTCTCTAGCCTAGCCCTCGATCATCTTCCAAAGCCTAAAATCGCCAGTGCCCTCCGGAAGGCCCTGCACTTTACTAACAAAAGCCAAGGCCACCAATTGATACTTAATAGACTTAAGTCCTAACCCCCTATCCTTCTGGTGGATGCAGAATTGTATAATGTGAGCCACTGGGACCGGCCAGCTGTCCGGAAGCCCCACCGAGCTACGAAAAACCCGGAACTGCAAAGCAGCCCTTTCATAGGCTTTACAGGTACTTGGCGCCAAGGCTAGATGTATTGCCCTACCAGCTTCCGCTTCCCAAGCTGCCAAAGATCCAGAGGCATTCGTGCTGGTCGCGGGTCTACTTCCGGAGCAAGCTGGTAAAAACGCTCCATCTGTTGACGAGATAGAGCGTCCGCCACGCCATTGCAAACTCCCGGGACGTGCCATGCCAAAAATAGAATGTTCAACCGTAAACAACGCAACGTAAATGACCTAACCAAGTTCATAACCACTGCTGATTTTGATGACAAGGAATTGACAACATGTACTACCGCCATATTGTCACACCAAAAGTGAACTGTGTGATTAGCCAACTGCTCTCCCCAAAGCCAAACAGCTACTAAAATGGGGAAAAACTCCAAAAAAGTGAGGTCCCTATATATCCCGCTGTCTGACCACTCAGCAGGCCATTGTTCCGCGCACCAATGCCCCATAAAATATACTCCAAAACCGGTGGATCCCGCCACATCCGAAGATATCTGGAGCTCTGCTTCTATCTTCAAATCATCCCGCCAGAATGAAATTCCATTAAAGGAATCCAAGAACTCCTCCCATACCTCTAGATCCAACTGTATGCCTGCAGTCATTCGAACTCTGTGGTGAGGGAGCCACAGGGACCCCATGGCGTCACATAGGTGTCTCAAGAAGGCCCTGCCGGGAGCTACAACTTTGCAAGCAAAGTTGAGATGCCCCACCAACTGCTGAAGCTCAAGCAGTGACACCTTACGCTGTCTTTTAAGGTAGGCTAATCGGGCCCTGCCACTTTATCCTCCGGCAGACGGGAGGCTTGCTGCATGGTATCTAATTCAATACCTAAAAAAGTCAGCACTGAGCTGGGGCCCTCTGTCTTCTCATGGGCCAATGGTACCCCCAGGCTCCTGAGCAAGGTCCACAAATGACCACAGTAACCAGGCACATTGTCCGGACCCAGCAGGCCCCACGAAAAGGTAATCATTCAGGTTCCCCTTTGGCAGGGGAGGGCGGGATATAAGAATAAATATTATTATTATTATTATTATTATTATTATTATTATTATTATTATTATTATTATTATTATTATTGGCAGAAGGCGAAACGCAGACTTAATGTCGCATTTCGCCATTTTCGCTCCCACACCACAACCCCGAACCATTTTGACAGCTTGGTCAAAAGAGGTGTACCTTACCGAACAGAGAACTTCCGGAATGAAATTGTTCACTGACCCGCCTCTGGGGTAGGACAAATGATGAATCAAACGGTATTCCACTGGCACTTTCTTAGGCACCACCCTTAAGGGGTACCCATAACATGGGCACTGGCGGGGTATCAAAAGGTCCGAGGACCCTTCCCTCTGCACACTCCTTAGCTATTTTCGCCCTAACCACACGTTCCATCCCTATAACCGAACAAAGGTTAGGTGCCAAACAAGGGACCCTAGGTCCCATATATGGAATCCTAAATCCGTGAGTAAAACCATCCAACAGATATGCCCTGTCAGCCGACAGGGGGTAATGACACAACAACCGCCTAAGTACCTTCAGACAAATGGGACTAGGTCCCTTTCCCAGGCATCTGCTGATCACCCCCTCCCCCAGGGCATTTGGGGCCAGCCTTTGTTTTTGATTTACTGCAGGCTGAAAAGGCATGAGACCCCCCGCACAGTGGGCACTCGTGTTTGAATTTACAGGCCTTTCTGGAACACACGCCCTTGGACGTGAATTCCCTGCAAAGCAGCCGGGGTTGAACCAACTGGCCCGCTGCACAGCGGGCACCTGTGCTGCTCTGCTGCTTGTGTACCAGGTGCCCGCTATTGGCCCTGTCCCCTGTATTGGGCTTTGCCGGGGACATCAGCTGAAGCCAAAGCTGCTGTTTAATCTGGTCCCACTGGAGCCCGGGGTTAACTGCGGCCCTCATCTGAAAGGCCTCATCATATTGCAACCATGCCGCCCCTATGAAATCCATATATGTGCGGTGCACAATGTCACAATACTGAAACAACGCCGCGGCCCGTAAAGGCTGCGCCCTTGCTATTACCCCTGAGTAGATCAAGAAACCTGGCAACCAGTTGGACCAGGTCCTATCCACCTTTTTACGTTTTAGCTTCTCTTTCTCTTTTTCATCCAGGTCCTCTTTATCCTTCTTTTCAACCTCTCTAAGGAGAAGGCTGAACACATCCACATATTCGCCCCTCAAAATCTTATCCCGGGTTGCTGCCATCAGGTGATCGCCCAAGGGCAATGCAGTGTCGCCATATGGAAGAACGTGGAAGAGGATGGACCCATAAGGATTGGGAGGATAATGCCACATACCCCACTGGTAACCAGGCCATCCTCCCTGCTGCGACAACTGCTGCTGTCCTCCCCACGGCAGCACGCCCGGCACTGCCGCTGAAACAGCGGCGCCCTACGATGATGCCGTGGCAGCTCCTTGTACAGGGGGACCTTGATATTGGGGTGCTGCATAAGGCGCACCCCAAGCCCAGGAGGGTTCAGGCTGCACCTGCTGCCCAAAAGACCCCGTCTGGCCTGGCGATGTAACTGTTAGGCCCGCCACACTATGAAGCCCCCACTTAATTGAACAGGACCCCAGGGCCAGGTTGGCAATTAAGGTTGCAATGGGGACTTACCCACTACCCCCAAGGGGCCAGCGGCCACTGCCACAGCCGGTGCTGGCTGCACTGCTTTCCCCACTGTTCCATGGGTCATGGGCTCACCGCTGGGTACCTCTACTGCATCTGCGTCATCTCCTGGTCCGGCTCCTGCTGCATGTCCGCACCAACAGCCCCGCCCTGCAAAGCATAAAGGCGAGCCAGAACCTCCTTTTCAAAAGTTAACCTAGATGACCGCCCAGATGCCCTGAGACGCCCCTCCCAAATGGGGGCCCCGGCGGCACCCATCTGCTGCTCCAGGGCATCCAGTTGGCCGATAATGGCCTGCCTAAGCTGAGCCTCCTCACCCGAGGGACCACGGGAACTGGGTTGCTGAGTACGCTTTTTCGCAGGCTGCTTCCCTTTGGAAGGGCCCTGACCTTTCTTGGGCGCCAATACCCACTTTCCTATAACCTCCCCAAAAGCTGCCAAAATAGAGGGGGGGGGGGCGACCCACAACACTACCTTAACCACACTGGGTGACAAAAACCCCTTAGGAGCTAGCACACACTAACTCAAAGGGAACCTTGGTCACCACTCACCCTAATTCAAGGCTAACTTATGGGAGGGGGGGCAGTGAGGCTTTTCTACTAGCCTCTTGAGGGGGATGAAAGAAGGGGGCAGTAAGGTGCCAGCACCCCCTTTAACTGCCCCTTTAACTGCCCCTTAACAACACCCCTGTAAAATGGAAGGAGGGGGAGGAAGGGGGGGTGAAGTGGGGGGGCCTCTGGCCTGAATACACCCCTTAACGCCTCCGACTACCGGCCCAACAACTCCCCTCTAGCCCCGCTTTCAAGGGCAGAGCCTAGATCGCCTGAAGCGCGCCGCTCCCGAATACCCCCGTCAACAAGAAAAACCGCTGCTGCACCGTCCAATCTACTGCCTCCTGGCCAGGGAATGCGAATCAGCCCCGCGCGTGCTGCCGTACCTCGCCCGTGCTCCCTGCCTCGGCCCACAACCCATCCCCGCAGCAAATGTGGCTCTCCTCGTAGAGAGCCGAAAAAGATCTGCGCAGCACAGGGCGGGGGCGGGGCTTTATAGCCCAGATGCCCCGCCCTGCTCCAATCCCCGGATAGCCAGGATAACGGCGCCAGCTCTCCCTCCTTCCGGGAGGGCAAACACGGCCCCCAGCTCGGAACAGGAGTTGCCTGTCCGGCTGGGAGGGGGCCGACATTCTTGAAGATTAAAGTTCAAGAATGGTTTGGGTATGTAGACACTTTAGAATGAAATGAATACTTTTTCAGATCATGAAGGCTGGGAGAAATATCTTTACCAAAGCAGTCTATTCTAGACAAACTTTGTTGCAGATGAACATTGCAGATGAACATTTTATTGTTGTCATAAATTGCTTTATTGATATAGTGTTATGATTTGTCTTTATTCTTTTTATTGTCTTTTGGGTTTAATTTTATAGTTGTGAGCCATCTTGAGCAAGTCTGGAGAGCTGGTATAGAAATGTTCTAAATCAATCAATCATTGAACTCATGGAGTGGAAGTAGGATTGTGCCCACTGCTCTTGCTACCTAATGCCACATGCTGGTAATTTTTTCAAACAGGCTACATGCATACAACTTCTACATATGCAGACCCTTGTCACAAGGATGGAGAAATGAGCTGAAGTCAAGGAGTGAGGCTAACAGGCATGATCCCACTCCTCTTTCCATGCATTAAATATCACAGATTTTATCACTTTGATGCAGGGCATTCTGGGAGCAAAGATCAGGGTACAGTTTGTTTCACTGATAGAGACTGCATACAAGAAGAGGAAGAATAAAGAAGAATGTATACAATGGTGGGAAGAAAGCAACAGCTCTAGGGTCTGTTGATACTTAAGATCAATTTAATCTGTTCAACAGGATTGTTCTAAGGTCAAAGTGTTGCTGGGATCTCCCTGGAAGACAACTTAGATATAAATCTAATGGGTAAGTTCAAAAGAAGAAAAACTCATTTCCCTGAAATGTTGCTATTTATTGAAATCTTGGTTTCCTTGAAATTCCTCAGTGTTTTGCCTGAGGGGGAGCCTCCACAGTTGTTTCATATTCATGTAAGCAAAACTTTGGTGGCAAATCCAGACAAAAGTATAGCAAGGTTGACAACACAGAGGACAAGTGATCCTGGTTTTTATTTTTAAATAGTGTTCTCAAACCACATTCAAAAGTTTTCTTGTCTCATACAGGATTATAGATCTGTGTTTTCCACAGGTTTCTTCCCAGCTGGCCATCTCAGGCTTTATTTAGACATCACTTTTAGCCAAAATTAAACCAAGATGCACCCAGACCAGCTTATTCTCATGGCTCATACACCCGTTTTCCCTCCCTTCTCACATAAATAATGCCTGCTTTACATGTGTTTACCTGTGATGTACAAATGAAGGTGGATTAGTTCCCCACCCTGACCAGAAATATTAGTGGAGAATTGGGTTGTGACAGGAAATGGACAGTGAGAACCTCAATTGTCATTGGTCCTAATAGGGGTGGCCAGCCATGTATTCTTTCGCCTCTTCTTTGGCTTTTGTCCAGTCCTGGAACCTTAAAGTGGAATAAGCCTCTTACTGATGGTGATTTCTCACTAGCATTGCTCCACCCCCAGGCTTCTGTTTCCCCCTGGCATAAGCGATCGATTTCTCACCAGTTGCTCCACGGGTGCATTTTGACACGTGGCTTTCTCCACTTCCCCTCATGGTTTCTTAATCCTTAAAAGACAGCATCACAAACCATGAGGCAAACTGGAGGGAGCCACACATCAACATGTGCCCACAGGGCAACTGGTGGGAAATCGTTTGCTTGTGCCTGGGGAAAACAGAAGCCTGGGCATGGAGCGATGCTACTAAGAAATTGTAAGTTATGTTGACTAATTTTCACTCCAGGAGGGTGGAGACTGAAGACTGATATATTGCTAAAAGAAAAAAGAATGGATGATCTGCAAAGTGTAAATTAACTCCAGTTAGCAATAGTTTCTTTGTTTCTATTTATCAGTCCTGCTGTATTTTCCTGGGCTGTAGAGTACTTTTTATCTGTTGATTAAATTGGAATAAAGTTATTTTTAGAAACCAAAGAATTTGATCTTTGGGAAAGAGGTGCTGCCTTGCAATAGAGACTCCAGGGGCCTTTCTGCACTAGACCTTTAAACCTGGTTCAACCCTGTCCCCAAAATGACATTCTACCCTACACATAAGTATATCCGTGTTTTTATCATGGATTTTTTTCCATTTCCACACGGGGATCCAGGGGTTGGCCTTACAGTGGCTTTCCTCTTTCCTTGAAGGTCGGGGACAAAGGGTCGCGATTGGGGGTGAGCTATCCCGGAGGCGCACGCTTGATTGCGGAGTGCCTCAGGGGGCTGTTCTCTCCCCGATGTTATTTAACATCTATATGCGTCCCCTTGCCCAGATCGCCCAAAGGTATGGGCTGGGTTGCCATCAGTATGCTGACGACACCCAGCTCTATCTGCTTATGGACGACTGAGTGGTCTGCGCCCCAGAAAATCTAGACCGGGTGCTACAGGCTGTGGCTGGGTGGTTCAGACTGAGCGGGCTAAGGCTAAATCCAGCGAAGACAGAGGTCCTTTGCTTGGGTCGTCGGGGTCCGGGGAGGGAAATCCCCCTGCCAGCTTTTGATGGTGCGCCGTTGATAGCGGCGAACAGGGTCAAAAGCTTGGGGGTACTATTGGAGCCCTCCTTAATGATGGAGGCTCAGATAGCAGCCACTGCCAAGTCCGCATTTTTTCATCTTAGACGGGCAAGGCAGCTGGCCCCCTTCCTGGAGCGCGACGATCTAGCAACAGTGATCCATGCCACGATCACCTCGAGGTTGGACTACTGCAATGCTCTCTACATGGGGCTGCCTTTGTGTCAAACTCGGAAGTTGCAGCTGGTGCAGAATGCCGCGGCCCGGCTGCTGTTGGGGCTCCCAAGAAGGGAGCACATCCGGCCGGGGCTCCAGGATCTGCACTGGTTGCCAATAACTTACTGAGTCCGGTACAAGGTGCTGGTTATTACCTTTAAAGCCCTATATGGCCTAGGACCTGCCTACCTGAAGGACCGTCTCTCCCCACATGTTCCCCAGAGAGTACTGAGATCGGGAACTCAAAATCTCCTCGTTATCCCCGGGCCAAAAGAAGCCCGCTTAAAATCTACCAGGGACAGGGCCTTCTCTGTTATGGCCCCTTCCTGGTGGAACCAGCTGCCGGAAGAGGTGAGGGCTCTGTGGGACCTTGCTCAGTTCCGCAGGGCCTGTAAGACAACCCTCTTCCGGCTGGCTTATAACTAACCGGCACAAGAAATTAAGTGTGGTTCTATTAGACTTCTGTTGCTCTTAATGTTTTAAATGTTTTAAATATTTTAATTGTATTAAATACCTAAACTCAATTTATGTGGGATTTTATGCTGTAAGCCGCCCTGAGCCACTTGGTGGGAAGGGCGGGATATAATAAATAAATTGAGGTCACACCAGTGTCACCCCACAGTTGTCCCAGGGTATATGGATACTGTAATAACCAGAGAGAAATGCAAGGTTAATGGCCATGAATCAAACTTAGAGAAAACCCAGGTCGAGGTCCAAATACAATAAGGGTCCAACTCATGATAACCCTTAGATTGCTCAAAAATTATGCACAGGTATTGACAGCCCTGGAAGGACAGCTCCACCTCTAGCTGAGAGACAGAAGCCCAGAAGGGAGGAGGTACAAGAAAGTGGGAAGGGGCTAGTTTGACCTCCTCTGTCATGTGCATGCACACCTAACTATCTATTATACTGGGTGGTTGTATTGGTACCATAGTTCTCATCCAGTTTGCACTAAAAGAGTTCAAACACTATAAAATTTCCCCATTCAAACACTATAAAAGTTCCCAACCCATAATTGTCAGGCAAAAGAGAGTGAGCTGCATGCCTGGGGTTAGGGGAAGAGATCTAGAACACACTCTTCTAAATCCATGGAAGTAAATTGGTTTAGGAAGGGTGTAACTGTTCAGGATTGTACTGTTAGCCAGGAATAATGCTACTCTTCTGCAACAGTGGGATGCCAGTTTTGCAACAGGTTTCCCACTACATTTCTTTAAAAGTGCTCATCACACCAGTAGTTTCAAGTTCAGCATAGTTTTCCTAGAATACATGGGGCCAGAAACATGAGTGAAAGTTTGATGTAACAGTATTACATATACCAGAAATCATAATCATCTTCATGTTTCTATATTTCCTATGCTGCCTTTTTACCAAAATGGTCAGCAATGGTGATACATGCACTCTTGTGAAACTGTAAACATTGTTTCATGGGATTTTTAAAAAGCTACATAGAGCTGTTTCATAAAAGTGTTGTATTCTGGGAATACCAGGCATGAGGGAGACAACTCTTTTATCAGTTAAGTGGACTGCATTGACGTATTCTCTTATGTCAGCTCCAAAGACCAAAGTGTGGTGTTCCTTGCAGTGAGGCAGCATCCTAGGAGAAAATGGGCTGGAGCTCATACCAGACACAAGTCTAATGCCTCTTTCAATATCTGTCCCTCCCTGCTGTGCTGACCAGGGCAAACATTTAACCCTAAGAGTCAGAGATCAACCCAAACCTGCCCTGGCTTGACCCATGTGTACAACAATGGCAGCATATTTTCAAAAGCCTTCCCCTCAACTACACATCTACAATGATAATTAACTGCCTGTTTTAAAGCCTCATTGAAATCCACACTGTGGTTAAGGAATGTCAAGCAAAGCAGCTGCTCTGAGGAATTTCAGACTTTGATTAGTATTTTACCCATTTCGTTTCTCTTTGTGTACAGCCATATTCTCATTATGCCATACTCAAATAGATTAACTGACCTAGAAAACACAGGCCCTGTTTGCACAGAGAACACTTTTGCTAAGAAGTGTTGCTGCTACCTCTAAAAGGTCCTAATTTGATGGAAGGATCACATTTCTCTGATTTTTAAGTATGTTAATGATTCATAAAGGATTCAAGATGACTATTAACTAGGGGTGCCAACCTCCAGGTGCTTGCTGGAGATCTCCTGGGATTACAAGTGATCTCTGGGAAACAGAGATCAGTTCACCTGGAGAAATTGGCCACTTTGGAAGGTGGACTCTATGGCATAATATCCCACTGAGGTCCCTCCTCCCCTCAAACTCTGCCCTCCTTAGGCTCCACCCCCAAAATATCTAGATATTTGTCTACCTAGAACTGGGAACCCTACTGTCTATTCCTATGTTTCTCAGTTTAGTACAGGGAGGTGTGGTAAATATGACTCTGACTGTATTCTGACACTTTGAGTAGACTGCTGCATAACTTTGCAAGTTTCCTGTCTGATTCCTCCAGTGCAGGGGTGGAGGCTGGAGCTGCAGCACCCTCCATGGCTCCCTTTTTTCCTGGCAGGGTCTTAGGAGGGACCCAGACAGTCCTGAAGGGGGGATACGGTTGTCAGCTTTAAGTTGGGAAATCCTGGAGATTTTGGGGGTGGATCCTAAGGATGGCAGGGTTTGAGAAGGGGAGGGACTTTAGTGGGGTATAATGCTGTAGAGTCCACCTTCCAAAGTGGCCGTTTTCTCCCATTAACTGATCTGTGTTTCCCAGAGATCAGTTGTAACTCCAGGACGTCTCGAGACAGCACCTGGAGGTTATGAATATAATAGGCTAACACACTATATACTAATTACAATATTTATTTCAGAACAATTAACAGTAGTCATAAGTCATATAAATAATAAAACGTAATGTTAGTTGTAAGCGTTGATGCTTGAATTTTTGCTGTTCACTATTAAAGGATTTGGATGGACAATATGCCTCTCTGAGAAAGATTCACTTAGAAACTATGTCACAGGTCAACAGTTTTCATTAGAGGCTTGAATATGTCCATTCCATCCAGAATTCAGTAACATCAACTTATAGGAATACATTGGAAGAGAAGATAGTATTTGAAATACTCTATTTGGACTTCAGAGGATCAGCACCAGCACTTTTATAGAGACTGGAAATTGGAATGCACTTGAAGGACTGCATCTTATTGTGATTGGAATGAACTATATGCATTTTATCTGAAAGAACTACCAACATTGCACTCTGCACTTTATTATTTATTTGACTCATGATGAATGTTGTTGATTGTTCTGATGTAATTAGTATATAGTGTGTTAACCTATTATATTCACAGGTTTTTTGCATGCGTGTCTGTTTTGCTATACTGCCTGAACCATGAATCTCTTGTCCTTGTAGCACCTGGAGGCAGGTTGCTTCTTTGCTTACCTTAGATTGGCTACCACTCATGTTCTCTATTCTCTATTCTAGAGAAGTTAGTCATAAAAAGTCACTGGTTTTGGATACTGTAGAGCAGGGGTCCCCAACCCCAGGGCCGGGGACCGGTACCTGGCCGTAGCCTGTTTGAAATGGGCCACACAGCCTTGCACCCCCATGCAGCCTCACTGCCCTCCCCCCGTGGTGCCTCCTCTCCCCCGCCTCTTTCCACCATTTTAAGGCCGGGGAAGGGAAGGAGGCAAGGCAGCGTTGCTTGCTGTGGCAGTTTCCCTGTCCATCAGCTGATCGGCGGGGGGGGGGGGCCGCCTGAGAGGTGCTTCATGGCCCCTTCCCTGGCCTTAAAATGGTAAAAACAGGGGAAGGAGGAGGTGGCAAGGCTGCGTGGATGACGGTGTCGATGGAGGAAGGAGGAAACAGGGGAGGAAAATGGGGGGAGGAGGCAGCGAGGCCGCGTGGGGGGGGCAAAGGAGGGAGGACGAAACAGGGGGAGGAAAACAGGAGGAGGCAGCGAGGCTGCACCAGGGCGAAGGAGGGAGGAGGAAATGCCATGCGGGGAGGCTGAATTGGGTGCCCCCACCCTGCTGGCCCTGGGGCCGTGGTCAGCAGGCCAGCCCTGGGGCCGGTCCCCAGGGCCAAAAAGGTTGGAGACCACTGCTGTAGAGGGTATGTTTCAAAGAACATAAATATAGAACACAAGTTTTACTCACCAACAGAGCTGGCTCTTGGGATAATAATAATAATTTTTAATTTATATCCCACCCTCCCTGCCGAAGCAGGCTCAGGGGTGGCTCACATAGTATAAAATGCAATATACAATAGTACAATAATAAAACAAAATAAAATAGCCGAATTTACAATTATTCATCAATTAAACATTAAAACATCAATAAAACCAAAATTTAAAACCAAAGATTAGTTTGGTGCTACAAATATAATATAGCTTTACTTAGCGATGGTACAATAATTCCACATTAAAAAGCCAGCTGGAAGAGGACGGTCTTGCAGGCCCGGCGGAACTGGTTAAGGTCCCGCAAGGCCCGTACCTCTTCTGGTAACTGGTTCCACCAGTTGGGAGCTGTGACCGAGAAGGCTCTCTCTCGTGTCATTTTCAATTTGGCCTCCTTTGCCCAGGGATTGTTAGCAGATTTTGCGAGCTGGAGCGCAGTACTCTCTGGGGAACATATGGGGAGAGACAGTCCCTAAGTAAGGCCGGTCCTTGGCCATATAGGGCTTTAAAGGTAGTAACCAGCACCTTGAAATGAATCCAGTACACAATTGGCAGCCAGTGCAGTTCCCACAGCCTAGGCTGTATATGCTCCCACTTAGGGAGTCCCATTAACAGTCTGGCCGCCACGTTCTGCACTAGCTGCAGTTTCTGGGTTTGGCACAAGGGCAGCCCCATGTAGAGGGCATTACAGTAGTATAGCCTTGAGGTGACCGTTGCATGGATCACTGTTGCCAGGTCATCGCGCTCCAGGATGGGAGCCAACTGCCTCGCCTGTCTCAAATGAAAATGGCGGATTTAGCAGTGGCTGCTATCTAGGCCTTCATTGACAAGGAAAGCTCCAGTAGCACCCCCAGGCTCTTGACCCTGTGCACTATTCTCAGTGGCGCACCATCAAAGACCGGTAGGGGAATTTCCCCTCCTAGGCTGCCACGGTTCAGGCACAGGATCTCTGTCTTCGCTGGATTCAACTTCAAGCTACTCTGCCTGAGCCAGCCTGCCACGGCTTGCAGCACCTGGTCCAGATTTTCTGGGACATTGCCAGGCCGGCTGTCCATCAGTAGATAGAGCTGGGTGTTATCAGCATACTGGTGGCAACCCAGCCCATACCTCCGGGCAATCTGGGCAAGGGGGCACATGTAGATGTTAAACAACATTGGGGAGAGCACTGCCCCCTGAGGCACCCTGCAATTAAGTGGGTATCTCTGGGACAGCTCTCCCCCAAAGCGCCACCCTTTGTCTGTTTGGGGGCATCACTGGGCACTCCCCCTCTTCCAAAGGAGCCGGGCCCTGGGCTCGCGTATCGCGCTCCTTGCAGGAGCGCAATACGTGAGCCTCGGCTTTCTCCACCCCATAGCCTCATGGGATGGGGAAAGCCAACAGATGGTTGAGTGGGGGGGAGAGCTTGCATACCGTGCTCTAGGAGCGCAATATGCAAGCCTCAGTTTTCCCCGCCCCAACTTTTCCCTGCCTCCCTGCCAGTTGGCTCCCTTTGAAGCAGGGGGCAGGAGGGTCACACGGAACGCTGGCGGAGAGTGTGCACAGCCCGCCGCCAACACCTCCACACAACAAAGATGCTCCCCGCCAGCTGGCTCCCTTTGAAGCAGGGGGAGGAGGGCCGCATGGAGCGCTGGCGGGGAGCACACACAGCCTGCTGTCTGTCTGCCTGCCCTTGGCGAGGCTTTGCAAGCCTCGTGGAGGAGGGTTTCCCCACTACAGACATCAGACTCCCAGAGTACCTCCCCAGGGACTACCCACATGGCTGCAGTTGGCTGTGCCTTCCTTGGACCAGCTACCCAGCCCTGGTGACATGATAACTGATGTCCATCCTGATGTCCAAGCTTTCCATCCTACCTGGGAAGGTGAAAGGGACAACCAAGCCTGGCAACTGGGACTTACTGCACAGCTGTGTGAGGGGGTACTGGTGGACTAGCTAAGGGAATGTGTGGGAATATGTGGCAGAGGAGAAAGGATGCTTTTGGGGAGGAGCAGAAAGGGTACCCCACAGCCAGGGAAGAGGGCAGTTAGCCAAGCCCCCCAGAAATCTGTAGATAGTTTGGGTGCCTGAGTGGGAAAGGAGAGAAGAAACCTCCCAGGCAGAGACTCAATCAATGCAGGAAGAAATGAGGTGCTTTTTGGAGGAGCAGAAAGGGGACCCCACAGCCAGGGAAAAGGGCAGTTAGCCAACCCCCCCAGAAATCTGTAGGTGGTTTGGGTGCCTGAGTGGGAGAAGAGAGAGAAAAAACCCCCCAGGCAGAGACTCAAGCAATGCAGGAAGAAACAGGGTGGAGGAGCAGAAAGGGGACCCCACAGCCAGCATGCAGAGAAAGGGCAGTTTTCACCCACAAAAGTGAACAGTCCACCCCCAAATCAAATCAAAAACATGTTTTAAATGAAAAAAAATCTATTCATGTTTTCTACTCCTCACAGCAAAGAAAAAGGCAGCGGCAGGGGTGGGTGGGAATGTAGCTCTGAATGCAAGGAAAGGAGAAAAAAGAGTGAGGTGATGCTTTTACTTTGACAGTTTGTATAGAGGCCAGGAGATTCAACAGGTTTCTCCACCCACCACAGTAATTCTCCCCCACCCCTCAGTCCACCAAAAGATATTCTTTCACGCGCAAGGAGAACAAGACTTGCAAAAACCAGATGTAAACAGAGGACAGGAATGCACCTCCAGTGATTATATACATTTTCCCCACCACCACTATCCTGAGGAAGTCAGATTGATGCCTGTCACTGGAAATCAGACTTGCCCGTCAGCTTCAAACTGTCACTATTGGTCCCTCGATGGCTGGAATATCCCACCCATGCCCACTTTTCAGCACGAAACTCCATGAGTGGAGTTTCTTTGCCAAGAGTGCTCAAGAAGTTCTGAACTGGGCAGAAAGTTCAGAGACTTCCTGGTCCGAACATGTGACTTTCGAACCGAACTGTCCAAACCTCAAACAAGGTAAAGTCTGGGGCAGATTTTGTTCAGTGTTCGGGTCTGTGCCCATCCCTACCACCTACCAACTATATATTCAAGCAGCACACAAGAATTTAAGTTGTCAGTGGTAATTGATTGCTCTCCAGTAGAGAGCACTGCATACGTTCAAATAGAGCAAAATGGGCTGCAAGATTTAAAAATTACTTAGGATGACAAACGTACTAGTTCCCCCCAAATCACATAACTCTGGCACTTTTAAGAATTTGAGACCTTTCTAATTAATTATAATGACTAATTATAGAGAAGATGGAGGAACTAGAGCCTCTGATTGTTCTTCCTAATGGATACAAAACCTGATTTTCTTTTCTTTTTTTAACATCTCACTGATCTTCCTGTGAAAAGAACAGCAAAATTGAATTAGAATTCTAGAAATATATTATTAAATATACATATGATTCTTCAACGAGCAAAAAGAGAAAGGAATTTCACCAGGGGTCATCATACAGTCAGTTTTCTGAAAATATGACTTTGACTGGCTAAGTGTAATGAATTCCTGCAGAGCCTACATTCTTTCCCAACACAGTCACAATATTGCCTAGTTTTTCAAGGCTTTGATGACTACCTTTTCATCATCTTTATTATCAAATATCTAACCAAGTCTTGGAGAGCACACTGATTCATAAGAATTAAGGAATAGTACAGGAGTACTCAGGAATGGCTATGTCATAATTATAAGCACTGCTGTTGACAGAACAGAATGAAGACCTGCTCCTGCACAGCCCACATAACAAAAGCTATTCATATGCAAAATTCTGTTTAATAACCCAAGTGCAAAATAAACTTATAATGGATGAAGATAATGGAGGATTATTATTATTATTATTAAATTTTATTTGTATCCCGCCCTCCCCGCCTAGGCAGGCTCAGGGAGGCTAACAACATTCAATAAAACATTATACAGTATACAATAATTAAAAACGACATTAAAATTATACAATAGTTAAATACATATCTTAAAACTAAACCGGTTTATATAATTTATAACTTATAACTTAACAGCAGCAGAGATGTTCCGGGTGCTATTCTATCCATTTACATATTTATATAATGGCAAGGATCACTATAGAGTTACTTTGTTGGATCATCAGTTCGGCCATCCTTTGTCAGCAGTCTAGGAAAGCCTGCCTAAAGAGAATGGTCTTGCAGGCCCTGCGGAATTGGTCTAGGTTCCGTAGGGCCTGCACCTCTTCCAGGAGCTGATTCCACAGGCACAGGGCTGCCACGGAGAAGGCCCATACACGAGTGTTCTGTAATTTCGCCTCCCTTGGCCCAGGGACAGTCAGCTTGTTCTTCCCTGCTGACCTCAGTGCTCTTTGGGGCTCGTATGGGGAGAGACGGTCCTTCAGGTAGGCAGGTCCTTGATCATATAGGGCTTTAAAGGTAATGACCAGCACTTTGTAGCAAATCCGGTATATAACTGGCAGCCAGTGCAGTTCGCGCAGCCTTGGCTGTATATGCTCCCATTTCGGGAGTCCTAATAGCAGCCTGGCCGCTGCGTTCTGCACTAGCTGCAGCTTTCGGGTTCGACACAAAGGCAGCCCCATGTAGAGGGCATTACAGTAGTCCAATCTTGAGGTGACCGTCGCATGGATCACTGTTGCTAGGTCCCGGCGCTCCAGGAAAGGGGCCAACTGCCTTGCTCGCTTCAGATGAAAAAACACCAACTTGGCAGTGGCAGCTACCTAGGCCTCCATTGATAGTGAAGGCTCCAGTAGAACTCCCAGGCTCCTGACCTGGTGCACCATCAAAAACCGGGAGAGGTATTTCCCTTTCCAGAGCACCGCGGCCCACGCAAAGGACCTCTGTCTTCCTCGGGTTCAGCTTCAGCCCACTCAGCCTAAGCCAGGTTGCCACGGCCTGCAATGCCCGGTCCAAATTCCCTGGGACGCAGTCAGGCCGGCCATCCATTAGCAGATAGAGCTGGGTGTCATCTGCATATTGATGACAACCCAGCCCAAACCTCCAGGCAATCTGGGCAAGGGGGCGCATATAGATGTTAAATAACATCGGAGAGAGAACCGCTCCCTGAGGCACCCCACAATCTAGTGTGCGCCTCCGGGAGAGCTCATCCCCGATTGCCACCCTTTGTCCCCGTCTTTTGAGGAAGGAGGAAAGCCATTGAAAGGCCAGCCCCCTAACCCCTATGTCGGCGAGGCGACGGGTCAGTAGCTGATGGTCGACCGTGTCAAACGCAGCCGACAGATCTAACAGCATCAGCACCGCCATGCCGCCTCGATCCAGTTGCCGTTGGAGGTCATCCACCAAGGTGACCAGCACTGTCTCCGTCCCATGACCCGGGCGAAAGTCGGACTGGCAAGGATGTGGTCCTACACCATTTTTTCGGTTCTAATATAGAAATAGCTTTTTAATCAAAAAGTTAAAGAGTTTCTTTGGACTAACAGAAATGCAATTTCAAATTATACTAGCTATACAAACCATACCTAGATACAGTGATATATTCCTTTATTGCATTAAGATAAATTGTATGTTTAGCTAATTAATATTCATTTACAAACACAGGACTCTCAAGAGGTGGGAACAAGGACAAACTGGAAGTATTTTTTACCCTGCAGTCCCATGGAAGTAGACAAGTCGCACAAAATGTTGGGTTGGAGCTTGGAGGTTCTTATGTGAGGACAATAAGATCTTTGGGAGCTCATGCTGGCTTTCAGTTGTCCTGCATAAACATTGCTTTGAACCCACCAGAGCATTTTCACAGACAGAAGGACTTCTCATAGAGCACAACTGCCATATTCCCTTCTTCTATTGCAGCCTAAAAACGTTCTTCAAAATGCTACCTCTGGAGTAGGGATGTGCCGAACCATATATACAGCTGAATGCCATTGTCGCCTATTATGCGGCAGCCGAATACAGCTCGCCATATACTGCCGAATAGCTATTTGGAAGTATACGGCTGTCAATGGAAAAGGCGGGAAAGTAGCTTCTGCAGCCTCAGTGGAGCTTGCCTTTAGTGGCCTCTTCCCGCCTCTCCCATAGCCTCCCTGGGATCAGGGAGGGGGGGAGGGGGAAGAGGAGCCCCAGCAGCCAATCCAAAGCATGCATTTGCAAAATGCATTGCAAATGCATGCTTTGCAGGGCTGTTGTGTAGCTGACGGCCCATTGTTGTTATTTTGATCTTTTGCTTACTTGGGTATCCAAGTAAGCACTATTGTCTGGCCAATCAGAGAGCAGTGCTATTTTTTGAAATTGATCTCTGTAGGACCAGAGAACCTTTTTAAGGAGTCTTCCTGCTGGACTCCTCCATTGCTGTGTTGGTGTATGTGGCTTGGTGTGAGAGAGATTGTGCTGCTGCTGGTGGCTGGCCCTTGGCTTCAGCTGCTGCTGCCTGCTGCTCTCTCACTCAGCCTTACTTCCCTGGACTCAGAGAAGACAAGGTAAGACAGTTTTGGGGTTCTTGTTTTAGTTTTTGTTGGTAAAAGGACTAGAGTCCCTTTACTTGTCCAGATTTGGGTGGGTGAGTACTGGGTGGGTAGGGTAGCCTATTTGGGGTTGGGGTTAGGTTCTGCTGGGGTGGGGGCCTGGGGTGGGGTTTTTTTTGCTAATTTGCCCATATCTTAATTTAGTGAGAGGACTTTTAAAAGTGCAGTGTCCTTTTACTTCTCCTGATTTGGGTGGCTTGGATTTCTTGGGGTTAGGGTGAAGGATTTTTTTTTTTTTTGGGGGGGGGGAGTTCCTGTATTGTTAAAAGTTGAGTTTTTTACTGTTTCAGGGTTTGATTTGTTGCTGCTGTGTTGTGTTTCTGCTGTGTTACTTTTCTCTTCAGGTTATTGGGTGGTGGTGGTGCTGTTTGGCCTAATTTTCATTGTTTAAAAGGCCACTTTTGTCCCCCTTTTCCTGGTTCTGGTTTTAGGGGTGGGGGTGTTGTTGTTGACTGATTTGGCCTGAGTTTTCTTATTGGTGAAAGGCCACTTTTTAAAAACTTGAGTTGCTTTGCTTGGCCTTTTTTTCCTGTTGTCACTTTTCCTGGTTTGGGGGTGGGGGGGTGGGTGTTGTTGACTGATTTGGCCTAAGTTTTTTTATTGGTGAAAGGCCACTTTTTAAACACTTGAGTTGCTTTGCTTGGCCTTTTGTGATTCTGCTGCTTTTGTTTTGGTTTTTTAAAATTACCTCTGGTTGGTGTGGGGGTTGGCGAGGGTGTGTGTGGGCTGGGTCACTTTCTTGTTGTTATAGAGTGATTTTTGGAATCTGAGTGTGCTGTCGGTTTGGCTAGGGCCACTAAATAGGCTGCCCCACTAATAAGGGTGTTTTTAGGGATTGTGTTTTTTTGAAATTTAAAACAAAATTAATCCAGTTTAGGGCTTTATCTCCTTTCACAATTCAAGTAGGCCAGATAGGGGTGCTTTAAAAAGTTTTTAGGTTTCTCATAAAAGGCAGCGTTATTACTAGGCCACATCAGGCTCCCTTTTAAAGAGACTAGGGTTGCAGCAGCGGTGCATCTGGCTTTCAGCTACTGAAAGCTGGTGCATCCTTAGATTTCCACAGGGTAAACCACAGCTTCTCTCACGTTATAGGGGACACCTGATTTCTAGCTTGCAAGGAAATCAGGTTTGTCCCAGGATCTAGTTAGGAGAAGTTTAACTAGGATGATATAACAAGGATTGCCTTCATCTCAAGGTAGCCTTTTAAAAACTGCAGCCAGGTAGAGGCAGGATCACCTAGTCTCCTAAACTTTACCAGACTACTACCCCAACCCAAAGAAGGACATGTTAGGAACCAAAAAAACAAATAAACAAGCTTTGGTGGGAGGGTTTTTAAAAAGAATTCAGGGCACCTGTTGGTTCAGGGTACAGTGCAGTGAGTTAGGTTTGTAAAAAAACCCACTCTCAGTTCAGGTTCTGTGAGACTGGCCAAGGGTGACATGAGTGACAGGCAGCAGAAGAGGGGCCCTGGGGGCAAGGCCAAGGAGAAGACTAGAGGGGTGGAGGGGAGGGGGAGGACCCAGGTCTCCCCCCCACACCTGTGCATGGGGCCACTCCACAGCCGCTTTCCAGCACTCTGACCTCTGGCCGGAGTGTGATGAAGAAGAAGGCCTGCCTTGGGCCCTTCATCGAGGCTGCTGCTGGGGCGCCCCTTGGAGATGAGCTTTGGGGACAGTTTTCTGTCCAAAACGATCACCCCAAGGAGGGTGCAGGGTGTCGTGCAGGAGCTGGAGGAGAAGCTGGTTGAGGAGGACCAGCCTCCTTCTTTGGTTCCTTCGGGCACCAGCAGACCTTCGGGGATGGCCAGGAGGGGAGGCCGCATGGGGTGGAGGGGGAAGAGATGGAGACACACGAGGTGCCTCCATCTCCGCCCACTTCCCCCCGGTGGCCAGCCCCTCCTGCCACCCCGAGGCACGATGTGTCTCCCCCCGAGCACCTCAAAGGAGGTGGCTCCGGACACCCAACCTGCCAGTCAGTTTGGGCATCTGTTCACCTCTGAAGTATGGAAGCATTTCCAACTTATGGAGGATCCATGTTATGCGCAGTGCAAGCTGTGCAGGGCCCGGATCAGTCATGGGGGGGCCCTGCCCACCTGACTCCGGGGGGGGGGATGCGGAATCACCTGTGGAAGCACCACCCGGGGGTGCTTCTTAAGGGGGAGAAGCAGGCTGGTGCTGTGTTGTCCAAGCGGACAACAACACTACCCAGCCAGGGGGTCCGTCCCATCGCGACTACCCCCGCTCTCCAGGAGCATTTTGTGGGAGAAGAGGGACGTCAGGCATCTCTGCCTGAGATGTTTGGTAGGGGCACCTCTGTGCCAAGAGGCGGAATCAGGTACAGCAGGAGGGTGATCGCCTGGCACCTTGCCAGGTCGGTCGCCCATGGGCTTCCGTTTTCAGTGGTTGAGAATCCTGGGGTGCGGGGGTTGCTGGAGTACCTGGCGCCCTGGTACAAAATTCCTGCTAGAACCACCCTTAGCAGGACCATTGTGCCAGCTCTTTTCAGGGCGACCAGATCTGTGGTGAAGGAGCATTTGTCCCGTGCTGCCGGGGGGACTGTTCATTTCACCTCAGATATCTGGACCTCCAAACATGCGTTCGAGGGGTATCTCTCCCTGACTGCGCATTGGTGGCAACCCAAAGAGGTGGTTGGGGGTGGCAGTAGTGACAGGCAGGGTCAGGGCCGCCGGGCCGGCTATCGTTGTGCCTTGCTGCACGCCGAAGCAGTCGACGCGCCGCACACGGCGGATACTCTCAGAGCCATCCTCTCACGGCAGTTAGAGGGCTGGGTAGGCAGTGGGGACGTCGCCAAGGGCTTCGTGGTGACTGACGGTGGCTCCAACATCAAGGCAGCTGTCCAGCGTGAGGGCCTAAAACGCCTTCCTTGCGTGGCCCACCTTCTCCACCTCGTGGTCAAGGACGCATTGGGACAGACGAAAAGCCAGGATCGTCTGTATCTAGCCGCGACCCAGGAGTACCGACTTCTGCTCCAGAAATGTCGGTACATCACGGGTCACTTCTCACACAGCAATATGGACTCGTATTGGCTGCGTGAGAAACAGACACTGACAGGCGTGCCATGGCACCGCCTGCTCGGTGACGTCAGCACATGCTGGAACTCCACCTGCGCCATGCTGGAGCGCATGGTGGAGCAGAGAGCAGCCCTGGATGCCTTTGTCTCTGAGACGAGGGTCTTTCGGGATGAGAACCGTCTCACCCAAGAGGATTGGGTGGTCATTTCTCAGACTGTGGAGGTTCTTGGGCCCTTCAAGACCCGCACAGAAATGCTCTCGTCTGACACGGCGAGCATCGCACTGGTTGTCCCCATGGTCCAGATGGCCCGTGAGGACCTGGCCTTGTTTCTAGTGCCAGCTCAAGGCCGTGCAGACGTTCTTCCAGTGGTGCGCGCCCTGGTTGTTAGGCTGCAGGTAGGGCTAGAGGCCCACTTTCAGACTTTCACCCAGGATAAGGTCTACATGATGGCAACCATGTTAGACCCGCGCCTTAAGGGCACAGTCGCCGAGCGGGCCAACGAGCTCGATCACTGGCGAGACGAGCTCTCCCAGAAGGTCGAGCGTTCCAGAGTCGGGGGGGGCCAGTGCCGATAGTTGAGGAGGAGGGGGTGGAAGCAGCTCATCTGTGACTTCCGCTGCTGTTGTTCATCCCCAGCCTCCCCAGCTAGGCAGTGTTTCCCACCAGACTCACGCCACGAGGAGTGCTGAGGTGACATTCATCGGGCGGGTCGTTGGCCCCTCTAGGATCGGTAGGGCACCGAGTGCGGAGACGGGTGCTGCGATGGTGAGGGACTATCTTTTTGAGCCCCTCGAGCTGCAGGAAGCGTCTCCTTTGGACTACTGGGTCACGAAGGAGGGGGTCTGGCCGGCCCTGTCCTCTGTGGCCAAGGCGTTCCTCTCCTGCCCACCGACGAGCATGCAGAGCGAGCGCGTCTTTTCACATATGGGCGACATTGTCTGCCCACATCGCAATCGCCTGCAACCCTGGACAGTTCAGCAGTTGATCTTCCTGAAGGTCAACTTGCCAATGTTCGGCTCCCCAAACATGGACTTTGAGATTGAATGAAGTGAGCACCTACTTGTGCCTGCACCCTCTCTCGGCCCGCGCTTGGAAGATGGTTGTAAAACGCTCCTCCAATAAAAACTGACTAGAGTCCAAAGACAGCCCAAAAAGTCACTCACAAATTGATTGGCAGTGCATCCCCCCCCCCTTCATCCCTCCCCAAACCAAAAGTGAATGCTGGTTTAAAAACTGCAAAGCGATCCAAATTTCTCCAGTCCTCCATCCACACATGCCTAATAATACTGAACAGTAACTGACAGCACCCACAGGCCCACAGGCCCACAGCACCCACAGGCCCACAGGCCCAGCCAGGATAGCCCACCCAGTTTTTTTTCAGGGGCAGGAGGAAGAAAGAGGGAGGTACCAGTGATGATGACAGGCAGCCAGCAGCCATACCAATGCTGACGTCCCTCTAATGGGACAGTGATGCTGGTGTGTTACTGCTGAGCTGAGAGAGAAGGAATGGTTGCCTTCCTCTCACATAATCTGAGGCCCTCCCAGTGATCTTCCTCATTTGGGGTGCAATTCTGGCTCTCCTCCTCGTGGTGCACCCTGGGTAACGCGAAAGAGCAGGGACCAGCCAACCATCCATCACTCAAGGTAAGTCAAAATGCTTCTTGCTTTGTGTTACAGAATGATGAAGAGCTAGGTGTGGTGGTCCACCACTTCTCTTGTTTGAGACTAGAGTTGTGTTGTTTGGGGCAGGGAAGCTGGCACCTGGGTGAGAGACCCAGAGCCAGCATGCTTGTTGTGGTTGGCCAGCTCTCCCTGTGTTGTTTGGGGCAGGGCTGGAGAGCTGGCATCTGTAGATTGTGTGTTCTGTGGCAGAGAAGCTGGCACCTGGGTGAGAGACCCAGAACCAGCAGGCTTGTTGTGGTTGGCCAGCTCTCCCCGTGTTGTTTGGGGCAGGGCTGGAGAGCTGGCATCTGGGTTTGCTGCAGCCAGGTCTGCAGAGCAGACCTTGAGCAGATTGTGTTTTGTGTGGCAGTGACGTTGGCAACTGGGTTTACATTGGTTCCAGGCCTGCGGGGTTCATAGAGTAGATAGAGGGATGTAGTGCATTTGGGTCCTATAGAGATTCTCTGGTGTGAAGTTAGGTTTGGCTTTGGGTGCCCCAGGAATTGGACCTCCTGGTCCAATTTTTTTTTGGCCTTGTGGGTTTTGTGTGGGACAGTGCCCTGAAGCTGCACAGCAGTTTGGGGGGCTCTCCTCAAAACCTCCTGCTCCCTAGATCCACCTTTCCCACGACAATTGCAGTGAGGAAGTGGCTCTAATTGTTTTTTTTCTCACCAATGGGAGCAGTGTTCTTTTGGGGTGCCCACAGATGGGTGCCGCCTTTTGGGGGCAGGGGGGTTGCATGCTGGGGAGTCCCCTGAAGCTGCCCTGCAGTTTTGGGGGCTCTCCCTCAAACCCCCTGCCCCCCAGTAGCCTCTAATTATGCCCTATGTTGCCATTGATTTCAATGGCCCATAGGGTATAATGATGGAATAGGGGCACCCTCTTTGGGTGCCCCTGGAATGGGATCCCCTGGCCCAATCTTTTTGGGACTTGGGGGGTTGGAGGGGAGAGTCCCCTGCAGGTCCCCTGCAAATTTGGGGGCTCTCCCTCAAACCCCCTCCTTCCAGGCGGCTTCAAATATACCCTATTTGCCATTGATTTCAATGGCCCATAGGGTATAATAGGGAAATAGCCGCGCATCTACCGTATATGCGGCTATTCCGAATACGGTATTCAGTAGTATACGGGGATTCCGAATTATTTTTCCTCGTATACATCCGAATCCGTGTAATTCCGAATTTTTTTTTTGCACATCCCTACTCTGGAGGGATAAGGCAAGAAAGTCATGGTTCATGGACAGAAATGGTTCCATCCATGAAAATGCTGCTGCGGTGATAAGAAGAATTTGTACACAAGGTAAGCAGTTACCTCAGTTAATGCTCCCCAGCAGTTTAGGAAAAGTAAAATTAACACTCACATCACCAGCAGCTCTGTCCCAGCTCCCAGCACGTTCCTCCAACCCAGCTGAGTTACTTCTGCCTCTGGCGAGGTCTCCAACTGTACTCCAGCTGTATTCTAGGTTTCCAAGTCAAGGCAGTATAGTCTGCATATTATAAATATGGCATGTATTAGTCAAATCAAAACCATTAATTGTGTTTTTTCTACCAATTTCCACCTCCCCCCCCCCGACCTTGGAAAATGCTACAAAAACGGTGTAGGGAAAGAACAGTAGAGCTATTTTCTTACCTAATCATTCTCATGCCAAGAAAAAATGTCCCTTTTATTTGTTCTGCTTGGATTTCTTCTCTGACAGCATAGTGGATCATGTAGGGGACAGATGTTGCATGTCCTTATATCTTACCATACCTAGTTATAGTAAATATTCCTTTAAAAGGTAAAGGTAGTCCCCTGTGCTAGCACCGAGTCATTACTGATCCATGGGATGACATCACATTGTGACATTTTCTTGGCAGATTTTTTGTTAAGGGGTGGTTTGCCATTGCCTTCCCCAGTCATCTATACTTTACCCCCAGCAAGCTGGGTACTCATCTTACCAACCTCAGAAGGATGGAAGGCTGAGTCATCCTTGAGCTGCTACCTGAACCCAGCTTCTTCTGGGATCGAACTCAGATCATGAGCAAAGCTTGGACTGCAGTACTGCAGCTTACCACTCTGCACCATGGGGAAATTCCTTAACCCCCTCCAAAATTTCATTTGGCAGTTGTGTACTAAAATTGAAACACTCACTTTTAATGAACTCTTCATGTTTACAGAGTCATCAGATGTGGGCATAATCCTACCCACACCCACTTGTAAGAACTGCTAAATAAATGAGTGCAAAATTGCATCCCAATTCTAACAAAATTGGCTCCAACATAAACCCCATTCATGTCAGCTAGAGATGTTGAGAACTTTGCAGTGAACATGGCTTTTCTGTTAGCAATCATCACTCCTGAGCAGAGCATCAGATCAGTTCAGCTCCTCTTTGATGTTTGGTATTCAGTGTGAGCACCTCTGAGCACCTTTGTAGCAGTACAATAGCTGTATGTGGAGTTTCATTTCCTTCTGCCATATGGCCACTTCTGCATCTGTGCATATGTGAAATTGATTTTTCCTCCAGGTTCATGGATGACTGGGTTTGGTCATTAAATTGTGTCTGTGTGTGCTTTCATGTAAAACTATGTCACCAAGGGGCCATCTAAAAATACATATGTGCAAACTGCTGCAGACCCAGATAGGTCAGCTGCCAATAACTTTGCCTGGAGAGACACCAACAACTACTATGGCTTAAAAAAAAAATCACTCAACATTTATTCCTATATGACTGTTTTTGTTCATTCGTAAACAGTTGGTGACAGTGTTTCATTTATTGACAGTAATGAAGGGATTAAGATGCACTATGTATGATTTCTGCGTGCATGGAAAACAACCTGGTGAATAGGTTCTAGCTGCTCACAAACAATCCAAACTGCCCACAAAATAATTTATTTTCTATTGGCAATGGGTGTGCATAGGTTGCCAAACGCCTGAGGGAAAATGTCATCTCTTTAATAAAGGCTTAATGGGATGTTATTTACCAGGTGATACTACTTATCCCCATGCCATGAAATCTTTGAACTGCCTGTTTCACACAAGCTTTCATGAAAAGGATAGTTCCCCCACCCAACCAGGCAGTTGTACAATAGGTGAACAGGATGCGGTCCTACATGGGAGGCAGAAGGGAAAGGCAAGAGTTCAGAGAAGTGTTCATCACTCTCACAGAATATCTTTACTTTTAGCTGAATGGGAGTGAAAAAAGAAGAGGAAGAGAGAATCTGAGGCTTGCAGATTCTCAGCCTGGTTTGCTCCCAGGGAGGGTGGAGTCAGTTCGGGCGCACAATGCTGTGGGCGGGGCCTGGCTCTTTTAACGGCCAGACCTCCGCTCTTTGCTGGCAGTCCCTCAGACGATCGGAGGACGTCGGGGGACAGTGCGTCGGGCTGTTTCTGTGCACGGAGGCCTCACCGACTGCGCTGAGGCTTCGCCACATGGTTTTGCTTCCGTTTACATCTTTGCACAGGAGAATGGCGGAAGGCTTGGCTGTGGCGGTGGCTTCTTCACCTTGGCTGAGTGGTTCCCTGGGCTGGGGGGGGTCTGTCAGGGGCTCTGTTTTGGAAGTTTTCCTTTGAGCCTGGAGTGGTCTGCTCTCTCCCTCTCACGGTGAGGTGGATTTGGGGGGTAGGCTGGAGTCCCAGGTGGGGCTTATGCTAATTTGGTTGTTGGGGCTGATTTTCTCTGTAGAGGGTTATGTGGAGTCAGCCATTTTAAGTACCCTTCTTGTATGAGCAGTGGCTGCCATTGTAGTAAGTCTCTTTTTGGTAGTAGGAAAGGCAGCCATTTTAGGAGGCTCTTGTGAGCGGCCATTTTGTGTGTGCTTCTTTTGACTGTAAGAATGTCAGGTGATAAGGGGTCAGGCAGGTCCAAGGGCAAGAAGCCAGCGCCTAAAACGCCCAAGGCTCCTGCTAAGAGGCCCCCACCCCCGTTATCCTCATCTGACAAGGAGGGCGATGCAGCAGTGGACGCCAATATTAGGCGTAGGTTGCGGGCTTTGGAGCAGGCATCAGGCATTCCTTCTCCAGGAGGGGTGGAGGGAGATAGGGCCTCTAGGAGGGGGCTGCAAGCTAATATACTTACCAGGCTGTCTATTCTTGAGGGCAGGTCTAGTGGAGTTGCACCTGACAGGGCAGGTCTAGTGCACCTTGAGGGCAGGTCTAGTGGAGTTGCACCTGGGGTGTTGGTCCCAGCGGTCCTGATGTGGGTGCAGTGTCCGTGGCTGGAACATCGGGTGTTGGAGCATCAGTGGTTCCCGCTGGATTTTTAGGTAAGTCTGGGGACAGGCTTGGCCATGGGGACCATGGGGGCCTGCCTTGTTGCCTGGGCAGGGTAGTCCCGCTGTGAGTCCGGGGGTGCCCACTTCCTCTGGGACGGGGTCATTTTCAAATTGGGTTTGGCCAAGTGGGCAATGTGGCCCTTGTGAGGTTTGCCCGGGTGCAGGGCACCTTGGTATGGCAGGATCTCTTATGGGCGCACCTTCTCCTTATGGGATGGTTCCGTTTACATCTTTGCCCTTTGGGGATGTTGCCTTGCCGTTAGGGAACCACTTGCTACCCGCAACCAGGAAGAAAATCCTGAAAGGGGAGTACGTAGATATTTTTTCTCTTCTCTTTTGAGAGTTGGAGAAAAAAAGATAAGGAGGAGATGGATGAGAAGGAGAAGGAGAAATTTAAAAAGCATAAGGTGGATCAGACCTGGTCAAACTGGCTTTCGGGGTTTTGTATCTATGCTGGGGTGATTGCCCGGGCGCAGCCTTGGCAGGCAGCTGCCCTTTTCCAATATTTGGATATAATTTATGTCTACACGGCCTTCAGCGGCCCCGCCTGGCTGCCTCACGATGAGGAGTTTTGGATGAGGGCCACCCTGTATCCGTATCTTCAGTGGGACCGTATCCATCAGCAGCTGTGGCTGCAGGTCATGTCCCCGGCTAGGCCTAACTTGGGTGATCGCTCTGATAGCGGTCACCTGGTGAGCAGGTCTTCTACAACCTCTTCGACATCATCAGGCTCTCCCCGCGGTTCAATCCCGCTTGCTCTGCTGGGAATTTGGCTCTCTGGGAGTGTGCAGAAGGAAGGCTTGCCAGTTCAAGCACGAGTGCCCCATGTGCGGTGGGTCCCACTCCTTTAACAGCTGCCCCAGAGCACGGAGTCGTAAGAATACAAAAAAGCCTGGTGGGGGGAGGATCATTTCAAGCTGGAAAAGGGGCTCAGCCCGATAAGGATGGGAGCTCTTGAGCATTGGCTGTCAAGGTACCCTCGAAGGGCAGACAGCTTGTATTTGTTGGAAGGTTTTAAAGTTGGTTTTAGGATCCCTTTTCAGGGGCCTCGAGTCCCATTCATGTCTGGGAATCTTAAGTCAGTAAAGGGTTTGAAACAGATTGTTAGAGACAAGATTGCCTAGGAGTTGGTGAAGGGTGGATCTTGGGTCCTTTTTCACACCCTCCAGTAGGTACTCTTAGGGTTTCGCCATTGGGCAAGGTGCCGAAAAAGGCGCCTGGTGAATTTCGTTTGATTCACCATCTCTCCTTCCCCAGGAGGAAGTCGGTGAATGATGGGATTCCTGAGCACTTATGCTCAGTTAGGTATACTAGCTTCTACCAGGCTGTTGCCGTGCTGAGATGCTGCGGGGTGGGCACAGAGTTGGCAAAATGCGATATTAAATCTGCATTTTGTCTTCTACCAGTGCACCCTGATGATTTTGAGCTTTTGAGGTTTTCTTTTGAGGGCCAATTTTACATGGATAGAGCATTGCCAATGGGTTGCTCTGTATCATGTTCTGCTTTCGAGTGTTTCAGCACATTCTTGGAATGGGCTGTGTGGGAGAAAGTGGGTCTACAGGATGTTGTTCATTATTTGGATGACTACCTCTTTGTAGGTCCCAAGGGGACTGGGCATTGTGGGCAGCTGCTGTCTGGCTTTATTGAGCTGGTGGCAGAGCTTTGGGTCCCTTTGGCTCCTGAGAAAATGGAAGGTCCGACCCAAATGTTGACCTTTTGGGGGATTGAGATTGATACTGTTGCGCAGCTGTCCAGGGTACCTCTTCAGAAAATAGTTGAATTGAGGGCTAGGATTTTTGCCTTTCTTCTTAAAAAGAAGGTTACCTTGCTGGAGTTGCAACAGCTAGTGGGGCACCTCAACTTTGTGTGCAAAGTGGTTGCTCCAGGGAGGGCTTTTCTTAGGCAGCTTTGTGATGCTATGGCAGGTTACGCTTGTCTCAGCATAGAACTCGGGTTACCTGCAGCATGAGGGAGGATTTGAGGGTTTGGCAGGAATTTTTGGAGTCCTTCAATGGAGTTTCCTTCTGGAGAGAGGACATGAGGCTTGAAGCTGAGCTCCAGGTCATGTCCGATGCTGCTGGGTCCTTGGGTTTTGGAGTCTATTTTCGCGGACATTGGTGCGCAGATAGTTGGCCAGACTCCTGGATACAGGTAGGTGTGAACCGAGATCTTAGGTTTCTCAAGTTCTTTCCCATTTTAGTTGCTGTTTGGCTGTGGGGGAAGGATATGGCCAATCACACCGTTCATTTTTGGTGTGATAATATGGCAGTAGTCCACGTCATTAATTCCCTTTCATCCAAATCCCGGCGGGTTATGAGGTTGGTGAGGGCCTTCACTCTGTGTTGTTTTCAGCTTAACATTTTGTTTTTAGCCAAGCATGTTCCTGGGGTGAGTAACGGGGTGGTTGATGCTCTCTCTCATAAACAGACGGAGAGGTTTCGTCAGCTGGCCCCAGATGCCGACAGAGAGGCGGTGCCAATGCCCCAGGAGCTATGGCTGATTGGAGAGCCAAGGCCTGTAGAGCAATAGGCCTAGCCATTGCGCCTAGCACTAGGAAGTCTTATGAACGGGCTGTGTGGCAGTTTGAAGACTTTAGGGCTGAGGTAGGGTATCGCATCATTTGGCCCCTCCCAGTGGAGCAGTTGCTCCATTACTGTGTTTCACTTCGAGGTAAGGGATTGGCTGTGCGATCCATTAGGGGGCACCTGTCTGCATTGGCTTTTGCCAGTAAGGCGTTGGGTTATAGGGAAGAAACAGCTGATTTTCGTCTTCAAAAGATGCTGGAGGGGTGGGCCAGAGAGGCCGGACCCAGGGTAGATTCACAGAATCCTGTCTCCATCGATTCTGCAGGGTTTGAAAGGGATTTGGGACGTGGTGTGTGCTTCTTCTTTTGAAGCATGTTTGTTTCATTCCATGTCTTTAGTAACCTTTTTTGGGGCCCTTAGAGTCAGTGAGCTGGTGGCACAGTCCAGAAATGATGTTTCTGGTAAGGCTCTGTTGTTAAGGGACCTGGATCTGTGGGTAAGGTTGTGATTACTGTCTGTCACTCTAAGACGGATCAGTTGCAAAAAGGTACCGTACTTGAACTGGGTAGTTGTTCAGAGCTTGAGCTGTGTCCAGTTACCGCGTTGGCTGCTTATTTGGCAATCCGGGGGCCCAAGGATGGGTTTTTGTTTTGTCATTATGATGGTAGCCCATTGACAAGGCATCAGTTTTGGGTGGTGACGTCACGGGCTTTAGGTGAATTAGGGTTGACAGGGGTGCGGTTTGGGACCTATTCCTTTAGAATTGGGGCAGCCTCGACAGCTGCTGCTATGGGGTATCCTTCCTCCTCCATTCAGCGCTTGGGCCATTGGCATTCATCGGCTTACAAGTCTTACATTCAACCTCTCCTCAGGCCTTAAGTAATTTCTTGTTGGACGGTTATTGGTTCTGTTCTTGTTTAACTGTTTTTTTCTCTTTAGATGCTGTTGTTCCTGGCCACAGGAGCCGAGTTCTTATCTGTGGCCATAGCCATGTGTTTTGGGCCGCTCATCAGGCACAGAGAACTTTGGTCGGCTCTCAGCTGGGACTCAGCCAACATGTTTGTATTGAATGGCGGGGGCGCCAGGGCCTTCAGTGGCCGGGCCTGCTGCCTTTGTTATTTCAAGATAGTGTGGGTCCTCCTCAGGTTTTAATTGTTCACCTGGAAGGCAATGATCTGGGGCTTTTAAACGGCAAGGTCTTAGTATGGCAGGCCCGCAATGATTAGGGAGCGATGGCCTGGGACCACTATAATTTGGTCAGTCATGCTGCCCCACCTTGTTTGGTGCTGTGCTTGGGACCCTGCAGCTATAGAGAGGGCCCGGTATAAAGCTAATAAGATTAGGAAGGTGTTGAAAGGGGGGTTGGGTCACTATCTGCCCCATCTGGACATTTCATCAAAATTTCCTGACCTCTACAGAGGGGATGGGGTGCATCTCTCAGAAAAGGGCAATATCTTTTCCTGAGAGATTTGCGGCAAGGGTTGCAGGTGGCTTTGGGCCTCCCGATGGGTGCTAAGCCCTAAGTAGAGACTTGGCCTTAGTGGTGGCAGGTTTTTGGGGTTTAGGGTACTATGCGGCTAGGGGAGCACTGTGAAGCATCCCCCTTTTGGGGAATTAGGGGTCTGGCATGATCAACCTTGGGGTTTGGTGACCCGGGGTTTGGAGAATGCAGACCATCCTGGAGGCTCGACTAGAGGGTGCCTTCCGTCAAGACGTGCATCTGGGTTTGGGCCCTCTGGTGCATGCCTTCCTGCTGGGCCTGCCTGGTGGGAGCTCAGTCACACAGTTCCAGCTGGAGGGCTGGGTCTCTCACCCGCTTATGTCAGGGGAGCGGTTGCGGTGACCCCTAGCCCTGGCCAGGCCGCTGGTTTAGTGCCCTTGCCATTTATTATGATATTTAATAAAGTGGCCCAATTTTATACCAATGCATTGTGTCTGACTCTTTATTCTGACCTTGGGGAGCAAAGGTGGTGGTTCAAATGGACTGAAGAAAGATGGCAGATAGCACGTCCCCATTTCTATTCCAGAAGATGCCTACTTGGAATAATTCAAAATACAAATGGGTATGACTGAGTGTAGATTCACATTTATTTTTTGATAGTTAAAATCACCCATAAACAGGTAATATATACTCTGGAGTTTTCAGAATATTTAATAAGTAGGAAACACTGTTTCAGGTCAAGCAGACTTTCTTATATCCACCACACAGACCCCTGCAATTTGTAGAAATAGGAGGGGGGGGGGTTGCTAATAAAGAACAATGTTTGTCCTTTATATATTATTAGCTAGAGAGAATGAGAATAGGCTTTCTATTCCGGCATCAGAATAAAGGGTTACTTTTTTGTTTTGCTTTTGGAGGTTTTTTTCCCCCTTTGCAGGTGCGATGTGAGACAAAATCCTTGATCTACCCTTCATGAGGCAGCAGGTGGGTTGACTTGTGCAATTTCCCACAAGTATTTTGGCAACTCCCAATGGTATTTCACCTCTGGCTCATCCCTGCTGTTTCTGAGAGACAGATAACAAATGAACTTTAACTGCCGGTTGAAGGCCAACAATCAAGGGTGCTGGTTATCCTTATGGTAGTAACTTTTCTCTGTGTAGCCTGGAGTTCTTCTTTTTATTGCATATGTTTGGATGCCTTATGACCCTTACAGGAATAATGATTTAGTGGTAAAACATAACATAGCAATGTAGCTTTTACAAGATGATAAATTGCCTAATCCTTCGTATTGCCTCTCCAAGCAATGAAACTGGGGTGCCAAAGGAAACTTGTTAATGAGAAGCCTAGACTTTATCAACACATAATGAAATAGTCTCTGAAACAAACGTGTCTTTACTTGGCTGCCTTTAGGAGAGCTAAGAGAATATCAATCTATGAGCTCATAAAGCAGGAACTTTAAAACAGAGAATCAACAGACTCCCAGTCTTTCCTGTTTCCAGCCTAACAGTTTTCCTACGGGAACTAAACATTGCTCCTAACTGATTTCCTCCTGGCTTGCTGCAGCCTAATTCCCCAGATCATTCTAGCAGTCTTTGTAAGCTAATGGAGCAGACCATGCACTCCCATGAGGGTATTCTCTAGCTTGCTTCTGCTCTCCCCTGCCAAACTAAACTTTGTAATAGATGTTCCCAGTTCTTTTTTCACTGCTCAATGAATCCCGTGAATGCTTGGCTGAGTAGCCACAAACTTGACCTCAACTACATTAGTATGTTTCCTTGACAAATTAATGGCCTGGGGGCTATTTACCACCCCTTTGCCTTATTGACTCTTTTAAAGGTCTGCCAAGGATTTGTCAGGGATCAGGTCAAATATATACAGATTCATGGATAAATTGTCTTTGGTGGTGTCTTCACATGACTCTCTCATGGGGAATTATTTCAAATCCATTCCTATTGATACCAGATATTTGACAATCCAGTGCTTGTTTTATTTTTGCTTTTTAAAAAAAGTGCTGGTGAACAACGGGTTGCATGCTACAACATATAACACAATAAATGCATTGTAAAACAATACTTGTGGATGTGAAATAGCAGTCAGTATTTATTTCTACCTGTACACTACCAACACAATAAGATTGAGATCTACTAACAACAATGTTTTTTTTTTCTAAAGAGAGCAATGGTGCTCATCATCCTTAATGAAGTAACTTCTGCTCCTTTCTGTGGATAGCCTAGAATGCTTCCTTTTATAGCACACGTTTTGATGCTATGTAACTAAATCTAGGGGTCCAGGCAGGGCCTTGGCTCAGTGAGAGAGCACCTGTTTTGCATCCAGAAGATACTGGGTTGTATCTGTGCATCTTGTTAAAGAATCACAAAGAAGATGATGTGAAAGACCTCTGCCTGAGCTTCTGGAGAGCTCCTGCCAATCAGAATACTGACCTTGATAGATCAATGGTCTGATAGTAGCTCTGGTCATGTATTACAGTGAACACACGTTCATCTTGCCTGTATGTGAATACATCTAAGAAAGACCCAATAAGCATTTACTTTAAAAAATAAACCAGGGACCAGTACCTGGATAAACATGGGGTTGCAATCATGTATTCAGCTGTACATGCATTCAAAGTACATGTAAAGAAAAACCAAGTGTAAAATGTACACAGATTGTGTGTGCATTCACTGTAACTTGTGAATAGTGATAGCATAAGACAGTTTCATGTGTCTTCACCATGGGTTAATGATCATTTCATTGTGGGAAAGCAACACAGCAGTGGTCAGAGTCATATACACACAAACATGAATGGCCTTGTATTTGTTGAGTGTGACTTTTTCTGTCCTTTCCTCGCATACTCTGTTTTACCCCCTCCCCCAACACATTTTCTGATTTACATTCAAACCAGGCAAATAGTAGCTTTCCATGAGGGAGAAAGTGTGACAGGTATCTGAAGCCTGCAAAAAAGGAGGAAGCGAGGAAAAAGAAACACATGCGTTCAAGCCTTGCTCATACAGTACTAAACTATGATTAAGTATATATTTGCAGAAGAATAAATTATATATCATATACAATAAGGCATCATCTCCTGGCTAACCAGAATAGGAAGATGGAATCTTCCTCTTCCTTTCTGCTTGAACAGAAAAGACTCCAAATATGTAACAGTAGTTCCACTTTGGTCTGGTAGACGATTATAGAACATGAGGTCTCCTTCTTACTTTATTGACTTATTGAAAATATGTATACCTCACCTTATGTCCTTAAATCAAAGGCAGCTAATAAAGCTACAAGTTGAAAACAAATAAAACACAGTTAATCAGGAAACAAAAATTACTGTTAATGTAAGTTGGGACATGGAGATTTTCATATGCATTCCAAATTGAGGATGCCAGACCCCTTGGTGGGCGGGGGCAGGGGGTCTCCTGCTTTCAGGCCCCACCTCTCCATCACTGGTCAGCTGACCAGTGGAGTAATCCCCCCCCCAAAAAAGGGAGGAAAGCCAGAAATTAACATGATGTGCTTACATGACTTGGAAGTGACATAGGCACATTGAAGACATTGGGGGCAATGCCTTGGGTTTTGGACAAAACTCTATGGTAGAAGCAAATTCTGCCATAGAATTTTGCCCCAAAACCAAGGCATTGCCCCCAATGTGCTTACATCATTTCCACGTCATGTAGGAATGTCATGTTAATTTCCAGAATTCTTCCCTGCTCCCAGTAAGTGTACCCCACCATCCCCTGCTGGCTGCTCTTAGGAACCTGGCAACCCTATTCTGAACAATATGAGGAAGGGGGGAGGGGAAAGTTGTTGCATGGTTTTTGTAAAGCTGTCTAACATACCTCATAATGGGACAGAATCTATCAACTGAAGTAAAAAGTAGTTGATACAGGTGAAAACAAGATGTATTTCTTTCACATCGTTATCCTGATTTAATAGGCTAAACCTCTATTACTCTCCTGTTTATTGATGTTCCAGGCACTGTCCCAAGTATTTTGTTGGGTTCCCAGTGGTCTTCCATTCAGGCACTTGCTTAATACACACCTTCTTAAACTAAAAAATGCTACACTAGTGGGTGTTCTCAGACTATTCTCTAAACACCAGCTGCCTAGACACTGAATTCCCCTCTTACTCACATAGTTGGTTTCCTCCAGGGCAGGATTATAGATACATGGACAGGGTGGTACAGGAAGCTTTCATAGCTGTGTTTGTTTTGTTCAGGTACAGAGGATTTCTGCCTCCAGGGCTCTAATCCAAGCACCATTTACCAAGACTAAATTCACACTGGAGAACAAATGATAGGGTACTATAGTGATATAGTGCATGCAATAGAAATTAGGGGATTATATAAATGAACTAGTTGCATAGGGAGGTGAAATGGAGATGATTATTTTACACAGAAACACTTTTTAGAATACAAACACAGCTTGGATCTACCAGAACATTCCTATAGAGCAGGGGTGTTAAACATGCAGCCTGGGGGCTCGGAGGACCCCTATCAGGCAAGGAAGGGCCTGATAGGAGCCACAAGGAAGGGCGGGATAGAAATGGAAGATGGACAATAGAAAACCAATTATCATACTATACAGATCATTAACCCTTAAAACATTAACCCTTAAAAACAAATGGTGTTCTGAAAAATCATTCCCAAATGGGAACAGCATTTCAGGGGGCATTTTAAGCTCCCACTGGAGGACAGAGGTGAGAAGGTCATGTTCTGCAGGCAGAAATCATTCCATTTGCAATGCTTCAGTGGATCCAGTCTAAAAACTAATATGATTTTCACTGTACTCAAGGCTTTTTTTGTAGCAGGAACTCCTTTGCATATTGGGCCACACACCTCTGATGTAGCCAATCCTCCAAGGGTTTACATTAGGCCCTGTACTAAGAGCCCTATAAGCCCTTGGAGGATTGGCTACATCAGGGGTGCGTGGCCTAATATGCAAAGGAATTCCTGCTACAAAAAAAAATGCCCCGGCTGTACTACAGTTTGTACTGAGAATGCACAATAGTTTACCTAAGCCATGTGTTGTTCTGCTAAACTTGTATCCCAGACTCCTCTGGTAGACTTGTGCTTCCTTGGACGTGAGTGCCTAAACTGGCTCTCCAAACATATTGGAAGGCATCTTGCTTGCCATCTCTGTCTTGTCTATGGCTTCAATGAGTAATTTCTCTTTTAAAGATTTAATAGCACTGTCCTTCTTGTTAGTGTTCCGCATACTATTCTACTTCTACTCTGATCTTTTTTACTAGAGAGCTCAGAGTTCTTGCATGGACACCTAGCAGTCTCCCACTCAGACACTCTTCAGATTTACACCTGCTCCGCTATACCATCAGGTGCTCCCTGATTAGTCATTAAAGCACTGTGTTCTTATCAAAGATTTCAGGTTTTCAATGCACAGCAGCCAAGAAGGTCAGAGCGCCTGCTCTGGCTGCAATGCCACTGAGGATGTTCTCTGCAGCCGAGAACGAAACGTCTGGAAGGAAAACTTTCTCCAGTAGAACACGGCATTTGAGCCCGAAAGATTCTACAAACCCTACTGTGTTCTTACTCTCTCATTCATGTAAAGGATCACAAGGTGCACCATTACTCATTCAGTTTCAATTCTCACTTGCAGAGCAAGCACGGGTGAAATGGAAACACTGCTGTGTGAATGAGACACCAGAATAATGGCTGTTTCTGAAGCTTCTGGATTGCTGTCCATTTTTGCAGGTGGATCATTAGATAAATTAAAGGAAACAGAACATTCCGTTTGAATTTTCATTAGTTAATATCTAAACGTATATCCTGTTTTCCTCTTCCTGATCCAGCCCCTGAGGCTTTCCATCTTTGCAAAAGTTTTGCTAACGTCTAGCTCAGGGGTGGCCAATGATAGCTCTCCAGATGTTTTTTGCCTACAACTCCCATCAGCCTCAGCCAGCACGGCCAATGGCTGATGTAAGGTAGTGACTAGCAGTGCAATCCTACCTAGCAGCTAGAATATAACTAGTAGAGTTATAGTCTTCAACTCCATTGAAGTCCATGGGCTGAGATGGGTTCAACTCTGTTGAGAATTCCATTATAGGAGCCTGAGTTACTGTTCAAGAAGTTCCTTTTTCTGTGCCAAGAGCTTTCTGTGTAGCCCTAGACAAGTCACTCTTTCTTGGGTTCTCACCTGCAATATTAGATCACTAATGCTTACCAGGTTGTTGTAAGGGTTACAACAAAATTAATGAGAAGCACTTTTAAGCATTCAAAAGTGCATATAATGCATTGTGTGTATTGTATCTTGTTGGGAAGAGCTGGACAGCATGTCTTGAATAGCTGGTTGTCATGATTACAGCATTTTGAAGAGGGCTACACAGGTGCTACTCTAGTTGCTAGGTACAGGCACAGTTGGATCAGGGCCAATATTTATTTCTATAGCATATGAATTAGAGGCTTTTATGGTAAGGACATGGAAGGAAAAATAACTTCTCCCTATTTTATACTTGCCTCTAGTTTTAACACTCAGACTTTGTTGTAGGTGTGATTTTTGTTGTTGTTCTGAAGTAGACCTCAAACAGCTGTATGTTTAAAAAAACACATTCCTCTGAGAACTGGACTACAGTGAAGAATTCATGGAGGGGAATTATTTGAGAATTAATATATTTTTTCAAAGTGCCTGGCACCTATTTAAAAGCTAATTAATAGTAGCTGTGTAGAACTTCTGTTCCACATATAAGTGAATTTGCCTTTTGTAAGACTCCTAACCTATAAAGCCAAATGCATCCTGTGCCTTAATATAACAAATGGTTTTCCTGCTTGTTTTTCTGTCTTTACATATTTAAAACACTGTCTTTCTGGTCAGAATGCTGGCTGGCTGACTGCCATGCAAAAATTTGTGAAGTAAATAATCGTAATGGTTTTATCAGTATTCCTATGTCACATGATGTTGAAGTACTCAAAGGAATCCAAATTGAGATTTTTTTTTAAAATGGTGGGGCTAATTAAATATTCTGATCCTGTTCTGTGATGGGGCCTGTGATACTGACAAGAACAGGCCTCCATATTAGAGCAACCAATTCTCCTTGCACATCTAACATTCCAAAACACACACTGTGTACACCAAAAGGGACAGAGCATTCAGTCCGCACTCATTCCACAGCCTTTCTAAGATGGGGCCCCAGTTTGCTGGCATTGTTGCAACTGAGTTGTTATCCTATACTCTTGGTAGCAAGAATCCCAACAAAACATGAACAAAGTTACAGGAGTAATAAAATGGAAAATGCAATAATATGGGATTCATAACAAGTATGTAGCTATTCTACCAATGACAACATATGTCCCAGACAGCCTTCCTAGCAACTGTACTGAAAGCAACAACCTTAATATGTCACTGTCCTGTTCATGGCTAGCGTGGTCTTGATATGTTTATGCATCTATGTAATCAATTGTCAAGAGGAGATATATTGATCCCCTTTAAACATTAATTGGGCCTGAGTACATGCCACTGCCAACACCACCCCCAGGACATATCTAGGTTGAGTGGAGAGACATGTTCTTAAGCTCCACACTTCCAAGGCATGTACAGATCCAATTCAGATCACAGTCACTGCACATTGAGAGAGGAATCTTAGACTTTTCTAACCTAAAAGGATTGGGTAGGGGGCTATTTTCCCTGTTGCAAAATCATAATGTGTAGCTCATCAGTACACAAGCAGCCCACAGCAGGGCAAACAGCACCTCTCACACAGCCATTTCAGATTAGGAAAAGGGCACAGGCATTCTCTTTCTCAACACATTAGGGTCCCAGTCTGAATTGGTTCCATGCCTAAGAAGTGAGGAACTTTGGAACACATCTCTCCAACCCCCTTGAAAATTTAGTGTGCAGCTAGTCTCCCCCCGCTCCCGATTATCTTTGCTACATGACAACAGCTTATCCTGGCACAGTCCCCATGCAGCTGGAAAGCATTTAAGGGACCCAACAATGTGATGTGATCTCACACCACAGAGTGCTGCCCACATGATTTGGTCATTTCAGTATTCTTTCAGCTGTTCAATAAGTGGCCCCCAATGCAGCTGGGAGAACATTTAAAGTTCACCCAAGTAAGTAGCTTCCAGGCAAAATGATCTACCACTTTATTCCTATACCTCTATATTAGCAAAAGGTAATGCTTTACCAAAGGGTAATATAGATGCCAAATGAAAAGAAACTAAGGTGAAACAAAACAAAATCACCCCGGTATCAACTGGTATATTATGGTCAGATGTGGTTAACATTATTAATTAAGAGCATGTTTTTAAAAAACCCATGTGATTAAATTGACTTATTCAGAATAAATAGCGTAAAATTACATTAGCCAAGAGCTCTTGTGTAAAATGCATTGTCAGTCTAGCTAGTTCAGTGTTACATGCTGAATGCAAGAAAGAGAGCCTCCAAGTGTCTTACATTCTTGTTGCATCCAAAGGAGGTCATTATTTGTAGAGGCAGAACCTGCCCAGGCAGCATCAATAAGTGCCTATAGTGAGGCTGATAAATAAGCAGGATGACTCAACAGTCCTGTCATTCTGTATTAGGTGTACAATCTACTGCAGTGGAGAAAATCTTTTCAAACAGCTCAAACTGGGCTTGTCTCAAGTAACCTTAATTTAACTTTCTGGTATGTCTACCAAAAAGAGGACAAATACAGGAATGTTCATGCCTAACTCACATCAGCCTCTCTCTCACACACACACACAGAGTTGTGACTTGACAGCACTTTCTACCACTACCAAGTTATAATCAATAGATAGGTCCAGCAATTTGCATAAGTCTGTGCAATCAGAGATAAGCAGAGGATCTTTTCTTGTGGAAAAATATTGTAATATTGTAATAAATCTGTGCAATCAGAGATATGAACATATGAAGCTGCCTTATACTGAATCAGACCCTTGGTCCATCAAAGTCAGTATTGTCTTCTCAGACTGGCAGCGGCTCTCCAAGGTCTCAAGCTGAGGTTTTTCACACCTATTTGCCTGGACCCTTTTTTGGAGATGCCAGGGATTGAACCTGGGACCTTCTGCTTACCAAGCAGATGCTCTACCACTGAGCCACCGTCCCTCCCCAAAAAGACTCCTGTGAATTAGCAGCCCCTCGACGCACAATGTGGCCAAATCAAACCTCTTTAAAGTTTATGTTTCTAAAGAACCTTTTGAAATAGTTGAACATATGAAACTGCCTTATACTGAATCAGACCTTTGGTCCATCAAAGTCAGTGTTGTCTTCTCAGACTGGCAGCGGCTCTCCAGGGTCTCAAGCTGAGGCTTTTCACACCTATTTGCCTGGACCCTTTTTTGGAGATGCCGGGGATTGAACCTGGGACCTTCTGCTTACCAAGCAGATGCTCTACCACTGAGCCACCATCCCTTGCATAAACAGAGGATCTTTGCGGAAAAATATTGTAATATTTTACACTTTAAAAATAATTATTGTGAAATATGATTACTAATCAGGGCCAGTGAAGGTTAATCTATCTGTTTCATAATTAATAATCATATGGTTCGTATCATGTTGAAATTCTTATTTTCCATGTTGTTAGAACTATCAGTCACTTTTTTCAGATTTATACACAGTGGTATAGACAAATGCATTTTTTAAAAAAGAAAATTTCCAGAAAAATAGTTCTCCCTAATATAAATCATTCTCAGCTGGGACCATAAGCATCCCCAATACAGGAAAATGGTCCAACCACTTATGATACTGGAAATGTATCCTTTTTGGCCAGAATAAACTTTTCATTCTTTAGTTGGGGGTGGTGCTGACATTTTATTGAATTATATTTGAGAGAAAAGTGACAACAGGCATTAAACTTGAAGGCATATTACATATGGTTTAGGGTAACTTCAAGGCTAAAAAGACTGATACAAATAACTGTTCTAGGATTTCTGACAAAGTGTTGGGTTGCAGGCCAGAGAGGAATCTTTGTTCTTTCTCTTGCATTATCGTCAATGACATCCAATGCTATTTTTCCTATCAGTTGCCAAAGGGTGTAGAGGAATTGACATTAAGTTAATTCATCAAGGCCTGCCATATAATATCATTGTGAATGGTTGTTGGACATTCAACATAGCTGGAATATAAATCAAGACACTTGTTACTCAAACAGAATTCTCCCTCTAAACATATTAGATTTTTTAACAAGTTAAGGAAGCAAAATGCAGATGTTTATGCCTACAAGAAAACCACATAAAGAAGAAACAGGAACATATTTTAATTAATAAAAAATTAGGTAAAGTATATTTTGCCTCCGCTCAAAATGAAAAGTGTTGGAGTTGCTATTTATATAAATGATCCACAATTAAATGTACTAGAAGAATTAAGAGATCCAGAAGGAAAGTGCTTAATCTTAAAAATGAGATTCCCGAAAGTTAAGGTGTCCACATATGCAACAACATATGTGTCAAATGATGTTAAAGCCAAATTCTTTGACTTTTTTTCAAATTATGTTAGAATTTTGAGATGATGATATAATGATCTTTGGAGACAATAACAGAGTATTCGATCCAAAGAAGCACAGATAAAGGAATATTAAAGGTGGAAAATTACCTAAAAATGTATTTCAGTATTTGGAAATACTGAAACTAGAAGATACCTGGAAGATAATGCACCCAAAGGGTAGTGATCTTACCTTATTTTCAGATAGACATCCAGTATACTAAATAATAGACATGCGCTAAATACGGCTTTTTTTGTAACAGGAACTCCTTTGCATATTAGGCCACACACCCCTGATGGACCCAACCTCCAAGAGCATAAAGTAGGCCCTGTAATAAGAGTCCTGTAAGCTCTTAGAGGATTGGCTACATCAGGACTGTGTGGCCTAATATGCAAAGGAGTTCCTGCTACAAAAAAAAAAGGTCCTGGTGCTAAATAACAAAAAGTTTGACAATAAATTTAGACAAAGTAGAGATTCAATCAAAGACATTTGCACAATTCCATAGAAGTAATCTGGCAATGGAACAGAAAATTAAAAGAAAGAAGGAGACTGAATTATGTTCTTTTACTACAAGAAGTTGTAGTAAGGAAGTGTAAAAAAGATCTGAAAGAATTCTTCAAAATAAATAATACAGAAGGAATGTCCTCGGCTACAATTTGAGAAGCAAGTAAGGACTATTAGAGAAATTTTACTAGCTATTGCTGCCAAAAAGAAATAAGAAAAATCAGAACAAAATAAGATAATAGTAGAAAAAATCCAGAAGCTGGAACAAGAACATATAAATAATTGTATTAAAGATACACTAGCAGAGATCAGACAACTTAAAAAATCAATTAGATATGTTGGTAGAAGAGGTACAGAAAAAATGAAGGCTAACAACAGATGGCAGGCTCTGGGTGGCATGAAGCCACCCCAAAGAGAGCCAGCCAGAAATAGAGCACCCAGGAGATTCCCAATGGTGCTTGGAAGAGGGACAGGCCACGGGCACTCAGGGAGCATATGGAATACTCATGTGCCCCTTCTGTGGCTCCCTGGGCGCTCTGTGGGCACTTCCCGGCCTTCCAGATGGCTGGGGAGGCACGTTGGAAGTGTGCCAGTGAAAAGGCACCACTTTGAAAGTGTGCCAGTGAAAAGGCACCACTTTGAAACCTGGCTCCCATATAAATAATTGTATTAAAGATACACTAGCAGAGATCAGACAACTTAAAAAATCAATTAGATATGTTGGTAGAAGAGGTACAGAAAAAATGAAGGCTAACAACAGATGGCAGGCTCTGGGTGGCATGAAGCCACCCCAAAGAGAGCCAGCCAGAAATAGAGCACCCAGGAGATTCCCAATGGTGCTTGGAAGAGGGACAGGCCACGGGCACTCAGGGAGCATATGGAATACTCATGTGCCCCTTCTGTGGCTCCCTGGGCGCTCTGTGGGCACTTCCCGGCCTTCCAGATGGCTGGGGAGGCACGTTGGAAGTGTGCCAGTGAAAAGGCACCACTTTGAAAGTGTGCCAGTGAAAAGGCACCACTTTGAAACCTGGCTCCCAGGAAGCCAAGGGCGACTTGGGGACAGGACAGGGACAGGAGGCAGATGTATGTGTGTGGATGCGCTTTTTTGGTCCATCTGCCTCCCATCTCTGGGGTGGCTTTAAAAGCCTGTCTGTTATCACCCAAAATGGCCTAAAACAAAAGAATTTTGAACATGCAAATAAACCTGGCAGATATTTGAGGTGTTGTCACAGGAAAGAGAAAGAAAAAAGTGCAATACCAGGTTTTTAAAAAGGAGATCAAATTACATATGTAAAAAAAGAAAATACAGGGACAATTTATCAATGTTTTTCAGGGTTATGTAAAAAGAAATCTGTTCCAGAAGAAGGTTTAAAACATAAGAACATAAGAAAAGCCATGTTGGATCAGACCAATGGCCCATCCAGTTCAACACTCTGTGTCCCACAGTGGCCAAAAAACCCAGGTGCCATCAGGAGGTCCATCAATGCGGCCAGGACACTAGAAGCCCTCCCACTGTGCCCCCCCCCACAATGTTAAGTATCTTACCATGACAGGGTTAATTTTCTGAACAGTGCCTTGCAAGTATTTACTATGGGAACAAGGGAGAAGGGGGAAGGAAAGAGCTAACAGCATAGCAGGATGTGAAACAGTTTTAAGATACTTGCAAGACACTGTTCAGAAAATTAACTCTGTCATGGCAAGATACTTGATATTCTGTCCCCCTTAAGACCCCCCTACAACCCCGGGGCATCCTAGGTGTTGGTGATGGAATTGGGTTTTTTTATTTAGGGGCATGGACGTGTTTTGCTCGAACCCATTCAATTTGCATGATGGGGAAATGCAACCATTTGATCAAATAATATAAGACCCCTTGTTTGAGCTTAGAGTCTGATATGGATTCAGCCTCATGGTGAAGTTGGTTCTGGATCATCTTCGGAGGTAGAGCTGGCTTCTGGGGGTGCCAAGTATCATCCTTGGGGGAATGTTTCAACCTACATAAGAACATAAGAACACAAGAGAAGCCATGTTGGATCAGGCCATTGGCCCATCCAGTCCAACACTCTGTGTCACACAGTGGCCAAAAGCCAGATGCCATGAGGGAGAAGGGGGAAGGAAAGAGATAACAGCATAGCAGGATGTGAAACAGTTTTAAGATACTTGCAAGACACTGTTCAGAAAATTAACTCTGTCATGGCAAGATACTTGATATTCTGTCCCTCTTAAGACCCCCCTACAACCCCGGGGCATCCTAGGTGTTGGTGATGGAATTGGGTTTTTTTATTTAGGGGCATGGATGTGTTTTGCTCGAACCCATTCAATTTGCATGATGGGGAAATGCAACCATTTGATCAAATAATATAAGACCCCTTGTTTGAGCTTAGAGTCTGATATGGATTCAGCCTCATGGTGAAGTTGGTTCTGGATCATCTTCGGAGGTGGAGCTGGCTTCTGGGGGTGCCAAGTATCATCCTTGGGGGAATGTTTCAACCTACATAAGAACATAAGAACACAAGAGAAGCCATGTTGGATCAGGCCATTGGCCCATCCAGTCCAACACTCTGTGTCACACAGTGGCCAAAAGCCAGATGCCATGAGGAGGTTCACGAGCACGGCCAGTAACGATTCAAGACATTTCTAATGACTTAATTTTTTTTAAGGAAGGAAGAGTTTTAAGTTTTTATGGAGGAAAATTATGAATGAGATAAAAGAAGGAAAGACAATACCTCCAATGTGGAAAGAAGTTAACATAATACTGATACATAAAGAAGGTAGTGATGTAATGCTACCACAGTCACATAGACCTGTTTCTCTGCTGAATATAGATTACAATTCTTCTCTATAATAATGGCAATAAGACTAAGAAAATGTATACCAAACTTAATAAACAATGACTGAACAGACTTTGTCCCAAAAAAGTATATGAAAGATAACAAATGGTTTATAATAGATGCAATCGAATTTGTGAACAAGAAGAGAAAGAAAGTGGCTTTTCTTTTTCTGAATGCAGAGAAAATGTTCGACAGTTTAACATAGTCTTTCTTACTGAATGTGCTTCAGAATATGGGCTGTGGTCCCAAATTTTGGAACTAGATGTACAGTGTATCTACAGATCAACAGTATATATACAAGTTAACAAGCAAAAATTGTAATAAATAGGAAACTAACAGAAGCAATTAGAAATGAAAAAGGCACATGCAAAGGATGCCCTTTGTCACCTCTATTATTTATTCTTGCAACAGAGATTTTGCCTATAAATATCAGACAAGATGCCAAGATTAAGGGAATAAAAATGGATGATGTAGAGTTCAAAATTAGGGGTGTGCATTTGGCTAAACACAAGCAACCCCCCCCCCCCCTATCAGTATTTTCTGGATATTCTAGATATTTATTTAGGCATTTGGCTAAGCCCAAAAAAATTGGCACCTTGAAAAACAGCCCCCACCCCCAGCCCCAGATATCCCCAGACTGATTTTCCATTACACCCTATGAGAACCAGTGATTATAATGGTCCCCATAGAGTATAATGGAACTGAAAAAACTTGGGAATCCCAAATATTTACCAAATCCAAATAACATACCAGTATCTGGTTTTTGGGGATATTGGATGGTACCAAATTTTTGGGGTTCAATATACCTGAATCCAAAAAAATACTGGAGATTTTTTTGTTTTGCACACCCCTATTCAAAATGAAAAACTATGCAGGTAATGTGGCTTTGCTAGTGTTGAATCTCCCCAAACCATTTAGGTATGTAATGGAACATTTTGAAGAATTTGAATCCTTTTCAGGCCACATAATTAACAGAAAGAAGACTAAAATAATAATTTTTAAATGCAACTAGAAGAAGATATTATAAGGGGCACAGACTGTACAGTTGCCACGGATCCCATTAAATATTTGGGAATAAATGAGACTGAGCAAAATGGTAATATTTTCAAAAATAACTACCAGAAGATTTTGAAATTGATACAAGCAGATTTATCCAGATGGAAAAAATTACAAATCTCCTGGCTGGAAAGAATATCTGCAATTAAAATGAATATACTGCCTGACTTAATGCCTCTAATAGCAGAAGTATGATACTTGCCTTCCGTTTAGTATGTAGGTGTTATCATTTCTTTCCTTCACCTGTTTTTTTTCCTGATGTGATTATAACTTGAGAAAGAAGCCATATAATCAAACATGGGAAGTTGAGAATATGATTCACATGTCAGAATCTACTGAGCCATCTTGTAGAGACCTATTGTAGAAATTATTTTCTACTAAACCTTTAGCAGTCACACCTCTCCTCTCACAGAGGGGCAGTTTATAGTTCATAGAAACAGCAACACCTCTCCGTACATCACCCCATATCTTAATGCAAGGCACTGTTTGGGCCAAAATGAATCCAAAATGGATGCCAGCCAGGCATCAGTCTGGGAAAACAATTTTAAATCTCCAGTTAGAGAGGCTGGTGGGCTACATTTCCTCCTTGCCCTACATGACTTTAGAACAATGGGTCACCCAGAACCTATTGATTCACTTAGCATAATCCTGTCACTGCCACAGCCTCACAACCTCTCTCCAATTAAACCATGAGTAAGTGGTCATTAATTAATACAAAAACATTTTCACCTTTCTGATTGCCCTTTCTGTTTTGTACCTGTGGAGCCATCAAGCTTCTCACATTTTTTTTGTCTACCAAAAAAAATTAAGTCATTGTTTTAGGCAAGCACGTCATACCTGCCTCAGAATATGTTTTGCCCTATAAATATGTCACCCAGCTGACTCAGCTGTATGTGTGTTGTGCAATCACATGACATGCTTCCTTATTGCTCCTACAGCTTTTGGTATGATAGACCATGCCAGGCCCGTAGCCACAGGGGGCCCGACCCCCCATCCAACCCCCCTCGGACTCTTATGGCCCCTCCTTTCCCTGACCCCTGCTTTCTCCGCCACCACTTTTCTCCCCATGACTCTGGCACCCCCCCTCCACACAGCACCTCCCCCTCCTTCCCTCCCACTCACCCACAGGGAGAAACTGTAAAGAGCGGGCTCCGAGGGCTCTGCAAGATGCCCCCACCGATCACGTAATCAGCTGGAAAAGCAGCTCTGAAGCCAGTGGTTCCTATGCTGGCTTTCCTGTGCGAGCGGCAACTTCAGTGCTGGCCGCCGCAGTGCTGAACTTGCTGATTGCGTTGGAAAGCCAGTGTAAATACCACCGGCTTCGGAGCTGCTTTTCCAACTGATCACATGATCGATGGGGGGGTGCCTTGCAAGAGCCCCCGGAGCCCACTCTTTACAGTTTCTCCTCGTGGGTGAGTGGGAGGGAGGGGGAGGTGCTGTGTGGAGGGGGGCTGCCAGAGCCACGGGGAGAAAAGTGGCAGCAGAGAGAGTGGAAGCTGCCAGAGGGGGGCTCTCCATCCCAAAAATTTTTCTATGGGCCCCCCCAACCAGAATTTTCTGGCTATGGGCCTGGACCATGCCATACTGTTGGGGTATTTTGAAGCAGAAGTAGGTATCAACCAGGTATCAAACAAGTAGACTTATGGAATAAAGATAGTGTTTAATAGTTTTGATACAGGAATTAGGTTTGAATCCCAGTGACAAAGGCATATTATAAATAACGTAAATAAATGAATGAATGGATAGATGAATGAATGAATGAACGAATGAATGAATGAATGAAAAGTCTTACTTTAAGCTTCCTATTTTCATATCCATTCAAGCAACCAGCTATTAATGTTTTAGCACTGTGGTGTATGTGTATGCCATCAAGTCACTGTTGATTTATGGAGACCCCTATAGGATTTTCAAGGCTAGAGACATTCAGAGGTGGTTTGCCATTGCCTTCCTCTGTGTCATGACCCTGGTATTAGTTGGAGGTCTTCATCCAAATACTAGCCAGGATGAACACCCTGCTTAGCTTCTGAGATCTGAGGAGATCAAGTTAGAATAATCTATCCACGTCAGGACATTAGCACTGTGTTAGCACTCATAAATATCTAGAGAATACTTGTGTAGACAAGTTAATATAAGTCTTATATATATTTCATTAAGATAAATGCCATTCAGGTAATATTTTGCTAGGAAACATTAATTTCAATTATGTATTGTTTAATGTTGATTATATTGTATATACTTAAATGTGTTACTGATTTACATGAATGACTTATGAAACTTTGATTGCCTGATGTCACAGAACAGATAGGATTATCATGACTACCAAGAGCAAAAGTCAGATTTTGCCTTCTGAATATCAGTGTTGGGTAAAGTGCCACAGAAGTGTCTCTATACCTAGCACTGATGCTTTTCTCTTGAGGCATCATTTGATTAGATTACTAGCAGTCCTACATTGTGATAATAAATTTTGTTTTTAATGCTTTTTATTTATATTGTCAGCAGTGTTGTGCTCTGTAAGGAAGAAAGGTGGTTAATAAATGTTTTAAACAAACATTTCTTCAGAAGTGAGCAGTGACTTGTGAAAGCTCATATCCTGCCACAAATTTTGTTAGTCTAAGGTGCTATTGGACTCTTGCTCTTTTCTACTGCTACAGACAAACATGGCTACCCATCTTAAACAAACAAACAAATAAATCAACTGTTGCTTTACCATTTAAGATTTGTTCATACTTTTTTTGTTTAACATACAAGATTATAAAAGGCCAAATATCAGAGTGAAATTTTCTAAAGAAAATTATACTGAAAACAACACAAACATTTTTAAATTATAATTTATAAATCACAGTGTAAGAAGTATAAATTGACTACTTGCAACATGGAAAATGCCTTGGTGGTGTATCTGTGGCAAATGAAGATGTGCAACCTGATCCTATGAATCTTTACTCAGGTCTAGACTTCATTGATTGTTAATGTGCAAACCACAGGGAGTCACAGCTATATTGAAACTATGAGTTCCCACTGGCAATTCCTTTGAAAAGCAGTAGAGCAGCCTCAGTGGGAACAGGAGTGCAGCATGGAGGGAAGAGAGGTTCCTGCCTCTTTCCATGCCATTTTCTCCAGCTGAAAAGACCCCACAGGGAGTTAATTGCCTTATCTGGGGGCTGCATATACAAGCAGTGAATCTATGTGCATCTGCCCCATGGAGCAAATAACACTCTAGGCCTTTTTAGTTTGGGAAAATGGAGATTAGACTGGAGAAACTCTGCATTGAGAGTGTTATAACATGTTGTTTGACCCTCAGTCAGAATGCTCACAATCTGATGAGTTTTACTCTCCAGCAAAATTAGTAACAACATACAGCCATTGCCTTCTTGCATAACACTAGCAACCAAGCACAAACCTATGTGACATGTCATTATTTTCCTCCCCGTGCCTCCCCTGTCAGGCACCTAGGTGACTTAAAATGAGAACCAGTCTTATCTATAGACATAAACAGGGCCAGCACATGGGAGTAGGCAAACTAGGCAGATGCCTAGGGGCCAGCTCCCAGCAGGGGTGGGGGCGGACACCCACTCCATGCTCACGCTATCAGACTTGCTTCCTGTCTGCAGTGCCCTTCAAACTCAGTAAGCGCTGTGGAGGGAAAGTGCTGACTATTTTTTCTTGGCTTTAAGGGGTCGGGGGAGATCTCCTGACCCCTTAAAGCCAAGAAAAAACAGTGCTTCTCATCCGCAGCACCTACCGAACTTGGCAAGCACTGCGAAGGGGATGTGCTAAGTGCTGGCGTGATGACATCACCTCTGGGTGACATCATCAGGCCATGTGCATGCAAAGCACATGCACAAAAAATGAACTGGGGGAGGGCGCGTTGGGGTTCTGCCTCGGGTGGCAGAACCCCATGCACTGGGCCTGGACACAAAACCAGTTTAATGTTGGCAAATCCCAGCATCCTGATTAATTGGGACTGGGTGGGACTGCACTTCATCAACCTTTGGCCCATCAAACTATCAATCAAGAGTACCTGTGTGACATTGATTGAGGCCACTCTTCTCTTCCGTCTGAGTGACTGTTGCTACCCAGCAAATCTGATTCAGTCAGTAAAATGCAACCAACCTTAGATATGGCAGTTACTGACTCTAGAACATAAGAACATAAGAGAAGCCATGTTGGATCAGGCCAATGGTCCATCCAACTCTCTGTGTCACACAGTGGCCAATATATATATGTGTGTGTGTATATATATATATATGTATGTGTATATATATATATGTATATATATACATATACACACACACACACACAAACACACTGTGGCTAATAGCCACTGATGGACCTCTGCTCCATATTTTTATCCAATCCCCTCTTGAAGCTGACTATGCTTGTAGCCGCCACCACCTCCTGTGGCAGTGAATTTCACATGTTAATCACCCTTTGGGTGAAGAAGTACTTCCTTTTCTCCATTTTAACCTGACTGCTCAGCAATTTCATCGAATGCCCACGAGTTTTTGTATTGTGAGGAAGGGAAAAAAGGACTTCTTTCTCTACTTTCTCCATCCCATGCATTATCTTGTAAACCCCTATCATGTCACCCCGCAGGCGACGTTTCTCCAAGCTAAAGAGCCCCAAGCGTTTCAACCTTTCTTCATAGGGAAAGTGTTCCAACCCTTTAATCATTCTAGTTGCCCTTTTCTGCACTTTTTCCAATGCTATAATATCCTTTTTGAGGTGCGGCGACCAGAACTGCACACAGTACTCCAAATGAGACCGCACCATCAATTTATACAGGGGCATTATGATACTTGGTGATTTGTTTTCAATTTCCTTCCTAATAATTCCCAGCATGGCATTGGCCTTCTTTATTGCAATCACAAACTGTTTTGACATTTTCAGTGAGTTATCTTCCACGACCCCAAGAACTCTCTCTTGGTCAGTCTCTGCCAGTTCACACCCCATCAACTTGTATTTGTAGCTGGGATTCTTGGCCCCAATGTGCATTACTTTGCACTTGGCCACATTGAACCTCATCTGCCACGTTGACGCCCACTCACCCAGCCTCAACAGATCCCTTTGGAGTTCCTCACAATCCTCTCTGGTTCTCACCACCCTGAACAATTTAGTGTCATCTGCAAACTTGGCCACTTCACTGCTCACTCCCAACTCCAAATCATTAATGAACAAGTTAAAGAGCATGAGACCCAGTACTGAGCCCTGCGGCACCCCACTGCTTACCATCCTCCACTGCAAAGACTGCCCATTTATACTCACTCTCTGCTTCCTATTAATCAGCCAGTTTTTGATCCACAAGAGGACCTGTCCTTTTACTCCATGACTCTCGTGCTTTCTAAGGAGCCTTTGATGAGGAACTTTATCAAAAGCTTTCTGGAAGTCAAGGTAAACAACATCTATTGGGTCTCCTTTGTCCACATGTTTGTTCACCCCCTCAAAGAAATGTAACAGGTTAGTGAGGCAAGATCTTCCCTTACAGAACCCATGCTTAGTCTTCCTCAATAACGCGTGTTCATCAATGCGCCTACTCATTCTGTCCTTGATAATGGTTTCTACCAACTTTCCCGGTATTGAAGTCAGACTGACTGGCCTGTAATTTCCCGGATCTCCTCTGGAACCCTTTTTAAAGATGGGGGTGACATTTGCTACCTACCACTCCTCAGGAACGGAGGCAGAGTTCAATGAAATCTCTCCCTAATCTCCCCCATTGGCTGAGCTGCCTGTTGCACTGATTCACATAGGAGAGAAAGAAAACCTTCCTTCGATTGGTTGAGGGAGGAAGGAGGAGGGAGACAGCAGAGAAAGTCAGAGACAGACTGTTGGTCTGAAGGGTATCCTTCAGGCAGAACTCATTGGGCCCAGTGCTGACTAGGGCTGCCAGACTCTTGGTCTGAAAGGTATTCCTAAAGGCCTCTGAGGCAGAACTCATTGGGCCCAGTGCCTACTTCGGCTGCCAGTTCCAGATTGGTGGGAAATCCCTGGAGTTTCTGCAATGTAATTTGAGGAGGGCATAGGAGTCAGGGCTTCAGAGTGGGACCTGCCAGACACAGGTTCTTGCTGTAGAAGCTGACTGGGCAATTTTGGACCAGTCACAGACTTTCAGCCTAAGCTGCCTCACAGGGCTGTTGTTCAGATCACAAAGGGAAGAGGAGAATGGTGTAAGCTGCTTTGATACCCCTACTGTGGAGAAAGACTGCCCCTTTCCTATGTAGAGGCTACAGGCTAGGGGGGTTTGCTGGACCCAGGTTCTTGCTGTGGAAGCTGACTGGGTGATTTCAGACCAGTCACAGACTTCTAGACTAATCCCCCTCACAGGACTGTGAGAAGAGAATGATGCAAGCTGCTTTTGTACACACACACACTGTGGAGAAAGACAGCCTATGTACAGGCTGCAGGGAAGGGGAAGGCGATGGAAAGCTGAAGTCAGAGTGGCAGATAAAAGGAAGGAGATAGAGTTGCCAATTCCAAGTTAGGAAATTCCTGGATATTTAAGGGGTGGGGCCTGAAGAGGGTAGGGTTTGAGGAGAGGTGGAACCTCAGACAGGTACAATCCCATTTATACCTTGGGAACAATTGTTGCCAATCTCCAGGTGAGGGCTGGAGGTCACTTAGGATTACAGATGGCAGAGATCAGCTCCCCTGGAGGTAGGGGAGTAGTGAACGCCTTCAATTGGGTTGGTGGGAAGACAGCAAGTAGGGGGCACTCAACTGGAGCTGCCTTCTAGAGCCCGTTGTATTTTTCTTCACAATGGGCCTTACTCCTAGTCATCCAAAAAGTACAAAAGGACTGTATTAAGCTCAATGAGTTTTAAGTAGCATAAATGAATAGAGGATTGCAATCATCAGCTACAGGACATCTGCAATATATGCCCCATAAATTTTAATCTATTCCTCTACCTGCCAGCTCATGTCACAATATGTTATTATTTTATCCTCATAACAATCCTATGGGAAGATTAGTCAGTGCATGAAAAAACAGGAAAATAGGTATGTACTTCCCTCATTTGCAGAAGAGAGCAAAGAATATCTTCTTAGAGATACTGCTCATAGCGGCTATAACAATTCTCCCAGTTGCCCTTTTACTTTTTCTTTAGCTGGACAGTCCTTTTCTTGTTCTATGTTTTTTGTCTGTCACACCCAGTTGTTTAAATGTATATAGATATATGCTGATCCAGCCTAGAAAGCTGAGGAACCAAAAACACTCTTATTTGTTAAATGTCAGATTGTGGTACATGAGAGGCTAACATTAATTCAAAATAAACAAACTGCTTTATTTAATGTCTATGGGAAAATGGTCAGGTAGGTAGGTATCTTATAACAGCGCACCTCGCGGTCTCACGGGATCGCTTCTATATGCGGCTTATGGCTACCCCAGCCCCTCTTCCGCCTCAGTTCTTCCTCTTGAAATTTTACCTCACGGCTATGGAACTCAGGGGGTGGGTGTAATATGGATTTCTCACTACTAGTCTATTCAGGGTTTTTGTTTTGCTTTCAGATGGATATAAACTCAGTTTGTAGGGGACCACAGCAGCTTGGATAATTTTCCCAATATACTGGCACCAGAGAACTTTAAAGTAAACCACAGAAATTTATTAATATACACACACCGTCTTCAACTGGGGAATGGGAAATATATACATGGGCTATATTGCATCTCAAGCAGTTAACAGTTTCTTCATAGTTCAGGCTTTATAATATCAAATTCACGTAGGTCTCTCAGGTTTCACAGATCACACAGATTTCACTCTCCAACACTATTCTAGGTTGGCCTCTTGGGTATAATGTGCCAAGTCCCTTAAGTCGACTGGTGTCTCTTCTCCCAGCCCTTCAGACTTCTAGACCCACATCTTTCCCTCAACCACCTCTTTAGCTCTTAAGAGACGTGTATCTGTGTCTGTGACCTCTCAGGTCTTTTACTGTGACTCTTTTCTAGTCACACACATCCCCATGGCTGTCTTTATAGAGTGAACAGTGAGCTTTGGTTATCTCGAAGACTCTCCTCAGCTCCTGTCTCAGCTCCTTCTCAGACCAACTGCTCTCTTCAGCAGTCTTCCTCAGACTCTGTCTGTCACTAACTGCCCTCAGCCGTTAGCTGTCAATCACCTTTGAGAGTTCCGAGCACTCTGGCCCCCACCCTCAGGTCATCTGACACAGGCTCTATGCGTCCTTAGTTTTCTTGTTAACCTGTTCATTACCGTCACAGTATCAGGTTTAAACTTGGCAGGTGAACAGTCAATTGGAATGAGGTAACCTTGTATAGCTCTAAACAATAGTTAGTCACAATAAAGTAGCTCAGGGGTGGCCAACAGTAGTTCTCCAGATGTTTTTTGCCTACAACTCCCATCAGCTCCAGCCATTGGCCATGCTGGCTGGGGCTGATGGGAGTTGTAGGCAAAAAACATCTGGAAAGCTACCTTTGGCCACCCCTGAAGTAGCTCTTTGGTTTTAAAGACAGGTCTTTAAAAGTGTGGGGAGAGATCTCTTGGTAGTCACTGCTTAAATAAACAACATAAGCTTCTTTGTCTCAAAAATTCTCAAGTTTGTGAAGGCAGGAACATACACACAAGTTCCAGTTTTCCTTATTTACCTCTTGACAGGGATCACCCCCTTTACTAGGAGCTATTTCCCTCAGGCAAGGATTTTTGTCCTCTTTCTCTATTCCAGGATTCTCCTTAGTCCTTTCACTCTTCCTAATTGAATTTAATACTCTTAACTGCCACTCTCAACTTGAACCATTTGAACCTTCTGTTAAGCAAGGTTCTCAGACCAGGCTAACACATCAACCATCTACTGTCCACTGCAGCAACATTGAAGAACATGGCAAAGCAGATTGTTTCTTGCTTTGGTGCTGCTGCCTCTGTGGTGAGATGAAGGTACCAATTAGAAGCAGTGACCAGTAAAAAATTACCACTTACAGTACACCAACAGTATGCTGAGTTCTTGTAGAAAACAGATAATATTCATAGCCCCTATTCATGGGCAGGTCCTTTGTGTTGACTTCTTCTAACCATAGGCATCTGTGCAGATATGGAGAAAAAAGTCCAGCATGGTAGCCATATTCAACTAGTGCAGCAAAAAACAGAGTCTTGAGGTACCTTAAAGTCTTCTTGCTTGATGGCAGATGTAGACTCAAAGGGGAGAAAGGGGATGGCTTTATGATTAGAGAAAGAAAGATGGCGTGAAGGGAGTGTCAAAGAGGTAGGAAACTGGCATGGAAGAACAAGGAAATAGTTATCTGAGCAATGAGAGAAGTAGAGATTGTGAGGAGATGGGGGGGGGACTGCAGGAGAAAATGAAAATGAATGAAAACTGAGGAAGGAGCGAATGAGGAAGGGCTTGGATGAAGAATCAGGAAGGGTATGTGTTTATTAACTATTCAAACACTGTTGCATTCCAGTCTTGGGCTTCAAAATGCTAGTCATCTTTGAGAAGAACTTGTGAAAATAAAATTCAAAACAGCCAGATTTCCTTTCTAACAGTGAACAAACCACATAAAACTTCCTAATCTCCAGAAACAGCAGCAGCGACAACAACAGTGCAAAGAAAAGAGACAATCCAACCCACCAAATCATTGTTGCTTTCCACAGCATGTGGTATTTGTTAGAGAACTGCTTCCAGCCCAGCTGTTTCTTCCTTTATTTCTGAATCTTATAGAGACACTTCTGTGAAAAAAGAATTAGTCACAGAAGCCAACAGCAAAATCATCTGCAAAGTCTATTTCAGTGACTGAATGCAAATTGTTGCTCTTCCCAGTCTGTTTTATGGCCTTTGCTTCTTTTCATCAAAGTAGACATCTCTGGAATGTCAGGATTAAAATATGCAGAAGGTCATTTGATTTCCAGCCATGGATCTGTGCAGTTTATCTGAATATAAACTTCTTTCTCTTAATTCAGTAGAAGGGCATCTCAGATAAGCAGCATTCTTTGTTAGATCTGCTGGAATATTTATCCAAATGCTGTCTCTCATGCATATTTTTAAAAGTGCATTTTTAAAAAATCTCCTTGTCCCACTCACAACAATCAAATTCACCTCAATGAAATGAGTATTGGTGAAACAAATTAAACAAAACAGCCTAGGTGTTTATGTCCTAATTTGTGAATTTAAAGATGCAATCTTAGGGCCATTCATACCAGCAAATAATGGCTTTGGAGAGGCAGTCAATAAAACCCAAAGAGAATTATCTGAAACCACATGATGTAGATCTACTGCTGAACCCAAGCAGGTCTAGGCATGCAAATTGCGCTGATGGGAGTCTTCTTAGGAACTATAGGCAAACAATTCTAAATGCCTCAAAGGAAGAACAAGATTTAGGTGAAATGTTCAGCATCTGTCTAAACAGCATGTATCCAAAGTGCCCTCTAATTGTTAACATCCTCCCAACCAAAAAATATGAATATTCTTTTCAGTCCAAGGAAGTACACTTCTCTCTTAATGGGTATCAGAGTTTTTTCTTGTCCCCATCCCATTCAAGAATCAGGCTTCATAGGGTAGGAGACAGACTGAGTGCCTTGTGCTCCACAGTCAAGCAGGCAGCAGGAAGCAGGGTTGCCAACATCCAGGTAAGGCCCAGAGTTCTGGAATTACAACTGATCTCTAGGTTTCAGTTCTCCCGGGGGAAATGGCAGCACTAGAGGGTGTGTTGTGCAGAATTAATGTTGCCAGAGCTGACAATGTGAAATTAGCTGATCGCTTTGGGGTTACCTAGAAATGTTTACTGTTCACTCTTGGCCTTTCACCACATACAGAAGAGGTGCTCTTCTGCTGGAGACAACAGAGTATCTAACTGCTGAATAGTATGGGGGAATGCCCCTTTCAGCACATATTTTAGTGTGTAAGTGTGATGGACTGGGTAGAAATCTCAGTGAGCGACAGCTGGAGGAACTCACTGTGATTGGCTAACAGTCTCCAAGGTAACAAGAGTAACAATTTAAGAGAGGCAGTGAGAGAGAAATCTTTTCAGTTCAGCGGAATCTACAGAGTGACTGCAGTCTGAGGCAGTCTGAGACAGAGCTGGTATTGGAAATAGAGCTCTGGTCTTTGTGAGAGTCTGCTTGTGAGAAAGGGAGCTAGAAGACACACTTTTTGTGGAAGACTCAGTTTGTGGTACAGAGTGTCACAGGGCAGAACAAATTAAAAGGCTCTGGTGAGGAGATCTGTTCCAAGGTTAACGGGCAGACTTCTGTTGAGAAAAAGATCTTAAATGCACACTGTGATAGGGACAAAAAGTTCCTGTGTCTTGTGGAATTCCAGGAGACAGACAGAAATCCAGCAGAGAGGGGACTTGGCATAAGAGTATAATGTGTCAGTGTGAAGGCCAAGGGTCCTTAAGGGTGTCAAAGTCCAGGGTTATAACTCTTCCTAAGAAGAGGATAACTAGTCTACCAGGGAGAAAGGGTCTGAGGTGGGAAGTTCTGACACAGGCTCAGTCAGTCCCTCAGAGTGAGAGATAGTGTGTATATTTAAAAGAACAAAACCATCTTCTAAAGGTTATATTAAGGAGTGCTGTCCAGCTGAGGGAAACACTGGTTATTTTTAAGAAGTAACAACTTGTTAACATAAGGTGTTCTTGTGTTTTAATTTGATTTTCTGCCTGCCCACAGATTCTAATATTATAATCCTCTGTTTCTGTTTCCTCCCTTTCCAGCCTATCTGTTCTAAAATAAATCTTATTCTGTTTTTGTTATAAAAACACTACCAGTGCCATTATTTCATTTCTGACAAGTAAACTTTTGGTTCAGCTGAGGTACTGGCAAGGTGTGACAAGATTTAAAGTGGTCCCCTTTGCCCTTCTGGTCCTGGATTGTCTCAGCAGGCTATGAGAAGTAAAACACAGACATTTTGTAGCACAGGTTGAGAGGGGGTAAGTTTGCCCAACAATTGGTAGTCTAGTAAAAAAAACCCTACCCTTTTAATGATAACCAACACTAGCAAAAATTTAATAAGGTATTGTTACAGGTCAACCATTAATGAAACCCTGGTTTACTGAATTTTACTCTCTTGCTACTTTCCTGATGTTCTTCACTCATGTGCATAGTTCAGCTCAAATCACTGTAATGTAGGGCTAGGAGGGAAATTGCAATTTTGCTCCTACACACGTTACACATCTTTTTCACTGGCCCAGCTCCAGCACTCCATTGTAGCAATTCATTACAGGCCTGATTTCCACCTCAGAATCTAGTTCTGTCACTGGTTCTTGCTTCCTACTTGATCTGCAGACCAGGGTAGAAAGTTAAAATAACACAGAAGTCAACCAATCTGAGTGGGCCCTTGGACTTAGCTTGCTTCTGGCCACCAGTGGTCCTCCAGCACAGCAGTCCATCAGGGACTTTCCTAGTAAGGTAAGGGCCAGTCCAACCCTAATAGGAGCAGTCAGGGAGGCATTACCCATTTTTCTTCTTCAGTTAGGGATGCCAGTTCCCAGGTGTGCATAATGTCATCATGCTGGGGACAGCCCCACCCCTCCCAGAATGCTCCCCAAATCCCCCTTGCTGGGGAGAAGATGGGACATGGCTACCCTACCTTCAGTAAATCTGGGAAGATTATAATCTACACATAAGACTGCTCTGAGTCTGGATTGTTTAAAGGCTTGTACCTATCTTGGCTCATTTGATCTCCCTTCAATTTCTTGTGAGAAACTGGGGAAATCTACTAAATGATGACAACTAACTCGCTGATTACCCCTTTTCCAGAGGTAACCATTATCCCTTATACTTGCATGGAGTATCTGGTCAACACTAATACTTGAAACGGTTCTAGATCTACAAGAAAATAGTATAAAAGATAAGCCTTTTGATTTATTTAGAATATTGTTATAACTCTCCAGACTCCTGCTCAATGCAGCTTACAATTAAAAGAATAAATTATCAATATAAAAACAAACAAGCCATTAAAAAGCAGGGACATAAAAGCAGGATAGAACTAATCAGCCCAAAGACCCAAGGTAGAACATAAAACAGCTGGAAAGATAAAATCCCTAATTAAAAATCTTAGATTTAAAAGACAATGAGTAGGTACCAGGACAGATTTGAAAGGGCATTCCAAAGGCAAGATGGCATTACAGAAAATACCCTTCCTCTAAACACCATCTGACTGGGAGGTAAATAAGAACATAAGAGAAGCCATGTTGGATCAGGCCAATGGCCCATACAGTCCAACACTCTGTGTCACACAGTGGCCATATATATATATATATACACACACACACACACACACACACACACACACACAGTGGCTAATAGCCACTGATGGAGCTCTGCTCCATATTTTTCTCTAACCCTCCCTTGAAGGTGGCTATGCTTGTGGCTGCCACCACCTCCTGTGGCAGTGAATTCCACATGTTAATCACCCTTTGGGTGACGAAGTACGTCCTTTTATCCGTTTTAACCTGACTGCTCAGCAATTTCATCGAATGCCCACGAGTTCTTGTATTGTGAAAAAGGGAGAAAAGTACTTCTTTCTCTACTTTCTCCATCCCATGCATTATCTTGTAACCCTCTATGTCACCCCGCAGTCGACTTTTCTCCAAGCTAAAGAGTCCCAAGCGTTTCAACCTTTCTTCATAAGGAAAGTGTTCCAGCCCTTTAATCATTCTAGTTGCCCTTTTCTGGACTTTCTCCAATGCTATAATATCCTTTTTGAGGTGCGGCGACCAGAACTGCACACAGTACTCCAAATGAGACCTCACCATCGATTTATACAGGGGCATTATGATACTGGCTGATTTTTCAATTCCCTTCCTAATAATTCCCAGCATGGCGTTGGCCTTTTTTATTGCAAACGCACACTGTCTGGCAAAGAGTCCATACTGTTTGTCACCATCTCAGTGGACAACTCTGATCCATTACCCGGTAGAAAAATAGCAGCCAACCCTTCATCTCTTTGAGACGAGTCCTCCCGAACCAGAGACATTTCATCTTCTGTCGGCTTTCCCCCAAGATTTAGTTTAAAAACTGCTCTGCCACCTTTTTGATTTTAAGCGCCAGCAGCCTGGTTCCCTCCGGGGATAAGTGGAGACCGTCTCTCTTGTACAGCTTCCGCTTGTTCCAGAAAGCATCCCAGTGTCTAACAAACTTAAACCCTTCCTCCTTACACCATCGTCTCATCCACACATTGAGACTTCTAATTTGTGCCTGTCTCTCCAGCCTTGCACGTGGAACAGGTAGCACTTCTGAGAAGGCTACCTTGGAGGTCCTGGCCTTAAGTCTTCTGCCTAGCAGCCTAAATTTTTCCTCCAGGACCTCACGACTGCATTTCCCTCAGTACAGTGCCCTGTTCCCTCTCGACCCTCATGCTCTCTGGCAGCAACAGAGCTGCTACGTTTAGAGCGGGGCTCATCTAATACGCCCCCAAGAGTCTTCCCCAAGTGCCTAACTGACCATCTCTGCTTCTCCAGGTCAGTCACCTCGGCCTTGAGCTGCTTGCCTTAATGGGGGCAGGCTGGCACTTCTGTTCGGGGTAGTAAAAGGCCAACTAATGCCTTCTGCCTACTTTTCTCAGCTAGAGAATTGTCCAAGATATGCACAGATACTTTGAGGAGACTTACCTTGGCTGAAAGGGAGTTCCGGAGGGGGCTCCTTTGAGGCTTTGAGGGATCTCCAGAGAGAAGTTGTATATTCATCATCTACAGAAGTTTCCAGAGTCATTTATTTGGCTTAAGCTCAACAGGATCCGAGTCTTCTTTTACAACTTTAAACATCTAATCGACAAAAGACTGGTGTCAATTTGGACAAACTACAAAAAAAAGGTATTGTTCGCGTTCTTTTCACTCCAGGACTAATTAAAGCTAAACAAAACAAAATTAAAAGGTTGGAGTTGGATATAATGGAAGTCTGAAAAGAGGAGAAGAAAAGGGGCTAAATTTGAACTTTGTAAATTTAAATGACAGTGCTAAAAGAGGAAAGGAATTTATTGTTTATCTATCTATTGTTGAAGAAGAAGCCCCATCGTCATAGATCTGCAGCACTCACAGTCAACACAGGAAGTACATCAGACATCGCAAGATTTCTCTACCAGCAAAACGAGACTTAATGGCAGGAAAAGCAAGAAGTACCAGAGGAAGAAGAAGGAAGCAAGAGAAGTAAACAGCCTACTCTAGGATTATAATATCAGAGAGAAACATCGGCGGCCATTGGTGGGAAGACAAAAAATAAGAAAAGATATTGAGGACTCAAAAAAAGAATTAAAAAAAGAGATAGAGAATCTCAGAAATGAGACTGTAGTAATAACAAAAAAAGTACAGGAGGTGGAAGAGAGAGTGAGAACACATGATTCCACCTTATTAAAATTACAAGGAAAAGTGATAATACATGACTGCAAGTTGATGGAGAAACAGATTCGTCTGAGAGGTGTACCAGAAGATGAAGAATCTGACTTGAAAGAATACATAATAAAAATAATTGCAGAATTATGACACTATACCTTCCTGTCCTGCTATTTGTCAGCTGCTCTGGACATGATCATTTCCTGGTTTGCAATCCTATAATTGCATTTCTCATATATCAACATATCATCATATTAATGTATTATATCATCACTGTAAAGTGATCCCTAGAAGTCATTTAGCTGTGTTACTTCAGACTGAGTGACTGAAAATTCTTTTATACTTTAACTGGCTCTCTGTCGCCTGCCCCAGCAAAGTATGATGTCCTACCTTTGAAATTCACAGTGGAGAGGCACACTGTTAACAATCCATCATCTCCTGTATTGTCATAGCATGGATACTTTCTGGAGATCAAATCACTGAGCGCCATTTGATGTAGCCTGCTGGCAAACTGAAATGAAATGAAACTCTGCAAGGGATCCAGTTATCTTGTGTGACTTTCATTCATTTCAGTAAGGCTTTGGGAGAAGAATTTCCCATTGAATTGTGATCACTGGGCATGGAGTCAATATTGGACAGTCTTCAAATGAAGCTTATTATTCCCTTTCTCTTTCAGATCTTTGAACCACATATCTGCAGTTGAAGGCAATAAATTGGTAACACATTTATTGGAAGCTGAGCTGTATATTGTGCCCAGCTTGGAAAATACCATAATATGTATCACCATTCTATTATATAATGAAAGCAACCATTTTAATGTATCTTAACAGGAATAACAATTTTACTATTTTCATTACAGTCATTTCTAATGTATATATGCAGCCTTACCATATTTCATTTAGTAGACTCTAGCCTAGGGCCAAGAAGGCACATGTTTATGTTATTTTTAATCATTCCCTTCCTTATTCACTTTCTACATAATTCTGAGGTGCCAATGCCTTTACAGAAACCAGTTTATGGGTACACAAAGGGCTATACACATGAGGTTACTAGCAGTGATTAATTTCTAAAATGAAAAGTGCTGAGATTCAAGTCTCCATGCCTCGAAACCAGGAAGCACTGCTTTCCTAATCCCAGATATGTAGGGGCTGGCTGTGGTTACTTAGTGGTGAGAGAAAGGGAGCTATTGAATAAGTTTTTGATAACTGCTTTATGTAGATTCTCTCCTTTCAGTTATAGCTGTCCTAAGAATATTATCCAGCTGTTTACAGAAGGAACCTAATAGGGATGTGCAATTCAGATTCAAAAATATTCAGATTTCACCAAATTAGGAGTATTCCAAATTCTTACAAATTCCATAATTATTATTTATTTATTATTCAGAATATATCTGAATATTTGGAGTCCCACTGATTCACATTAAAAGAATGCAAGCTGGGCTACCTGGGAAATGAAAGTGAAACATGAAATTACACCCCTTCCTGTGAAGTCTGCCTTTCTCAATGGGAGTGGATTACACAGAGTGAGTTAATACAATCAACAAGATGGGACATTCAATAAACAATGAAATAGGATTTAGGATGTAGAACCAACCAGAAACCTAAAAACAACTGAAGCAAGCATACATATTTACATTACATGTTAAATGATACAAAATGACATAGAATCCAATTTACAGCATATTATACACAGTAGCATACAGCACTGGCCCAAGGGTGCATGGCACCCTAGGCAGACTTGCATCCTCCCCCTCCACAGCGCCAACTGGCCAGTGGTAGAAGCCCCACCACAACAGCCATGATGTCCCTTTAAATCTCTACAAGTTTAGAAGAAGCTTGCAAACTGTATTTTGGAATGTGTTATGTGCCTTTAAATCTCAGGAGGATGAAAGCTGCATGGGGGCAGGGGCAACCAGGCAGAGCCACCTGGCTCTTCCTAGTGAATGTGTGAAGCATATGAAAAAGGAAGAGAATGAAATCCCTCTGTTTGTTTTGCATTTGTTTCAGAAATTGTATAGTAAAATATGGATAGTAAAGAATTAACTAGAACCTGATTATGGGATGGAGGAAACTCAACCCCCTAGACCAGCAGCCCCCAAGCTTTTTGGCACCAGGGATCGGTTTTGTGGAAGGCAATTTTTCCATGGACTAGGGGAGGGGGGGAGGAGTGATGGTTTCAGGATGATAAATGCCGAGAGCACAGCTTTTCCCCACCAACAGAGAAAGTCCCTGCACATAACAAGGATTCTGGGATTTGTACAGCCCTGCCTGGAAAGAAACTTGAACAAACCACCATGCAAGTGAGTCCTGGACGGTGGCTGGGCAAGGCGGAACTTCTGCCCGCTTCACCTTTGAGTCGTTTGCTCATCTGAAGCATGGTGGGGGACCCATCCCCTCCTAAGATCGGACAGACTCTCCTCTGTACAGCAAAGCTGCTGAGAGAAACAACTCAGCACTGAGAGTGAAGCAGGAGTCACAAGGGAGGCAGTTCGGACAAATAGGAGCTCCTGGGCAGCAGTGATGAAGGTCTGAGCCCCTCCGACGCTGGCTCCCCGCTCTCACCCACCCTTGAGCTGTGTGGGCATGGTCCCTGCTTACTGGTCAAGTACCATTAGTTACCCCTGCAGGGCATGTCAGGGGAGGAAGCAGAGCAGTGAAGCATGCCTGAAGGTGAAGGAAGGAAGCAGTGCACAGCAAGTGAAGAAGCTGGCAGGCAAGCAGGCACGACATGCTCACTCTTGTGTGCTCTCTCACTCTTTGCAGTCATGCAGCAGCCCAGCAAGTTGAGTCATCCTGATGCTGCCTCCCAGCTGCCAGAGGCGCCAGCGCCTGCCTGGCACCTGGAAAGGGGGGGAAGAGCCAGGCAAGGCTCTGCGGTCAGGCAGGGCAGCTGGGCTCAGAGATTCATCCAGTCAGCGCAGGGGTCTCTTCCTCCATCCTAGATCCAGCCATCTATGTGGCCCGGTTGCTGAAGAGCCACGGACCAGTATTGGCCCATGGCCCGGGGTTTGGGGATCCCTGCCCTAGACTACTTTGTTCCTTACTCCTGTGTTAGTCTGAACAAGTTGGTTAAAACACAGCAGATTGTTACATTCAGCCACTCTCATGAGTAAATTGCCCCAGTGAGATCAGAAAAGTGTGGGCTTGCAAACTGTTTGTGTTTATTTAGGCTGCCTTGTGAGTGAGTGTGTGTCCCTTAATAAAACCATGCTTGGAAATGCTACCAAAGCCTGGCAAAGGACTTGTGGGGTATGAAAAAATTCACTTTCATTTAGTGGAAGTGCAGATGCTGGAGAACCCTTTCTTCCCCTGGCAGCCTCTGTTTTTCCCCACCTCTCCAGTACACCGTTTCCTTCTTTACTTTGCTTTTTATTGCTTTATCTGTTCCTCCCCCTTCAGTATCATTCTTTCCATCCCATCCTATCTTATACCTTTCAGTTTATTTCCCCTTCCCCCCAGTATTGGTGCTACCCAAGGCTGAGAATCCTCAACAATATTTCTCAACAATAATCCTCAAATAATATCTGTGCTGTTTAAATTTTAAACAAATGTCTTCACTCTATTTGTATGCATGTTTCAACAAACAAACAAGCAGCCCCATGGCACAGAGTGGTAAAGCAGCAGTACTGCTGTACTGTGGTCTGAACTCTCTGCTCACGACCTGCTTTCGATTCCAGTGGAAGCTGGATTCAGGTAGCCGGCCCAAGGTTGACTCAGCCTTCCATCCTTCCAAGGTCGCTAAAATGAGTACCCAGCTTGCTGGGGGGAAAGTGTAGATGACTGGGGAAGGCAATGGCAAACCACCCCGTAAAAAAGTCTTCTGTGAAAACGTTGTGAAAGCAATGTCACCCCAGAGTCAGAAACGACTGGTGCTTGCACAGGGGACCTTTCCTTTCCTTCAACAAACATAGCAAATGACCAGAAAAAGCATTGGAAATTGGGAAGAAGTGAGTGGTGGAAAAACTGGGCAGGGAAATTATGCCAACTTGCAATTTCATATAATTATTGTGCTTCCAAATAGAAGTTGCTTTATGAAATCATAAAGACAGGGCCAATTCTTCAAGAGAGGGTGGTAGAGAAAAGAAGGAGAAAGAAAGTACTTACTTGAGAAGGGAGAAATGATGAAGTTTGAGTATTGTATCATAAATATTATTTATTTGTTTGTTTCTTTAATTTGATTTTTTTTCCCGCCTTTCCTGTAGGACAGGCTCAGGACAGGTTACATCCAATGTTCCCTCTAAGCTGCAGAGTCTAGTGAGCAAAAATTCTACTTTGTGAGCTACTGGCATTAAAGTTGTGAGCTACTGCATAAATTAGTGTTCTGGGGTCATCCTTCCTGAGCTAAGACAAAAATGTGTGAGCTGGAGGCTAAAAATCTGTGAGCTAGCTTACACTAACTCAGCTTAGAAAGAACACCGGTTACATCATAAAAATAATCAACAATAAAAACAATAAGGAGACTTCTGGGTGGAGGAAAATGTCGAGCTGAGCTGCTTCTCATAATGAGAGCAGGCTGGAAAAGTGCTAAAAAGTGGAAAGGAATTTATTGTTTAGTCTACTTGCGGTTTTGAAAAAAAGAGCACCATCGTCACAGACCTGCAGCACATTCAAGCAAGACAGGAAGTATGTCAAGTATCGTGAGATCTCCTTACCAGTGTGAATGAGACTTCGTGGCAACAAAAGCAGGAAGTAGCGGAAGGAAAACCTACTCTAGGAATTTACTACCATTGAGAAACATCGGCGGCCATTGCTGGGAGGTCATACATGTTGGTAAGTTATTCTTCTTGGCATAAAGTGAGTTCACTCTATACATACAGTATAGAAATTGAAGCAGCAATTAACGCAATGAAAAATGGAAAGGCACCTGGGCCAGATGGAGATACAGCTAAATATTTTAAAACCTTTAAAGACAAGTTAATACCAAAACTGCAGAAGTTGATGACTACGATAAGAATAAAAGGGAAAGTACCAAACACATGGAAAGAAGCTGTTATTTCGTTGATACCTAAGGAAGATAGAGATGTCACGAAAGAAAAAAAATTATAGAACAATTTCGCTATTAAATAATGACTACAAAATATTTACAAGAATCTTGGCAGAATGGCTTAAACAACATTTGATAAACTTTATAAAGGAAGATCAAGCAGGGTTCCTACCCAAAAGACAAATAAGAGACAATATTAGAACTGTTGTAAATATTGTAGAATATTATGAAAGACATCCAGAAAAAGAAGTAGCATTAATCTTTGCAGATGCAGAAAAAGCATTTGACAATTTAAATTGGGACTTTATGTTTGCAGTAATGGAAAAAATGGAGCTGGGAGAAAGCTTTATAAGAATGATAAAAGCAATATACTCTGAACAAAGTGCAAGGTTATGTATAAACGCAGATCTTACAGAAGATATGAAAATTAGCAAAGGTACTAGACAAGGCTGCCCGCTTTCACCATTGTTGTTTAAAATGACTCCTGAAATATTACTGATGCAGTTCCAAGAAGAAAAAGTTATAGAAGGTTTAAGAATAAAAGGATTTACTTACAAATACAGAGCTTTTGCTGATGATATACTGTTTATAAATGAAAACCCCATATAAGTTACACCTTTGTTGTTAGCCAAAATACAAGAATATGGGGAGTTGGCAGGACTTTGTATTAATAGAGAAAAATCAAAATTTCTGTGTAAAAATATGCAGTTGAACAAGCAACAAGAGTTACAGAGACTAACAGGCTGTGAAGTCACCTCTAAGGTAAAGTACCTAGGGGTGGAGATAACAATGAAGAATATTGATCTGTTTAAAAATAATTATGAGAAGTTATGGCGTAAAATGGATGAAGACATGTTAAAATGGAACAAGCTTAATTTGTCATTGTTGGGTAGAAAAGCTGCAATTAAATTTGTTTGTTTCAAACTATTCCTATTGTGAAGGATAACAAACAATTTGATAAATGGCGAAGGAAAAACTCAGAATTTGTGTGGGCTGGGAAGAAACCAAGGATTAAAATGAAAATTTTGACAGATGCAAAAGAGAGAGGTGAATTTGGTGTGGATGAAAGAATGGATAACATTGTTAAAAAAAAAACTTTTAGTGCTGGAAGGTCATGGAAATAAATTTGGCTGGCACGCATATTTGTATTATGGAAAAAAGAAGATGGATGGTCTTTTCTCTCACCATTATATAAGAAATAATCTGTTAAATTCATGGATGAAATACAAGAAATATGGAGATGAGAGAAGACCATTATGGATAGTGCCAGCTGAAGTAATAAAAATAACGACTGAGATAGGCAAAGAAAATTGGTTGTCATATAATCAATTATTAAAAATACAAAGTGGCAAAATAGAACTGAAAACTGCTGAAGAGTTGAATCATAAATATGATTGGTTTCAAATGCAACAAATAAAGAGCTTGGTGGAGAATGATATTAAAACTGAAGGAATAAGGAAAGAGCAAACAGAAATGGAAAAAGTTCTGCTTGGAGACAATAATAAATTAATTTCGAAAAGTATATAAACTACTTCTACAATGGTCTACAGAAGATGAAGTAGTGAAATTTCAAATGATTAAATGGGCAATTAATGTAAATAAAGAAATACAGATGGAAACTTGGGAATATTTGTGGAAGAACTCTATGAAACTTTCAACATGTCAAAGTATTAAAGAAAACTGTTTTAAGATGATGTATAGATGGTATATGACTCCTAAAAATGGGCAAAGATGAATAACAAGATGCTAGACAGATGTTGTAAATGTAAAAAGCATGAAAGTTCTTTCTACCATATGTGGTGGACTTGTGAAAGAGCTAAATGTATTGGCAGATGATTCAGCAAGAGATTTCTAAGATCTTGGGATATGAGTTTAACAAAGTTGCAGAGACTTTTCTGTTGGGATTACAAATGGAAAAATTTCCAAAAGAAGATAGAACTTTAATCTGGTACTTGCTCTCAGCTGCTAGGACATTGTATGCGCAGTTGTGGAAGCAAGAAAAAATACCAGAGAAATGGGATTGGATTATAAAAGTTATGTCATGGAGTGAAATGGACAAATTAACAAGAATATTAAGAGACTATGATTTAGAAGTTTTTAAGACGGAGTGAAAAAAGTTTAGAAGATATGTAGGAAAAGAGTGGAAAATAAAAGGACATTGGACAATTTTTGATAATGATTAAGTTTTAAAAAGAAGAATATAATTTTTTGTTTTAATAGTTAAGGGTACCTCTAAATATTTGCATTTTAAGTAAATAACACTGGTGGGGGTCAAGTAAAGGGGGGAGGGGTGGGTAGAAAGTAATATATGGGGTAGATAAAAGAAGTTTTTAAAGATGTAAGAAATAGATTTATTACCATATGTTACCAATAAGATTGTTTTAAACAAACAATAAAAACAATAAAAGGCCAATTTAAAATATATAAAATCTAAAACTACAGAGTGACAATAGAGACTAAAATGGCAGGTTCTGCCTCACAGACATGGCCTATTGTCCAGGTCCAGCAGATCTTATAGTATTGGGATGGAATGAAGGGGAAGCCGGTAACGTCCACTGCCTCAGCTGAAAGCCTGGTGAAAGAGTTCTGTTTTACAGGCCCTGCGGAATTGGAGCAGATCCTGCAGGGCCTGGATCTCCAGGGGGAGCTCATTCCACCAGGCAGGGGCCAGGGCTGAAAAGGCTGAAAAGGCCCTGACCCTCATCAAGGCCAGATGGATGTCTCTGGGACCGGGTATTACCAAAAGCTGGTAAAATGAGCTAGAAAGGAAGAGACAAATGTATCAAAATAAATGAGCTAGAAAGGCAGAGACAAAGTTATCTGGGGACTACAAAACATTCTGGCTGAAGTTGGAGGCTTTTCTCCATTTTGAAAACAGGATAAACAAAAACCTGATTAAGTTTTGCCTTCTGGCTTTAAAAATCAGTTTGTTTCCCCAGAAAAATGGAAAAGAAAGTGCTTCTACAAGATCACTGTTGCTTTCCCCAAATTCTCAATGCCTTCTCTCCCTGCCCCATTTCCCTTTTGAAGTTCCCTTCTATTGCTGTGGTGGTGGAAAGTAAACCAAGTCACAGCTGATTTATGAAGAGCCAATACATTTTGAGATTTTATAAGGTTATGGTAATAATCTTGGGGTGGGGAGGGGTGGGCTCCCTCTTGGGTATCCTGCCCCCACAGGGAAAGTGTATGCGCAATACATAGCCTCTCCTTTCCTGGTGTAGTGAATGCCGCGTGGTCACTGTTCGGCTATGCCTGGCAGATGGTCACTGCAATGGCCTCTCCTGCATCACTGCATCCGTGGCGACACCTTCCTGCTGCCCCCCCCCCATTTCTCACAGAGTTTGCCACGTCATGGTGCTACCGAATGTCCGGCGGTATAACCGGATGGGCAGGCTGGGCTCACCAACCTCGCCAGCCTACGAGAAGGAAAACTCTAATATCAAACCCAGGCAGATAGAGCTCGTTAATGAAACACCTACCACCTGGAGGACTCGCTGCCAGCGTCCCGGCTTACTGGGCCATGGCAGATGACCCCAAGGTGAAAGGGTGGAGCCAGTACCGCGCACACTGTGCTTCACCTAAAAATTCCTCTGCGCAGGCCTGAAAGGCATATCCACATCCACAACCCACAACACACCAAGTCCTGCAGTGATGGGCAAGGGGCGAAACGGCAGGTGGAAGATGCCACTGGAAGCCGCAGTCCCGATCCTGCATGTAGGCGGTTCAGGGTATTGGTCGCCTGATGCTGACCCGGAGATGAAAGCATTTTTCGGCAGCACCCTGAACGACCAAGCAGCCTTATCTAGGGACAGCACCGCTTGCTCCACACGGAGAGGGGCCTAGAAAAGGTGGCCTAAACAAAGCTCGTCTCCCCCACCCCAGTTGGCTAGCCGCAGTCAACGGGCATCCTTACTTGCGGTCAAAAAATAACAACAAAGAAAAGGCATGCACCTGCCTCACAAAGTGTGCAAAGACTAAAGCTTGCGTGTTGGAACATCAGAACCATGCTTGACACAGTAGACAGTGGTCGCCCTGAACGACGCTCTGCTCTAGTTGCCCACAAACTTCTAAGGTTGAATATTGACATAGCAGCTCTCAGTGAGGTCCGTTTACCTGAGGAAGGTAGTCTTCAAGAACATGGTGCTGGCTATACCCTCTACTGGTCGGGTAAGTCAAAGGCTGAGAGCCGCTTTCTGACGTTGGCTTCATGGTCAGGAACTCCACTGCCTCCAAACTCGAAAACCTGCCAACAGGTCACTCAGATCGCATCATGTCCATGCGCCTCCCACTTCAAAACAAGCAGCATGCAACACTCTCCAGTGTGTATGCCCCAACCCTTCAAGCAGATCCTGCAAAAAAGAACAAGTTCTATGCTGATCTACGCAACTTTGTATGGAAGACCCCTACAGAGGACAAGGTGATCATCCTTGGCGACTTCAATGCCAGAGTAGGTAAAGACTCGGAAGCCTGGAAAGGAGTACTTGGCAAACACGGCATTGGCAACTGCAATGATAACGGGCGCCTCCTGCTAGAATTCTGCACGGAGCACCAGCTCACCATCACCAACACTATCTTTCAGCAGAAGAACAGCCTGAAGATAACCTGGATGCACCCACGGTCCAAGCACTGGCACCTTATCGACTACATTCTGGTGCGCCAGAGAGACCTTCGAGATGTCTTACACACCCGAGTAATGCCCAGTGCGGAATATCATACGGATCATCGTCTTGTACGCTGCAATCTCCGTCTTCACTTTAAACCCACACCCAGGAGAGGAGGTATCCCTCGGAGGAAGCTTCAGTTGGCAGCCTTCAGTCAGCCGAAGTTAAAGCTGCCTTCCAGGCAAAACTCCAGTCAAGAATTGAGGACCCCAGTTGCCCCACAGACCCTTCTCCAGAAGCACTCTGGGAACACCTAAAAACTACCATCCTGTTGATCTCTGAAGAAGTCCTCGGGTTCTCCACAAGGAAGAACAAGGACTGGTTTGACGAGAACAATCAAGAGATCCAAGAATTACTAGCGAAAAAGAGATCTGCCTACCAAGCACATCTTGCTCAGCCCTCCTGTCCCGGGAAAAAAGCAATCTTTCGCGCTGCATGTAGCAACCTCCAGCGCAAGCTTCGAGACATTCAGAACGAGTGGTGGACCAAGCTTGCAGAGAGAACCCAGCTGTGTGCAGACACTGGTGATTTAAGAGGGTTCTACAAAGCCCTGAAGGCAGTATATGGCCCATCATATCAGGCTCAGAGTCCCTTGCGTAGTGCAGACGGCCAAGTGCTCCTCACAGACAAGGCATCCATACTGAACTGGTGGTCGGAGTATTTTCAGGTTCTCTTCAGTGCCAACCGCGTAGTTCAAGATTCAGCAATCCACCTCACCCCACTTCAACCAGTGAAAACAGAGTTGTATGAGATCCCCACCCTAGAAGAGACTGTTAAAGCCATCAAGCAACTGAAAAGTGGCAAGGCAGCGGGAGTTGATGGAATCCCACCAGAGATCTGGAAGCATGGGGGCACAGTACTACATAGCACACTTCACAAAGTACTTGTCACCTGCTGGGAACAAGGCAAACTACCACAGGACTTTCGTGATGCAATCATCATCACTCTACACAAGAACAAAGGGGAAAAGTCAGACTGCTCCAACTACCGGGGGATAACCCTGCTCTCTATCGCAGGCAAAATCCTTGCCAGAATACTCCTGAACAGACTGGTGCCCACCATTGCAGAAGAACTCCTCCCAGAGAGCCAGTGCGGCTTCAGAGCTAACAGGAGCACCACCGACATGGTATTTGTTCTCAGGCAGCTCCAAGAGAAATGCAGGGAACAGAACAAGGGTCTATATGTGACTTTTGTCGACCTTACCAAAGCTTTCGATACCATTAGCAGGAAAGGCCTGTGGCAAATCTTGGAACGTTTAGGATGTCCCCCAAGGTTCCTCAGCATGATCATCCAGCTACATGAAGACCAGCGAGGCCAAGTCAGACACTGCAACGACCTCTCGGAGCCCTTCCCAATAGGCACAGGTGTAAAGCAAGGCTGCGTTCTCGCGCCAACTCTCTTTACGATCTTCTTTAGCATGATGCTTCAAAGAGCCGCAGTAGATCTAGATGATGACGATGGTGTCTACATCCGCTATCGCACTGATGGCAGCCTGTTCAACCTAAGGCGACTGAAGGCTCACTCCAAGACAATGGAAAAACTCATCCGAGAGCTACTGTTTGCTGATGACGCTGCACTCGTCTCCCACTCGGTATCAGCTCTGCAGCATATGACGTCCTGCTTTGCAGAGGCTGCCAAGCTATTCAGCCTAGAAGTTAGTCTGAAGAAGACAGAAGTTCTCCACCAGCCTGCACCCCAGGAAGATTATCACCCTCCCTGCATCACTGTGGGTGAATCAGTTCTGAAGACAGTCCAGCAGTTAAGCTACCTGGGGTGCATCATCTCCTCAGATGCCAAGATTGACAAGGAGATTGACAACAGGCTGACAAAGGCAAACCGTGCATTTGGCCGACTGCACAAAAGAGTGTGGAACAACAAGCATCTGAAAAAAGGCACAAAGATCAATGTTTACAAAGCGGTTGTGATGACAACCCTCATCTACGGCTCCGAATCGTGGGTTTTATACCGTCATCACCTGCGACTCCTTGAGCGCTTTCATCAACGCTGCCTTCGCACCATCCTCAACATCCACTAGAGTGACTTTGTGACCAACTCTGAAGTCCTCAAGAGGGCGGAGGTTACAAGCATCGAGGCACTGCTGTTGAAGATGCAGCTGCGCTGGACAGGGCATATTTCTAGGATGGAAAACCACCGCCTTCCCAAGATTGCTCTGTATGGCGAACTTTCCACCGGCCATCGAAATAGAGGGGCACCAAAGAAGAGGTACAAGGACTCCTTGAAGAAATCCCTTGGCACCTGTCGCATCAACCATCACCAGTGGTCTGACCTAGCCTCAGATCGCAAAGCATGGAGGCACACCATCCACCAGGCTGTCTCTTCCTTTGAGAACGCACGCATAGCGGGTCTTGAGGACAAAAGGAGATTGAGGAAGAATCACACTGCTACAGCACCAACCCCAAATCAGACTTTTCCCTGCAGCCACTGTGGCCGGATCTGCTTGTCCCGCATTGGTCTTGTCAGCCACCAGCGAGCCTGCAGCAGACGTGGACTACTGCACCCTTCTTAAATCTTCGTTCGCGAAGTCAAGCCAAGAGAGAGAGGTAATAATCTTCTAAAAAAACTAAGTTATGTGATAGTCAGATATAGGTTCACTTTCAACGTTAATGCTAGTAGCTCTTTTGGCTCACAAAGTAAAATTTTTGCATACAACACTCCACAGCTTGGAATAGGCTTCCCAATCCCCGGGTGCCAGTGGCGGATTCCCTGGTTTTATAGGCTTCCCCCCGCCCCCAGCCAGCTGGCTGGCGGGGGAAGCTCCTCCCGCACAGCCACCCTGTACCTCTAGATCTTGGGCAGGACCTGCAAAAAGGTCCAGTTTTAAAATGTGTGTGTGACTTAAATTGGAGCAGGAAGTACTTCATGGGGAAGGGTTTGTAACAGCAGACCTCGTGAGAGTGCAGCCTCTCTGTTTGTTTTGCGTTCTTTTCAGACAAGTGAGTGTGTGTGTAAAAGAGCGGGGCAACCCCTGTACTTTCCAGACCTCGTTGTGGAAGCACCAGACTCCTGCTTTGTTCTACTGCTTCAGACCAACCCGGCTGCCCACTTGCACCAGAGACAGTTAAGCGTGTGTGTGAGTGAAAGAAAGAAAACGGGGGGAGGGGAGGGAACTCTATTATTCCCTATGGAGACTTATTATCATAGGAAATAATGGAGAATTGATCCACTGGTATCTGGGGCTCTGGGGGGGGGCTGCTTTTTGAGGTTGAGGCACCAGATTTGCAGCACAGCATCCAGTACCTCCCCCCAAAATACCCCCCAAAATACCCCCCAAGTTTCAAAAAGATTGGACCAGGGGGTCCAATTGTATGTGCCCCCAAAGAAGGTGCCCCTATCTATTATTTCCTATGGAGGGAAGGGATTTAAAAGATGAGTGGTCCCTTTAAATGTAATGGCCAAAACTCCCTTGAAGTTCAATTATGCTTGTCACACCCTTGCTCCTGGCTCTGCCCCCAATGTCTCCTGGCTCCACCCCCAAAGTCCCCAGATATTTCTTGAATTGGACTTGGCAACCCTAGCTTGGAACATTGCCAGCAAGGCCTCCATTTTTCAGTCATTTTCTGGACGCAAGTTGAAACACAAAGTAGAATTCCTTTCCTTCTGCCTTCTAACTAGATAGCTTCCATTTATGTTCATATCAGTTATTTGGATAAATCAGTGTTTTATATTAATTTTGTTGTATGAATGTTAGGTTGGCTGCAGAAACAATTCAAAACTTGGCAACATTGGCATTGAACATATAAAGCCTTGAAACTGAAGCTATAGGAGAAAAGCTGGCAGGCAAGGTAGTCTGAGGCATGTTCTAGAGTTAATGTTCTTCAAATGAGGCACAGGCCAAAGCCATTGGTATTCACCATTACCATGCATAAACTGAAAATGCAGTCCTGAATTCACTGCAAGGGAAAACCAAAGTGTTTCCAGTAACCTTGTATGTCATTTATGATTTTCTGTCTGAGCGACCTCTGCTAAATTTTAACGAAACCTCAGGATTCACTACAACATATTTTGAAAACCACTAGTTTAGGAAAACATTTCTATTGGATTGCTCGTAGCTATGAAGTATCATCAGGATTAGCAATTGTGAGGATAAATAGGATAATGCTGGCTTTTCCTCTATTCAGAAACTGAATGTATTTGCATCTAAACATTATTTTGTGTAGAGAACACCTTATGTGCATAGTGTTACATGCAGAAATGAATATATCCCATTGTGTTAATCTTAAAAACAGTCGGTTAATTCTATCTTGCAGTCTATGGGCATGATTCTGCCAAAGCTGAACCCATTAAAGTCCAGCTGGTTTTACTGGCTGAGTGCATCCTTAATTCTCTGCTATTCAAATCACTGAGACGTGCTGTTTGGCAGAATCATACCCATATGCATACATATAAAAGTAGCTTGCAGAGTAACAGCTGCAAAAAGAATGTCTAGGCAATGAAACAACAAAAGATGTATCTCCTTACTAAATACTTAGACCATGACGCAGTGTGTTTTGAGATGCTGCATGTATTACCAGTGTATGGTGGAAATTTCTATCATTATGGGCACAAATGGTATTGCTAGTAAATTATGGCCTAGAATTAAACCAAGCTATTTAAATTTTGTTACAGTCAACAGACCAAATAGAAGAAAAAAGTAGGGAGTTATATGGAGAAGAAAATAAGCATGAAAAAGATTAATAACTTCGAAACAGCCTCAGATTATGAAATGACAAAAAAACATACTATTTGCATATGTTGTGGGTATAGTTTTGATATTCTTCTTAAATAGAGTATATATCTAATTTTCATTCTGTGTTTATGAATCCACATGGTATTTAGTTTCCTGTATAGTTAGTAACAGAATTAATGTTGTTAGTAGTCTTGAAGATTTTCAAGGCCCTGGCCCAAACATACATAAAAGTATGATTGGGGTGGAGGTGGAATCTAAGTTTGGCGTTTTCATTTCCTAAGATACCAAAATACTTTTGGCTCATATAGTTTCCAGGCTGGGAGAGTTTACCACAGAAGATCAACATGCAAATAGCGAACTGAAGTCATATTTTTGGAGACCTGGGCTTTGATCCACCTAAAAGAAAAAAGGTAATGACTTTAGCAGTTTTAAATCAAATGCTGTTGGAAAGATGTATACAAACTATTTCTGTCTAGAAATATTTTCTTGTTGGCTAAATTTCTCTACTTTTTATTGAAAAGAGAACTCAGACTGTTCATTTATACCAAAAAAGGCCAGCTTACTGAGATGTATTACTTGTCCAATAAAATGTGGTACGTCATATAATGCACTTTATTAGAGAATGTCTTGTTTTGAAATACCTGGTATAAGTATGCATTACTAGAAAATCTTCTTTGAGGGTAGTCAATCTAATATTTGATCCAGTTAGATGATTCAAGCCATGCTAAGGCTGATGAATGAACTCTCCAGAGAAGAGCTAAAGACACCATTTACATTTTACCATGAGGCAGCTCAGAGCAGTACTTGTCTGAAGTAGGAACTGGGGGAAAAAAACAGAAAACCAATATTAGGGTTAGGAAGCCAACATCGAACAGTCACCAGATAGAACAAGCAATGCTTGAAGTCGTCAGTTCTGCCCAGTCCATAGAAATTGTGGAAAGTCCATAAGCATAGAATCATAACATCACAGAGTTGGAAGTGGCCATACAGGCCATCTAGTCCAACCCACTGCTCAATGCAGGATCAGCCTAGAGCATCCCTGACAAGGGTTTGTCCAGCTGCTGCTTAAAGACTGCCAATAAGGGGGAGCTCACCACCTCCTGAGGTAGCTGATTCCCCTGCTGAACAACTCTTACCGCAAAAAAGTTTTTCCTAATATCCAGGGGAAAAAGCTGTCAACAGGAACAGCTCCCTGCCCTCCTCTAAGTGACAGCCCTTCAAATACTTAAAGAGAGCAATCATGTCCCCTCTCAATCTCCTCTTCTCCAGACTAACCATTTCCACGTTTCTCAGCCTTTCCTCAGCTTTTCCTACCTAAGCAAGGGCAAGAAAACTATAATCATAATGCAATTTCTATCATTATGCACAGGAATGGTATTGCTAGTAAATATGGCCTAGAATTAAACAAAACCATTTAAATTTTGTAACTTTGTAACACAGCCATATCTCTTGGATTTGTCAGCAGTGTGCTTTATGTCATCACACTTCACATAAACTCTTGGTTGTAGTTAAATACACATACCAGTTTCAGGCATTACTTTGTTGTTGCATCATCATTTCAAGCATTTAGGAGTAAGCTATGTTAGGAGGAGAGCAAAAACAATGGATCACTCACTGCAGAAATGGAGAAGTAGTTAGAGGGTTACTTGCAAAATTATTCAACAGATGGAGGGGGTGAACTAATTGGAGCCTAGAAGTTTCTTCCATTTGTTTCTGTTTTCATGTTCCTTCTGTTTTAGCACCTGTTGGAGACTAGGAAAGAATTCTGCACAGTACCTATGTAGTTATCTGTTCTGCTTGTCTGAAAGTTAAGTAAAGGTTTTATTTCTTGAAAGATTCTTCAGCCTGGATCCATTCTTATTTGCAAAACTGCAACGACTATTAAACTAAACAGAATACTATTTGATTGTTTCTGACTTCACCTGTCTATGTTTTGCACTACATCTTCCAGATGATGATTTGTAACAAAACAGTTCCTACCTAAGCACTGAAGTGTGTCATTTGTACTATTCTTAGAACACAAGAGAGACACAGAGTGAAGATATTAACTACAAATGAAAGGAGGGATGCAATGGAGAAAAGCGCTTAAAATTAGGAAATACATTTTCCAAAGTAACTTTGGTACACGTTGAGCATATCACAACTGGAGGTGGCTTTTGCCATTCAAGAGTTTTTCCATTCTTCGAGTCATGTCTTCCATCCATCTCAGACTTTCTGGACCAAGTTTAGTTTTCACATTGTTCTGCAAGATGAGATGAAGCCAAACATTGTGGTTAATTAAAGAAATGCTTCTGCTGCCATGAGCCATTGTCCTCCAAATATCTGTGTGTGGCCCCTGATCAGACAGACTGAGGTCATAGCAAGTGGACAGAAAATGAGTCGAACCTATAGAAAGGGATAAGAAATTAGTCTAACCTATAGACAATGGATAAGAAATAGTGCAGATTCTGCAAACATTTCTTAGTTGAACTGTAGGTTTCAAAGGGTCCATTTCCCCCCAGGCATCAATTTTCTACTGTCCATGTGACATGGAACATGCCTTGAAAGTCTATCAAGTTACATAATTTCACTAACACATTCCTGGCCATTTCTGTTTTAACAACTTCAACCAGATTCTAGCCAGTGACCTTCTAGATCATTCCTGCGGCTTTCAGTAACGTACAATATTTGGTGAAGAGTATGTGTTTTGTGTTAACTTGTATCTTCATTTCTGCACTATTAAAGCAGCATGGCAGGAAGCTAAATTGCTGTACATAGCAATGAGTTTTTAATTATCTTCATATTTAAATTGTTTGCACATGGTGCCATTTTGTCAGAGGCTTTTCTGCATCCATTTTAAAATATGTTTTTCTGCTATTATAACATGTCAAACTAGCATTACTCAAAAGGCTAGAGCACTTCATGAATTGTGTGATGTTCTGGAATTCCCCCAATAGTTCTGTTCACCAAATTCCTGCTAAAAACGTAGCCAGCACCTACCTTTTCTGATTAGAATTTGTTTAAGAAAAGGGAGGGGGAGATGGAGAAATGCAGGTAAATGTGAAGGTATTTGATCTGAAATTTTTGAGGGTAGCAACAGGAGCGTAGCTAGGGCTTTGGGGGCCCGGGGCCCAAGATTTATGTGGGCCCCCCTATGTGTGTGCACGCCGCCAGAAACAGGATATGATGTCACTTCCGGTGATGTCACTTCCGCAAGATGGCCACCACTTGCAAGGGAGCCCTGCTGGAAACAGGAAGTGATGTAACAGGAAGTGATGTAACTGGATACTTTTCTGGTGTGGACATTGTGGAAGAACTTCAGACTCCCCTCTGAGAAAGGGATGTGAAACGTCGGAGGTCGACCTTGCGGAGTCTTCTGGAAATGGGCTTTCAAATGAGAATCCAATCATTTTCTAGACGAGCACTCTTTTGCACCAAGCCCTTTATTTATTGTTGGAATCAATTTTCCTCTGAGGATTTGTGCGCTGCTAGACTTGCTGCCAAGAGTTAACCCACCCTGTGAAACATTGTACTAATGAGGGGTGTTGATATCATTGTTTGTTGGTATTATTTTGGTATTATTGTGTTGGTAAATCTTGGTATTATTGTCATCTAAAAGAGTTAAGGTTGCCAGATAATCTTCAGATCTCCTGCATATACTACATACAATGCCATACAATAATTATTATTAATTCTCCCTTTTTCATAATACAAAAACTTGAGAGCACTCAATGAAATTAATGAGCAGCAAGGTTAGAACAGACAAAAGAAGTACTTTTTCACTCAAGAGTAAACATGTGGAATTCACTGTCACAAGAAGTGGTGGTGGCTACAGCATGGACAGGTTCAAGAAGGGATTGGATAAACATATGGTGCAGATGTCCATCAGTGGATATTAATCACAAAGTATAGATGGAACACTATGCCTGAGGGAGTGATGCTCTGTATTCTTGATGCTTGGGCAGCGGCAGTGGGAGGGCTTCTGGAGTTTTAGCCTCACTGGTGGACCTCCTGATGGCACCTGGGTTTTGGCCACTGTGTGATACAGGGTGTTGCACTGGATGGGCCATTGACCTGATTCAACATGGATTTTCTTATGTTCTTATTATCAGCTGAGCATGCTGCTCCAGGAGCCAGAATGCAAGAGACCAACCTCTTTAGTCATATCCTCTTTGGTTCCTCTGGACTATTTCCTTTCTTAATCCTTCTACACTTCCACTAGCCTGATCACTTGTCCTGTTTGTTCTTTCTTATTCCCCTGCTTTGCTTGTCCTAACTAAGGCCCTTACTGAGGTGGCTGCTAGAGGTCACTACCACCACCATTTTCTATAGTATAAATGTATTGGAGAAGCCAGGCAGAGACATATGTGTGGGAAATGAATTTGAGGCAACAAGATAAAGGCATGAGAGCAAGTAAGCATGATGTGTTCCAAAATAACACCCCCTTGTCTGACTGCAGACTAGTTCTTGGACCCTACTCTAAGCACAGAATTCATATCTTTCCTTTCTAAGTCAATAAAAGCAAAGGAAATGCCTAAATAGAAAATAAATGACTGGGCACATGGGAGTACTTGTCCTTTACTAGAATAGCCATAAACCATCAGGACTGATTAACTTAAGCAACAATGACCTCTAGCTCAGGTAGTTCAGGGCAGCCAATAAGCAGTTGGAGGGAGCTGGGGACCTCCAGTATTATTTTCGTCACTGATTCAAAATGAAGCCAAAGGCCTTCACCAGCTCCATCATTCATTGCCAAGATACACTCCAGGCTCAAGTTGACAAATAAAAATCTATATTTAGTGAAATGTTCAAGGCTTTTTCCTGCCTCGACAGGGAGAGCAAGGTCTAGGATAGGCTCCTATCCCTTTAAGCTTTTTTCCTCGTTGTTTACTCTTTATTTTTCCCTCTTATCCCTTCCTGTATACCTTTTATATATACCTTTCTTTATACCTTTAAAAAAAACAAACAAACCTTTTTCCCTCTTGAACTTCCTCCTGTTGCCTCTCTTCTTTACAAGAACTGCCCTCCCCTCCTCCTTTCTCTTCCTCCCTCGACGAGGAGAACGGCGCCGCAGCGGCTCAGGCACGAAGCCGCGGCGTGAACAGAGGAGCGGCGCTAGGAGATGGACAGGCGCTTCTGGGACGCCTTTATGGGGGACGACGCTCCCACAAGCGGCCGGCGCAGCATCGAAGAGGTGTCCTCCGGAGCCGGCATGACTTCGGGTCTTGCCTCGGCTGCCGGCAACGTGCCCTGTAGGGGCGGGCCGCAAAGGAGCGGCAGAAAGCGGCGCTGGTCTTCCCCGGCGGGGAAAGAGGCGCGCATGGCTGGGGCGGCTCACGAGGACGGCGGCCATGTTCCGGAGCGCAAAGGGGCGCGAAACGGAACAGAGCGGCAGCAATGTGCTGCAGGACGTCAAGGAGCCGTGGATGGCAACCTCCCGCCGGGACGCCAGGCAGCCGGCTTCTGAGGGGCCCCTTGGCATTGCCAAGGGGCCCCCCAGACCTCCCAGACCTGGGGCGACCCGCCCCCCCTCCCCCCCTCCCTACGCCACTGGGTAGCAAATGAATCTGATACCTATGAGAAGCAGGCCATGTCAGCATTATTTGTAGGTGGCTTTTGCAGTATCAGCACATCTCTAATATTATTGGAGATTTTTGCCCCCCAAGGTCGGAATAAAGAGTCGGACACAATACATCGGAGATAAAATTGGGCCACTTTATTAACTTAACAGTGTAAACAGCAAGGGCACCCCACCAGCAGCGTGGCCAGGGCTAGGGGTCACCGCGACCACTCCCCTGCCATTAACGGGCGAGAGACCCAGCCCCCCGGCCGGAGCTGAGCAACTCAGCTCCCTCCAGGCAGGCCCAGCAGGGAGACCCGCACCAGAGGGCCCAAACCCAGACGCACGTCTCGCCAGAAAGGCACCCTCTAGCCGAGCCTCCTGGACAGTCTGCATTCTCCAAACCCGGGTCTCCAAACCCAAGGTTGATCATGCCAGACTCCAAATTCCCCAAAAGGGGGATGCTTCGCAGTCCTCCCCTAGCCGCATAGTGTCCTAAACCCCAAAAACCTGCCAGCTAAAGTGACCACCTATTTAAAGGCAACATCCCTGAGCGAATTCCACAATCCACTGTAGTGCTATGCAGGGTAGGCAAAAAACACACCCCAGCAACAGCCAAACAGCCGGAGTGTAAAAAATTCCTACCTGGCTCCTCAAATGAGGCAACCAGCAAAGCCTACATAACATACAGGGCAGGCGGGAGGGCCGATCAACGTCGAAGTACCTGGAAGGGAGCGCAGAGCCAGCCGTTAACATGGCTATGCTCCGCCCCCCCAAATTGCGCACCCAAACGGGCGAACTCCTCCTTCTCCTCCCAGGGAGGCAAACGGAGCGAAAGCAGCCTAGCAGCTACGCTGCAGGCTGCACGCTCTAGATTGCCCCCCAAGGTCGGAATAAAGAGTCGGACACAATACATTGGAGATAAAATTGGGCCACTTTATTAACTTAACAGTGTAAACAGCAAGGGCACCCCACCAGCGGCCTGGCCAGGGCTAGGGGTCACCGCGACCGCTCCCCTGCCATTAACGGGCGAGAGACCCAGCCCCCCGGCCGGAGCTGAGCAACTCAGCTCCCTCCAGGCAGGCCCAGCAGGGAGACCCGCACCAGAGGGCCCAAACCCAGACGCACATCTCGCCGGAAAGGCACCCTCTAGCCGAGCCTCCTGGACAGTCTGCATTCTCCAAACCCGGGTCTCCAAACCCAAGGTTGATCATGCCAGACCCCAAATTCCCCAAAAGGGGGATGCTTCGCAGTCCTCCCCTAGCCGCATAGTGTTCTAAACCCCCAAAACCTGCCACTACTAAGGCCAAGTCTCTACTTAGGGCTTAGCGCCCACCAGGAGGCCCAAAGCCACCCACAACCCTTGCTGCAAATCTCTCAGGAAAAGCATATTACCCTTTTCCAAGAGATGGACCCCATCCCCTCTGTAGAGGCCAGGACATCTTAAAATATCCGGATGGGGCAAATAGTGGCCCAAACCCCTTTCCAGCAGCTTTTTAATTTCCTTGTTGGCCTTATATCTAGCCCGTTCTACAGCTGCGGGGTCCAGGTGGGGGGCCCTTGGCTTTGGAGGGGGGGACAGCTGGGAGGCAGGGGCTGGCGAGCACCTTGGATGTGGGCTGGGCAGTATTCACAAGACAACTTCAAAACAAAACCCTCTAAACCCATTGGTCACCAGAATCAAAAGAAAACAAAACAATTCCTGTTGATTGTGACCCTCAAAACATAGTATGGAAGATCAAGATTATGCTTACATGAGAAACTGAATTAAATGAATGTTTTTAATAGATGGCTATGTCTGCTCTATATGAACTGCAATATAAAGCTGCCTCATATCAAGGCAGACCATAGTCAGTATTGTCTACTCTGACTAACAGCAGCTCTCCAATACCTCTGTCATCAGCAGGTCTTTCCCAATACTTTCTCTTGGAGGGGGAAGTCAATATCTGGCATGTGAATTTTCTAGCGGAGAGAGGAAAGACCAGTCCACTAAGCAAGAGAAAATATTCTGCATTTATAGACAGCAGTCCCTGATAATTTCTTCTAAGTGGCCCACCACTCCTTTATCTTTGTACCTTTGATTAACTTTGTAAGTAAACTACCCCTCTGATTGTCTCTCCTCTTCAGCAGTGTGTTAGCTACTGCCAGGGCTTTTTTTGAGCAGGAACACACAGGAATGCAGTTCCGGCTGACTTGGCATCAGGGAGTGTTGTCTAATATGCAAATAAGTTCCCGCTGACCTTTTTCTACAAAAAAAGCCCTGGCCACTGCTATTGCTATCCTAACACCCACAGTCCTCCCACTAGCAGTGCCTGGAAACCCTATGAGTAAAGGAGAAAGGATCCTTAAACTGCATGGGGGTGTCAAAGCAGTTGCAGAAAAATTAGACTAAAATTTTAAAAGATGAATATTCCAAAAAGCATTTTTCAGGAACACTTTCTATTTCATCCACCCACCCAAAATAGTTTATGAACTCCAGGCACAGGCATATTTCAATAGTATGGTGCTTGGATCAATATTATTACCACAAAACCCTGAGTTTCTACTTAAGGGAAAAACTGTTATGCTACGTATTCTAGCTACCAAATATGAGGCAAATAGGACTTGTTCAAGGTATCAGATTTCTGCATATAATCTGTTCCCTCCCCAATAAATTCTTTAGTAGACAACAGTTTGCCAAAAGGTTCAATCCCTAGAACCACCAGCCAAAAGAACTTCAGGACATACCCTCAATGACCCTGAGCTGACACCACCCAGACAGCAGGATGTGTAACTGAGCAAGCTGGACCAGTGACTCTGCTTGGTCCATAGAGTTGACAACTCTAAACTGGGAAATACTTGGATATTTTGGGCATGGAGCCTGAGGTGGGTGCAATTTGGGGAGGTGAGGGGCTTCACTGGGGTATAATGCCATAAAGTCCACCGTCCAAAGTGGCCATTTTCTCCAGGTGATCTGATCTTTATTGCCTGGAGAGTAGTTGCAATAGTGGGAGACCTCCAGCCACCATCTGGAGGTTGGCAGTCCGGCAGCTCCAATATGCCCACAGAGCAGTGTAACACTGTATTGAGTAATATTACTTGCAAAGCATAGCCAACTGCCAGCTCCACATCAACAGATTGCCTCATTCCTCAACTATACCAAAAGTCATAGTTTTTACCCAGTCCTTAGGATTAGGCCATTCATCCCTGCCCCCACCCCAGCAAAAATATTTGAAGAATGCCTCTTGGCAGCTAAACAGTGTCACAGATAATACATGCTACCATGTTGTTTTCCATATAATGAAAGCCACGGAAAACCTTTTACAGGCCACAAGATGACAAGAAAGTTGAAGTCCATGCCATGTGTTCACTGTCCTAAAGTAATGTAAAAGGCGAGCTTAAAATAATGCAAAAGGAGAGCATTGGGTGGCTGGAAGAAGAAAGATTTGTAGTCCCAGTTCCAAGTTATTTTATTATATTTTGCTTGGACAGATTTAAAAGCAAGTGTTATGACTATGATTTTTGTTATGTTTACCTCATATATCACTTAGCCTTGAATGAAGCCAACAGGAAAACAACATTAATCAAAGTGTGTGTTTGTGTGGGGAGGAGTAAGTCTTCCTCAAATGGAGAAGGCTTAATCAATATCACAGGCCTACAATGTTGGCACCTGGAGTGCAATCCACACTTTGTTGCCCATTACCACTAGTACTTATAAGACAAGCAAGTTTTTTATTTATTTTCTATAAATCATTCTTTGCAGCTTTAGACTGCTCTCAACAAATCAGCTTCTAGATGCCAGTCTTCTTTGGACTAAGAAGTCTTTGTATATATATTTTGGGTCACTAACATCCAAACATTCCTTTGTTAAGACTCTAACAAAGCTTTACGGCATGATCTTATCATGGCTGGAGCTCTGGGATCATCTGGCACAAACAAGCATAATAATAATAATAATTTCAAAGCATAAAATCACATTTCAGAGGTAATAGCAGAACATTTTTAATCTGATATGTAAAACACAGAGATCAACTTGCTTGTGAAAAAGCATAATTGGAACTTCTGTTACAGAAATATCTCCAAACCATTTATTTAGCTTATTCACAGTCTGCATTTCTCACCATACACACACACACACACACACACACATATATATATATAATGTACAGTACAAGACAGTAAAGAAGCTCATCGATAGGTCCTCACAATAACTCATCTGTTTTAGCTTCAGCCCTTTCACATGCAACCCTATTATTTAAAGGTTGTCACTTTTTTACAGGTTTTATTCAGGAGTTCTTAAGAGCAGACAGACAAGCAAAAATTAAACAAGTGAAGCTTTTCTTATCATTTAATTTGCATGAGATAATAAGGTTCACCTGTTAAATTTCTGCACACCCAGCTACTGATGAACGTACAGCAGAAGCAAAAATGTTGGCAACCCAATTTTGTCTTCTTCAGCTGTTGCTTCCACATCCCTTATTGTATTATTTGAGGACCTCATCCATTCTGAAGCAGTAACTAGAAAATAGTCTTATGCCTCCTCTGCCTGGCATGGGGCTCATCTGAGCCAAGTGTAGTGAAGGCAACTGTGGCCTGGCTAAGTATCACAGGGCTCAGCCATGCACTTCCTTCCTTGTCCAACACAGGGCTCAAGAGGGTTTATGCGCTTCCTTCTCTGCCCATTACGGGCTTGGCAGGGCTACAAATAGCAAAGGAGATTCCAGCCCTACTATATCCATGTGGGGCTTGACCATATGCCTCCTTCCCCACTAGCACAGGGTAAGGGTTGCCATTTTGCCATGGCAACAGCTCTACACAGGGCAACGGCCATCTGTCATTTGCAGCTGAGATGGCCATAGTGGTGGGAGCTGGACTCCAGGCGACTGGAGCACTAGGACTTTGCCAGATGACCTTAATAGGCAGTATATCTCTGATCTCTTAGCATTAAAGACATCATCATAAAGTATACAAGCAAATAACCTGGAATAAGCAATAGGGATTCCTCCAGCAGATGTCACGGAGCTTGAATACAGCATGCAAAGTAGGTAAGGAGCCAAATAAGACCATCTAAACTTGCATTGTAAATTCTGTCTGGCAGTGCCTGTCCAAGATTACTTTCCACAATATTTCCTGAAATTATTGTTATTGGGAAAAATATTTGAAAGAATAAGGGAGATTACCAAATCCCGACCAGCTAGGCAATCCATCACTTTGATGAGTTGCTACTTCTCTGGGCCTCTATAATGACAAACAGGGTAAGATGATGAAGGCTTCATAGGCCCATCCCACTGTTTTCCTTTGACTGACAGCAACAGAAATTGATCTCATGATCTTACATATGAACATAAGAAGAGCTAGGTTGCCAGGTCTGACTCAGGAAATATCTGGGGACTTTGGGGGTGGAACCAGGAGCAAGGTTGTGATAAGCATGATTGAACTCCGAAGGGAGTTCTGACCCTCACATTTAAAGGGACCTCACTCCTTTTAAATGTCTTCCATTCATTGGAAAGAATGAAGGATGGGGACGCCTTCTTTTGGGGTTGATACAATTGGACCCCCTGGTCCAATCTTTTTGAAACTTAGGAGGATTTTGAAGAGAGGTACCAGATGCTATACTGAGAATTGGTGCCTCTACCTCAGCAAATAGCTCCCCCCCCCCCAAAGCCCATGATACCCATGGATTGATTCTTCATTATACCCTATAGGGACCTATCTTCATAGTATATAATGGAGTGACCAGCAGACATTCAAACCACTCCCCCCCACCTTCTGATACTCCTGAAGGCCTTGAAACCAGTAGGTCACCTGTCCCCAGCTGGGATTGGCAATCCTAAAAAGAGCCATGCTCAGTCAGACCAATGACCCATTTAGTCCAGTGGACTAGCATATTTTTGACAGGGCAGCCAACCAGTTATCCTGCAGGGCCAACAAACAGGGCAAGGAGCCCCCTGGCTCTATTATTAAGAAGTTTTCTGCCTCTGCATATAGAGGTTCCCTTTATTCACCATGGCTGGTAGTCACTGAGGGGCCTCTCCTCCATGAATCTGTCTAATCTTCTTTAAATAATCTCTATTCTTGTGACTATCACTATGTTCATCTTATCCAAAGAAAATACATAATATGTAAACATCCCATGAACTGTGATTGTTCCACCTATTTATGCTTTGGTGATTAGGATAGCCAAATCCAATTCAAGACATATCTGGGGATTTTGGGGGCGGAACCAGGAGCCTTTGGGGGCAGAGCCAGGAGACATTGGGGGTGGAGCCAGGAGCAAGGTTGTGACAAGCACAACTGAACTCCAAAGGGAGTTCTGGCCATCACATTTAAAGGGACCACACACCTTTTAAATGACTTCCCTCCATTGGAAATTATGAAGGATAGGGTCACCTTCTTTGGGGGCTCACAAAATTGGACCCCCAGGTCCAAGCTGTTTGAAACATGGAGGGTATTCTGAGAAGAGGTAGTGGATGCTATGCTGAAAATTTGGTGCCTCTACCTCAAAAACAGCCCCTCCCATAGAGCCCCAAATACCCATGGATCAATTCTCCATTATTCTATGGGAATCAGTCTTCATAGGGAACAATGGAATGTCCAGCAGACATTTCCCTCCCCCCCCCCCAATTTTCTGACGGCCCTGAAGCGGGGGGAGAGCCTCAAAACCAGGGGATCCCTGCCCCCACCTGGGGATTGGCAGCCCTATTGGTGATTAATGCTTCACACATTTTAGAATAACTAAGTTAACTGGAAGACCTGATATAGAATTGCCTAATCCAATAAAATTCCTAGAAAGAGGTTCAGAGAAGAACCACAGTTCATTATCTAAGAACAGGCATTCTTTGCATGTGCAAATTCCCAGGCAAATAACAATTAATCCCTTTACTGTGATATCATCTATCATTTTAGTGCAATTTACTTTTCCTTCACTAGCACATTGCAGTCCATAAGAAGGTGATGAGCCATGGGTCTCACTGGCATAGCAGTGTGCTCCAGAGTTCTGCTTCCCTGGAAGACACAGCCTCAATGCAGGTACAGCAAGCTTGAGAGAGAAGTTTAGCTACTCCCATTTACCCTCTTTTTGGCTCTTGTTCTGGGTAGCATCTCTTAGCTGTCAAAGACTACCCGACCACCTGCCTCCTCTTTGGCTGTCTGAGCTCTTTTAAGAGCTCCACCCTGTAATGATAGAGACCCAGAGCCAGGCCCCTGATTCATTGTAGAAAGGGCCATTACCTGGGAAACTCCCTGGGATGAAGTGCCCTGTTCTTGCTAATGGGGAAATCTCCACCCCATTCCAAGGACAACAAGACCCAGCTGGCCTAGTCAGAGGTGATCAAATAATGGGGAAATTCCCATTTCTCTCCCAGGACAACAAGCTTCAGCTGGCTTCATCACAGGTGATCATGACTTCCATTCCCCTCCCCTTGTCAGTTGGGTGGGAGCAGCCTCTTGGGGACAAAGGTGGGGCCAGGTGTTTCTGCTTTGCGCTCATCCCACCTCCACACACCATTGAGGAGGCCCAAATATGAAGTGGATCATTATTGCCTTGCCAAGTGCAGCAAAATGTGCCTCAAGGTAAGCCCAGGAGAGCAGAAGCTGAGGTCCATCCCCTCTCCAAACTCCTTCCTCTCTGGGATCCCAAATCTCCACATATTTCTCAAACAGGAGTTGGCAACCCTACTCACTGTCTCACTAGGTTATTTGCTTTGGACTGAATTTGCCCTGACATCAAGAACTAAGATATATGGTGCAGAAACCTTGCTATGTAAGTGTATTGAGAAAGCTAGCTTTATTATTTTCTGTATACTTGAGGTTGCCACTGGAACTGTATTGTTTTTAAAATATATTTTCCAAAGTCCCAGGTTTAGGGGACAGGGGAACAAATCTCTCAGACCAAAGCAAGTCAGCATTGACAGTGCAGTAGATGTAGGGGGCTGCCCTTTTGCCCCCTAAAAGACATTATTCCTTCTGACACACACTCTGCAATGGATTCTGTGTTTCCCCCCCTGCTATGCAGAACTGGATGGCGCCTGTTCCAATGGACCCAGATTTCAAGGCTTCAGGGGGGTGGGACTGGCAAACCCAACTACCCAGTCAGCAACAACAAAGGGCAAAATGAGGGGCACAGAGACCCTGATGCAGCTGGGGAGAATCCAACAAAGGACCTATTATTGGCAATCTCCCTCTGGAATGAGGACCCCGGGGAAGAAGACTGGCCAGCAAAGGAGGGAAAGCTGGTCTCAATCCCACTGCCTGGCAAGGCAGCCAAGGGAGAGCTGAAACACCTGCTATGCCCTGACTGACCCCTTTTCCATGTACCAACAAACACCAGAACCTGGGGGTGGAACTGCTGGCGGTACCAGGGATGGGACACTAGGTATAAAAGAGAGTCAGGTATGACTAGCCAGGGAGGATACACATGTGATCTATGGAAAAAACAGGGCCATGGCTCAACTGAGAGAGAGAGGAAAATGCCTGACTGACTGTCCTGAGACCATACCAGGAGAGGGGGAGCAGTACATGACAGAACTGCCCCCCTCCTGACATCTGAGGCTAGTATGTAGGCCAAAATGCCCTCAAAATGTGGTTGGGGAATTGTCAGGTGGGCACCTGGCTTAATCAGGATCTTTTACCTTTGTATACAGGATTCCACGTCCAGAAATTAATGCTTAAAAATATTAGGGACTCTAATTAAGTAAAACAATTAAAATTTATTCCAGAAAAATATAGGCTTCCATACAAGATAAAATACTCATAAAATCATACATAGAGTCCTAAGAAAAATAGAGAGAGATATAGAGAAACACATGGGTAGACAAACAGGGTGATATTTACCGATCTTCAAGGAAGGCTCCAATGGCGACGAGCGAGGAAATGGGAGAGGGGACCCGGAACTTGGCCTTAGAATCAGGGATGGATCTAGACAGTGGAATTAGAATACTGCTAGAAGCACATCTGTGGGTAGCTAGTACACAGGTTATAAGGACTATCTTGAGCCCTTAGGGGATGGGAAGTACGCGGGAGGAGGAAGGTGATCAGCTGATGCATGACCTCATAAAAAGGGCAGGCTTCGCAGTGACCATAAGGGCTGGACTACTGCGATAGCCAATAGCAAGTTAATTGGTGGTGCCTAATTGGGTGCCCATAACTGACCAATGAACAGGCTTGGGTCCTGGTTACCTGAGTGAACTTTCAGGTTGAAATGGACCAGGGTGGGGATGCTCCAAGGTGACAGTACAGAGAAGAATGGGGGGAAATCACTGGGGTGGAGGTTCATGGGAGTGGTTTGAACTAGGACGAGGTAATGGCAATAGATAGCCAAGTTGTTATCTAAGGTAACACCCAGTTGGTAAAAAGACACTTGGCTCTGAGTGAAGGTGTTCTTCCTCTTATTCCATCTTCTGTTGTCACCAGTGTTTTGTCCAAGGTTTTGCTGGACAAAGAGGGTGGCAGTTGGACAGTTGTCCACGCCTGGGGTGGGTCAATTGCCTACAGTTACATGTGACATCTGGCGAGTACGTGAGCTGTTTGCTTCGCTGGAATGGAGTCTGGCATGGTAGGAAGATAGCTGCATGTGGTGTTAGCCTTCCACAGTGGATTCCATGGTCAGTGCTTCAAAACCGTTCACCTGGATAGCTCCTGGCGACACAACCTCCTCTGCTCCATGGCTGAGATGAATGTCATACAGAACAATGGGAAGCCATCTGTTCTCCTGGTGGGCACTCTTGTACAGGTCTCGAGTGCCTTCGTAGCGTTATGGCTGCTAGTACAGCATAAGTCCCTTTCGCCCCCTGATAGGTTTACTCACTCTCTCTGTCCAGACGTGTGTGAGCTACTTCTCCAGGTGCTCTGGCAACCAAGTTGGTGACTACAATGTTCTAGAAGGGTTTTTTCCTCACAAGTACTGCTATCTGTCCCAAAATTATCTACATCCTGGAATTCTCACTCCATCCTTGGGTTGCACCCCCCCCCCCCCGGGTCCAGGCATGACAACAACCTTTAAGGTATGGGGCCATATCCAGAAGAGCAAACCTCTTCTTATGTGCTGATTTCCTTTCATGAATTGGGGCATATAATTTGAGTTACAACAAATGTTTCTCTGCATGCAATAACTCTCTGAAATTATTGGCAGGGGTTAAAATCTGCTTTAAGCTGTTGCATTGCTTAAAATGCTGAAAGAGAAGCTTCTCCATTCTATAAAGATGCCAATAAAATTCCTTTGTTGTCTGTCTGCACTTATATAATTAGCAGCCTCCTAATAAAAACTGCATAACTGTACTTCATTTTGCCTGCAGGGCAAATTGACTTTTAATTTACTGCAGTCCTTTATTAGGAAAGAAAATAAATGTCATTATTTTTCACCATTTATTTTTGAAATAGTTCCAAGTGTTATACACAAAATGAAATGTTGTATCAGCTATTGTTTCTTGCCAACAGTTGTCTGTTGAGCACTCTTGTCTTAGCCATCCACTTCAGAAGGAATTTGGAAGAAAAGAAATTGGTCTCTCTGAACTTTCCCTCACTTGATTTCTCTCTTCCAACTGAAACTCCCTTTGTGATGATGGATCCTGTGTCATAAACACTGGCATGAAATGGTGTTGTAAAAGGCAGCTGGGTTAGTTTGAAAAAAAAAGGATCTGGCCAGGAAACTAATGATTACTTTTTTAAAGGGAATTGAAAGAATCAGTATGCTAGGTTGGGTTTGTTTTGCACTTGGACCTAGATTATATATGAATTCAAATTCCTCCTTATAGTTCAAGTTTATTTAATGGACTTGATTGCATGAACTCATCATTAGTCCCTCTAAAAGCTATGGCATATAAGGAATATGTGCTCTTATATGACAACAAGAAAACTAGCATGTCTCTTTTTTCTGGACTTGGGTAACTTACAATGCAGTCATAAAAGAGTTGCATCCTTCTAAGCCCATTGACTGTATAAGTGAAGACAGAAGTAATGTTTAACTGTGGCAAGAGTAATCTGAATATGCAATCCCTGTCCTAAAAACAAAAGCCACAGAATGCATTATACTGCCTCACATTGATTTTGGTATGGGCTCATCCCAATCCCACTACCGGATGGAAGCAGGATCAAGCCTGAGCTTTGTTTGGTTTCATTCCAAGTTACGGCCCCAGTTGTTCTCCTAATGATGTTATCAAGAGTGTGGCTGGATGTGCCTGCTCAGGCCTGCTGGTCCTATTCTGCCCTGCCCTTCTATGTTTTCTCAACACCTGGAGAAGTTTTTCTTCCACTCTCAAGTAGCTCACCACTACCACCTGACATTTTGTAAGGAATCACCCACTGGGAGGGTCAGGACTCCCAGCTACCCTTCCAAGGTCTGAGGCCTTGCCTCTGTGTCTCCCACTACCCAGTGCCTGGACACCATGGGGACAGTTGACTGCGTTGTGCACCCCTGGAGGAAAAGTCTCTTGCCAGCTGCCTGTCTCCCCCCACCGCATGTGCCTTTTAAAATAGCATGTCCAAGATGTTGGAGGTCTATGTGGTACAGAGAACCACTCCCAGGATAAAAAGTTATAAAATATTTATTTAAAAGAAAATGTTTACAAGCTTAATTTTAGCACAGCACCAGACTGAACAAGGGATTCCAAAAGAAATGAATAAAATGCAAGACCACTGTCCCTCTCTCTATAGTTGCCAGATCAGATGTTAGAAAATAGGACAGACTCTTTAGATTAGGAGTTCTGTATCTCTTCAGAGTTATCATTACCTTGAAGCTTGCTCCAGCTCTCTAGGTGAACACATCAGCTGTGATCACGCACACTAAATAACACACTTTTAATGTACTTTCCAACTTGATTCTGCTAACTGGCAAAATCCAGTTGGAAAGTATATTAAAAATGGGGTGAAAGTGCATTATTTAGTGTGTGTGATCAAAGTCATGGTCTCCCTCAGACCTCAGCTAAGAGATCGGCCTCCTTTGATGGACCCAGCACAAAAGAGACCTCCTTTCTGCTGCAAGAAGTTTTTATCACCACTATTTCTCCTTCCACTGACCAGGAAGACTTTCTAGCATTCTATTCCTCCAACTCTCTGGTCCCTGCCAGGGGAAGGGGGGATGAGCTTGACCCACCTATTGTCTCTCTATTAGCATTTCTTGAGGTAGCTGAGATGAGCCTGGGAAACCATTAAACTGAGTTCCCCTTCTCCTGCTTGTTCTCTGCCCAAAGCAGGGGGGTGGGGTGGGGAACCTGTTAAAATGCAAAATGCCCATTTCAAACCTCTCAGAAGAAAATGCATTTCTTCTTGAAGAGCACAAAAGCTCTGGATACCAAAATCTGATCCAAAAATTGAACATGAAATCTGATGTCAAAGTCCAACTTTTGAATGTTTGCTATAATTCTATATTTTGTAGTTTCAGCATTAACGCTGTCATTAGGGGGGGGAAGACTGAGGCAGAGAAAACACAGACCAGGATGTGGAACAGCTCTGGAATGAATCTGTATTCAGCCAGGAAAGACTACTATGACTTTCCTATAACTGGAATGCCATTCTCTCTCTCTCTCTCTCTCTCACACACACACACACACACACACACACACTCTCACTCACACAAACACACACACATAAAAATGTTTATTTCAGTTGCCTTAACTAAGGAATCAATCAGTATTCTGCAATGAGACCCAAATTCTCACAGGACAGACCTGAAGGCTTCTTTTCTATTTTCTGTGTGTTTGCAAGTGGGGCAGAGGTTGTTGCTAGAGAGCCAGCAGTATACAAACATGGCCAGGACAGAGACAGGCCGATGAAAACAACAGCACCCAGTAAGTGTCTCTGGTTTTGTATTTTGAGTGTGACTGCCCGATTCAGCCTCATGGGAGATAAGCTTGTGTTTATGGGGATAACAAAAATAAAAATAGTATTTCTAAATAAACTCTAAATTAGGGCAGAACTAGATATTCTACTAGTCCACCATTCTTACCTAAAATCAGTAGATGCATTTCATATTTCCCAAATCTCAAAAATATAATCCTAGCAAAAAGGATAACCAAGTTGCTTTAGATGAATTTTCTTTTACTAGTACAATTTGAAAAACTGTTTTAAATATAGCAACAAATTACAGTATTTGTTAGATGACATTATTAATGACTTCCAGCTATGCTGGCTTTTAGAAGTATTTAGACAAGCAGAGGGCACATGTGAACCTCAATGGGAGGGAAAATCTCTCTCACAGGCCCTATTTGCTGCACTGTATCTACTTCCACAACCACTTTTCTCTATTCTCATTTGTTTTGGCTACCATTCTCCTCATCTGCTGGCCTCCATTTTCCCTCTCTTACTTAATTTGGTTTCCATTCCTTTGCCCATCCTTCACTCAGAATGATTGCCACTTTCCACTCACAATATGGATCCCTCCCCTTCTCCCTCAAGTCTACACAGCCCCTTGCTTTAATTATATCATATGGTGAGGGTGACTTATGCATAACAGTACTCAGAACCTTACTAATGGCTGATAGGATTTCTTCACCAAAATCAGTGTACAAAATTGCTACATATTAAAAAGTTTTATAAGATAAATCACCCCTAGAATACTGTTTGACTGGGAATATGAGTTTCTATATCTGGAAAAAAAATATTGATGGATGCTGGATAATATGTTGGAATGTTTGAAAGATGTTGTAAATTATATACATACAAAGTCCTGAAAGGTCCTGGAAGACTAAAAGGTCATGGAAAATGTTGTGGAAGAGTGGGAGGGAAAGAAAAATAATGGCTTGAAGGCATAAAAAGATTAATTTATTGCCACCTTTTAAAATTTATCTTTTAATTTTATTAATGCAGTTCTGAATAACACTATATTGTATTTCATTTATAAAGGTATATCTAAAAATATTAATTTTTGCAAAAAAAATATAGCCAAATTTCTCCCCAGTATTTATTTATCATGAGTTTCCCTCTTATTACTGGAATTTTTTATTGTTTATCAATTTCCCCTCAATTGCCCTTTTTTTTCCCTCTATCCTCTAATTTTTTCCTTTAAAAACCTTTTCCATTTTGAAAACAAGTGAGAATTTTATATAACCTAGAAATATAAATCTTTATATAGCCTAGAAATATAAATATTGGGCAGGCTGCAACAAAAATATCATTTAAATAGCTAAAAAGCATGCTTCAGAATCAACAGGTTCAGTAACTGAGAACATAAAAAAACAAATAACACCCTCAAAACTATTATGTTAAGGTCTTTAAAATGACAAAGACAAAATACAGGCAGTGACAGCCATTTCTCAAAATACAGTATACTGATCTGACTAGAGCTCTGGAGATGTATTGACTAAAAATTCTGGTAGTTTCCACAAGATTGCAGCACTATACAGAGGCAGAAATTTGGAAGCATAGTGCCATAACTTGGTCAATCTATTCTAAAGCTTGGTCATCTATTTCTAAAGACTGTGGGCTTTCCTTCCCTTTCAGTATTTGCCAGTGTCTCAGCTGAAATCTTGCTGTGTTCCTGTAGTTCCCCTTTTTTAAAAAAAGCCCTGTTTCTGGTTTTCCATTTGCATGATCCCTTTTCTCTTTGGCATCCCAGTGTTGATGATTCCTCCTTGCAAGCAAAAGAGGAGGCTGGGTCCTGGAGTTCTTCTCAGGGTGAACTGTCCCTTGCCCTGTGCCTTTTTTACAGCAGAGTTAAGTGCTGACTTGCCTTCTGTCAGAACATGAACTGCTTCTCAGACTTTATATTTAAGGGAAATTATTAAACAATCCTAAACATTTTTTTAAAATTTCCACCAGAGTTGCCCAAAATGCTGTTTGACATTGTACCATTTTGCATTCTAAACCACTGCCTACCAGATAATTTTACTTCACTGTCATTGGTTCTTAATTCTGTACCATGTTGCATTCTGGGCCACTGCCTACCAGCTATGTATGGCTCTGCTCCGCTATGTATGGCTTTGCTCACTCTGCTGGATTCCTCGTCTGATGAAGTGTGCTTAAAAGCACACAAAAGCTTACGTTCTAAATAAAAATTGGTTGGTCTTAAAAGTGAAGACTCCTGCTTTGTTCAATTGCAATTATAATAATAGCAACTGCAAAAGAGAAATGTAGCCACAATAAAAATCAATCAAATACATGGTAAAAAGAATGTGCATCTTATTGAAGTTAGTTTTTAAAAGTACTTTGATATAGGCAGGGCAGACGATCCTCAGTTCACATAAATGTTCTTGAACAATTTGAGTTCCTTGTACACCAGGAAAACTAAGCAAAAGAAATCCAATATGTTTATTTCAGAATGCATGGATGATATTTGCTTGTCTGTTTCACTGTGGGGCCCATGAAAACATACATAATGAAGTGCCAGGTAATTCTCAAAGCCATCCAGATATCATCTAGCAGCTGGCCCCCACTGCACATTCTATCAGTATTCTTGGCCTGCAATTTAAAATGCATGATACAATAAATTTTGCTAGATGCTCTGCTTGGTGTCATACTGCTGAGACAAAGAGGCATGGAAAAAACTTGAATGTAACTAGTTGAGAGCTATATGTTGTTGAGACAGCAGAGTTAAGTGTCTAATAGAAATAATATTTTTCATAATATTTATGTTTAAAATGTCTTGCCTGCTTTTCTGCCATAAGGTGCTTAAGCCATTTCAGACATAACCCATAAGACAGCCCATTGGAATCATATAATAATTATTCAAGTGCATTTTTAACAGAGAATAATATCCAGCTGTTTATTTTCTTAAGGCCATTAAAATCATGATTCTGTCATAGTGATTGCAATCTGCTTTTCTGTCATTGCCTTCAGTTTTGACAATATAGTTGGTTGATGAAGAGCATGCTCATATAAGTCTTAACTCTTAAAAGTTGATCTTCAGATCCTAAATAAAATATCAGCTCCAATGAAACATTAACACATGAACTTTTGATTAAATGAAAAATCTTCACAGTTTAAACTGAGGAAAGCTAGGCAGGCTTCTTTAGAGAGGACATCCATGGCTCCAGTTTCATTTCAGAGATGGCTCTGTGTTTCATATAACTGCAGTCTAACAGTGCAATCCTAAAAATATTTTCATGACTAAGCCGCATCAAATAGACTTAAATAGTACTCAGAGTAGACTTATCTAGGATTACTCTCATAATCTCCTGAGGGAGAGATACATAAGGATCTCTCAGCAGGTGAGGTGGGGACTTTTTGTTGAGAAAGGTTTTCCCTTAGACATGAGCATTCATACAGTTTTTGAAAAGTGTACCTCATGTGTGAAAAGCAGACTCAGTGATTCAGCACACAGCACTACACATTCAGGAGTATCTCAAGTACTATGGCCACAGCAATGTGACTGGTGCCACATGACAGCTGGTCTGAGATTGTCTGTGTGCTCCCATTGCTTTAATCATTCATTGAGTTATTGTCCATTATCTTCAGGGCTAGCAAGCTAAAGTCAAAGGCATGGCAGGCAAGATTGCTCAGCTTATATTTTCTTCATAGGACACCCTGTTCCCTAGGCTTCAGGTTGTTTTGACATTTAAAAATGTCCATCCCTTAAAATAAGTGAGATGACAATGCCAAAGAATGCTAAAGCAATTTTTGGGAGGGGGAAAACACTGATAAATAGTTATTAAAGAGTTTTCATTTTCAAGTGATAGCTTTACCATCTTAACCTTACAATTTAGAACAGGATGTTACATTTTCTTAAATTTTGCAACATTTGATTAAAGTACATTTAGTTTACATATACATGTAAAGGAAAAGTTATATGGAATATGAAGTTCTGAAAAAATTCTCTCTGGCATTCCTCCTATGGTTTGAGGCAAAGGCAACACTGCCAGCATTTAGCTGTGGTGGCTGTGGCCACATTAGGCGTATGTAAGGAAATCCAATGGATATGTTTTCTGCCAAGGAAAGATCATGTGCTATAATCATTGTTAATCATCAGGTATTTGGCTGAAGTTTGTCCTTTTTCTTTTTAATGAAGTTTGGCAATTCTATGGTAGATCATTTGAATATGTGATTCACATTTTGAGCACTGAATCACCATCAACAAAATAACATTCAAGTTCAAACCTGATGGAATGCTGATAACTGTAGACAAGGTAGATTTCAAGTCTGGGCCTTAATTATTTGTTAGCATGCTTTGTAAACATGAATCTTAATTGTTAACCACCACCCCCTCACCCCATCTTCACCTGGAACAGCAGACCATAGCTGGTTGCCATAAACTGAGAACAAGGATCTTTGGATCAGGACCCAAACCCACAGATACTGGATGCAAGTCCCCTACCCACTTCATGCATCACACTTTTGTATGTGTACGTCCCAATCCAGAAAGGTGATCCTACCTCGAAGTTTTTCCTGTGTGCAATTTGCCTTTGCTATATTCTGGAGATAATTAATGCTTTTCTCTAGTAATAATCATATCATAGTTCACTTCTTAGATTTATGAGGAAGAAGCAGCACCTCTAGGAGCATGGAAGAGACAGTACTCCCTTCAAAATATATTGGAATCAGTTGGTTCAAAACGGTGTAATTCTGTTTAGTACAGCACTGTTAGTCACCTCTAAATTCTGCCGTATGCTAGGATTCCTGCTAGGAACATATAAACATCAACTTTCTCCTGAAGTTGTAAGATCTATTTCTTTAAACTCTAATTCAACAAACATAAAATAGCCATGCACAGATGAGGGGAAAAAAATATTCGGCATTACACGGATTCGGAAGTATACGGGGAAAAAAATTCAGAATCCCCGTATACTGCTGAATACCGCATTCGGAATAGCCGCATATACGGTAGATGCGCGGCTATTTCCGAATATACGGCCCTATTATACCCTATGGGCCATTGAAATCAATGGCAAATAGAGTATATTTGAAGCCGCCTGGAGGGGAGGGGGTTTGAGGGAGAGCCCCCAAAATTGCAGGGCCAGGGGATCCCATTCCAGGGGCACGCAAAGAGGGTGCCCCTATTCCATCATTATACCCTATGGGCCATTGACATCAATGGCAACATAGGGCATAATTAGAGGCTACTGGGGGGGGGCAGGAGGTTTGAGGCAGACCTGGCTGCAGCAAACCCAGATGCCAGCTCTCCAGCCCTGCCCCAAACAACACGGGGAGAGCTGGCCAACCACAACAAGCCTGCTGGTTCTGGGTCTCTCACCCAGGTGCCAGCTTCCCTGCCACAGAACACACAATCTACAGATGCCAGTTCTCCAGCCCTGCCCCAAACAACAAGGGGAGAGCTGGCCAACCACAACAAGCCTGCTGGCTCTGAGTCTCTCACCCAGGTGCCAGCTTCCCTGCCACAGAACACACAATCTACTCTATAAAAACAAGAAAGTGACCCAGCCCACACAGCCCACACACACCCTCGCCAACCCCCACACCAACCAGAGGTAATTTAAAAAAAACAAAACAAAACCAGCAGAATCACAAAAGGCCAAGTGTTAAAAAAGTGGCCTTTTCACCAACAAGAAAGCTCAGGCCAAATAAGTCAACAACACCCCCACCCCCAGTCCCCCACCCCCAAACCAGGAAAAGGAACAACAGGAAAAAAGGCCAAGCAACTCAAGTGTTTAAAAAGTGGCCTTTCACCAATAAGAAAACTCAGGCCAAATCAGTCAACAACAACACCCCCACCCCTAAAACCAGAACCAGGAAAAGGGGGACAAAAGTGGCCTTTTAAACAATGAAAATTAGGCCAAACAGCACCCCCCCCCCCAAATAACTTGAAGATAAAAGTAACAGCAGCAGCACAACACAGCAGCAACAAATCAAACACTGAATACTTTTAAAACAGTAAAAAACCTCAACTTTTAACAATACAGGAACTTTGCCAACACCCCCCCCCCAAAAAAAAACCCTTCACCCTAACCCCAAGAAATCCAAGCCACCCAAATCAGGAGAAGTAAAAGGACACTGCACTTTTAAAAGTCCTCTCACTAAATTAAGATATGGGCAAATTAGCAAAACCCCACCACCCCAGGCCCCCACCCCCAGCAGAACCACCCCAACCCCAAATAGGCTACCCCCACCCAGTACTCACCCACCCAAATCTGGGCAAGTAAACCAACAAAAACTAAAACAAGAACCCCAAAACTGTCTTAACTTGTTTTCTCTACTCCAGGGAAGTCTGGTAAGGCTGAGTGAGAGAGCAGCAGGCAGCAGCTGAAGCCAAGGGCCAGCCAGCAGCAGCACAATCTCTCACACCAACCCACATACACCAACACAGCAATGGAGGAGTTCAGCCAGGAAGACTCCTTAAAAAGGTTCTCTGGCCCTACAGAGAGCAATTTCAAAAAATAGCACTGCTCTCTGATTGGCCAGACAAGAGTGCTTACTTGGATACCCAAGTAAGCAAAAGATCAAAATAACAACAATGTACACAACAGCCCTGCAAAGCATGCATTTGCAATGCATTTTGCAAATGCATGCTTTGGAATGGCTGCTGGGGCTCCTCTTCCCCTCCCCCCCTCCCTGATCCCAGGGAGGCTATGGGAGAGGCGGGAAGAGGCCACTAAAGGCGGGAAAGTAGGCAAGCAGCTCCACTGAGGCTGCAGAAGCTACTTTCCCGCCTTTTCCATTGACAGCCGTATGCTTCCGAATAGCTATTCGGCAGTATATGGCAAGCCGTATTCGGCTGCCGCATAATAGGCGGCAATGGGAATCGGCTACGGCCAATTCCGTATACAGCCGAATCAGTGTTGATTCGGCTGTATATACGGTTCGGCCGAACCGAATGCACACCCCTACACAGAACTCACCTGCATCTCCCTGACTTCTGTAGTACCCCTTTTATCACCTTAAAAGCTGAGCCTTTGGGAGCAGCATTGGATACAGCATAAATAGCTAGAGCTTGAGGTTCTGTGTCAGTATACCACTTGATATCAAACAATACTTTCAAGAGGCCAGAAGGCCCCTCATGATCAATGATGACTTGAGTTATAATACTTTATTTTAGTTTTACAAAATTTATACCCTACCTTTCTGCCCTCATAAGGGCCACCAAAATGACTAACAAATTAAAATCATACATAATAAAAGCACATCTTAAAATCCATTAAAAACAAAAATCATTACAATAATTAAAAACAGCCAAAATTCAAACAAAAACATTAAAACCATTAAAAGATTGGAAAGGAAGGAGGGAATGCTAAATAAGGGAACACTACTGAGGGAATGCCAAATAAAACTGAAAAGTCTTCATTTACTGACGGAACATGACAACAAAAGGGGATAGATAGACATAGCATTTCAGAGTTTTGTCACCATGACTTAGAAAACCCTCTCCTGTATTGGCACCCATCTAATCTCAGAAGGTGGGGACACCAGAAGCAGGACCTCAGAAGATGGTAGGTTGGGTACATATGGGAGTAGGCAGGCTTTTAGGTATGTTGCTCCCAAACCATATTGGGAGGTAAAAGTCAACATCAATACTTCAAATTGTACCCAAAAACAAGACTGGGAGCCTTGGTAGGTAGATCAAGACTGGAGTTTTGGTCCCTATGACCCACTCCAGTCAACATTGTGCCTACAGTATTCTGCACCAACTGAAGCTTCTGAACACTGAGATATTGACTTCCTATCTCAGTGGACATAATAATTTGGTCAGCTCTTAATTTTTTCCTGAATTCAGACTCAGTGACACTTTTAAAACTATTTACAATTAATCTTTTAAATTTCTCATCTAATCTTTCCTCTCTTCAAGGAGGGCACTGTTTGTGCAACAAAAGAAGTCACTGCAGCTCTGTGACCATGTGGAACAAGTGTCAGAGTGCAACTAGTAGGGGAGTGCATACAGTTCAGTCAAACTGAATAAACCCCTGAAAAGCAGCTGATTCAGCTGTATTCAGGCTGTATTAGAGCCGAATCAGATTATCTGATCTGAGTCAGGTGCCGAATAGAGCAGCCGCGAACAACTGCTGAAATTTGGCAGCCATTCAGTTGTATTATGCCATATGGGCCATTGAAGTCAATGGCAAAATGAGGTATAATGAATTGTGGCTTTTTAAAGTTGAAGAATAATAAAATAGTTTATTCCAAATAAAGGGAAAAGATTAAGTGAAATCAGGGGTAAATTTTCTGACGTAAATCAATATAGGCACAGAATACAGTTCATGTGTTTCAAGCAAATGAAAGGTTCTTAAACTTTTCACAGTAACTTAGAATCTTTAAAATGAGACACTTTTGTTTCAGTGTTTTCCAAACACACCAGTATATTTTCTTGAGCATATTTGGCTCTTTGGTTTCCAGAAGACAGGGATACTCTGTCCAGCACCCAGAATCCTTCACTAAAAACACCAGTACTCTTATTGTTTTTTTTAACTGACTCTTCAGGATTTAAAAGGCGGTTTCTAAACACATCTGACCAGGGATCACTCTACTCCTCAGATCTCTCTCCTTTTTCCAAGTGGGTAGGGAATTTACGAACATAACATAAGAACATAAGAGAAGCCATGTTGGATCAGGCCAATGGCTCATCCAGTCCGTGTCACCCAGTGGCCAAAAAATTATATATATACACACACACACACACACTGTGGCTAATAGCCACTGATGGACCTCTGCTCCATATTTTTATCCAACCCCCTCTTGAAGCTGGCTATGCTTGTAGCTGCTACCACCTCCTGTAGCAGTGAATTCCACATGTTAGTCACCCTTTGGGTGAAGAAGTACTTCCTTTTATCTGTTCTAACCTGACTGCTCAGCAATTTCATCGAATGCCCACGAGTACTTGAATTATGAGAAAGGGAGAAAAGTACTTCTTTCTCTACTTTCTCCATCCCATGCATAATCTTGTAAACCTCTATCATGTCACCCCGCAGTCGACTTTTCTTCAAGCTAAAGAGCCTCAAGTGTTTTAACCTTTCTTCATAGGGAAAGTGTTCCAAACCTTTAATCAGTCTAGTTGCCCTTTTCTGGACTTTTTCCAATTTCTTCTCTATCTCCTTTCTTGGCCTGAATGGGAGTCTTCACCTCAGTATCCACTCCTCTCGCCAATCTTCCCAGTACTTCATTTGTGTTAAACTGCTCTCTGTCAATATTAGACTCTTCTCAGTCAGGGCTGAATTTAGACTCCATCAACACCCAGCTCTTCTCTGTCAGGGCTGGACTCAGAACTGAATTTTCCTCGGCATTCAGCTCTCAAGTCTTTCTCTGCTCAATTTACATTAACCAATCAGATCTCTTGGAGCAACCTGTCACTCAAGACTTTCTGGGTCTATGAGGAATTAACCTTTCACAGTCCACACCCTGTTTACACAGCACTTAAATGATTTTAAAGTGCACCCTATCACAATATTCTTTGCTGTTTATGGGATGTCTAGTTATGTTTGATTTTCTTGCCAAATCTGCTCCAACATTGACTGGATTTGAGATAAAGAATAATCAGGGCTGGATTAACAAATAGGCCAAGTAAGCATTGGACTACGGGAGCCTACACTTTTAGGGGCCCCGGGCCAATTTGTCTCTCTCTACCTCTTCCCTCCAGCTTTGTCAAAGAGCTTTTGAGAAGGTGCCTGCAGGAGATATTAGGAAATAATTGCGAGGGGGCCCCTGAGATTTTGACTGCCTAGGGGCCTCCACAGGGTTTAATCCAGCACTGAGAATAATGATAAATGCTTGAAAAAACTGATTAAACATTTCATATATCAGAGCTTCTGCGTGGACTCTTGGTTGATCCCTATTGAACAAAGTCTTTGTATTATTTTTACTCTCTTGTCAATAGTTCATTCTTTATAACTTTTTGTAGATAAGTAGAGAAAAGTAAACATAAAAGTGGACCTGTCTACTACATTTGGAAAAAAAATATTTCCAACACTCATATCACATATAAATGGAAAGCTATGAATTCCATTTTGCATTCATTAGTAAGTAAGTAAGTTTTATTCTTATATCCCGCCCCCTCCCGCCAAAGGCGGGCTCAGGGCGGCTCACAGACATGGCGTGCCATGATTTAGATAAAATACAAAATAAACAATGATTTAAAATACAGTTCAATTACATAAATTAATTAAAATAGATAAGACAGGTGCTATAACTACTATCAATCTCAATTATACATACTGTCATACAATCATTACTGTCAGTTACAGTTATGCATAAGATGGTTAAGGCTACAAAACAATTTAGTCAATTTGGTCTGGTCCTGACTTAAATGCGAGCTGAAAGAGAAAGGTTTTGCAAGCCCTGCGGAACTGATTCAAGTCCCGCAGGGCTCGCACCATCTCTGGAAGTTGGTTCCAACATCGAGGGGCCATTGCTGAAAAGGCTTGCTCCCTGGTTGTCTTCAGTCTAGCCTCTCTTGGCCCAGGGATTTGTAAGAGGTTTTGGGAGCTAGATCTCAGTGCTCTCCGGGGAACATATGGGGAGAGGCGGTCCCTAAGGTAGGCAGGTCCTCGGCCATATAGGGCTTTAAAGGTAATAACCAGCACCTTATAGCGAACACGGTAGACGACCGGCAGCCAATGCAGATCCCGCAGCCCAGGCCGTACGTGTTCCCATCTAGGTAGTCCCACCAACAGCCTGGCCGCCGCATTCTGCACTACCTGAAGTCTCCGTGTTCGACACAAGGGCAGCCCCATGTAGAGGGCATTGCAGTAGTCTAGTCTTGAGGTGACCGTTGCGTGGATCACAGTTGCTAGGTCGTCGTGTTCCAAGAAGGGAGCCAACTGCCTCACCCTCTTGAGATGGAAGAAGGCGGATCTAGCAGTGGCGGCTATCTGGGCCTCCATTGATAGCGAGGATTCCAGTAGCACTCCCAAGCTCTTGACCCTGCGCACTGGTATCAGTGGCGCACTGTCAAAAGCCAGCAGAAAGATCTCTCCTCCTGGTCCGTCCCGGCCCACGCAAAGGACCTCAGTCTTCATTGGATTCAACTTCAGCCCACTCAGCCTGTGTTTGGAAAACACAACAGTGGCCACAGGATTGGAAAAGATCAGTTTATATTCCAGTCCCAAAGAAGGGTAATGTCAAGGAATGTTCAAACTATCACACAATTGCACTCATTTCACATGCCAGCAAGGTCATGTTAAAGATCCTACAAGCTAGGCTTCAGCAGTATGTAGATTGGGAACTACCAGAAGTTCAAGATGGGTTTCGGAGAGGTAGAGGAACTAGAGATCAGATTGCCAACATTCACTGGATTATGGAGAATCTCCCTGATTTGAAGGCTGGACTGCTCATCGCACCTCAAAAAGGATATTATAGCATTGGAAAAAGTCCAGAAAAGGGCAACTAGAATGATTAAAGGTTTGATTAAAGGTTTGGAACACTTTCCCTATGAATAAAGGTTAAAACGTCTATTTCTGCTTCATTGACTATGCTAAAGCCTTTGATTGTGTGGATCACAACAAACTGTGGCAAGTCCTTAAAGAGATGGGAGTACCAGACCACCTCACCTGCCTCCTGAGAAACCTGATTAAGGGTCAAGAAGCAACTGTCGGAATGGAATATGGAACAACTGATTGGTTTAGAATGGGAAAAGGAGTTTGACAAGGATGTATATTGTCACCCTGCTTATTTAATTTATATGCAGAGTACATCATGTGGAATGCTGGCCTGGGTGAAGCAGAAGCCAGAACTAAGATTGCCAGGAAAAACATCAAATATGCAGATGATACCACTCTAATGGCAGAAAGAGAAGAGGACCTAAAGAACCTCTTGTTGAGGATGAAAGAGGAGAGCACAAAAGATGAGATGGCTGAACAGTGTTACTGATGTAACAAACACGAATTTGAGCAGACTTCGGAGGATGGTGGAAGACAGGAGGGCCTGGCTTGACTTTGTCCATGGGGTCACAAAGAGTTGGACTCAACTGTGTCACTGAACAACAACACCCTTATATGCAGGAAAAGATTTACAATCTAGCCTTGTTAGGAATTTATAATAGAAGTTCATCAGATGGTTCCCATGAACAGTCATTAGTAAGGACTCTAGAGAATTTTTGTTGATATCATGTTAAACAAATTGGATTACTCACTTCTAGATATAGAAGTCAAGTCATGTCTTCTGAAATAAACACAAGCTTTCCATGGGAATTTCTTGTATGCAAATATATAATAGACTTAAGTTTCTCTTTCATTCATGACATTCTGCATATCTTATGTGACACTGTCCTTCTCAAGTGGGTAAAAATTTTGTCTCTGAAATACCTGAAACTCCTTAGGACACAACTACATGAGACACTGGATATCCATAGTTAGAATTCCAGATAACTTTTGTTTTTTGAAAAGGTGCTGTCTGGGGCAATTAAATAAGACTATGACAAAGAGTGTGTGTGTGTTAACCCCCACAATTTCCCTGTGAGAAATTCAATCTCCTGTATCCACCAGATTGTTATTAGCTCTGAAAAGGAGAAAATGCAATCCTGCTTTTTTCCCTACTGAAGCTAATATCAGCTTCCCGCAGTTTCTTCCCCAAAGGATAAACCCCATTCCACAATCAGGAGGTTTTGACCATACTGTTTCCCTGCTCACACCGAGTGGTGGAGCTTGGGTGCCTTGGCTGAGTGCGGACCCACATTTTATGCCCTCCTGATTGTGAATTTCTCTCCCCTGCTGAAGTTTGGGTGTTCAGTGGACTCAGGGCTCTGACCCACCCCATCTCTCTGCTCATGTTGAGCAGTCGGACATAGCTACTAGATGCCATGGCTGAGTGAGGACCCACATTTATACCCGACTGATTGTGAACTTCTCTTCTGTTGGGGTTTGGGTGTTAAGTGGGCTCAGAGTTCATGGCCACACAACAGCCTTGCATGATCCCAGAGGCCAGATGACAGCCTTGCATGATCCCAGAGGATCAGCACCAGCAGTCTCAGGGGACATGGCAAGGTACTCCCTCATAATCACCTTTGCCAAATCCTCCACCATTGTATGACTAGCATCCCCACTGTTGCTGACCTCCTGGTTCACTGTTGACTACCAGTAGTGTGGTTTCTCCCTGGTTGAGCTCTTTGAGGTAGAGGTGCTGGGCTGTGGCTTCTCCTCCCTATCCTCTTCCACCTGCTGTTCCCTCAGGCCACATCTGTTGGCCTATAGCCTCCGAACTTCTTTTCAGAGCTCACACTTCCATTGCAAGAGCTCTGCTTTCAGGAGAGCAATGTTGCCTTTTATCCAGGGGGCACAGATACAGGCCAGCTTGTACTCCTCTGTATTGCAGAGAGGATGCATCCAGGTGGTGATGCCCACTTGCAATGTCTCTGCCAAGGCCCTGATCTGTGGGAGAACAGCCAGTTCCAGTGCAGAGGCCAGTGACCAGTCCAGCCTTCAAATCAGAGGGATGACTTGCCCCAGGCTGGCCATATGGATGCACAGCTTGTCAGTGGTGTCCTGAAAGGGCTTGATGACATGTACCGTTTGGGAGAGGTTCAGCCAGTCATTGGAGATGACGTTGAGCTCCTCTTCCCCATGCAGGATTTTTATGGAGGTGATGACATTTTGTGTAGTGCTCTTCTGCTCCACCAGATATGCAATCATGGCTTGTGGAGTTCCTCATCCTTTCCCCCCTGCATTTTGTGCAGCAGATGGGTAGACTTAATGGTGCACCAGAAGTGGCAACCAGGTGCCAGCAGGTCTCAAGCAGGGAGCAGTGTCTCAGGTGGTCTTGATAGTGCTTGCCAGCTCCAGAGTATCCTTCTCCATCAGTTGAAGCATGCACACCATGCAGATGATGCCCTAGAGGTGCACACACTTCACTTCTGCCAACAGGTTGGCTCTGGTGTCTGTAACCATGTAGCCATGGATGATGTTGCTGCCACCCATCGACTCCATCAAGCTTCTCTGTATCACATGGTAGTGATGTTTTGCACCATGTGATCTGCATCCATCCCCTGTGCATGGAGAAGAAGCACTTCGTAGCCCAGCACCAGAAATGTCCCCTCGTGGGGCCTGGCTTGTGTCCTGACAGTCCTGCTGGCTGCTGCAGAGGTCTGCCATGAAGTGCCTTGCACTCTGGAGAGCTGAGCCTTGACCATTACCAGTGCAGCTGACAAAAAGCTACATCCTCCATAATGGAGAACAGTTGGCCATCCACAGCAACCGTCTCATTGATGACGAGGCAAGTGACTGCTTTCTGGGCCCTCCATGTAGCCCTTTTGACCTCTTGGGTGGCTTGCCTTGATGCCCCAACCACAGTGGCCCAAGTGCAGGAAGCCTTTATTGAAGGGGCCTCCTACTCCCCCTCTGCTTCTCCCTGGTGAGAGGAAGTGGGCCTCTTTTTCCTCCTGCTGGCCGCCACTTTTTCCTCTGGCAGTAACATACCGAGGTGCACCCTTTGTAGGAGGAGGAGGAAAGTGTTGGGGTGGGTTTGTGCCCTTCCAAACATGGGTGTGGCACACCTGGCACTCTACCACACAGGGGTCACTGGGGAGGATGCAGAAATGTTTCTAAACTGTGGCCCTAGCACTGGAGAGTGTTGGAGGCATGGCTGCTTTCTGGTGGTGGGATAGAAGGGGCCACAGATGGGTGTACTCAAGGCAAGAGCAGAAGGAGGGAGTTGAGATATGAAAGGGAAGGATACTCCCCCCCCCCCCTCTGAATCACTGCTGTCAGAGTCCTCCTCTCCAGTGAGTGTTAGCAAGTGCTGGTATTTCTGGGCAATGCTAACTACTCTTTTGCCTCTGCAGAAAGCCTGAGTAACAGTTCAGGGGAAGGAGATTTTGAGACCTTTGGTGATGCCCTGCTAAGGCCAGGCTCCAGGGGTGCGGCAGGATAGGTTTGGTGCCTGTAGTATGCAGAGGGTGAAGGACTTCTTTCCCCCATGAAAAGCACCATTTTCATCCACTTTCACCCTCACAGCACATAGAGGGTGAGTGGTAGGAGAGCATAAATGTGAGATAATTTTATTTTTTTTATTTTTTTGCTTATTTGATATTTTTGTGTTTTTATGTGTGTGTGCTCACACATGTGCATGTGCACCGAGAAGTCACGGTGACCTCTGGTGACTGACCCCTACTGGGGACATGGAGGATATTCAGAGAGGTAACTGAATAAATCCTGCCCATACTTCCCAGCTCTTGTATTCCAAAGAGGTCTCCCATCCAAGTACTTGCCAGAGTTGGAGTTGTTAGCTTCTGAGATCTGATAAGATCAGGCTTGGTGGGAGAACTTTTTTTAGGGGGGGGTATAACTGGGACCCCAGAAATGCAATCCACTCCCAACTTGGAGAGATTGTAGAGGAGCCAGTCCTAACATCCAATGTGGAAGCAACCTTAGAGGCACAACTATTACTTAGGAACAAACCTGAAATAGACCCAATGCATTATTTCAGTGTATGAACATGCATCAACACTTCAATCCATAAACACTTGGTTGGGCAAAAAACTGTATAGTCTTTCTTTATTATGCAAGACCGTTTGCATCATTAATCACTTTAAATGGAAAACTCTGATTTCCACTGGTCTTGTGGGGCTGGGGTGCCTGCCAAGCTATCAGGTTAGTTTGGGGAGCTCCATCAGAAGTCTTGTCTTGTCTGCCTTTCTATCCTTTGAAGAATTGTGGGTGGCCCAGCCAGCCCGAAAGGTGTTTCTTTTCCTTCATCAAGTAGAAGAATTCACTGTAGGTAGAAGAATTCAGCTCCTTGGGGGAGGGCTGCAAGTTGTGAGCACTAGGCATGCTTCCATTGCTTGACGGGTGGGGCTTGGGTGCCCACCAAGCTGTTGTAGCGTAACTTTGGGGGAGGTCCTGTCAGATATCTCTTGTCACATCTTTCTTTCTGTCATTGCATCACTAATAACTTAAAATGGAAAAGTCTGTTGGGTTTGCAGTGCCACAGTGGCACTGGTTCTGCCAGGCACATTATTGCACTGGTTCTGCTGAGCTTAAAAAATGTCCCCACCTTCAGTTTCTACTGCAGAGAATCTCTAGGACTTTGATTCTGTTCTTCAGGGCTTCTATTGTCCTTGCTTTTTTTGCTGTTTGTTTTCCCTCCATTGGAAAAATGGAGGATGGGGGGACCTTCTTGGGGTGTGTAGTTTAGCCATTGCTGTTCTAGCTGCTAATACTGTACTGAGCAATATGGCTTGCACATGGCAGGTTTCCACATAGGCTCCCAGGCCATTTTCTCCACCTCTCCCCTCATATCTCTGCAACAAAATGGGCTTAGAGACTTCCTTTAAAAAAAATGGGAGCTGGAAATTCAGAGAACCTGATGCTCAGATTGTTATAATGATATAGTGATATTCAGTTGCCAATTAAAAGAAAAGCCCCCCCCCAGTGGTGGGGGGAGAGGAAATTGACACCCTAATGCCAGGGGACATGAAAATGGCTGCTATGCGGGTGGAACCAGGAAAATACACATTTCCCCTCCAACATGCAGCCATCCAGGCTTTACTGTCTTGCTGCCAGCCGGGGATGAGAAAGGCAATCACTACCTTCTATCATTGTCATTTCAAGGGTCAACAAAGATGGGTGCTGCCTCTCTTCTCTCCTTCCCTCATGACAGAGCAGGAGGGCAAGGACAGTGGGCAGCTGCTTCCCCGTGGTGCACCTGGCCCAAGTGCAGGGGGGCAAGGAGGACAGGTAGCAGCTTCTTTCCCTGGTGGGAGGGGCTGGGAGGGAACCCACTTCCCAATAGCATTGAACCTGTGGCAAATAACCCATGTGACAATTGGCCATTTTTAAAATAACAAACAGCTTTATTAGAAAAACTTGCAGAGAGGTGACATCAGATCAAAAAATAAATTAAAATAATAGAGATAAGTACTACAAAAACACTGAGAGAGCAATATATAGAGAGAGCTAAACTGCAAATTATGAATTATAAACTTTTTTTTTTTTTACAAAAACAAGAATATGGGAGAAAAAGATGGTCAAATTACCAAGGAGTACCTTTGAAGTAAATAACACAAGGTTAGAATTGTGGGTATCTGAATAGCCATACTGTGTGCCAGAATATCTGGAGGGGAAAGAGCACGAAGGAGAGGGGATAGGAGATAGTGTCAGATAAGGATAGATTTTGCCACAGTAGATAACCAAGGAGTGTCAGGTTAACCAGAGATGTAAGTGAGGAAAGGGAACCATAAGGATTCAAAGTTAGATTCAAAGGCACCAGACTCCCTTTCATGAATAATGGAAGTGATTTTACAATTGACTTGATCTATAAGCCAAGTGGTGGGTGCAGAAATTGTAATGCAATGAACCAAATAAAAGAAATATGATTTTTAAAACCTAGTAATTTCTAATAAGAAATAGCACAGTTTTTTTTCTTAGTTCACCTTAACACACCATGGTTTTGCACTTCTGAATCTATCTGCTGGTATTAGTCAATTTTTTAAAAACATGTATTGAAACCCTATATGTAAATGGTAGCACAATAGTTAATATTACAGTAGTTTGGAATCGCTACTTCAATGCAATGGGCAGATGGATTATATAAATAGGCCATTACTGCCTCTATGCTGCCCAGAAGCCTCATATTCTAAACATCAGCTTTGATTACTGGGGAGAGTGGCACACAATAATGTCTCTGCACAGGCTGTGCAACCTGCAAATATTCAGAAGGGTACTGCTGATGAGATCCTTCTGGCCCTTTCTCCATTACTCCCATACATAACCCCTGATTTCCTGCTCCTCTACCCATGAAATCCCCTGCTGTGCTTAGCCATTGGGTTTGGAAAACATAGGAAAATGCACACCTTACCTCATAAGACACTTGGTTGCTAATCATGTAGCATCTGATGGATTTAGGGTTGCCAAGTCCAATTCAAGAAATATCTAGAGACTTTGGAGGTGGAGCCAGGAGACTTTGGGGGTGGAGCCAAGATCAAGGCTGTGACAAGCATAATTGAACTCCAAAGGGAGTTCTGACCATCACATTTAAAGGGACGGCACACCTTTTCAATTCCTTCCTTCCATAGGAAATAATGAAGAATAGGGGCACCTTTTGGGGCTCATAGAATTGGACCCCCTGGTCCAATCTTTTTGGAACTTGGGGGGGGGTATTTTGGGGAGAGGCACTAGATGCTATACTGAAAATTTGGTGCCTCTACCCCAAAAAACAGCCCCCCAGAGCCCCAGATACCCACGGATCAATTCTCCATGATTTTCTATGGGAATAAATCTCCATAGGGAATAATAGAGTTCCCAGCAGACATTTCCCTCCCCTCCCCCCGCTTTCTGATGACCCTAAAGCGGGTGGAGGGCCTCCAAACCGGGGGATCCCCTGCCCTCACCTGGGGATTGGCAACCCTAGATGGATTACAACCAAAGTTACCTATTTAACAATAAGCAATTATAAAAGCAAATATTGTAATAATACCAATACTACTACTACTAATGCTTGTAAGTGAGAAAAATCTCATATTGGGGGTCATCATCAGGTCACTTTGCTCTTGTTTTGAGGGGAAATTGTGTAGAAATTGAAACCAATAGCTTTTATGCTGTCATATTATAGGTATTGAATGCTTTTCAATAAATCTTTCCTCTGAAAGATGGGTTGTAAACATTTCAGCTTGCTACATAAATATGTATGTATGTATGTACGAATGAATGAATACATATATGCATATATATGTACCTATGGTCTACCCTGAGTGGCCTGGGACCAGTACACCTCCAAACACACACACACAGAGCCTTATGCTCTGCTGATCAACACCTGCTGGTTATCCCTGGCCCAATGGACATAGACCTAGCCTTGACCATGGCCAGGGCTTTCTCTGTCCTGGCCCCTACCTGGTGGAACATGCTCTCACCTGAGATCAGGTCCTTGTGGAATTTATTGCAGTTCTGCAGGGCCTGTAAAACAGAGCTGTTCCACCTGGTTTTTGGCTGAGGTGGTGGATGTCCAAACATCTGGCCTCCCTGCATAGAAGCTGCCTAGACCATCTACCTATATGGAGTCTGATGAGCTGGAGTGACTCCTAATATCATTTCTTTAGTTTCTGGGGGGATTCTGAACTCAGTACTGAACTCAATTTCACTATCTTTTTATTGTTAATTGTTTTAGTTGTTTTAATAATTATATATTGACTGGTTTTTAATTGTTATATATTCTGCTGTTACCCCCCCAAGCCCGTTTGGGAAGGGTGGAATATTAATAATAGTAATAATAATAACAAAAACAATGTATCAACCTATATAAAGTTAAAGCCCAATAGTAAACCCTAACTGGCAATCATGTCATATATAATACACCCCAAACACCATGTAAAAAAAATGTTTAACCCAAGCATCCCCAAAGAGCTGGAGCCCTTCTGCTGATCCAACCAGGCAATGAAGCTTTACAAAAATGCACAAACTAACCTGCTAAGCCAACCATGAACCATTTTCCAGTGGAGGCCAGGTAAATCCCCTTTCTCCAAACTATCAGCAATTAGCTGTCAGCCTTGACCAGAGGCCAGGTCTACCCGGGGATAGTTCCAGCCTCAATACAGCTCATAGGTAAAGCTGCCAGGCTCCCATTGGGGGTAGGGGCTCCCCTGCTTTGGGGGGCAACAACCTGCCAGCATACAGCGAGCCGGCCCATCAGGGGAATCCCCCCCATCATCACGTGACATGCCCGGTACAATGACATCACCTGGAAGTGATGCCATCACAATGGGCACGTCACGCAGGGGACACTCTAGCATTCGAGGTAAAAACTATGGTGCCATAGAGTTTTTACCCTGAATGCTAGAGTGTCCCCGCATGATGATGCCACTTCCAGGTGATGTCATTGTGCCCCGCATGTGAAGCATACACAAGAGAATTCCCCTGCCACAACCAAGGTAAGACTTAACAACCCTACTCATAGGAAATAATGGCTTTACTATTCCAATGGATTGTAGACCTGACCTTTGTCCATCCCACCATCAGATGTTAATTGGCATCAGCTTTTGCAGGGTTTCCCATCTTTTTAAAATATAAAGAGACAGGAGATGCCAACCAACAACTGTTTAGCAGCGCCAGTTTCCTCTCTCTCTCTCCTAGTTCCTGCCTCTGGGAAGGAGACTAGAGGGCAGGGTGAGGGATTGAAAAAATGATCCGAAATTTTCAGCTCCTAAAAACATACCTTTAAAAATCCCCAAATGGTAACAAGGATTCAGAAACTTCAGAATAATCAAGAGCATGTCCTTACAAAATTAATATGAACACCCCTAGTGCCATGTGAATATTCTCAGATTCTGCTGTAAAAACTGCAACACTTAAAAGGGCATAAAACTGCTATGTTTATTGTACAGATATGCTCTCATTAGGAGACTCTGATTCATTTTCATTTGCTTTTTAAATTGGTAACATACTCTTCACCTTACAGAAATTCTGTAGAATTTGCAATCTTTGACTATGTAATCAGTGTAACAACCCCACACATTCAGCCTTTCTCTTTTCTCTTTGGAAACTCCAGTTTAGAAAAAACAACCCAAGGAAATGTGGGAAAAGATATACTGAAAAAAATATATTTCTGGCCTGCTTCCTGTAATTTAATCCTGTTGATCTTTGTTTTATTCCTAGTAAAAAGAGAAAAAGAGAAAGGAAGAGACGATTCAGGAGAGAGTGATGAAGCGGGTAAATAGCTGCAATTGTGGAACATATGGAATTGTTGCGGGAAGGTGGATTGTTGTCAGCCGAGGAAGTGTGCATAGAAAGGAAAGTAATTATGAGTGGACTTCTCTTTTGCCAAGTGCCTTTCATCAACTGTTCATCCATCATTAGAGGAAATGGGTGAGCAAATCCAGCCTCAGTTATCATGAATGTATTAAAGCAGAATCTTCCACATGAGGTTAACTTGGGGTTTGGCTAAAAAATCATGAGGAGTGCCATGCAGAAGCAAAAAGACTGACTAACATCTCCAGCTTTTGTCCCTTTGGGAATTTCTTGAAACAGTTTCTTACTGCATAGTCCAAAATATGCATCAACAGCCTGGCTAAATCTCCTAGATATGGTAGCAGAGGCTGACCTAATCTGCAAGCATTTTCTTTGGTATTCAAGCAAATTTATGGAATCTGATGAGAATGGAACCCACATGACTCTATTGAGAAATAGTTTGGAATAAAAACAGCAATACAAACTATAATGCCTTTTATCTAAACATTCCTAAAGACTGGGCTTGGGAAGAGATGTTTTACAACCCAATCTTGCACACATTTACTCAGAAGTAAATCCTTTTTATGTTCTATGGGATACACTCCCAGTTTCACATTAAGAGAAATGCAAACTTTATACAAGCTTCCTCTGTCAGCAAGCATCCTCTACAATCCATTTCGGCCTTTCTGAATGAATTGTGATGCCTGGTTGCTGATAAATCTGCAAACATGAAATCAACACACACAGGGCCGGCGCATACTAGTATGCCGGGTAAGTGGGCATCTATGGCACTATCTGGCCTCAAGGGCGGCCAGCTGGCACCCCCTCCCCATGCACAACTAATCACCCCCCATGCCACTTCCCCTCTGCGCTCACCCTTGCTGCCCACCTTGCCAGCTACCTGCGGCTGGGTGGCAGTGGCAGGGAAAGAGCACTGGGCTGACCTAGCTCAGCTTTCCCCTGGTCTGTGTTTTTAAGTACAGGCATGGGGAAGGCTGAGCAGGGTCAGCGGGTGGGCACAGCAGCAGGTGCACTCATAGTGCACCCACTGCCATGCCAACCCATCTCAGCCTTCCCTGGGTCTGTGCTTCCATGCACAGAGCCGGGGAAGACTAAATGGAGTTGGTGGGTGTGCACGGTAGCAGTGCACTTGCTGCTACACCAACTCAGCTCAGCCTTCCCCAGGGTCTGTGTTTCTGGCAGAAGTAGGCTTCCCAACCCCTGAATTTGCAGCCTCCTCCCCCGCTCTCCAAAAATCCGGAAGCAGTGGGGGGAAGAAACGGCGCAAATTTTGGTGCCACTCACTCTGGGCCACTGAGAGAAAAGAATATGCGTGTAGGCTTCCCAATCCCCAGGTCCCAGCCGGGGATCCCCCATTTTTACAGGCTTCTCCCCACCCCCAGCCAGCTGGCCAGCAGGGGAAACCCCACCCCCACAGTCATCATGTAGTTGTAGAGCTCCTGCAGGTTTAGAAACCTGCAAACTGATCCGTTTGTAAAATGTGTGCCTTTAAGGCTGAGCAGGGAACAGGAGACAGGAAGGGCTTCATTGGAAAGGGTCAGTAATAGTTTCTATGGAGAATGGCCCCTCCCTTTCTTTTGCTTTCGTTTTCACAGCAGTAGAGTTCTGCAGGAAGAAGATCTAGTAAGTATTTGTGTGTGAGAGAGAGGGAGGGGGCAGAGGAATTCCCTGGTTTGGAGGCCCTCCCCCCTTTAGAAAGCGTGTGGGGGGGAAATGTCTACTGGGCACTCTATTATTCCCTATGGAGAATGATTCCCATAGGGAATAATGGGGAATTGATCCACGGGTATTGGGGGCTCTGGGGGGGCTATTTTTTGAGGTAGAGGCACCAAATTTTTAGTATAGCATCTAGTGCCTCTCCCCAAAATACCCCCCAAGTTTCAAAACGATTGGACCAGAGGATCCAATTCTATGAGCCCCCAAAGATGGTGCCTCTATCCTTAATTATTTCCTATGGAAGAAAGGCATTTAAAAAGGTGTGCTGTCCCTTTAAATGTGATGGCCAGAACTCCCTTGGAGTTCAATTATGCTTGTCACACCCTTGTTCCTGGCTCCACCCCCAAATTCTCCTGGCTCCGCCCCCAAAGTCCCCAGATTTTTCTTTAATTGGACTTGGCAACCCTAGGCAGAAGCACAGACCCAGGGAAGACTGAGAGGGCGCAGCATGGTGGTGGGTGCACTCAGAGGCACTGCCTGCTGCCACTATGCTCACCCTTGCCCTCGCTGCCACAGAAACCCTAGCGCCAGGCCTGAACATGCAGTACAGAAAAAACAGGTCCCTCTAACTAAAACAGCCTGACCATAAAGGATACATATATACTATTAGCCATATATGGCTGCAATGTGATAAAAGCCAAATCTGTGGATTGGAGCTATGTGGAGACCAAACAGATCCTTCTGCAAATGGGGGGCTCGCCAGGTGTGCAGAAAAATCTGAAATTTAAAACAAAAAATTCATGGAGAGGGTTAAATTCCCCCAAATAAAAAGCATTGTCTGTGCATGCACAGACTTACTTTTGAGTACCTGGCTCCTTCTGTGGAGCCACTTCAGACTGACCACCACTGTGAAGAACACTGGGAAAAGTTCTGAACCAGCTAGGGTTGCCAAGTCCAATTTAAGAAATATCTGGGGACTTTGGGGGTGGAGCCTAGAGACTTTGGGGGTGGAGCCAAGATCAAGGCTGTGACAAGCATAATTGAACTCCAAAGGGAGTTCTGGCCATCACATTTAAAGGGACGGCACCCCTTTTCAATTCCTTCCTTCCATAGGAAATAATGAAGGATAGGGGCTCATAGAATTGGCCCCCCTGGTCCAATCTTTTTGAAACTTGGGAGTTATTTTGGGGAGAGGCACTAGATGCTATACTGAAAATTTGGTGCCTCTACCCCAAAAAACAGCCCCCCCCCCCCAGAGCCCCAGATACCCGTGAACCAATTCTCCATGATTTTCTATGGAAATAAATCTCCATAGGGAATAATAGAGTTCCCAGCAGACATTTCCCTCCCCTCCCCCTGCTTTCTTACGACCCTGAAGCGGGGGGAGGGCCTCCAAACCGGGGGATCCCTTGCCCCCACCTGGGGATTGGCAACCCTAGAACCAGCTGCAGTGGCAGGGAACATAAGAAGGCCCTCCAGGCTCAGCTGCGGTGGCAAAGCTTGGAGCAGCTGCCAGCCGCTTCCACAGCTGCCATCTCAAAGGCAGGAAAAAAGAGAAAGAAGGGGGACTGGCTTGGGAAGAAGAGAGAAAGGAGGAGGAGGGGGGGTTGGTTTTCATACCCGGCTTTTCAGTACTCAGAGTCTCAGAGCAGCTTACAATTGCCGTCTCTTCCTCTCCCACAACAGACATCCTGTGTGGTAGGTAGGGCTGAGAGAGCTCTTTCAAGAACTGCTCCAAGAGAATTGTGACTGACCCAAGATAAATCATCAGGTTTCATGTAGAGGAGTGGGGAATCAAACCTGGTTCTGGAGATTAGGGCCTGTCACTCTTAATGACTACATCACACTTGGGTATGGATAGGTGTGTGCAATTTTTTTAATTGGTATTTTTTGTTTCGTCTCCGTTGGACCTGGAAAAAATGCAGTATTTCTGAAAAATCCATACTAGTATGGAAGAGGGAATGCATATTAAATTTGCAGATGATACTAAATTGAAAGAGGTTGCAAATAGAGTAGAAGATGGAGTCAGAATAAAGGATGATCTTAACAGGCTGGAAAACTGGGCTAAAACAGCTAAAATGAATTTTAACAGGGATAGATGTAAAATTCTGTATTTAGGTAGGAAAAATCAAATGCATAATAATAGGATGGGGGAGACTACTGTCTTGGCAGTAGTTTGTGTGAAAAGGATCATGAGTCAGTAGTGTAATGTGGTAGCTAAAAAGGCCAATGTGATTTTGGACTGTATCAACAGCTTTACTCTGCTTTGGTTAGGCCTCACTTTGCATTCACACCACACTAAATAAGGCATTTTGCAAGTGGATTTTTGCTATTCTTACATAGTAAAAATCCAGTTGCAAAACACATTATTTTGTGTGTTGTGAATGCACCCCTAGAGTATTGCGTTCAGTTTGGGCTGTTAAATAGTGAGTTCAGCCAGCTCTCATCCAAGACAACTCTTTCTTAGCAAGAACACTCACAAGGAAACACAAGCCATATGGCCAGCTATATACAGTTTGGGAAGGTTTAACCATGTTCCACTGGTAGGCACCAGCCAGAGTCGGCACGTGGGAGTCAGAGAACTAGGTGACGGCCAGGAGTGCCGGCTCCCACTGGGACGGGCGCCCCTTCCCCTGCTCACGTCATCCCTGAGCCTTTCTCGGCTCTGAGGGATCAGAGTGACATTACTTCCGAATGACATCATTGTGGCGCACACACGCAAATGGACACTGGTGTGACGGTAATGAACGGGTTAACAAGAAAACTAAGGACACATAGAGCCTGCATCAGGTGATCTGAGGGTGGGGGCCAGAGTGCTCGGAACTCTCAGAGGTGATTGACAGCTAACGGCTGAGGGCAGTTAGTGACAGACGGAGTCTGAGGGAGACTGCTGAAGAGAGTAGTTGGTCTGAGAAGGAGATGAGACAGGAGCTGAGGAGAGTCTTCGAGAGAAGCAAAGCTCACTGTTCACTCTATAAAGACAGCCAAGGGGCTGTGTGTGACTAGAGAAGAGTCACAGTAAAAGACCTGAGAGGTCACAGACACAGGTCTCTTAAGAGCTAAAGAGGTGGTTGAGGGAAAGATGTGGGTCTAGAAGTCTGAAGGGCTGGGAGAAGAGACACCAGTCGACTTAAGGGACTTGGCACATTATACCCGAGAGGCCAACCCAGAATAGTGTTGGAGAGTGAAAGCTGTATGATCTGTGAAACCTGAGAGACCTAAGCGAAATTGATATTATAAAGCCTGAACTACGAAGAAACTGTTAACTGCTTGAATTACAATATAGCCCATGTGTATATTTCCCATTCCCCAGTTGAAGACGGTGTGTGTACGTTAATAAATTTCTGTGGTTTACTTTAAAGTTCTCTAGTGCCAGTGCTTCAAAATAGCCTTCGCTCATACCGAGCTAAGATAATGTCGCTGTGTATGTTTCTTCTCTTCTACTGAATTAAGATCTATTAGCACCTTAATGTTAATTTTAATGTAACTGCATATTAATTTTACTGTTTTATGTGATTTTATTATATTGTATTGCATTCCTATGTTGTGAGCCGCCCTGAGCCTGCTTGTGCGGGGAGGGCGGGATACAAATAAAAAGTTATTATTATTATTATTATTATTATTATTATTATTATTATTATTATTATTATTATTATTATTATTATTATATTGGGAAAGCTATCAAAGCTGCTGTGGTCCCCTACCTACAAACTGAGTTTATAATCTGAAAGCAAAACAAAACCCCCGAAGAGACTAGTATTGAGAAATCCATATTACACCCACCCCTCGAGTTCCATAGCCGTGAGGTAAAATGAAAGAGGAAGAACTGAGGCTGAAGAGGGGCTGGGATAGCCATAAGCCACATATAGAAGCGATCCAGTGAGACCGCGAGGCACGCTGTTATAACTGGTGTGGGGGGGGGGGGCGCTGGTGCAGGGTTCTGCCTTGGGCAGCAAAAACCGTAGCACTGGGCCTGGCACCAGCCAATCCCATTATGCACTCTAGGATCCTTCATTTGCATTTTCTGGAAAATGCCTTGCATCCCAATTGGTCGATTCCTAGAGAACAACCAATTGGAATGCAGGCCTCAGGATTCTGGAGAGCAATGGGCGCATGCCTCAAGATCAGACAAAACACTTCTTAAACAGCACTGAATACATAACAGGGGCATCACAATATAAGAAGGATATAGAAAAGCCAGAACATGTCCAGAGTAAGTAAGTAAAAAAATTTATTTGTATCCCACCCTCCCCCGCCAAGCAGGCTCAGGGCGGCTAACAACAACAACAAAAAACAATACATTAGTAAACCATTACATTAATACACATTAAATTAATCTTAAAAACCAGTTAATACATTAATTAAAAAACATTATTAATCTGAAATATGTTAAACTAAGTTACATTAATTAAATCTAACCATATTATTGTCGTTGACGCTATCTGTCAGTTGGTATCAATGGCGAATTTCCTTGTTGTGCACTTGTGATTCAGCTATTCGGAAACGCCAGTTTAAAGAGGGTGGTCTTGCAGGCCCTGCGGAACTGATCGAGGTTCCGCAGGGCCCGCACCTCCTCTGGGAGCTGATTCCAAAGATATCGGGCCACAGAAGAAAAGGCCCGTGTGCGGGTGTTCTGGAGTTTGATTTCTTTTGGCCCAGGGGTAGTCAATCTGTTTTTTCCTACTGACCTCAGTGCTCTCTGGGGCTCGTATGGGGAGAGACGGTCCTTCAGGTAGGCCGGTCCTCGGCCATATAGGGCTTTAAAGGTCATGACCAGCACTTTGTACTGGACCTGGTATACAATCGGTAGCCAGTGCAGTTCGCGTAGCCCCTGCCGTATATGTTCCCATCTTGGGAGACCAAGCAGCAGTCTGGCCACCGCGTTTTGCACTAGTTGTAACTTCCGGGTCCGGCACAGAGGCAGCCCCATGTAGAGGGCGTTACAGTAGTCCAATCTTGAGGTGACCGTCGCATGGATCACCATTGCTAGGTCCTGGCGCTCTAGGAAAGGAGCCAACTGCCTCGCCTGCCTCAGATGGAAGAATGCTGAGGGCAATGAAGATGGTGAGGGATCTGTAAACCAAGTCCTATGAGGAATGATTGAAGGAGCTGGGTATGTTTAGCCTGGAGAGGAAGATATTGGATTTATATCCTGCCCTCCACTCTGAATCTTAGAGTGGTCATAATCTCCTTTACCTCCCCCACCCCCCACAACAGACACCCTGTGGGGTAGGTGGGGCTGAGAAAGATCTCACAGCAGCTGCTCTTTCAAGGACAACTCTGCCAGAACTATGGCTGACCCAGCTGCAAATGGAGGAGTGGAGAATCAAACCCGGTTCTCCCAGATAAAAGCCCGTGCACTTAACCGCTACACCAACTGGCTCTCCAGGAGATGACTGAGAGGTGATATGATCACCATCTTCACGTATTTGAAGAGCTATCATATAGAGGATGGCGTGAAGCTGTTTTCTGTTGCCTCTGAAGATCAGACCAGAACCAACAGGTTAAAATTAAATCAAAAGCGCTTTTGGCTAAACATTAGGAAGAACTTCCTGACTGTTAGAGTGTTTCCTCAGTGGAATAGCCTTCCACAGGAGGTGGTGAGCACTCCTTCTTTGGAGGTTTTTAAACAGAGGCTAGATTGCCATTTGACAGCAATGCTGATTCTGTGAACTTAGGCAGAATATGAGAAGGCGAGCAAGGGGCAGTACTTGTGATTTTCTTGCATTGTGCAGGGGGTTGGACTACATGACCCTGGAGGTCCCTTCCAACTCTATGATTCTATGATTTTTCATAAATCCTGAATTTTGGGGGTCCAATAGACCTGAGAAGAAAAATACTGGTTAAAAAATACTGGTTAAACTGCACTCCAGGAGAAACTGGCTCCAGGATCTCTGTGCGGCAGGAATGTCTTCCCCTGCCACATGCAGACCTGGCTGGGATGGCTTCTCCTGCGGCATGATTTAAACTGCACTGCAGGAAAAGCTGGCTCCACAATCGACATGCCACTGGGAGGTCTCTCCCAGGCACAGTTGATCCTTGGGCTGCCTTCTGCCCAAGGGACTGAGCAGTAAATGTTTGACTGCAGTAGATGCTTGTACAAACAGTGCAGTAGATACTTGACAAACAGCTGAGAGGCAGGAGCTTCTCAGCTGTTTGTGTATCTACTGGCAATTCCTGAATCTATTCGAGATTTTTTGGGGATTTTTTTCCTGGTTTTTTCAGGAAAACTCAAGTACATTTGTGAAGCCAAAATATACCGCCCAAAATATACCGCCCAAAATACCAATAAGGTATTTTCCTGGTATATTTTTTGCTCAGGGAGATCCAATTGCACACCCCTAGTAGTGAAATGCCAAGGGTGGAGGATAGAGGGAAAGAGAGCAAAGATGGGGGATGAGTGAATGCCAAGGGTGGGAGTGAGTGAAGTGCCAAGGATAGGTGGTAGGTGGAGAGAGCAGCAAGAGTTGGGTAGACCAGGAAAGCAAAAGAAATGAGTGGTAGATTGAGAGATTGACAGATAAAGGGAATGAGAGAAAGGGGTGAAATGGGGGGTACGTTATCAGAGAAGTGGATAAATTGACAGAATAGATGGGGCAAAAGAGATAGTGGTAGGTTGGTAGCTTAGGGAAAGTGAGATAGATGGAGAAAATTATTAGAGAAGGAGGAAGAAGGAAAGAAGCAAAGAGAGGGAAGGTATATTCAGGGCTGGCCCTAGACAAGGCTAATTTCTAGCGCACACAATACTGATAACTGAATCACATAGATGGGTGCCCAATTCAGTACCCCCAGAAGGCCAGTGCCCTAGGCTATCACCTAGTTTGTCTAGTGGCAGGGGTGGCCCTGGATATATTATCTACCATCTTCTTTCATTGGGCTCTTTTCTACTGACTATGTGGATGGTGAGCTCCTTTCTAACAAGCTTATTTTGACATTCTGAGGAGAATTAGATGGGAAGATGAATTTGCCTCAGGACTCAAAATGCTGAAAGACACAGGACACCACAGACTGGCAGTTGCACATGATGCTGGCATAAACAGAAGTTCTTCTCACATTCTAAAGTGAAGAATCTTTTTTTCCTGTGACTGCAGTTGATGAGATGGCATGCAACACTGTTCTCTCTTTGCCAGGATTCCCAAGAGAAGAACCACAAGGAGATGTGACACATAATCCATTATGCATATTTTACAGGCTTTGGGGTTAGAAAAGCAGGGAATTCTGAGACATAACTTGATTGATTCCCTCACAAACAGCAGTGGTTTTAAGTTGGGCCTTTTGCACAACCCTGCTGTGTCAAGAAAAACTAGATAAACTTGAACCCACCTTCCTTATTTTTAATTTTCCATGTGGAAAGAAGTTTGCATGTTCTGTCACTCAGCACTGATTACTCTCCTGCAATACAGAAACAATTTTACAGCCTTGGCCTTGGTGATGCCATGATTCCTACTCTATATGTGCTAGCAAGGACAATGAAAGAGTGTCAAATATAGTTGAAGACCATTTTATGTACTCTCCTGATCTACAACTATGAACTTCTAAGGAAGGAAGGCATCATTCCAGCTACATTGGTCTCTCCTTCATGATGAATGAGGATCTAAAGCTAGAGGGAAAAGGAAAAGGTTTTCCATATTGCCACTGGAGGCCTGAAATCTCCTACCCCCTTTCCCATTACCTTTCAGAATTCCAGCAGCTGGCATGAGAAAAAGATTAAATCACCATCAGGCATTACATCTGTCCCAGTCTCCTGCCAGTTGCCATCTCTGGCAACCCTACTACCTTCCCTTCTGAAGATACCCCTCCTTTTGTAGCCTCATGGGTAGTGTGAAAAGGTAATTCTTTTTCTGTTCCTTTGTGCTATGTGCCTTTTCAGATTGGAGGTGGAAGCCATGGAATCACAGGGGGAGAGATTGGTCTTTCAAATACTGTAATTGGGGAGAACCAGCCTAACTGCACAAAAAGGACACGTCAGATTTGTTCCTCTTCATCCCAACAGTTTGCTGGAAGATAAGCTTCCTGTTCACAACCAGCAAGCAAAAGATGAGCTGAACCAGCAGAAGTTTGAGCATGCTTAATTTTATTAGAATTATCAGTAGATGAATGTTAATAAATAAGGCTCAGTGTGAATTTAGGAAAATAGCTTATTAATGCAGCATAACTGTATAGGTCTTTATAAAAAAAATAAGACTTGAAGTCGTTAAAACAATTTAATGTGTGTTTCAGTTGGATGTCTATGAAGCAGTAGTTGCAGACAAGACTTTATACTAGTGGTAATCAGAATGTAGGCCTTGCATAATCTTTCAGCCCCAAAGCAGATCTTTTATTTCCACTAACTTCTTTCAGATAAATCAATATTTGCCAAAATTAATGAGAAGTTACAAGAAAATGGGTATAAATTGAATTGTTCTCATAGCAGAAGATAATTGGAAAAGAAACATTCTCTAACTAATGGGCATTAATTCAATTTTCTGGTTTTCATACGTGGGGATAAAATATCTTTTTTTTCTTCATTACAAATGATGGCTATATTCCACAGACCTGGGGCAACAAATTATAATGACAGTATTTTAAATTTAATTTATTGTGGCTTTGGCTTCACCTTTACTCTCTAAAGGCTTGAGAAATAAAAAAGACTCATTTAGGAAATTGAAGGAGAGTTTTATAACCAAAGATGAATTGAAACAAATACCCAGTGTATGTAGAGAAAGAGTTAGGAAAGCTAAAGCTCAGTATGAGCTTAGGTTAGTGAGAGATGTAAAAAGAACAAAAAAGGTTCTTTTCTTATGTACAAAGTAAGAAAAAAGAGCAAGGACATTGTAGGTAAACTGCAAGGAATGGAAAGTTAAATTGTAACAGGTGATGAAGAAAGGGCAGAACTGCTCAGCTCCTACTTTTCTTCAGTCTTATCTTGTGAGGTAAATGGTGCTCAACATGACAAAAACAGAAAATATGAGGGAAGGGAGATGCAGCCTTGGATCAGTATAGGAGTGGTACATAAACACCTAGTTTCTTTAAATGGAACTAAGTCCTTGGGACTCTCTCATGGATTGCTGCCTTGTCGTGGCGAGAGGGCTTGCATGGCTCAATGAGGCTGTGGACTATGCCATGCAGGGCCATCCAAGATGGACAGGGCACAGCTGAGAACCCAGACTAAATGTGATCCACTGGAGAAGAAAATGGCAAATCACTCCAGTATCCTTGCCAAGAAAACCCCATGAACCGAAACAAAAGGCTAAAAGATATGGCGCTGGAAGATGAACCTCTCAGGTCAGATGGTGCCCAATATGCTACTGGGGAAGAGCGTTCAAGTAACCACAGAAAGTGTGAAGCGGCTGGGCCAAAGCTGAAAGTTCGTTCAGCTGTGGATGAGTCTGATGGTGAAAGAACAGTTCAATGCTGCAAAGAACAATACTGCATCGGAATGTGGAATGTAAGATCTATGAATCAAGGTAAGCTAGATGTGGTCAAACAAGAGATGGCAAGACTGAACATCGACATGTTGGGAATCAGTGAACTAAAATGGACGGGAATGGGTGAATTTAACTCAGAGGATCACTACATCTATTATTGTGGCCAAGAGTCCTGTAGAAGAAATGGTGTGGCCTTTATAGTTAATAAGAGAGTGAGGAAGGCAGTAATGGGATACAATCTCAAAAATGACAGAATGATCTTGGTCCGTATCCAAGGCAAACCATTCAATATCACAGTAATCCAAGTCTAAGCCCCAACCACTGATGCAGAAGAGGCTGAAGTGGACCAGTTCTATGAAGATCTACAACACCTTATAGAATTAACACCAAAAAAAGATGTCCTCCTCATCATAGGGGACTGGAATGCCAAAGTAGGAAGTCGAAAGGTGACCGGAACAAGTATGGCCTTGGAGAACAAAATGAAACCGGGCAAAGGCTAATAGAGTTTTGTCAAGAGAACAAACTGGTCATAGCGAACACCCTCTTCCAACAACCTAAAAGGTGACTCTACATGTGGACATCACTTGATGGGCAACACAGAAATCAGATTGACTATATACTCTGCAGTCAATGATGGAGAAGCTCCTTACAGTCAGCAAAAACAAGACCCGGAGCTGACTGAGGTTCAGATAATGAGCTACTCATTGCAAAATTCAGGCTTAAACTGAAGAAAACTGGGGAAGCCATTAAGCCATTCAGGTTTGACCTTGATCACATCCCTTATGAATATACAGTAGAGGTGAAGAATAGGTTTAAGGAACTAGAGTTGATAGAGTGCCTGAAGAACTATGGACGGAGGTTTGTGACATTGTACAGAAGGCAGCAATCAGCACCATCCCAAAGAAAAAGAAATGCAAGAAAACAAAGTGGCTGTCTGATGAGGCTTTACAAATAGCTGAAGAAAGAAGGAAAGTGAAAGGCAAAGGTGAAAAGGAAAGATTCACCCAACTGAATGCAGATTTCCAGAAAACAGCAAGGAGAGATAAGGAGGCTTTCCTGAAGGAACAATGCAAAGCAATAGAGAAAAATAATAGAATGGGAAGGACAAGAGATCTCTTCAAAAAAATTGGAGAAATCAAGGGAACGTTTCGTACAAAAATGGCCATGATAATGGACAAAAATGGTAGGGATCTAACAGAAGCAGAAGAGATCAGGAAGAGGTGGTAAGAATACACAGAAGAATTATACAAGAAGGATCTCAATGTCCCGGACAACCATGACAGTGAAATCAATGACCTTGAGCCAGACATCCTGGAGTGTGAAGTCAAATGGGCTTTAGAAAGCATTACTAACAACAAAGCGAGCGGAGATGATGGTATCCCAGTTGAGCTATTCACAGTACTAAAAGATGATGCTGTTAAAGTGATGCACACATTATGTCAACAAATTTGGAAAACACAACAGTGGCCACAGGATTGGAAAAGATCAGTTTATATTCCAATCCCAAAGAAGGGTAATGCCAAGGAATGTTCAAACTATTGCACCATTGCACTCATTTCACATGCCAGCAAGGTCATGTTAAAGATCCTACAAGCTAGACTTCAGCAGTATGTCAATCGGGAACTACCAGAAGTTCAAGCTGGGTTTTGGAGAGGTAGAGCAACTGGAGATCAAATTGCCAACATTCAATGGATTATGGAGAAAGTACGGGAGTATCAGAAAAACATCTATTTCTGCTTCATTGACTATGCTAAAGCCTTTGATTGTGTAGATCACAACAAACTGTGGCAAATCCTTAAAGAGATGGGAGTACCAGACCACCTCACATGTCTCCTGAGAAATCTGTATAAGGGTCAAGAACTGTAAGAACAGGATATGGAACAACTGATTGGTTAAGAATAGGAAAAGGAGTTCGACAAGGATGTATATTGTCACCCTGCTTATTTAATCTATATGCAGAGTACATCATTTGGAATGCTGGCCTGGATGAAGCACAAGCCAGAATTAAGATTGCCGGGGAAAACATCAACAACCTCAGATATGCAGATGACACTACTCTACTAGCAGAAAGTGAGGAGGACCTAAAGAACCTCTTGTTGAGGGTGAAAGAGGAAAGCACAAAATTAGGCTTGAAACTCAACATCAAAAAAACTAAGATCATGGCATCTGGCTCCATCACACCTTGGCAAATAGAAGGGGAAGACATGGAAGTTGTGACAGACTTCACATTTCTGGAATCCAAGATCACTGCAGATGGTGACTGTAGCCATGAAATTAAAAGACGTTTGCTCCTTGGGAGGACAGCTATGGTGAACCTGGGCAGTATAATAAAAAGTAGAGACACCACCCTGCCAACAAAAGTCTGTATAGTCAAAGCAATGGTATTCCCAGTAATAATGTGAGAGCTGGACCATAAGGCAGAAGAATAGATGCTTTTGAGATGTGGTGCTGGAGAAGACTCTTGAGAGTCCCTTGGACTGCAAGAAAATCAAATCAGTCAGCCCTAAAAGAAATCAACCCAGACTGTTCACTGGAAGGTCAGATGCTGAAGCTGAAGCTCAAATACTTTGGCCACCAAATGAGAAGGGAGCAGTCCCTGGAGAAGATCCTGATGCTAGGAAAGACAGAAGGGAAAAGAAGAAGGGGATGGCAAAAAATGAGATGTCTGGACAGTGTTACTGATGTAACAAACACGAATTTGAGCAGACTTTGGAGGATGGTGGAAGACAGGAGGGCCTGGCATGACTTTGTCCACGGGGTCACAAAGAGTCGGACTTGACTGTGCAACTGAACAACAACAACAAGTCCTTGGGACCAGATGAACTGCATCCAAGGGTACTAAAAGAACTTGCAGATGTAATTTCTCTGTCCATTATTTTCAAGAATTCTTGGAGAACAGGTGAGGTCCCTGAAGACTGGAGGCAGGCAAATGTCTCCATCTTCAAGAATGGGGAAAAGGAGTACCCAGGCAACTAAAGACCCATTAGTTTGACAGCTATACCTGGAAAAGTTTTAGAACAAATCATCAAACAATCAGTCCTTGAGCATTTAGAAAAGATGGTTGTAATTACTAAGAGCCAGCATGGGTTTCTCAAGAACAAGTCATGTCAGAGTAACCTGATCTCCTTTTTTGAGAAACCTTGCTGGATCAGGAGAATGCTATAAACATAGTTTATCTTGATTTCAGTAAAGCTTTTTATAAGTTCCACACACTGTTCTTGATGACAAATTGGTAAGATGTGGTTTGGATCCTGTGGATCTCTAACTGGTTGGCAGACTGTACCCAAAGTGTGATTGTGAATGGTTCCTCATCCTCTTGAAGAGGAAAGACAAGTGGAGTGCCTCAAAGATCTGTCCTGTTTTGTTCAACATCTTTATAAATGATTTGGATGAAGGATAGAGGGAATGCTTATTAAATTTGCAGAAGATACTAAATTGCGGAGGTCGTGAATACAGTAGAAGACAGAGACAGGATACAGGATGATCTTGATAGGCTGGAAAACTAAGCTAAAATAAATAAAATTAATTTTAATGGGGATAAATGTAAAGTTCTGCATTTAGGTGAGAGAAACCAAATGTGTCATTATAGGATGGGGGAGACGTTCCTTGGCGGTAGTATGTGTGAAATGTTTCTAGGGGTCTTAGTGGACCGTACACTGAACATGAGTCAAAAGTGTGATGCAATAGCTAAACAGGCAAATGCAATTTTGGGCTGTATCAACAGAAGTATAGAGTCCAGATCACGTGAAGTGATGGTATCGCTTTACTCATAAGAACATAAGAGAAGCCATGTTGGATCAGGCCAATGGCCCATCCAGTCCCACACTCTGTATCACGCAGTGGCCAAATATATATATATATATATATATATATATATATATATATATATATATATATATATATATATATATATATATATACACACACACACACACACACACTGTGGCTAATAGCCACTGATGGACCTCTGTTCCATATTTTTAACTAATATATACACACACACACACACTGTGGCTAATAGCCACTGATGGACCTCTGTTCCATATTTTTAACTAACCCCCTCTTGAAGCTGGCTATGCTTGTAGCCGCCACCACCTCATGTGACAGTGAATTCCACATGTTAATCACCCTTTGGGTGAAGAAGTACCTCCTTTTATCCGTTCTAACCCGACTGCTCAGCAATTTCATTGAATGCCCATAAGTTCTTGTATTTTGAGAAAGGGAGAAAAGTACTTCTTTCTCTACCTTCTCCATCCCATGCATAATCTGAAGGTGACAAACAATATGGACTGTCTGCCAGAGTCTCAAGGCAGCAGGAGGAAGGTGGCGGGCCTAGCTCGCCTGGGAAATTATAGATGTTTATATGCAAATGCTAGAAGTGTTCGAAGTAAAATTGGTGAATTGGAATGTTTAGTGTTGGGAGACAACATAGACATTGTGGGAATTTCAGAAACTTGGTGGAATGAGGAGAATCAGTGGGACACGGTGATTCCTGGATATAAGCTATATCGGAAGGATAGGGAGGGAAGGGTTGGAGGTGGGGTGGCTCTGTATGTCAGAGAGGATATACGGTCCAGTAAGACTGAGATCAGAGAATTAGATTCACTTTTAGAAATGCTTTGGGTTGAAATAGAGGGCCCCCAAAAAAATTTAACTATGGGAGTTTGTTATCGCCCACCAAATCAAAAGAGAGAGGACGATTATAATATGATGGAAGGCTTTAAGATTGCAGCTAAACGTAAAAACTGTGTCGTAATAGGTGATTTTAACTACCCGCAGATTGATTGGGTCAATATCTGTTCTGGTCGAGAGAAAGAGATTGAGTTTCTTGATGCTCTCAATGACTGTGCTATGGAGCAGATGGTCTCAGAACCTACCAGGGGTGGGGCGATCCTGGATTTGGTCCTAAGTAATGCCCAAGACTTGGTGAGAGATGTAAAAGTGATTGCGCCACTTGGGAGCAGTGACCATAATGTTATTGATTTCACCGTTTGTATAAATAGGGAGTTGTCCAAAAAGACCGCCACAACCACGTTTAACTTTAAAAGGGGTAAATACACTGAGATGAGGAGGCATGTGAGAAGGAAGCTGAAAGGAAAGGTACATACGATCAAAACCCTTGGGGAAGCTTGGATGCTATTTAAAACTATAATCCTAGAAGCTCAGATAAAATACATACCACAAGTTAGGAAAGGCACAAACAGGCATAAGAAAAGGCCTGCGTGGTTAACAAACAAAGTAATGGAAGCTGTAAAAGGTAAGAAGGACTCCTTTAAGCGGTGGAAAACCAGTCCAAGTGAGATTAGTAAAAGGGAACACAGGCTGTGGCAAATCAAATGCAAGACTGTGATCAGGCAGGCAAAAAGGGACTATGAGGAGCATATTGCAAAAAACATAAAGACCAACAATAAAAATGTCATCCAATATATTAGAAGTAGGAAACCAGACAGGGAGGCAGTGGGGCCCTTGGATGACCATGGGGTAAAAGGATTACTGAAGGAGGATAGGGAAATGGCTGAGAAGCTAAATGAATTTTTTGCCTCCGTCTTCACTGTGGAAGATGAGAACTTTTTGCCCGCCCCAGAACCACTAATTTTGGAAGTGGTATTGAAAGACCTGAGTCAGATTGAGGTGACAAAAGAGGAGGTCCTACAACTGATAGACAAATTAAAAACTAATAAGTCACCGGGTCCGGATGGCATACATCTGAGAGTTCTGAAAGAACTCAAAGTTGAACTTGTGGATCTTCTAACAAAAATCTGTAATCTTTCATTGAAATCTGCCTCCGTTCCTGAGGACTGGAAGGTAGCAAATGTCACCCCCATCTTTAAAAAAGGTTCCAGAGGAGACCCGAGAAATTACAGGCCAGTCAGTCTGACTTCAATACCGGGAAAGTTGGTAGAAACCATTATCAAGGACAGAATGAGTAGGCACATTGATGAACACGGGTTATTGAGGAAGACTCAGCATGGGTTCTGCAAGGGAAGATCTTGCCTCACTAACCTGTTACATTTCTTTGAGGGGGTGAACAAACATGTGGACAAAGGAGACCCAATAGATGTTGTTTACCTTGACTTCCAGAAAGCTTTTGATAAAGTTCCTCATCAAAGGCTCCTTAGAAAGCTTGAGAGTCATGGAGTAAAAGGACAGGTCCTCTTGTGGATCAAAAACTGGCTGAGTAATAGGAAGCAGAGAGTGAGTATAAATGGGCAGTCTTCGCAGTGGAGGACGGTAAGCAGTGGGGTGCCGCAGGGCTCGGTACTGGGTCCCATGCTCTTTAACTTGTTCATAAATGATTTAGAGTTGGGAGTGAGCAGTGAAGTGGCCAAGTTTGCAGATGACACTAAATTGTTCAGGGTGGTGAGAACCAGAGAGGATTGTGAGGAACTCCAAAGGGATCTGTTGAGGCTGGGTGAGTGGGCGTCAACGTGGCAGATGCGGTTCAATGTGGCCAAGTGCAAAGTAATGCACATTGGGGCCAAGAATCCCAGCTACAAATACAAGTTGATGGGGTGTGAACTGGCAGAGACTGACCAAGAGAGAGATCTTGGGGTCGTGGTAGATAACTCACTGAAAATGTCAAGACAGTGTGCGTTTGCAATAAAAAAGGCCAATGCCATGCTGGGAATTATTAGGAAGGGAATTGAAAACAAATCAGCCAGTATCATAATGCCCCTGTATAAATCGATGGTGCGGTCTCATTTGGAGTACTGTGTGCAGTTCTGGTCGCTGCACCTCAAAAAGGATATTATAGCATTGGAGAAAGTCCAGAGAAGGGCAACTAGAATGATTAAAGGGCTGGAGCACTTTCCCTATGAAGAAAGGTTGAAACGCTTGGGACTCTTTAGCTTGGAGAAACGTCGACTGCGGGGTGACATGATAGAGGTTTACAAGATAATGCATGGGATGGAGAAAGTAGAGAAAGAAGTACTTTTCTCCCTTTCTCACAATACAAGAACTCGTGGGCATTCGATGAAATTGCTGAGCAGACAGGTTAAAACGGATAAAAGGAAGTACTTCTTCACCCAAAGGGTGATTAACATGTGGAATTCACTGCCACAGGAGGTGGTGGCGGCCACAAGTATAGCCACCTTCAAGAAGGGTTTAGATAAAAATATGGAGCACAGGTCCATCAGTGGCTATTAGCCACAGTGTATGTGTGTATATAAAATTTTTTGCCACTGTGTGACACAGAGTGTTGGATTTGATGGGCCGTTGGCCTGATCCAACATGGCTTCTCTTATGTTCTTATGTTCTTAATCTTGTAAACCTCTATCATGTCACCCCGCAGTCGACATTTCTCCAAGCTAAAGAGCCCCAATCGTTTTAACCTTTCTTCATAGGGAAAGTGTTCCAAACCTGAAATCATTCTAGTTGCCCTTTTCTGCACTTTTTCCAATGCTATAATATCCTTTTTGAGGTGCGGTGACCAGAATTGCACACAGTATTCCAAATGAGATCGCACCATCGATTTATACAGGGGCATTATGATACTGCCTGATTTGTTTTCAGTTCCCTTCCTAATAATACCCAGCATGGTGTTGGCCTTTTTTATTGCAATCGCACACTGTCTTGACACTGTCTGCTCAGGTTAGACCTCACCTAGAGTACTGTGTTCAGTTTTGGGCACCACAGATTAAGAAGGATATAGATAAGATGGAACATGTCCGGAAGAGGGCAATGAAGATGGTGAGGGGTCTGGAAACCAAGAGGAAAAGTTGAAGGAGCTGGGTATGTTTAGCCTGAAGAGGAGACGACTGAGAGGTGATATGATCACCATCTTCAAGTACCTGAAGGGCTGTCATATAGAGGATGATGCAGAATTGTTTTCTGTTGCCTCAGAAGGTTGGACCAGAGCCAACAAGGTGTAATTAAATCAAAAGAGTTTTTGGCTAAACATTAGGAAGAACTTCCTGACAGAGCAGTTCCTCGGTGGAACAAGCTTCCTCGGGAGATGGTGGGCTCTCTTTTTTTGGAGGCTAGATGGCCATTTGACAACAATGCTGATTCTGTGAATTAGGCAGATCATGAGAATGAGGGCAGGAAGGGTTGCATAACTGCTTAGGTCTTGTGACCTCTTCATACATACCCAGGGAAATGCTGATTGGCCCTTTGGGGTCAGTCAGAAATTTTTCTCCAAGCCAGATTGGCAAGGAATTCTGGAAGTTTTTGCCGTCTTCTGGGCATGGATCAGGAGTCACTGGGGATGTTTGTGTTGGGGGGAGGTATTTGTGAATTTCTTGTATGAGTCTATGATTCTATGTGTGTGTGTTTAGCTGAGTAGTATACCAGCCAGTGCAACCTCTAGAGAGCTTTAACCATGCTATTAAGCACAAAACACACAACTGCCCACCAGGGCTCCTCTACAAGCCAACTGAAGTGATCTTGAAGTGTGCCTGAGTGTGGAACTCTTAAACTGCTCCCATCCATTACAATGGTCCAACACTCCCCCTGGGGAAATTCATCAGAATTTTTTTTTGCTGCAAAACACAGCAGTTATAATCTGTCATCACTACCACACTTGTTTCTCTCTGCTTCTATACCTTCCCCAGGGAGGCACCTCAATTAATGAAGTCCTGGAAAATCTTTAAGAGTGCCACAGGCGCCCAATCCTAGTCGAGATCACTAAAACACCAAGGGAGGAGAGGCTCTTGCCTCCCCCCACACCCTTCCCAACCCAAAATGATGCCAGGCAATGTCAGCAAATAACCCCTCAGTGTCATTTGGGGCTGAAGAAATTGGAGGTGGGGGGACAGGAGCCCCTTCTTTGTGCAACAGTAGTCACTACCAGAATGGGACACTATAAAAAGGCATTCTAGGACTTAATAAAATGGAACTGCATTCCAGGGCGAAGCTAAGAAAAGCATCTTGCCTAATTTGGCCCTCAGTCTGTCACTTAAAACTTTCTTAACTTGGTTCTGCAGATGAGAGAACAGTGCCATGAGGTGGGGAAATGGAGGAGGTAAATAAATGGCAGGCAGAGAGGACGAATTTGTCATCAACCCTCACATGCATACCTTTTCCCCCCATAAAAACTTGAGCTCCACCCAACATTATACTTGACTACAACAAGCCTATATTTCAATGACAAGTCTGCTACCTTGATATTTAGCCTGGCCTGTATCCCATTGCTTTACGAAAGTAGCAGTTTTAACTTTAAGACTTGGAATAAGATTCTTCCATAGGATCTGCACCAATATTACTCTTTTGGAGTTTTTAGATCATTCCAGTTTTTTTCAAATGATGAAAAAGGAACAGAAAACAAGCCTGCCTTTCCTGGTAAAGAACCACAAATTTGCCCTGGGATGTGCCCATTCCAGAAAAGTCATTCTCCAAAAGCAATGCTATTTTAGGAGGATAAAAACCCTTTTTTTATTATGCTTCCTTTACTATTTCTTGCCGAAAATACATTTATAGCAATGAAGCAGACATTAATGTTAATAGAGTTTCCTACACACTGCATTTTTCACCTCAGTTTCCCCAAGTCTAGATTCATAAATTATTTAGTACAAACACTATATCCTTATTTTTCTACTACTCTTCAGGAATTTTGTTTTGCAGAAATTGGAAATCTTAAATTTAGAGGATGAGGTCTGATTTTACATTGAATAAATATTTAGTATAACAAAACATTTTTAAAAAGAGATCGGTTTGGGGGTGATAGATGTTTTGGACTTCTTTCTGCAGGTATATATTCACAGCAGATATATATTAGATCTTGCCCACTAATGGAAGAAACTACAGTGCTAACATATGCTTATATATGATCAATACAGGAGTTTTTTTTAATCCAGTGCAAGAAACTACAGTGCTAAGTAAAATGCTTACATACGATCGAGATAGTTAAAAAAAAATCCAGAGCCATTAGCTATCAGGCAGTTCTGTCTTCTACCCCTTTCACTGGCCATTTTGTGCAAAGTCTTTTCACAGATTTCTTGCTGGATATTTCTCCCTGGGCTAATTTAGTTCAGATTCTGTTAAAGTGAAACTTAACATACAGAGGACTTTAAACATTAAAAAAATATTCTTTAAAAACCCTTCCTGCGACTGCAATTGAAATCTTGTCATCAAAAGCGGAATATTCACATAAAATGACATTGCATACTTACAAACTTAGATCAACTGAAGTAGTCCTGTATTCCTTGTAAAGCAAGCAGAGAGTTTGTGGGTATTAGGTTGTCATATGGCCATCTTGTTGGGTTCTGTTTCCATTACATATTTGATTAGTTGTTCTTCTGCTGGTTTTAATTGTTTATTTTAAAGATTCGTTACCAGCCTACTAATGAAAAGGTTGATTGTTAAGGTAGTAATAACATTATAAATCCATTACAATTACAACAATAATAAAAATGGAGAATAGCAAAAATTAAAAATTTCAATTTCAAGAATCCAACAATTAAATAGCACAAATAAAGACACAGGAAAGTTAAGACCACAAATGAAAAGGTCTTGGTTCGTGTTTGAAAAAGGAAGGACACACGGCAGGACCTCAGATGATATCAAAGGATGGGCAGGAACATGTGGGAGAAGATTATACTTTGGTTTTATTTGCTGGCTGTTTTTTGAGAGCTATGTGTATCTTACCAAAAGCAGAGGATTTTGTAAAAAAACCAAAATGGAACAAGCAAATGCCCCCCATCCAAACAGAAAAATCACTATAATTTAAAATATGGATTTTGATTGTGAAATATTTAAGTTCAAGTGCAAACTTCAACTTGGGAAGTGGAATTACAGAACTATCTGTAATACAGTTCTGAAGTGAAGCAGCTATGCTAGGCAGATCTGCTACCTGGATGACAGCATCAGGGAAGGCCTCTACCTCTGTGCCCTGTTCGTTTGGCTCTTCCAGGCAACCAGTTGGCTTCTGTGTGAAACAGTATGCTGGATTAGATGGATCACTTGTCTGATCCAGCATGCTCTACATTCTTATGATGGGAGAAAACATGGGAATGATTTATAAAATACTCCAAGCCTTTTGGAAGAAGAGTGAGTATATCTGATAAAACTGAACTTTCTTTCTCCCTTTCTCTTTGCCTCCTTCATTCCATTCATTCAGAGGCAACATCATATGTTCATATTTGCCTGAATGTCCATCCTGGAATGTATTTATTAGGAAAAGAGATGGTGTGCAGACAAAAACACATTGACTGCAATAATTAAGCAAGAAATGAAGCACTATTTTTAAAAGGTACTACAAAAACAATCCATGTAAAAATATTGCCAAGATGGCCAGTTTACCTCAAAGTGAGGACATTTCCATCAGAAGCACATAGTCCAGGGTTCTTCCTTTTAACTTGAAAAATATGACAGGCCTTCATCCGCATTTCAAGCATGGTATGTCCACTATGCAGGAAATTCCAACTCACTGAGGCTGAGGCATTTGTAACTGCATCACTTGTGCTAAGTGATTTTCATGTGAAGAGAAAGTCCTATTTGTATGATGTTATTCATATTTTGTCTGTATTTTTTCTTGTGGGTACAATTTCCATTAGCAAGGCAGACAAGTGGATTTATCATTTGTCTAAGGTCAATGACAAACTTGGGTTGAAGAACTGATTCATGTTGATGAAATATTTGGAATTGTTCATAAATAAGTGCCAAAAAAGGAAAAGAAAATGCAGCACTAATAGTGGTATTCTAACAGTCTCATCCTAAGTAAAGTTATACCCTTCTAAACCCATATTTCCCTCCCCTTGCACAGTGATATTAATTACTAGGCCCAACCTATTTAGGCTATGTAATATTGTTGGAGAAATATAAGTCTTTCATTCTCCAATATAGGATTGTCTAATATTAGAGTGGCCAGATTTTGCGAGTGAAAACAAAAAAAATTTCAGGCGCAGACAAATAAGAATTTCTTGCTGGTAAAAGAAACAGGGCTGCAGAAATCATCCAGCCATTATGGATGGGCAGGGCTTTTTTGGTAGAAAAAGCCCAGCAGGAATTTATTTGCATATTAGGCCACACCCCCTGATACCAAGCAAACTGGAACTGTATTCCTGCTTTTAAAAAGCACTTGCACGTGTACAAACACGTGCACAAACACACATACTATCATAGATTTATATACATAACTGCTTATTTTTACTGAAATGGCAAGTGTGCACTGAAGCTTGAAAGAAATAACACAGTAAGCAAATAACAAAACATAACACTATCAAGGAGAGCCAGTTTGGTGTAGTGGTTAAGTGTGTGGACTCTTATCTGGGAGAACCGGGTTTGATTCCCCACTCTTCCACTTGCACCTGCTGGAATGGCCTTGGGTCAACCATAGCTCTGGCAGAGGTTGTCCTTGAAAGGGCAGCTGCTGTGAGAGCCCTCTCCAGCCCCACCCACCTCACAGGGTGTCTGTTGTGGGGGAGGAAGGTAAAGGAGATTGTGAGCCGCTCTGAGACTCTTTAGAGTGGAGGGCGGGATATAAATCCAATATCTTCTTCTTCTTCAAGCACAAATACTAATACTTTCACTGAACTTTCACTATGCTTCCAACACCACTATCGGTATACTAATGATATTGTTGGAATTTTTTATTTCCCTAAGTAGAGTTAGTTGTTCAATTTGACATTTGCAGAACTAAAAGCACAAACAGTCACACAGGTTATATTGCAGTAACAGTTTATAGCTTCAGTGGTAAATCTGTTCCTTTCATCTGTCCACCGGGGGATCATTAAAGAAAATATTCTTTCAATATTTGCATTATGTCCTGGAATGCAGAAGAAAAATTGTGCTATTTTAAGCAGCTCAAAATGGCACTCTGTGTTGCAGCACTTTTTCAAGTATTCAACAGGCTTGTCACTAACTGGTGCATGTTTGAAGTTGTCATCTATTTAAGCAGTTTCAACAACCATCTTCAAGTTACACAATGATCAAAACATTTTACATCATCCACCATCATGTCTCAGTCTCTCAAATATTTTATGGTATGCTGAACAGAATCAAATGAAAGTCATCCAATGAAAACAGTCAAATTGATTAAAAGAAAGTGTCAGTTTCTGCAAATATTCCAAACACACTTTGTACAAGCAAGAAGCTTCTTCCATAAACAGACCAACTTCTTTCTGCAGTTCATCTTTCTTTCCTTTGCTTTGGATCTCTTTTGTTTTCAGTGGCTGATTCCACATTTGGCGTTTGCCTCCCTTTCGCTCTGGGGTTGTTCCATACGGGTGTGATTTTCTGATTCCGCACTAAAGGATTTCTCCCGGATTCAATTCCCAGTTTGTTCCGTGTGTTCTGATTCCGCATTACTGCTGCTCCCAGAGTTTCCCCCACAATCTTATGCTTGCAGCCTGCAACATAGCTGCTAGGCTGCATGAGCAGAGTTTGCTTCCTTGGATGGAAAGAGTCAGGAGGCGCCCGTTTCGGCGCACAGAGAAAAAGGTGGGATCTGTCAGATCTGCGCTCCTTGTCGGCTCCTTCATCTTGGCAGACGATCAGGTTGAGGCTGAGGCTTTTCTTTTGTTTTTGGTTGGACATCAGGGTTGTTGTGGCAGTCGACTGGGCAGCGGCGGGTTAAGCATTGGCTGGAGCATCGCCGTCGGCTGGAGCGTCGGCTGCAGTGCTGCGGGCTGGCGGCAGCATTGGAGGTGGTGGAGGACGTGGCATTGTCCTTCTTGTTGGCTGAGTCTGCCTAGGGTTTGGGGTTTGCTGAGGCAGGGGTTGTGGAGCCCAGGGTTTGGTCTTTCCCCTTTTAATTTTTGAGGGTGTGGGCCTGTGGGGCAACCTGGGTTTTTTATTATGGCCCTTGAGGTTGGCAGGTGACCATTTTGGAGTGCCTCCCCCTCCCGCCCCCCCCCCCCCATTTTTCTCCTACTGGAGACATTGGTGTGCAGCAGAGGCTTTTGTGGCCATTTTGAGTTCCCTTTCTTCTTCCAGGGGGAAGCCATTTTAGAGTGCAGCTGCAGGAGGCCATTTTGTAGTCTTGTGCTTGCTATTTAGATGGCTGGTGGAAAAGGGTCAGGCAAGCCCAAAGGAAAAAAGCCAGCGCCTAAGGCACCCAAGGCTCCTGCGAAAAGGCCACCACCGCCGTTATTCTCTTCTGATGAGGAAGGTGATATAGTGGTTGATTCCAATATTGCTTGTAGATTGAGAGCATTGGAAGAGGCAACGGGCATCCTTTCTCCAGGTGGGGAGGATGGTGTGAGGCAATCTAAGAAGGGTAAGCAGGCGAGTATTTTCACCAGGCTGTATATTCTTGAGGGCAGGTCTGGTGGAGTCGTGCCTGGCAGGGACGCTGGCCTTTGCGGTCCGGATGTGGGTTTGATGGCGGCGGCTGGAGCATCGGGGGTCGGTTTGCCATTGGTTCCTGCTGGATTCGGGGGTAGGTCGGGTGATAATTTACAGGTGGGGCCTGGGCAGGTTTGGCCATGGGGAGTGTGGAGAAACGCCATTTTAATCCATGTTGGTGCTTCATTGGGAGGGATCGCTAAACTGCCAAGCAGGCTTGGGCCTAGCCTTCCCCTCCTCCCCCCCTCCCTTCCAGAGCCAAACCAACAACTCTAGGGGGAAAGTCTCCTAGAGAGGCAGGAAGTTCTTTTGTTCTCTGCATGTGAGTTAGGAGGAGGAGTTTCTCAGTTCTCAGCTGCAGCTCGAAGGAAGAGGTTGCCAGTGTGGGGGCTCCTGCCTGTGCATGCGGCCTAGTCAGGAAAATGAGGCCTCCAGGCAGTAAGACCAAGTAAGTCATCCCAAAAGGCAGGGTATGTTTAGATCAGGGACAGCAGGACGCGTTTAAAACCACATTTTGTTTGTCAGGCTGTTTGCTGTACGGGTGCTGTGCTGTGCTAATTTTTAAAATGCAACTGTTTTTGTTTTGTTTTTCTTTTCCTATCTTTTTCTCTTGTAAATAAATAGTTTTTCTGTTTTAAATGATGGCAGTCAATCTCTGTACCACATAGATCCCCAAACCGCTTTAGACCACGCTGTGTTAAGAAGGGGGCCCCGGGGAAGGGGGAAGGCATGCAGTTGGATAAGGTGCCAATCCTCCAGGGGTGCCCCAAAGAAGTGCTGAGGTCTCTGTGAAACCCAAGTGCAGGGTGGCAGAGGACCTTGAGGCCTGGCCTCATAGCTGGAGAGGGGGATTGGGAGTCCTGTTCCTCTCAATCTGAACCCCTAGACTGAGCAGGTGGTGGCAGCGAGCCCAAGGGGCAGGAGGAGAAATAGCTCCCTCCAGGAGTTGGCGACTCAATAGGGAGCTGACGGGATCGGGTCTGAAGGCAGAATCGGGCCGGTTCCGCCACAGGGAGCATAGGGGCCTGCTTCAGCAGCCGGGCTGGGCGCTTCCATGTCAAGCGCAGGGGCGCCTGCCTCCTCTGCGTTGGGCGCGTTTCAGAATTGGGCTTGGCCATGTGGGCAAGGCGTTCCTAGTGTGTACCCGGGCTCAGGACATCCTGGCATGGTTGGTTTTTTTATGGGGGCACCCTCAACATATGGGATGGTGCTTTTTGCTGCTTTGCCATTTGGGGAAGTTGCCTTGCCGCTGGGGGACCACTTGCTTCCCGCTACTAGGGAAAAAATATTAAAAGGGGAGTACATGGATATTTTTTCTCTTCTCTTTTGAGAAAAAAGACAAGGAAGAATTGGATGAGAAAGAGAAGGGAAAATTGAAAAAACAGAAGGTGGACAGGACCTGGGCTAATTGGTTTCCTGGGTTCTGTATTTCTGCCGGGGTGATTGCGAGGGCACAGCCGTGGCGGGCAGCATCCCTGTTCCAGTATTTGGACATAATTTATAAAGGCTATACAGCCTTTAGTGGACCAGCCTGGTTACAATATGACCAGGAATTTAGGATGAGGGCTGCCCTGTATCCGTCCCTTCAGTGGGATCGGATCCATCAGCAGCTTTGGCTGCAGGTTATGTCCCCGGCTAGGCCTAATCTGGGTGATCGCTCTGATAGTGGTCACTTGGTGAGTAGGTCATCCACATCCACTGCTGGTTCATCAGGCTCTCCCCGCGGTGCAGCGGGGCTGGCGGTTCAACCCCGCATGCTCTGCTGGGAATTTGGATCCCTTGGGGTATGTAATAGGAAGGCGTGCCAGTTCAAGCACGAGTGCCCCATGTGTGGTGGTTCCCACTCATTTAACTGGCCTAGAGCCCGTGGGCGTAAAAATATGAAGAAGCCTGGCGGGAGCGGAGGAGCCTTTCCAGCTAAGAAAGGGGCCCAGCCCGATAAGGGTGGGACCTCTTGAGCAGTGGCTGTCGAGGTACCCTCGAAGGGTTGATAGTTTGTATTTGTTGGAAGGTTTTAAAGTTGGGTTTAGGATGCCTTTTCAGGCATCCTCAAGTTCCGTTTATGTCAGGAAACCTTAAGTCAGTTCAGGGCTTGGAGCAGGTGTTTAGGGACAAGATTGCAAAAGAGCTGGCTGAGGGAAGGATACTGGGTCCTTTTTCACATCCTCCAGTGAGTACTCTTAGAGGCTCACCTTTGGGTGTGATGCCTAAAAAGACGCCTGGTGAATTTCGTTTGATTCACCATTTGTCTTTTCCTAAGGGGAAGTCCGTGAATGATGGGATCCCAGAGCACTTATGCTCTGTTAGGTACAACAGCTTTGACCAGGCTATTGCCGTGGTGAGGCGTTGCGGGGTGGGGGCAGAATTGGCAAAATGCGACATTAAGTCTGCGTTTCACCTTTTACCTGTCCATCCCGATGATTTTGAACTTTTAGGATTTTCTTTTGAGGGTCAATTTTACATGGCTAGAGCATTGCCATTGGGCTGCTCTGTGTCATGTTCTGCTTTCGAGCGTTTCAGCACATTTTTGGAATGGGCTGTGCGGGAGAAAGTGGGTTTGCAGGATGTCGTTCATTATTTGGATGACTACCTTTTTGTGGGTCCCCAGGGGACTGGGTATTGTGGGCAGTTGCTGTCTGGCTTTGTTGAGCTGACGGCGGAGCTTGGGGTTCCTTTAGCACCTGAGAAAACTGAAGGTCCGACCCAGAGGTTGACCTTTTGGGGGATTGAGATTGACACTATTGCGCAGTTGTCTAGGGTGCCTCTTCAGAAAATAGTGGAGCTGAGGGCTAGAATTTCTACCTTTCTTCTTAAAAGGAAGGTTACTTTGTTGGAGTTGCAGCAGCTAGTTGGGCACCTCAGTTTTGCTTGCAAAGTCGTTGCTCCTGGGAGGGCTTGTCTTAGAAGGCTGTGCAATGCTATGGCAGGGTTACGCTTGCCTCAGCATAGAACTAGGGTCACCTGCAGCATGAGGGATGATTTGAGGGTTTGGCAGGAATTTTTGGAGTCCTTTAATGGAGTCTCTTTTTGGAGGGACGACATGAGGCTTGAAGCTGAGCTCCAGGTCATGTCTGATGCTGCTGGATCATTGGGTTTTGGAGTCTATTTCTGTGGACATTGGTGTGCGGATAGTTGGCCTGACTCCTGGGCTTGGGTAGGAGTGAACCGAGATCTTACGTTTCTCGAGTTCCTTCCCATTTTAGTCGCGGTTTGGCTGTGGGGGAAGGTTATGGCCAATCACACCGTTCATTTTTGGTGTGATAATATGGCGGTGGTCCACGTCATTAATTCCCTTTCATCCAAATCTGGCCGGGTTATGAGATTGGTGAGAACCTTCACTCTGTGCTGTTTGCGGCTTAACATTTTGTTTTTAGCCAAGCATGTTCCTGGGGTGAGTAATGGGGTGACTGACGCTCTATCTCGCAAACAGATGGAGAGGTTTTGACAGCTGGCCCCCAGATGCCGACAGAGAGCCGGTGCCAATGCCCCAGGAGCTATGGCTGATTGGAGAGCCGAGGCCTGCAGAGCGATAGGTCTAGCCATTGCGCCCAGCACCAGGAAGTCTTACGAACGGGTTGTGCGGCAGTTTGAAGAATTTAGGGATGAGGTAGGGTATTGCAGGATTTGGCCCCTCCCTGTAGAGCATTTGCTCCATTACTGTGTTTCACTGCAAGGTAAGGGGTTGGCCGTGCGATCCATTAGGGGGCGCCTGTCTGCATTGGCTTTTGTCAGTAAGGTGTTGGGTTATAGGGAAGAAACAGCTGACTTTCGTATTTGAAAGATGCTGGAGGTGTGGGCCAGAGAGGCCAGTCCCAGGGTTGATACGTGGAATCCTGTGTCTCCTTCGATTCTGCGGGGTTTGAAGAGGGTTTGGGACGTGGTGTGTGCTTCGTCATTTGAAGCATGTTTGTTTCACGCTGCATTTTTGTTAGCTTTTTTGGGGGGCTCTTAGAGTAAGTGAGCTGGTGGCATAGTCTAGAAACGATTTTTCTGGTAAGGCTCTGTTGTTAAGGGATTTGCAGCTATTTGTGGGTAAGGCAGTCATCACTGTCCATCGCTCTAAGACGGATCAGTTGCAGAAGGGTATGGTGCTCGAGTTGGGTAGTTGTTCAGAGCTTGAGCTGTGTCCAATTACTGCGTTGGCTGCTTATTTGGCAGTTAGGGGGCCCATGGAGGGCGTTTTGTTTATACATTCAAATGGTTGCCCGTTGACAAAGCATCAGTTTTGGGCAGTAACGTCACGGGCTTTGTGTGAGTTGGGGTTGTCTGGTGTGTGGGTTGGGACCCACTCTTTTAGAATTGGGGCAGCCTCAACAGCGGCTGTCATGGGGTATCTTTCCACTTCCATTCAAAGATTGGGCAGGTGGCGTTCCTCGGCCTATAAAGCTTACGTGCGACCTTTTATTAGGCCGTGAGTGACTTGGTGTCTGTTTATTGTTGGTTCTGTTCTTGTTTAACTGTTTTTTCTCTTTAGATGCTATTGTTCCTGGCCAGAGGAGCCGAGTTCTCATATGCGGCCATAGCCATGTGTTTTGGGCCGCTCATCAGGCTCGGAGAACTGCGGTTGGCTCTCAGCTGGGATTCAGCCAGCATGTGTGTATCGAATGGCGGGGGCGCCGGGGCATTCAGTGGCTTGGCCTGCTACCTTTGTTGTTTAAAGTTAGTGTGGGTCCTCCTCCTCAGGTTTTAATTGTTCACCTGGGAGGTAATGATCTGGGACTCTTAAAGGGCAAGGCCTTAGTTTGGCAGGCTCGGGATGAATTCCAGCACATTCGGGAGCGATGGCCTGGGACCACCATAATTTGGTCAGCCATGCTGCCCAGCCTGGTGTGGCGTTGTGCTTGGGACCCTGCAGCTATAGAAAGGGCCTGGTATAAGGCTAATAAGGAGATCAGGAAGGTGCTGGAAAAGGGGTTGGGCCACTATTTGCCCCATCCGGACATTTTGTTGAAATTTCCTGACCTCTACAGAGGGGATGGGGTCCATCTCTCAGAAAAGGGTAATATGCTTCTCCTGAGAGATTTGCAGCAAGGGTTGCGGGTGGCTTTGGGCCTCCCGGTGGGCACTAAGCCCTAAATAGAGACTTGGCCTTAGTAGTGGCAGGTTTTGGGGGGTTAGGGCACTATGCGGCTAAGGGAGGACTGTGAAGCATCCCCCTTTTGGGGAATTTGGGGTCTGGCATGATCAGTCTTTGGGTTTGAAGACCCGGGTTTGGAGAATGCAGACTGTCCGGGAGGCTCAGCTAGAGGGTGCCTTTCTGGCGGGATGTGCGTCTGGGTTTGGGCCCTCTGGTGCATGCCTCCCTGCTGTGCCTGCCTGTTGGGAGCTGAGTAACACTCAGACCTGGCTGGGGGGCTGGGTCTCTCACCTGTTAATGGCAGGGGAGCGGTCGCGGTGACCCCTAGCCCTGGCCAGGTGACCCCTAGCCCTGTTGGTGGGGTACCCTTGCTGTTTATTAGAATATTGAATAAAGAGGCCCAATTTTATACCAATACTCTGTGACTGACTCTTTATTCCGTCCTTGGGGAGCAATCGTAGCAATTTCCCCCTTCCTCATATGTTTTCCTTTTTTTTTAACATGCATGCGTGTTCACATTATAACACGATCATCTTTCTTTGCGTTACAACGTAATGCCAGAGAGATAATACTTGCAAAGTCACGTGTTTTCCTTTCGCCCTGCCATTGGCAGGTTATCTAAGCCCTGGGAAATCTGAGTCGGCGATTCACCATTTTTATCCACACATGCTGAATGTTAAGCACACAGTTTTCCATTAAAAGCTATAACAAATTGCAAACAGATGCATGAAGATGTGGGAGGGGGGAGATTTATGCAGAGGGGTTAAGGGAGAAAGTTTCCCCAACCTATCAAAAATATAAACCTATAAACATAATCAAATTCCTGTTCCTGTTTGAGGCCATATGGGGGGGGATCGATAAAGGTGGCAATCGCACATCTTTAAAGTAGTTCGTGTAACATCGCTATTTATTTAGTTGCATTGTAACAATCTTGTGGGCATTCGATGAAATTGCTGAGCAGACAGGTTAAAACGGATAAAAGGAAATACTTCTTCACCCAAAGGGTGATTAACATGTGGAATTCACTGCCACAGGAGGTGGTGGCGGCCACAAGTATAGCCACCTTCAAGAGGGGTTTAGATAAAAATATGGAGCACAAGTCCATCAGTGGCTATTAGCCACAGTGTGTGTGTAAATATAAAATTTTTTGCCACTGTGTGACACAGAGTGTTGGACTGGATGGGCCGTTGGCCTGATCCAACATGGCTTCTCTTATGTTCTTAAGAAGGAATAAAAAGAGAATTTTTTAAGTATTATGCCAAGTTATTTAAAGGTGTTAAAATAAGGAAAGAAAAGATGAGTACTTACAAAAGATAAAAATAGCTCCCTTAGCAGAAAATATGCGAAAAGCTTTGAACGATCCAATTGAAAAAATAGAAATTGAAGCAGCAATTAATGCAATGGAAAATGGAAAAGCACCTGGGCCAGATGGATATACAGCTAAATTTTTTAAAACCCTCAAAGAGGAGTTAATCCCGAAACTTCAGAAATTGATGAATAAGAACAAAAGGGAAAATACCAAATATGTGGAAGGAAGCTGTTATTTCGTTGATTCCAAAGGAAGATAGAGATATTACGAACGTAAGAAATTATAGACCAATTTCATTATTAAATAATGACTATAAAATATATACAAGAATCCTGGCAGAATGGTTTAAACAATATTTGATAAATTTTATAAATGAAGATCAAGCGGGGTTTCTTCCCAAAAGGCAAATAAGAGACAATGTTGTAAATATTGTAGAATATTATGAAAGACATCCAGAAAAGGAGGTAGCATTATTCTTTATGGATGCAGAGAAAGCATTTGACAATTTAAATTGGGATTTTATGTTTGCAGTAATGGAGAAAATGGAGCTAGGAGAAAGCTTAATAAGAATGATAAAAGCAATATATACTGAACAATGTGCAAGGCTATGTATAAATGCTGATCTTACAGAAGACATGATAATTAGTAAAGGTACAAGACAAGGTTGTCCACTTTCCCCACTGTTGTTTATAATGACTCTTGAAATATTACTGATGCAAATTCAAGAAGATAACGAAATAGAAGAATTAAAAGGAAAAGGATTTACTTACAAATACAAAGCATTTGCAGATGATATAATGTTTATAAATGAAAACCCCATACAAGTCACACCTTTGTTGTTAGCCAAAATACAAGAATATGGGGAGTTGGCGGGACTTTGTATTAATAAAGAAAAATCAAAACTTCTATGCAAAAATATGCAAATAAATAAGCAACAAGAATTGCAGAGACTAACGGGCTGTGAAGTTACCTCCAGGGTAAAATATTTGGGTGTGGAGATAACAATGAAGCATATTGATTTGTTAAAAAAAAAATTATTAGAAGCTATGGCGTAAAATGGATGAAGATATGTTAAAGTGGAATAAACTTAATTTGTCACTGTTGGGTAGAATAGCCGCAATCAAAATGAATATTCTACCAAGAATAATGTATTTGTTTCAAACTATTCTGATTGTGAAAGACAGTAAACAATTTAATAGATGGCAAAAAAAAAAATCAGAGTTTGTGTGGGCGGAGAAGAAACCAAGAATTAAAATGAAAATTTTAACAGATGCAAAAGAGAGATGCAGATTTCAATTATCAGACTTAAAATTATATCATGAAGCAGTTTGCGTAGTATGGATAAAAGAATGGATAATGTTGTTAAACAAAAAACTCTTAGTGTTGGAAGGTCATGGAAATAAATTTGGCTGGCACGCTTATATGTATTATGGGGGGGGGGAAGATAGACGGCTTTTTCTCTCACCATTATATAAGAAACAGCTTGCTAAATACATGGATGAAATATAAGAAATATAGAGATGAGAGAAAACCGTTATGGATAGTGCCAGCAGAAGTGATAAAAATAACAGCTGAGACGAGTGAAGAAAAGTGGTTATCATATAATCAACTATTAAAAATACAAAGTGGCAAAACAGAATTGAAAACTGCTGAAGAGCTGAATAATAAATATGATTGGTTTCAAGTGCAACAAATAAAGAGCTTGGTGGAGAATGACATTAAAACTGAAGGAATAAGAAAAGAGCAAACAGAAATGGAAAAAGTTCTGCTTGGAGACAACGAAAAATTAATTTCAAAATTATATAAATTACTTTTTAAATGGTCTACGGAAGATGAAGTAGTGAAATCTCAAATGATTGAGTGGGCAATTAATGTAAATAAAAAAATACAGATGGAAACTTGGGAATATTTGTGGAAGAACTCTATGAAGCTTTCAACGTGTCATAGTATTAAAGAGAACTGTTTTAAAATGATGTATAGATGGTATATGACTCCTAAGAAATTGGCAAAGATGAATAATAAGATGCCAGACAGATGTTGGAAATGTAAAAAACATGAAGGATCTTTCTACCATATGTGGTGGACTTGTGAAAGAGCAAAAAAGTATTGGCAGATGATTCAACAAGAAATTTCTAGGATCTTGGGATATGAATTTAAGAAAGTTGCAGAGACTTTTCTATTAGGATTACAAATGGAAAAATTTCCAAAAGAAGATAGAACTATAATTTGGTACTTGCTTTCAGCTGCTAGTACATTATATGTGCAGTTGTGAAGCAAGAAAAAATACCAGAGAAATGGGATTGGATTGTAAAAGTCATGACATGGAGTGAAATGGACAAATTAACAAGAATTTTAAGAGACTATGATTTAGAAGTTTTTAAGATGGAGTGGAAAAAAGTTCAGAAGATATGTAGAAAAAGAGTGGAAAATAAAAGGACATTGGACAATTTTTGACAATGATTAAGTCTTAGAAAAAAGAAGAATATTAATTTTTGTTTTTATTAGTTAAGGGTACCTTTAAACATTAGTACTTTAACTAAATAACACCAGCGGGGGTCAAGCAACGGGGGAAGGGGTGGGTAGAAAGTAATATATGGGATAGATAAAAGAAGTTATTAATGATGCAAGAAATATAAATTGTTACCATATGTTACCAAATAAAATTGTTTTAACCACAATTCAATGACACATTATCAAAATCACGTGGAATACCATAAAGAATGGGCACGTGTGGAAGCAAGGTATGTATTCAGGAAAAGAAAATCACATTACATCATTATATATTTTTCGCGTTGTAACGTGAAACGTGATTTGTTTTAAAAAATTACTTTATTTCAGGAAAATATTGCATAATTTTCAATGGGAGTAAAATTAAGGAAGTATGACAAAATAACTGGGCGGAATCATGGGCGTGGAGTTATGTGGGTGTGTTCTACTGATGCGAGAAGTTTGACAGCACATTAGCATGAGTTCCGCACATAAATTTTGAGCCCCAAAACCGCATCAAAAATAAACTTCTCGCAAAATGACGATCTCCTAGATGCGGAGTGATACTGCTTTAGAGGCAGGTCAAACTGCTGCTCTGGGTCAAGAGATGTGGAAACCAACTTCTGCCCCAGGGGAAACAAAGCACCGAGGCCGGAGCAAAGGCTAATGTGGAGTCACCCAGTGAAAGGAAAGCTGCTTCATTTTCTATGTTGCAACATTTGACAAGTTGACTGCAGTATAGTGAAAATGTCCAAAGTTTCCCCCCCTTCTGTTTCATGGATTTTTGTTTGGAAAGTTGACATTAAAGAATATGAATACTGTTAAGTCATTTTCTAATAATTTTTTTCAAAATTGATGGTGGATTGGATTAAGACAGAAAAAAAAGATTTCATATCAGATAACAGTTCCAGTTTCAACGGCAAGAAAGAGCGATAGCCATCTAGTTCTGCTATGTGACAATAATTGTTTGTAATTTACATCATTGAATTCACAGTAACTCTTGAGATTTTCTGTTCTTATGGTATATATGGAGAAATAATAGTAATTGTCCATTATTATGCATTCTGTGTCAACAGACAATGTCTGCCCCATGCTGTATGCAGTTATGAAGGATGTATGCTGGAGAGCCAACACCAACTACCGTAATTCTCTCTTCAGTTCCCGCTTCAAGGTGTCAAAGACATTTTTGCTTCCAGAAAAACCAATTCCTCCAAAATTCATATTCACGTTGTCACAAGAGAATACAACACACTTCATAAAGAAGCCATGGTCTTTTAATACTTATGTAATATCATAGTCCACTACATTTTCCAGTTTTTCATTTGGTGTACTTCAGTTGTATCAATTTTGATTTAATATCATGATCATTGTGAAAATAATGGATCGCAACATGGAATAGTTTTTGTGGTTGCTGCCATCTGTGGAAACACCTATTTCATTTAAATCCCGAATTGCTATAGAAACAGAGTGGGCAGCAAGTATTCTATTTACAATGGCCTCCGCTGTTTATTTACGTTAAGTTCATAGCTAAATTTACACTTTCTCTTTGGCATATTTCTGGTCACAAAGGAAAAATACAAGTTGCTTCACCTTCCACCTTGCTAGACTGGATGTTCCAAAGGGCTTTTCTCCAGCACACAAGGTTGCTCATCAGCAGCAGAAGGCAGCAAATGCAGTGAAAATAGTCCTATGCAAACTCACTCACACACCAAGGGATAGAGCTATTAGCTAGAGCCCAGAGTTCACCAGAGTGACCAAGTCCACATAGTTATGGAACAAGATACTTTACTTGGATTTGAGATTCAAGGTGATTACTGTTTCGGATGGCATATAACATTTAATGGGAGAGGGCTGCCACCGCATCTAGATCTATTGCACTTAAGTACTAACTGCCTCGGATCTGTACGCATTGAGAAAGGAAAATATTACATGATCCGCCTGAATAGATGAAGTAGCACCATTGCAATTTTATTTGATTGTTTTATTGTTTATTGTGTCTTTTATGTTGTTAGCTGCCTTGAGTCTGCATAGAATGGGTGGGATATAAATATAACGTAAATAAATAAATAAAAATTAAACCTTGAACAGCAAATGATCACAAAGCATTTAGAATAGAAAGCAACTTTTACACACATAGGCAGAAGCTTCTAGTAAGGGAACCCAAACCTACCTACCTACCTTCCTTCTATTGGATTTGTATCCCACTCTCCCTGTTTCCAGGCTTGTATCAGACTTGGTTGCCAGGCAACCTTGCCTCAACTCCTCTTCTGTCAGGCCTCTAAAAACATATTAACTATTTCCACTTATGATCCACTGCTATTGCACAGCTAACAAGAGCAGCATCCAGAATGTCCAGGATCCCTGCACTTCCTGGCAGTGGGGGTGGAACTCTGTGCCATTGCTGTGGAGAGAGGAGTCAGGGTCCTGGAGCAAAGCAGTCCACAGACCTAAGAAAATCCTGATACACAGCAATGAAATAAGACATCTTATTCAAAATACATACTAGGAAGTAGTGCTGATGGCAAAAGTGAAGCTTCTCTCCACTGTAGGGACTGAAGCAGGGCCGGATCTAGGGGGGGGGGGCAGAGGGGGATGCTTGCCCCGGGTGCCAATGCAGGCGGGACACCAAATTGTGTATGGAGTCCATTGTATTCTATGGGGCCATAAGATAGAATGAGCCCATAAGGGGGAGTCATTTTTTAATTTTGCTCCCCCCCCCCCTCAAAAAACACGTCGATCTGGTCCTGGACTGTAGGGCAAAATAGGCTCAGCCTCCTAACAAAAAATTTCATGGTTTTTTTTTTAAAGGAGCCCGAAAGTGGATGGACATTTAAAAAAAAAAAAAAAGGACATATCCTCTAAAAAGAGGATACCTGGTCATCCTATCTCATATACATTTCCTCTAGATCAAGTTAACCAAACTTGCATAACGTAAGAGCCACACAGAATAAATGTCCAATGTTTGAGAGCCACAAGACATGAACATCAGATGATCAGATGTTTGAGGGAGGAAGAGGAGGGGAGGAAGGAAGGAAAATAGTGGAGAGAGGTGGAAAGAAGCAACTTTAACTTCAAGTGCATTTTTCAAGCTGCTGGCTGGCTTAGAAAAGTGATTTAAAGAGAGAAATGCCTTTTCCAAGATGGGGGAGGGGTTTTCAAGAGACACACAATGGGTGTGAGTCACATGTGGCTCCCAAGCCGCGGTTTGGCCACCACTCCTCTAGATAAACACACTGCTCATCTCTGAAATCTCTCGAAGGTTAAACTATTAATAATATTGGGAGAAAAGTATCAGTCCAGCCTTGAATTCCCATTGGTGAAGAATGCATGGAATATAGGGTATCTTCCTTCACTCAGTTCGCTTTAAACTGAATTGACAAAATATTCTTCATTGGAGAGCCATTATGCCAGTAGTATTTTCCATACTGAAATTCAGAGGAAGCATAAATTAAGCATGACTAACTTTCCCTGGGATGGGGGAAATATTGCAGGTTATCATGACCCAGTCAGCCACTATGGATGTGAATAAACAATGGGCCCATGTGTGAATTCTACATAGCTAATAAATACTGCCAGCAGCACACTTATTGGGTGACTCATATGACTGGTTTCCCACATGTACCTTGAGTCTGGATACACAAAACCCCTGCCCAGTCTGAAAAAGAGCAGTCATCTTTCCTGTGAAAACAAAATAGAATTTACCCCCTCTTTCCTTTCTCATTCTGTATTAGTGCAAGGCAGGGAGTTGGTATAATAAATTTGATCTGGTTGATTACTTGTGATTGTAATGCTGGATTTATTTAAGTTATTTAGGGAGAGAAAAGCACATCTATTTACTTTTTTTAGATATCTATACTCTACCTTTCTCCCAAAGCTGTTTACAACATTGTCCTCACTTTCTCTATTTTATCTTTCCAACTACAGTTTTCTTTACATCTGTAGTGTATCAGTAACAACATTCGCCCCGCGCGGAGGCTACTGGGCTGTCCCAGAAGCCTCCAGCGCAGGGCGCGGAATCACCCGCCAATCAACAGCTGTGGCGGGAAGTTCAACAGGTCAGGATTGGCCTGACCGACCCAGTAGGCTGTACCGGGAATTGTATATAAGCGGGGCCCGGCCCGCGTTCTCGCTCTCTTGCAACGTGCTCCTAATAAACTATGTTGCCCTACTCTCGTCTCCGCTTCGAGTACGTTACACTGGCGACGAAGATGGGATTCTAGCCTCATCGGCTACAATCGGAGATCTTGGGCAACGAACGACCGGCCACGACCGCCGCCGCCACCATGGCCAACCAGAGCGGGAACACCGGTTACATCGAGCCCTTCGACCCTGCAAATCCAGAGGGCTGGGAGTCCTACTCGGAACGGGTCAAGTTCTACCTCCGGGCCAACAAGATCACCGACGCCGGATCAAAGAGGGATGTTCTCCTGAGCGTCTGCGGGCCAGCCACGTTCGAGATCGCCAAGGGTCTCTCGGCTCCCGCCCGCCTCGCGGAGAAATCCTACGAGGAGATCATCAGGCTCCTCACGGGCCATTTCTTGCCGCAGCCCTCACGGGTGGCCCGCAGATTCCTGTTCCACAAAAGGGACCAGACCGCTGGAGAGTCAGCCGCGGACTACTTGGCGGCCCTCCGCAAACTCGCCGGGAACTGCAACTTTCCCCAGTTGGAGGAAACCCTGGTCGACCGATTCACGTGGGGCCTCAGCGACGAAAGGCTCCAGCAGAAGCTCTTCGCCAAAGAAGAGCTCACCCTCCAGGGCGCCTTCAGCGAGGCGGTAGCGTTCGAGAGGGCTGCCCGGACCTTTCCCCGGGTCAAGACCGAGACCGCCCACCACGAGGAGCTGGACCCCGAGCACCAGGACGAGGGGGAAGCTTTCCAGACGCGCCGTGCCGCAGGACCAGCTGCCCGAGCTCCACAGCGCCCCCGAGCCAGCGAACGGCCGAGCCAGCGCACTAACGAAAGGGCCAAATGCGCCAGCTGCGGCGACCCCCACGATCGGAGGGACTGCCAGTACCGGACCTGGGACTGCAGGAGCTGCGGGAAGACTGGCCACATCGCGCGAGCTTGCCGAGCCAAGCACAACCGCCCGCGACCGACCGCGCACCACGAGGCCACAGAGTCCCACTCAACAGCCTCCACCTCACTTCAGGTACTGAGTTTGCCCCTGACCACCCCCAACAAGATAAAGATGGCGGTCCTCATAGACGGGGCCCCCTGCGTCATGGAAGTGGACTCGGGCTCCTCCATCTCCATAATCGCGGAGGAGACCCTGAGAAGGCTACGCCCCGGCCAGGGGCTGCAGCTGCGACCGGCAAATTTCATATTGCGGGACTTCCAGCAAAACCCGGTCCAAATAGCGGGGTGGGCACGGGTGCAGGTGGAGCGGGGGTCCTTCAGAGGCCCCCTAGACATCCTGGTGGTCAGGCAGCCGCTTACCACCCTCTTGGGTCTTGCATGGTTTGGCCCCTTGGGAATCCGAATAGAGGTGGCGTGCACGACCACAGCGGGAGGGTTCGGGGAGGTGTGCAGAGAGTTCCCCGACGTATTTGATGGGTCGCTGGGTAGTTACAAGGGCCCGGCCATCTCCCTACCGCTCGACCCGACGGTCAGACCGATCCGGCTCAAGGCAAGGAGGGTCCCCTTCGCCTTGAAGCCCAAGATCGAGGCAGAGTTGGACCGCCTAGTAGCACAAGGGGTCCTGGAGCCGATCGATTACGCCATGTGGGAGACCCCCATAGTGACTCCGGTCAAACCCAATGGGGACGTGCGGATATGTGCAGATTACAAGTGCACAATTAACAAAGCGCTCCAAGACAACCCATACCCGGTGCCAGTAGTCAGCCACGTCCTGGCCGCCCTGGCGGGGTCAAAGATTTTCGGGAAGCTGGACCTGGCACAAGCCTACCAGCAGCTCCCGGTGGACGCCAAAACGGCTGAGGCACAGACGATAGTTACCCACAGGGGGGCGTTCAGGGTGAACAGGTTACAGTTTGGGGTCAGCGTGGCTCCGGGAATCTTCCAGAGCATAATGGATGCTCTCCTTAAAGGGATCCCCGGAGTCCAGCCGTTTTTCGACGATGTTTTAATCGCCGCCCCGGACCCTGAGGAATTCCGCAACCGCCTCCAGGAGGTGCTCCGCCATTTTCAAGCCGCTGGACTAAAGGTTAAAAGGGAGAAGTGCATGCTGGGGGTACCACGGGTGGAGTTCCTGGGCTTCGCAGTGGACGCGGAGGGAATCCACCCGACCGAGGAAAAGACCAGAGCCATCGTTCAAGCCCCAGCCCCCACGTGTAAAGCGGAGCTACAGAGCTTCTTGGGGGTCCTCAATTTCTACCACACGTTCATACCCCACAAGGCGGCCCTTGCCGAACCCCTACACCGACTACTGGACAAAAAAGCTCCATGGGTGTGGGGGAAGAAGCAAGCCGCCGCCTTCCAGGCAGTTAAGGATGTTCTGGTCTCCAACGCGGTGCTGCACCACTTCGACGAGCGTCTTCCGGTCATCCTGGCATGCGATGCGTCGCCCTACGGGGTGGGCGCTGTCCTGGGGCACCAGTTGCCGGATGGCCGGGAGGTCCCGGTCGCATACTACTCACGCACCCTGACGTCGGCGGAACGGAACTATGCACAAATCGACAAGGAGGCCTTGGCCATAGTAGCGGGGGTCCATAAATTCAACGATTATTTGTATGGGCGCCGGTTCACAATAGCGACGGACCATAAGCCGCTTTTGGGTCTGTTGGCCCCAGACCGCCAAACTCCCCAAATCCTGTCCCAGAGGGTGTTGAGGTGGAACCAATTCCTCAACTCGTACACCTACGCTCTGGTACACAGGGCGGGCAAGGCAATGGGTCACGCGGACGCACTCAGCAGGTTGCCACTCCCAGACACAGGCCCCGATCCAGCCCCAGCACACCAGGTCATGTCGATCGAGGCACTCCCGGATCAGCCCCTCCACGCGGCGGAGGTGGCCAAAGCCACCGGAAAAAACAAAACCCTAGCACGGGTGCTCGACTGGGTGGTGAGGGGGTGGCCAGAGGGGGACATGGGGGAAGAGTTCAAACCCTACAAAATGCGAAGGGAGGAACTAGCAGCCCACAAGGGGTGCCTACTATGGGGGAGCAGGGTAGTGGTCCCCCCCCCTACAGAAACGGGTTTTGGAATCACTTCACGAAACACACCCAGGCATAGTGAGAATGAAGGCCCTAGCCAGGAGCTACGTATGGTGGCCGGGGATGGACGGGGAGATAGAGAACTGGGTCCGGAGATGCAGCACATGCCAGGAGTCGCGGCCGGACCCACCCAGCGCCCCAGCTACACGGTGGGAGACCACGAGGAAACCGTGGTCCCGGCTCCACATTGACTTTGCCGGGCCGTTCCAGGGACAGATCTTCCTAATCATTGTAGATGCATACACAAAATGGTTAGAGGTCATCCCCGTAGGGTCTACCTCATCAGCAGCAGCCATTAGAGCATTACACAGGGTCCTGTGCACCCACGGTATCCCGGACACCATAGTCTCGGACAACGGGACAGCGTTCACATCAGGGGAATTCCAGGCGTTCCTCCAGCGGTACCTCATTAGACACATCCGGTCAGCTCCCTTCCACCCGGCCACCAATGGCCAGGCCGAGCGGATGGTCCGGACAACAAAAGAGGCCCTGGGCAGAATAGTGCAAGGCGATTGGGACCACCGGCTAGCCGCGTTCCTCTTCGACAACCGGGTCATTCCAAACCCAGTCACCGGGGTCAGCCCAGCTGAGCTCCTCATGGGACGCAAGCTCACCACACGGCTAGACCGCCTACACCCCGACAGAGCCTCCGACGTACGAGGGTCCCCAGAGGTCAGAGACGCGGCTAGGGGGTTCTTCGCGGGGGACCCAGTGTTCGCCCGCAACTACGCTTCAGGCCCAGAGTGGGTAGCCGGGCGGGTACTACGGGTTGTGGGTTCCCGCCACTACGAGGTATCCACCGAGGGGGGCCAGAGCCTACGCCGGCACATCGACCAGTTGCGCCGCCGGACTCTCCCAGAGGTACCCACGGAAACGAGGGAGGGGGAGGGGGCCGAGGAGCATCCAATGACACCCGCGCCGGCACCAAGGCCACACCCACTGGCAGAGGCGGACCAACCCTCGGATCCAGACCCACAGCCCCCCGACGCTCAAAACCCCAGGGAAGCCCCGGATGCGGAAGGGGCCCCGGCACCACAAGCAACCCCAAGGCATTCAACATGGGAGCGTCGACCTCCCGCCTACCTCCAGGACTATGTCACTAACTAAGGGGGGAGGAGTGTAGTGTATCAGTAACAACATTCGCCCCGCGCGGAGGCTACTGGGCTGTCCCAGAAGCCTCCAGCGCAGGGCGCGGAATCACCCGCCAATCAACAGCTGTGGCGGGAAGTTCAACAGGTCAGGATTGGCCTGATCGACCCAGTAGGCTGTACCGGGAATTGTATATAAGCGGGGCCCGGCCCGCGTTCTCGCTCTCTTGCAACGTGCTCCTAATAAACTATGTTGCCCTACTCTCGTCTCCGCTTCGAGTACGTTACAACATCTTTAAAAAAAAATGAAGAAAATGAGCAATAGGGGCCAGATAAATAAAGAACAAAACAAAACTGGAAAGTCAGTGTAAGTAGTCAATGACAATAGTTTGTTGTAACATTATTGAGTTATAATGTAGTAGTGATTCCCAGCTGTTGTTTAAAAACCTAGAAAAGTCGTCTGGTGGCACAGAGAGTAGGGGGAAATAGCATGATGTGGGTGGGACCTTCTGAAATGCACACCTACCTGCCCAGGTGGCTTGCTAACATGCTTGGATTGCATTCTTTCCATAAAAATTCTATCAGACTAGGTTTTCAAAACGAAGTTGAAAACTTGGTAAGTGGTTGATTAGACGATATCATGTGAATGAGCCATAAAAAATATTGCCATTTGGAAATCAAAATTTATTTTTTAAAAACTCCATGTATATGCAGGTTCTAATTAGCTTCTTGTATTTCCTGCATGTAGTCACCTTTTTCTCCCACTTTTCATTTCAAATGGTCACCTTACAGGGGCTCTGAGGAATTGCTATGCACACCAATGACACTAAAACTGGAGATACAAAGTCACTAAAACTGCTGCATACAGACAGGATGGAAATGCATCTTTGATGCTATTCTTTGGATAGCTTCATTTATTACTCTTATTAATGAAGAAGGTGGTTCTCAACTGGAGATGGATCCAGACACATGAAGGGTGCTCAACTGTTTCCCAGTTTTTCTCTGACAGCCTCATCAATTGCAGCTGGAAACAGCTCATGAAAGCATCTCTTAATGTTCAGAGACTGTCATTGCCTACGTTCTTGCGCCATGCTGGCAGAACCCCCCCCCCCCCCGCTTCCAATCTCTAACAAACTTTGGCTCAAATGCAAGCGTGGGAGAGAGGGATAGAGATACTCACCTGCTTAGTTCTATACAGCTGGGTGGGGGATAAAGAGACCTCTTAAAGTGGACAGATATCAGTTTACTGGGGCCCAGTGTGTCTTGAGCCAAGAGCTGCTTCTTATTTATTTATTTGGTCGATTTATATTCCGCTGTTTCCCATACGGACTCAGGGCAGATCACAGTCGTAATAAAAAAATTAAAACACAGTAATAACTCAATAATATACCAATAAAATACAGCTACCAAAAATATACATAGGCGGGCAGGCACATATTACAGATAAAACAGATATACCGGCTCGTTGTAATTTCATAGCCCATTGTGGGGGAGGGTAACAGATGGTATAAGCAGTAGAATGAAGGGATGTCCGCCTGCCTCAACCGAAGACCTGGCGAAACAGCTCGGTCTTGCAGACCCTATGAAATGGAAGTAAATCCGGTAGGACCTGGATCTCCGCAGGGAGCTGATTCCACCAGGCCAGGGCCGAAAAAGCCCTGGCCCTGGTCAAGGCAAGCCGGACGTCCCTTGGACCGCGGATGTCCAGAAGGTATTGGTTGGCCGATCCCAACAGTCTTTGGGGCTCGTATGGGGAGAGGCAGTCCCACAATAATAATAATAATAATAATAATATAATAATAATAATAATAAATTTTATTTGTACCCCGCCCTCCCCTGCCGAAGCAGGCTCAGGGCGGCTAACAGTCCCAGGCCGCATAAGGCTTTAAAGGTCAATACCAAAACTGAAGTGGATTTGGCACTCAATTGGTAACCAGTGCAATGTGCACAGCATCGGCCAACTGCCTGCCCATAAAAGCAGTCCAGTTACTAGCCATGCAGCCGCATTTTGCACCAGTTGGAGTTTCCAAATCAGCCTCAGGGGCAAGCCTGCGTAAAGTGAGTTACAGTAGTCCAATCTGGAAGTGACCATTGCATGGATTGCTGTAGCTAAGTCATGGGGGGTCAGATAGGATGCTAGCTGTTTGACCTGCTGAAGATGATGAAATGCAGATCACGCAACTGTTGTGACCTGGGACTCCATGTAAAGGGAGACATCCAGTGTCATGCCCAGACTTTTCACTTTCTGGGATGGCACAAAAGGAGCACCATCCAGGGTGGGGAGATGAATGTCTGATCTTAGCCCCCCTCGGCTCAGGTACAGGACCTCCGTCTTAGCTGGATTAAGCTTCAGCCAGCTTAACTGCAATCATCCAGCCACAGCTTCTAGCACCCTGGTCAGATGTTCCGGGGCGGCATCTACGTGGCCATCCATCAGCAGATAGAGCTGGGTGTCATCTGCATACTGGTGACAACCCAGCCCAAAACCTCGGGCAATCTGGGCAAGGGGGCGCATATAGATGTTAAACATCATTGGTGAGAGAATAGCTCCCTGCGGCACACCACATTCAAGTGAGTGCCGCAGGGATTGCCACCCTTTGCCACCCTTTGTCTTTGATCACGGAGAAAGAGGAGAACCACTGTAAGGCTTCCCCCTGAACTCCTATATCAGCAAGGCGGTGGGTCATTAGATTGTAATAGACCATGTCAAACGCTGCTGAAAGGTCTAACAGTAATAGCAGCGCTGACCTGCCTTGATCCAGATGCCTTCTAAGGTCATCAGTGAGGGCAACCAAAGCAGTGTCCATCCCATAGCCAGGACGAAAGCCGGACTGGAAGGGATCAAGGGTAGAGGAGTCCTCCAGGAAAGCTTGGAACTGCTCTGCCACCGCTTTCTCAATTACCTTACCCAGGAATGGTAGATTTGACACTGGGCGGTAATTGGCCAGGACCATCGGGTCAAAAGATGGCTTTTTAAAAAGCGGACGAACCACTGCCTCTTTAAGTTTAGCTGGAAAAGTCCCTGTTTCCAGAGAAAAGTTAACGATGTCAGCTAAAGGACCTTGGATACCCTTGCCACCTGCTTTAAGAAGCCAGGATGGACAGGGGTCCAATGGGCAATTGGTTGGCTTCACTGCAGCCAAGACCCTGTCCACATCTTCCCAAGAAAGATGGCTGAAGTGGTCCAACATGGGTCCAGAGGATGGACAACGGGCTTCCAGTTCCCGTACTGTATCAACTGTGGCTGGAAGAGCCTGGCAGAGAGTCAAAATCTTGTCAGCAAAGTAGATCGCAAAAGCCTCACAGCCTATATCCAATTCCCTAGCTTTTAGATTGCCTGTCAGCACTGTAGTTAATGAATGAATTATCCTAGATAATTGGGCTGGACACGAATTCGTTGATACAATGGAGGCTGCAAAGAATTCCTTCTTACTGCCTTCTCATAGGTCTTCATAAACACTCTATAAGAAGTTCTAGACTCTTCGTCATGAGACCTCCGCCACCTCCGCCACACTCACTCTAGCCGTCTAAGTTGCCGCTTCATCCTCTTCAGGTCCATGGTATACCATGGAGCTGATTTAGTATGGCGACGAAGAGAGCGCCGGGGGGCAATGTCGTCAATTGCCCCAGAGAACTGGGAATACCAGTCCTCTACTAGCTCATCTAACGACCCACTGGGGGCATCGGATCCCACAGAGCCTCTTGAAGCTGCTCTGGGTCCAATTGGCTCCAGGGGCGAGCATAAATCTGCTCGCTGCCCAGACAGGAGGAGGGCGGCAAGTCCAGTCGGACTTTCAGGGCATAATGATCTGACCATGGAACTGTGTCAACAGCTATCAGATCAGGTGTTATCCCAGCCCCAAAGATCAAGTCCAGCATGTGACCAGCCTGGTGAGTGGAGGTCGATATAATCTGGCTGAGTCCCAGTGTCTCCTGTGCCTGCAAAGACGCCGCATCATCAACATGGACATTGAAATCCCCCAGGACCAATAGCCTGGAGAAGTCCAGTGCCCAGGTCGACATAGCATCCAGCAGGGCAGGCAGGCTCTCTGGGGATGCGCTAGGTGGCCGGTACGCCACCCAGATAGCCAAACTCTCCTCAGCCTCCCACACCAGACTGACACATTCAATGCCGGCTATGTTTGAGGCAGGGAGTGCCCTTCAAATAAATCTTCAAATAAATATGCAATTCAATTCGCATATCATACATTCCATATTAAAAATCAACTTGTATCTATAAAATGTCAAAATCTCTTTAAAATCAACATAAAAGTGCCATGATAAATACATGCCAAAGTTGTCATAATGTTTTTCTTTTGGTCAGTTAAATCCATGAAGGGGAATCAGGAACAAAAAGTCAGTGTGCTAAGGAACCATGATTTTTTCTATACATGTCCATTTGTGATTGAAATATCAAGATAAATATTGTTTTAAATCTTCCCCAGGTTTTTTTTTCTCCTTTCGGTTTTTAAAAATCTCATTGTCCCCAAACAGCTGAAGGTTTGTGACATGTTTTCTTCAGCGTAGGGTTACCAAGTCCAATTCAAGAAATAGCTGGGGACTTTGGGGGTGGAGCCAGGAGACATTGGGGTGGAGCCAAGATCAAGGCTGTGACAAGCATAATTGAACTCCAAAGGGAGTTCTGGCCATCACATTTAAAGGGACGGCACACCTTTTCAATGCCTTCCTTCCATAGAAAATAATGAAGGATAGGGGCACCTTCTTTTGGGGCTCATAGAATCGGACCCCCTGGTCCAATCATTTTGAAACTTGGTGGGTATTTTGGGGAGAGGCACTAGATGCTATACTGAAAATTTGGTACCTCTATCCCAAATAACAGCCCCCCCAGAGCCTCAGATAGCCGCAGATCAATTCTCCATGATTTTCTATGGGAACAAATCTCCATAGGGAATAATAGAGTTCCCAGCAGACATTTCCCTCCCCTCCTCCCACTTTCTGACGACTCTGAAGCGGGGGGAGGGTCTCCAAACCAAGGGATCTCCTGCCCCCACCTGGGGATTGGCAACCCTACTTCAGCGTCTAAGACTAATGATTCCAATAAGAGGTGCTTTTTTAAACGTAAAAGTCATATATGTAAGCATAATTTTTGAGAACTCTTGTGAATGTATTAGCCACATTCCAACCTAAGTCTTTCAGAAGTTTGCATAAATATTTTCAATGTTACCTTTCTTTAAAAAAACAAAAACAAGAAAAAAGAATAAACAGAATTTTCCCAGTCCATAAGAAGCATCAGTGGTAATGAATCCTGCCAGTCTCAAGTGCTCTTTGGCAGCAATCCAGAGAGCAGCAGAAAATAGTGGTGGCATTCCTGTTCAGAAGGTGGGAAGGAGAAGAGCCACACTTGTTCCTGGATTCTACCACTAGATCAAATATCCCACCATCCAAAAAAGCTCTCAAACTCAGCTAGTTTCAGGGAGAAAATGAAGTTATAATCTTTGTCATCAATATCTAGAATTTGTATGTACAAGGAGAGGTTTTTTTAATATAAAGGATCAGGCCTTAGATTCAGTGGGAGCTCACAGGAGCGCTGCTCCTGAACCTTTCTGAGAGTTCCACCTCCTCCTTCTGAGTTCCACTTCCTTGTCCATTAAATAGTATGTTCAGCTGCCCAACAATCCCTGGATGAGCACCACCACCTATTTTTCTACAAAACAACCCCGGTAAAGGATAATATCATTCCATTATATAAACCACCTCCTGGAATCTGAAATATTACAGTCCATGCACAAGTCTCGAGCTTATCTGCTTTTATGAGAAGTGACATTCTCCCAATAGAGTAGAGCCTGGTGATTTTTAGAGATCGTGGAATGGTAATTTTTAAAGACTCTTCCCCATAGCATGACTGGGGGGGGGGGGCATGTAAATGTTTTTGGAGTCCCACTAAGAACATCAGTTATTGTCTACACAGAGATAGATAGCAGGTTTCTGTTCAAGAGCACATTACTTCCTTTCTGAGTCCTAGAACCTCTCATTTAGAAATAAGTTATACCATGCAGGATGGATTCTTGCAAGAAAACATTACTTCCTTTCTGAGTCCTAGAACCTTCCATTTAAAAATAAGTTATACCATGCAGCATGGATTCTTGCATTTCTAGGAGAGCAAACACATTTATTTCCTTTGCTAAGAACAAAAACAAATATATCAAACTTTTTTAAATGCCAGGGAATATTCGTTGCATGCAATTTTTTTCATTTAGTCAGTAATTTCATTTATCAAGGTCTTAAGTCATAATAGCTATAAAACCATAAGCATAAAATGAATTTACCAGTCAATAAATTGCATTATCATACATCATAAAAAGAAGCATGTTCTGTTTCACATTTCTAATATGCTATGACTTTTTTCTAAGAAAAAGACAATATGTCCATATTTTCCTATGCTAGGTCTCAATATGAATTGACTAGTAAACCTTTCCTTTAAGAAAGCTATCCTATCCTCCCCTCCATAGGGAATGACCCTCACTTAAATAACAGAGTAGCAAATTGAAACCTAAAAACATGACGCACGCACAGCTAGAAGACGAAAGGGGAATATGGTGCAAAAACTCAGCCAGGCTGAGCCCTAAAATGCAACTCCAAAAGGGGGAAGGCAAGTCTGAATGAACTATACCTATATGATGACTCTTACAGCCTATTTTGAACAGAGCCTATTGCTCAGACAGCTCCACTGGGCATGCAGGAGGCAAGTTTTTTTTCACATTTGCTGGTTTAAATTAGAATCATAGAATCACAGAGTTGGAAGGGGTCATAGAGGCCATCTAACAAAATTTACAGATGTTTTGGGTTTTATTGGGTTAATGTATACCGAAGGATAAAGATGCTGCTGCTGCTGAACATATTTAGCTTTCAGATGAACTTCAACAGGAAAAATAGAAGTCAATAATGTTACCTGTATTGTGATTTACTTTGTTTTTTCCTAACCTGCTGCTCTCTGCTAGATTTATGTTAATGACTCAGAACAATTGGTCAAGGTTTCCTCAATGTTTGTATATTAGGAGATGTGCTTGAGGTGACAGGAAGGGAAAGAATTCTACAGATTAGCAATATCTAGATTACAGGAAAGCACTTCACAATCATTTCCTATTCCATGATCAACTGCAAATGTTGTTGCCTTACGCTTTCATGACTCCAGATAATTTATGAATAAATTAACTATTACAATTTCCAGTACACTATTTTGACATCACCTGTTTATTTCCCTCTAAAACTGTGGAAACTACTCATGTATCCCTCTTCTCTGATTCCAGATTCTTAACCCTTGTCACTACAAAAGAGGCCTACTGTTATCCTTGAGTTCTACAACTGCTAAATTTTCTTCAGATTTCTTCTTTTCTGAGAAGGGGAATTTTAAATATTTGTGAACAGTTGACATTTACCCTGGTCCACCTCCAAAACCACTTGGCTGAACTATCCTTTGTTCTGTTAATGACTCAGAATGTCAGTTGATGTTTCCTTAATGGCTGTAATTGTTAGGAAATAATCCTCTGGTACCCTCTCATGGATTGCTGCCTTGATGTGGCGAGAGGCTCAACTGACACCTATTTCTGTTTCATTGACTACGCTAAAGCCTTTGATTTTGTGGATCACAACAAACTGTGGCAAGTCCTTAAAGAGATGGGAGTACCAGACCACCTCACATGTCTCCTGAGAAACCTGTATAAGGGTCAAGAAGCAACTGTCAGAACAGGATATGGAATAACTGTTTGGTTTAGAATAGGAAAAGTTCGACAAGGATGTATATTGTCACCCTGCTTATTTAATTTATATGCAGAGTACATCATGCGGAATGCTGGCTGGATGAAGCACAAGTCGGAATTAAGATTGCAGGGAAAAACACCAACAACCTCAGATATGCAGATGATACCACTCTAATGGCAGAAAGAAAGGAGGACCTAAAGAACCTCTTGTTGAGGGTGAAAGAGGAGAGCACAAAAGTAGCCTTGAAACTCATGGCATCCAGCCCCATCACATCTTGGCAAATAGAAGGGGAAGACATGGAAGTAGTGACAGACTTCACATTCTGGGATCCAAGATCACTGCAGTTGGTGACTGTAGCCATGAAATTAAAAGACGTTTGCTCCTTGGGAGGACAGCTATGGCGAACCTGGGCAGTATAATAAAAAGTAGAGATATCACTCTGGCAACAAAAATCCATATGGTCAAAGTGATGGTTTTCCCAGTAGTAATGTATGGCTGTGAGATCATAAGGAAGGCTGAGCGCAGAAGAATAGATGCTTTGGAGCTGTGGTGCTAGAGAAGAATCTTGAGAGTCCCTTGGACTGCAAGAAGATCAAATCAGTCAGTCCTAAGGGAAATCAACCTAGACTGTTCCCTGGAAGGTCAGATGCTGAAGCTCAAATACTTTGACCACCAAATGAGAAGGGAGCACTCACTGGAGAAGATCCTGATACTGGGAAAGACAGAAGGCAAAAGAAGAAGGGGATGGCAAAAGATGAGATGGCTGGACAGCATTACTGATGTAACAAACATGAATTTGAGCAGACTTCGGAGGATGGTGAAAGACAGGAGGGCTTGGCGTGACTTTGTCCATGAGGTCGCAGAGGGTCAGACTCGACTGTGCGACTGAACAACAACAAAAAATCTTCTGGTAACGCATCCTCTCATCTCTGATGCATGTAACACAGGTGACAGATGTAAAATAGTTAGAAAAACACTAATGCTAAAAATGATGAGTGTTGAGCAGGCAATGATAGAAAATCCTAGCAAATCCTATTCTAACCTTATTTTTTACTTTTTTCCCTGCTATGCAAGAAATCTTAAGAATTTGCTAAGGAAAATGTCAGCATTCCATATTTCAAATGGGCTGCTTTGCCAAGGAAATGTGGGAATCTATACTTATTGAAACATTTTTGGGAATCGGATAAAATCAGTTACTGGAAGTTATTTAAAACACATTGCCAAATTTCAGGAAAAAGGTGTAAGCATCTAAATATCTTGCACGATGAGCTTTCCTTTCCTTTTTTAAGTCACAGCTTCCTCATGATACACCGCAGAAATGTTGCAATAGCATAGCAGTCTCTCTTACTCTCTAGACCGTCACTGCATTCAACAAGACAAATGAAGTGGCTTGTTGCAACTGAAAGATGTGTCCTGAAACCCAGTCATATTCAATTTTGCAATCTAAATGTTTCCTCGTGTTCCATTATCTTGCTACATGGGTTTGATTTCTCTTAATTTACTTACATATATAAGTAACATACTTACATATATATTATCTTACTACATGGGTTCTCTTAATATACTGAGACAAATAGAGGCAAATAGAGCATTATTTCATTTTGCTGGTTATCAATGCAATTCAACTACAAAAAAATGCTCCAGCATTTTTTTTAAGATGATGGAACAGTTATAATCCCATATTTTGAGGCTGGTGGCCAACCAAATGTAATAATGACATACTCAAAATTAAACTTTGTTGGTCTTAAAGGTGCCACTGAACTCAAACTTTGTTCTACTGCTTCAGACCAACATGGCTACCCACCTGAACCTAATCCCATATGTAAACTGAGATGCTTCGATCTGAAAGTTCCTCCATATTGTATTACTGATTTGAATACCAGTTTAGTTTATACTTAATGTACTAGTGTGGTAATTTATTCATTTTAAAAATAAAGAAGCACAAATTCCATACTTTGCCTTTTTAAAGAGTCCTTGGCATTCTTTCACATTACCAGAATATAAGAACCATGCTGAATCAGACCAAAGACCCATCTAATCCTCATTCTGTTCACACAGTAGCCAACAGGCTACATCTAAGTAGCCCCCCCCCCCAAAAAAAACAGGAAGACCACAACAGTGTCATCCTGCCTGTGGACTCCAGCAATTGATTTAAAGAGGCATGCTACTTCTGTTACTGGATAGTAGTAGCTAGGGGGCCCCTATCATCATCAAAGTGACAGCTGCCCCACCCACACATGCACGCCCCGCCAACACAAAAAACGAACGCGGTATGTTTCTTTATGGGGGAGTGATGCAACAGTCCCCGAGGGGGTGGCTAGGGATCCGCCCCCCCAAGGAATGCCGGCTGTTTCCTAAGGGGGAAAGGAGGGTCAGCCACCGGTGTAGCAGGCTTCATATTGTTTGGGGGGGAAGTGTGTTTTGCAACACAGACATTATTCAGAGAATTGTGGAGATGCAACGGTTCTAAGCGGGCATAGTTTGGAGAGAAGACATACCCAACGGATAAAATGATGGCTTTAAAACTGAGCACGGCTAACCTTATACGTGTAACACGTCCCTTTAACATCAGGCTGCGTGTCGATACAACTCATGCTCTTTAACTTGTTCATTAATGATCCAGAGTCAGGAGTAAGCAGCAAAGTGGCCAAGTTTGCAGATGACACTAAATTGTTCAGGGTGGTGGGAACCAGAGAGGATTGTGAGGCACTCCAAAGGGGTCTGTTGAGGCAGGGTGAATGTTGCGACAACGTGGCAGATGAGGTTCAACGTGGCCAAGTGCAAAATAATGCACATCGAGGCCAAGAATCCCAGCTACAAATACAAGTTGATGGGGTGAGAACTGGCAGAGACTGACCAAGAGAGAGATCTTGGGGTCGTGGTAGATAACTCACTGAAAAAAAATGTCAAGACAGTGTGCAATTGCAATAAAAAAGGCCAACGCCACGCTGGGAATTATTAGGAAGGGGATTGAAAACAAAGCAGCCGGTATCATAATTCCCCCCTGTATAAATCGATGGTGCGGACTCATTTGGAGAGAAGACATACCCAACGGATAAAATGATGGCTTTAAAACTGAGCACGGCTAACCTTATACGTGTAACACGTCCCTTTAACATCAGGCTGCGTGTCGATACAACTCATGCTCTTTAACTTGTTCATTAATGATCCAGAGTCAGGAGTAAGCAGCAAAGTGGCCAAGTTTGCAGATGACACTAAATTGTTCAGGGTGGTGGGAACCAGAGAGGATTGTGAGGCACTCCAAAGTGGTCTGTTGAGGCAGGGTGAGTGTTGTGACAACGTGGCAGATGAGGTTCAACGTGGCCAAGTGCAAAGTAATGCACATCGGGGCCAAGAATCCCTGCTACAAATACAAGTTGATGGGGGTGTGAACCGGTAGAGACTGACCAAGAGAGAGAGAGAGAGAGAGATCTTGGGGTCGTGGTAGATAACTCACTGAAAAAAAAATGTCAAGACAGTGTGCAATTGCAATAAAAAAGGCCAACGCCACGCTGGGAATTATTAGGAAGGGGATTGAAAACAAAGCAGCTGGTATCATAATGCCCCCCTGTATAAATCAATGGTGCGGACTCATTTGGAATACTGTGTACAGTTCTGGTCACCGCACCTCAAAAAGGGTATTATAGCATTGGAAAAAAGTGTAGAAAAGGGCAACTAGAACGATTAAAGGTTTGGAACACTTTCGCTATGAAGAAAGGTTAAAACGCTTAGGGCCCTTTAGCTCGGAGAAACGTCGACTGCAGGGTGACACGATAGAAGTTTACAACATTATGCATGGGCTGGAGAAAGCAGAGAAAGAGGATCTTTTCTCCCTTTCTCACAATACAATAACTTGTGGGCAACCACCTAGTTTGCCTAGTGGGTGAGCTGGCCCTGGTTCCAGAGAAAGTATAGACAAGTAAGACCAAGGTGAGGATATGACAGAATAATCAAGTGGGAAAGGATACATGTAAGCAGTAAAAGAATCCTGTCATAGCACCAAGCACTACAAAGCCTGCAAATATGTGTTAACTATTCCCAACACTGACAAAATGTATCAGTATACTGCAGCATGTAACTCAAAAGGTAGGGGAAGTGAGACAGAGCAAGAGAAAGGAAAGCAAGGAAGAGGATCTTATCTATTCTGTTTTGTAAGGGGAAGTATTCTGCGGAGGCATACATCCAGCTGTCAGAGAACTTAGAGCTAAACACAAGCTGGGGGTTTGGAGATCAAGGAGAGAGGATTTGTAGAGGAAGCTGTGAGGATCCAGACAGATTCCAGGCAATTATCCAAGGAGATCTACTGAGAAGATGCATATGGCACAGGACTAGATTTGAAAAGTGAATCAGAACCCAGGGCACACAGTTCAAAAGCCAAGAACAAGTTGGAAGGAAGAAAACATTCAGAGAATAGACAAAGGAAGGAATAAGATTCAGTGGCTTCTGTTCTGTTTTTCTTCAAGTTCTATTGGCAATAGAAATTGCTATGTTTATGAGTTGTTATACATTGTTAAAAACAAAGTTTGCTTTATTTGAAGAAAGACTTTTGGTTGTGAGAAAAGGTTACATTTGCAGCTCTAAGTGTAGTTTTTTAAATATGTGAACAGAGAAGGAGATATGATGGGGCTGTTTCAATATATAACTCTTGAGAACCTGATGTGAAAATAGAATCACCATATTGGAACTGGAAAGGATTTTCCTTCAGATTATACTGACTAATGCCTTTAGGATTATGGCTTTTCTTTGAAGCACTTGGCTTGGTCTCCTGCTTGAGTTACCAGAGAATGTTACATCTGCAGGACTTTTTTGAAGGGCATCTTCTTCCAAGTTGCTTCAGAGACTGGAGGGCTTAGTGGTTATTTTTTCCAGTTCTGTGGCATTAAGTAAAATGATTTGTCATAATTCTTCTAGCTCTGTGAGGTAGTTGTTGGTATTACAATAATAATGGACTAAAGATTCAGATTATAAAACTATAGGGGAAAAGGACCTTAACATTGCAATCTACTTGAAGGTTGTCTAATCTAATGTCCTGCCATAATATTTATTTATTTATTTTATTGGGGCTGTCAGAACAAGAAATCTCTACAGATTACACTGAGGGTATTTATTTATTTAAAACATTTATTACCACCTTTCTAGCTTGCAGAAGTCAAGGTGGCTTACAATATAAATAAACCCACAATTCTTTAAAGCACACACACACACAACTATTAAAAAGACCACAATTTAGGGTTGCCAGGTCCAACTCAAGTAATATCTGGGGACTTTTGGGATGGAGCCAGGAGCAAGGGTGTGACAAGCATGACTGAACTCTGAAGGGAGTTCTGGCAATCACATTTAAAGGGACCACATGCCTAAATGCCTTCCCTCCATTTGGAAATAATGAAGGATAGGGCATCGTTTGGGGCTCATAGAATTGGACCCCCTGGTCCAATATTTTTGAAACTTGGGAAATGTTTTGGGGAGAGGCCCCAGATGCTATGCTGAAAATGTGGTGCTTCTACCTCAAAAAGCAGATTCCCCAGAGCCCCAGATACTCACAGATCAGTTCTCCATTATACCCTATAGGGCAGGGGTGTAAAACTCATTTGTTATGAGGGCCAGATCTGACATAAGTGAGACCTTGTTGGGCCAGGCCATGTGTGTCATAAATGTAATACCAGGTAGCAGAGATATAAACTTTATAAAGGACACTAACACAATTAAAGATTTTTTTTTAAAAAAAACTTAAAAGTATGCTTAAAAGATTAGCACTCGCACAATATTTTTATTTACCTTTCTGATAATTGACACCTCTTGCTCTGAATCATTGCATCAAAATCTGGAGACAATTTCTGTGCTGTAGCAGTCTTGTTGTTCACGTGGGTGTCTGTAAGTTGAAAACCTACTTTTGATTTATTGGCATTCATTACAGAAATATCATGGTCAATGCTTTGAGCCTAAGACCCAAGGGAAAACATGAAATGGATGGACATTGCAAACTTTTATACATAAGTTTCTTCAAGTGCTGGTCAGCCGGTGGAGAAAATAGAACCTTTGCTCTGTAGCTCCTGTGCAATTGAGCAAGCCTGGAAAAGCAACCTGTGATGCAGAAGGAAGCAAGAGAGAGAGAAGGAAACAGATGGCAGCAAGTTGCTCGCAGGACTGATAGGAGTCCTCCAGGGGCCTGATTTGGCCCTCAGGCTGCACATTTGACACCCCTGCCATAGGGTATAATGGAGTGTCCAGCAGACATTCCCCCCCTCCACTTTCTGATAATCCTGAAGCAGAGGAAAGGCCTCCAGACTGAGGGATCCCCTGCCCCCAACTGGAGATTGGCAATCCTACCACAATTTTGAAGAATTTGTGAAATAAAATTAGAAAGAGGAAAATTAATGTGTCCAGAGAACACTTCTACATATAACAGACAATGGTAAAAATAATAAAACAGAATCCAATCCTCTATAGATGCAGGAAACAGTAAGTCTATAAAAACTATTCAAGCTAGTCTCTCCACTTCTGGATGCTCAGATACATAGATCAGGTCCCAGATTCATTTATGGCACCTTCCTGACTCCTTGCAGTTTTGCTGCAAACCACGTGTTACACAAGACAACTACCAATTAGTTACTGAGATAATGAGGAAAAAATTAGCAAAGAGGATGTTAAACCCATCCCCTTCACAAAATTTAGTATTGTCTTCCCTTATGCAGTTTTCCAGTGCATGTGGGAAAAGATATGGGATCCCTGTATTTCCCCCCTCCCCCCACATGGCTGGAGGAAATGTATCATGCAGCCATATGACAGAACCATTCCTGTTTTTTCCTTGAAACTTATGGTGGCTTTCAGTTAAAGAAAATAAAGTATTGGAAAAAAATGCTGCTGCATGTGACATTCATGATCATTTCTGCAGAAGTGCAAACAGCATTTAGAACAGGGATTTTCCCTACCTGTGTTATAAATATCTTCCCTTTTGCAAGCACTGTTCAGGTAAGCCCTTAACAATTTCCCACTCACTTATCTCTGAAACTATTTATCTGTAAAACTACTTGGTCTCACACAAGAGGCTTTAATTAGCCCAGAGGATTTTTTCCCCCTTTCATTCTCAAAACAGATCACTGTACCATATTACAAATTTCTTTACAAGTTCTCCTCTGTATCAGAGTAGTCTGTCATGCAGCTTAGGAGGTTTCAGTTCAAGAAGCACAAGTCTGAAGCCTCCTTAACTTTGAGGAGTTCATTTTACACTCCTTTAGAACTTGAGAGCCAGTTTGGTGTGGTTTGGTGTAGTGGTTAGGTGGTATGCGGACTCTTATCTGGGAGAACACTGTTTGACTCCCCACTCCCCAACCTACTGATATGACCTTGAGTCAGTCACAAGTTCTCACAGAGCTGTTCTTCTCAAGAGCAGCTTCTGTTAGAGCTCTCTCAGCTCCACCTACCTCACAGGTGTTCCCTCTAAGCTGAGTTAGCATGAGCTAGCTCACAGTTTTTTTAGCATCTGGCTCACACATTTTTGTCTTAGCTTAGGAAAAATGGCCTCAGAGCAAACTAATTTATGCAGTAGCTCAAACTTTAATGTCAGTAGCTCACAAAGCAGAGGTTTTGTTCACAAGACTCCACAGCTTAGAGGGAGTTGTCACAGGATGTCTGTTGTGGGGAGGGGAAGGGAAAGGAGATTGTAAGCCACTCTGAAACTCCTTCAGATAGTGAAGGGTGGGATATAAAACCAATCGCTTCTTCTGAGTGGAGAGTTCTATAGTTTGACTGCATTCTGGAAACCAATGAAAATCTTGTGTCCTTATTAGTGCTTTAAATCAGGAGAGGAATATCATCTAAAACAGATTTTCTTACAGATGGGAAGCATATGGTACATACAAAGAAAAAAGGAAGACAAACAGAATTCCAAAAAGGGCTTCCAATTTCTCCTTTCCTGTTAGCCATCAACATCATCACCATAGTCTAGATGAAAATGAACAAACTGAGTAAATGATAAGTTCAAAAATGGAAAGTACTTATGAACTATCTCTGACACATTTTTTGGAAAGGGAGTTCAAATTGTTAATATATTGTTTGCAAATGATATAAAAGTGATTATTTGAAGGCTATTTCCAGTAATACTACTAAGCGCTTGTCATGCTCTCCCCATATGTGACCTCTTGCAACATGTTTTGGATTTAAGTATGCCAGAAACAGGCCTTCTGTAAAAGTGTTGTTTTGCAAGAGAATGTGTTCCCAATAAGGTAAGTAGACTCTCCAGGCGGGGAGCCACATAAACAGGGTTTAAAAAGAGACTGCATATTTAAAAAAAACTATCATGAAGGTAGAATGCCAGCAGGGGGGTGGAGGCTTTCCAGTGTTTTGCACTGAGTGTCACATGTATGACTATCTGCCCACAGGACAAAAATATTGGGTGAGTGCTCGATGCAAGGAGCTCCTGGTCCTCAGGGAATGAGTTCGTACCCTTGAGGCTGAGGTGACTGACCTGGAGAAGCAGAGACAGTCAATTAGGCACTCACAGAAGACTCTCAGGGACATGTTAGTTGAGCCCTGCTCTGAACGTGGCAGCCCTGTTGCTGCCAGGGAGCGTGAGGGTCAAGAGGGAACAGGGCACCGGGCTGAGGATAAGCGGAATGTGCCCTCGGAAGGGACCTCTTCTTCACTTGGTGAACGGGAACCCTTTCGCACCAAGGAACCATCCCTGGGCGGGGAGAGAGGGAGGGTCTTGGTAGTTGGTGATTTGATCCTTAGGCAAGTAGACAGCTGGGTGGCAAAACTGCGTACTGACCGTATGGTGACTTGCCTGCCTGGTGCGAAGGTAGCGGACATTACGCGTGTAGTAGATAGGCTGATAGACAGTGCTGGGGAGGAGCCGGTGGTCGTGGTGCATGTTGGCACCAACGATGTGGGGAAATGCAGTCGTGAGGTCCTGGAGGAAAAATTTAGGCTGCTAGGTGGGAGACTTAAGGCCAGGACCTCCAAGGTGGCCTTGGAAGTGCTACCTGTTCCACGTGCAGGGCAGGAGAGACAGGCACAAATTAGAAGTCTCAATGTGTGGATGAGATGATGGTGCAAGGAGGAAGGGTTTAAGTTTGTTAGGCACTGGGATGCTCTCTGGAACAAGCGGGAGCTGTACAAAAAAGACAGTCTCCACTTGTCCCCAGATGGAACCAGGCTGCTGGTGCTTAAAATCAAAAAGGTGGCAGAGCAGTTTTTAAATTAAATCTTGGGGGAAAGCCGGCAGGAGATTAAATGTCTCTGGTTTGGGAAGACTCATCTCAAAGAGATGAAGGGTTAGCTGATACTTTTCTAACGGGTAATGGAACAGAGTTGTCCACTGAGACGGTAACAATCAGAATGGACTGCCTGCCAGAGTCTCGAGGCGGCAGGAGGAAGGTGGTGGGCCTAGCTTGCCTAGGAAATTATAGATGTTTGTACGCAAATGCTAGAAGTCTTCGAAGTAAAATTGGTGAGTTGGAATACTTAGAGTTGAGAGAGAACATAGACATTGTGGGAATTTCAGAAACTTGGTGGAATGAGGAGAATCAGTGGGACACGGTGATTCCTGGATATACCGGAAAGATAGGGAGGAAAGGGTTGGAGGTGGGGTGGCTCTGTATGTCAGAGAGGGCATACGGTCCAGTAAGACTGAGGTCAGAGAATTAGACTCCCTTATAGAAATGCTTTGGGTACAAATAGAGGGCCAAAAAGGCAATTTATAATAATAATAATAATAATAATAAATTTTATTTCTACCCCGCCCTCCCCGCAAAGCGGCTCAGGGCGGCTAACAGTAAGTAATATATTAACATAAATAGTAAAACATTAGATTAGCAATTAAAATTACACATATAAAAACCCGTTAATTCAGTTAAAATACTTAATTTACAATTACATTATATATATATCTGGCAGTAATAGCTGTTCTGGCGCTGATTCTGCCAGTTTAAATGGTGTTAAAGATGGCGGTTCTTCGTTCATTGCAACTCAGCAGTCCGTATCTTTATAGGCGTGTCTAAAAAGGGCAGTCTTGCAGGCCCTGCGGAACTGGTCGAGGTTCCGCAGGGCCCGCACCTCCTCCGGGAGCTGGTTCCACAGTGCAGGTGCCGCAACTGAAAAGGCTCGCACCCTGGTGCTTTGGAGCCTGGCCTCTCTCGGCCCAGGGATGGTCATTTTGTTTTTACTTGCTGACCTCAGTGCCCTCTGGGGTTCATACGGGGAGAGACGGTCCCTTAGGTAGGCAGGTCCTCGGCCATATAGGGCTTTAAAGGTAATAACCAACACTTTGTACTGGACTCGGTAGATAACCGGCAGCCAGTGCAGTCCGCACAGCCCCGGCTGTATGTGCTCCCATTTCGGGAGCCCCAGTAACAGCCTGGCCGCCGCATTCTGCACTAGCTGCAGCTTCCGAGTCCGGCACAGAGGTAGCCCCAAGTAGAGGGCATTACAGTAGTCCAATCTTGAGGTGACCGTTGCATGGATCACTATGGGATCACAATTTAACTATGGGAGTTTGTTATCGCCCACCAAATCAAAAGACAGAGGACGACTTCTTCACCCAAAGGGTGATTAACATGTGGAATTCACTGCCACAGGAGGTGGTGGCAGCCACAAGCATAGCCACCTTCAAGAGAGGTTTAGATAAAAATATGGAGCAGAGGTCCATCAGTGGCTATTAGCCACAGTGTGTGTGTGTGTGTGTATATATATATATATATATATATATATATATATATAATTTTTTTGCCACTGTGTGACACAGAGTGTTGGACTGGATGGGCCATTGGCCTGATCTAACATGGCTTCTCTTATGTTCTTATGACTATAATATGATGGAAGGCTTAAAGATGGTGGCTAGATGAAAAAACTGTGTCGTCATAGGTGATTTTAACTACCCGCAGATTGATTGGGTCAATATGTGTTCTGGTCGAGAGAAAGAGACTGAGTTTCTAGATGCTCTCAATGACTGTGCTATGGAGCAGATGGTCACAGAACCTACCAGGGGTTGGGCGATCCTGGATTTGGTCCTAAGTAATGCCCAAGACTTGGTGAGAGATGTAAAAGTGATCGCACCGCTTGGGAGAAGTGACCATAACATGATTGATTTCACTATTTGTATAAATACAGAGTTGCCCCAAAAGACCAGCACAACCACGTTTAACTTTAAAAGGGGTAAATTCTCTGAGATGAGGAGGCATGTGAAGAGGAAACTGAAAGGAAAGGTAAATACAGTCAAAACCCTTGGGGAAGCTTGGAGGCTATTTAAAATTACAATCCTAGAAGCACAGATAAAATATATACCACAAGTTAGGTAAGGTACAAACAGGTATAAGAGAAGGCCTGCATGGTTAACAAACAAAGTGATGGAAGCTGTAAAAGGTAAGAAGGACTCCTTTAAGCGGTGGAAAGCTAGTCCAGGTGAAATTAATAAAAGGGAACACAGGCTGTGGCAAATCAAATGCAAGACTGTGATCAGGCAGGCAAAAAGGGACTATGAGGAACATATTGCAAAAAACATAAAAGACCAACAATAAAAATTTCTTCAAGTATATTAGCAGGAAACCAGCCAGGGAGGCAGTGGGGCCCTTGGATGACCAAGGGGGTCAAAGGATTACTGAAGGAAGATAGGGAAATGGCTGAGAAGCTAAATGAATTTTTTGCCTCCGTCTTCACTGTGGAAGATGAGAAGTGTTTGCCTGCTCCGGAACCACTTCTATTGGAAGACCTGAGCCAGATTGAGGTGACAAGAGAGGAGGTCCTACAACTGATGGACAAATTAAAAACTAATAAGTCACCAGGTCCGGATGGCATACATCCAAGAGTTCTGAAAGAACTCAAAGTTGAACTTGTGGATCTTCTGACAAAAATATGTAATCTTTCATTGACATCTGCCTCTGTTCCTGAGGACTGGAAGATAGCAAATGTCACCCCCATCTTTAAAAAGGGTTCCAGAGGAGATCCGGGTAACTACAGGCCAGTCAGTCTGACTTGAATACTGGGAAAGTTGGTAGAAACCATTATCAAGGACAGAATAAGTAGGCACATTGATGAACATGAGTTATTGAGGAAGACTCAGCATGGGTTCCGTAAGGGAAGATCTTGCCTCACTAACCTGTTACATTTCTTTGAGGGGGTGAACAAACATGTGGACAAAGGAGACCCGATAGATATTGTTTACCTTGACTTCCAGAAAGCTTTTGATAAAGTTCCTCATCAAAGGTTCCTTAGTAAGCTCGAAAGTCATGGAGTAAAAGGACAGGTTCTCTTGTGGATCAAAAACTGGCTAATTAATAGGAAGCAGAGAGTAAGTATAAATGGGCAGTCTTCGCAGTGGAGGACGGTAAGCAGTGGAGTGCCGCAGGGCTCAGTACTGGGTCCCATGCTCTTTAACTTGTTCATAAATGATTTGGAGTTGAGACTAAGCAGTGAAGTGGCCAAGTTTGCAGATGACACTAAATTGTTCAGGGTGGTGAGAACCAGAGGATTGTGAGGAACTCCAAAGGGATCTGTTGAGGCTGGGTGAGTGGGTGTCAACGTGGCAGATGAGGTTCAATGTGGCCAAGTGCAAAGTAATGCACATTGGGGTCAAGAATCCCAGCTCAAATTCAAGTTGATGGGGTGTGAACTGGCAGAGACTGACCAAGAGAGAGATCTTGGGGTCGTGGTAGATAACTCACTGAAAATGTCAAGGCAGTGTGCGATTGCAATAAAAAAGGCCAAACCATGCTGGGAATTATTAGGAAGGAAATTGAAAACAAATCAGCAAGTATCATATTGCCCCTGTATAAATCGATGGTGCGGTCTCATTTGGAGTACTGTGTGCAATTTTGGTCACTATACCTCAAAAAGGATATTATAGCATTGGAAAAAGTCCAGAAAAGGGCAACTAGAATGATAAAAGGGTTGGAACACTTTCCCTATGAAGAAAGGTTAAAACGCTTGGGGCTCTTTAGCTTGGAGAAACGTCAACTGTGGAGTGACATAATAGACGTTTACAAGATTATGCATGGGATGGAGAAAGTAGAGAAAGAAGTCCTTTTCTCCCTTGGTCACAATACAAGAACTCGTGGGCATTCAATGATATTGCTGAGCAGTCGTGTTAGAACGGATAAAAGGAGGTACTTCTTTGGAATTCACTGCCACAGGAGGTGGTGGCAGCTACAAGCATAGCCATCTTCAAGAGGGGACTGAATAAACATATGGAGCAGAGGTCCATCAGTGGCTATTAGCCCAGTGTGTGTGTGTGTGTGTAAATATATAAATTTTTGGCCACTGTGTGATACAGAGTGTTGGACTGGATGGGCCATTGGCCTGATCCAACATGGCTTCTCTTATGTTCTTATGTAATGTTGCATGTTGCTATTATGAAGGGAGATGGATCAGGAGCTCTTTGGTGTTTCTGCATGATGGAATGAGACCCATTTCATGATGATAGCAGCAGGCATTGAGGCTAGACTGTACAGCTAGTGATGCATCTAAACCACACATTACTCAGTCACCAGGAATACATGGAGGCCCACAAAAGCTTGATAAACCTCCTGCCTTTTTCTTTCCTCTCTGAGATAGCAAAAATTAAGATGGAAGGTATTTGTTTATTTAGAATACATATTTGCTGCCTTTCCATTACAGTTGCCAGGTTCCCCTTGGCCACTGCAAGGGTGGGATGTAGGGTTGTGAGTTCCAAACTGGGAAACTCCAAGAGATTTGAGAATGGAGCCTGGGGAGGACAGAGACCTCAGTGGGCTACAGTGCCATTAAATGCACTATCCAAAGCATCTATTTTCTCCAGTGAAATTGATCTCTGTAGTCTGGAGGTTAGATGTAATTCCAGGGGATCCCCAAGCTCCACCTGAAGGCTGGCATCTCACCTCTCCATACATTGGTGCCTGAGGTATGTCACAACATAAAATGAATAATACAATACGATACAAAGTCATGCTTCCCCCCTGTGTGTATGTTTGAGCATGTGTGGGGTGGGTGTTTGTGCATTGAGCAGATTCTGTGGAACAACATATTAGGAAGGGGAAAGCAGTGGAGACTGGTACCTCTTCTTAAGAAAAGAAAGACTGTGGTTGCATACAGGCCAATGTAAATATCTGACTTGACCTCAGTTTGTGGCTTTGCTCACTTTCCTGAGTTATTTACTCTTTATAATATATACATCACATGTAGGGTCGCCAGCTTTAGTTAGGGAAACACCTGGAGATTTTGGGGCTGGAGACTGGAAGGGTTTGGGAAGGGGAGGGATGTCAGTAGGGTCCAGTGCCATAAAGTCCACCCTCCAAAGCAGCCATTTTCTCCAGGGGAACCGATCTCTATTGTCTAGACTTAACTGGCAATTGGCAATCCAAACCACATGGCTAACTTCAGTTAGAAACAACAAATACTGGAGATGTGTTAGTATCTAAGATGCCATCACTAACAGATCTGGTGGACATGTCCTATCTGGTAGATATGTTTTAGGAAAGGATTAACTTTCTAAACTGACAGTGTAGACTGAGTTCATCCACCTTATTTTTCAGTTAGTCCGAAACCTTCCTCTGGTTTTAAAAATATCATTCCACTTGGACTTTGATATGTTCAACTGTGTAACTTTTCTGTAACAGAGTATAACTAAATGCAAATGAATTGTTACGGAACTGCTGGTAGCAGTTTGTTGTCATAAGTATCATAGTGATTCACAGTTCATTTGTCTCACTGAGCTGTGTTAACAAAAATATATGTTTTAATTGCCTGCTCATCTTGCTGAAAATGGAATAAGACAAGGTTAATGAACCATTTACTCAACTTGCTCCATGGATTTATAGAGTTGTCCTTTTATGTGAGTGTATTTACTGAAATTTGTTCAATATACATCAAAATAGAAGGAGGAGGAGGAGTTGGTTTTTATACCATGCCTTTCTCTACCTTAAGGAGTTCCAAGTGGCTTACAATCACATCCTCTTCCTCTCTTCATAACAGACATCTTGTGAAACAGGTGGTGCTGAGAGTTCTGAGAGAACTGTGACTGGCCCAAGGTCACCCAGTAAGCTTCATGTGGACGGTGGAGGAGTGGGGAATCAAACCTGTTTTTCCAGACTACAGCTTGCCGTTTTTAACCACAACACCATATTGGTTCCTGATGTATTTATATTGGTCTTGTCAGTCTGAAATTTGGCACAGATAATCTGTAGGTTAATGAAGCTATTAGGTTTCAAAATTGTTACTTAAAACAGTCACAGACAGAAGAAGAAATTATAAGTGCATAAGTGGTCAGTGAGGTATTTGCTGAAAGTTTTTAAACTGAGGAAGCATTCGTAAATATGATCTTCCAAATATAGTCTGAAGTGTCTATTCTGCCACCTCAGGTCTCTGTTGTCAAATTGACACCTCACCCTATGCATATGTGAATCATACCCAATTTGTAATCAGGCACAAAATGTCAAGCTCTATAACAGTGGTCCCCAACCTTTTTGGCACCAGGGACCAGTTTTGTGGAAGGCAATTTTTCCACGGACCGAGGAGGGGGGGGGGGATGGTTTCGGGATGATACAATTGCACACTTTATTTCTATTAGTTTGGTGTGGTGGTTAAGTGTGCAGAAGCTTATCTGGGAGAACCCGGTTTGATTCCCCACTCCTCCACTTGCAGCTGCTGGAATGGCCTTGGGTCAGCCATAGCTCTCACAGACCTGTCCTTGAAAGGGCAGCTTCTGGGGAGAGCTCTCTCAGCCCCACTCACCTCACAGGGTGTCTGTTGTGGGGAAGGAAGGTGAAGAAGATTGTGAGCCACTCTGAGACTCTGAAATTCAGAGTGGGAGGCAGAATATAAATCCAATGTTGTTGTCTTCTTCTACTTATGACTATATTGTAATATATAATGAAATAATTATACAACTCACAGCCCAGTTACTAACAGGCCACGAATTGGTACCGGTCCACAGTCCAGGGGTTGGGGACCCCTGCTCTATAACACCTCAGAAAAGGACCCATGTTTACTATTCATGTTCATGAGATATCATAGTAAAGTGACAGTCTAATTTGCCTTAACTCTGTTCTTAAACCCCAAGTTAGTTTGACCTGGAATTATAAATTTAAAAGTTGGGGTCTCACACAAGACTGGAGGGGGGGGTCTTGAAAACATGGGCCCTTCTGAGGTTTCTTGAACTGAATGTTTAGAAGTAGTGGGAAATATATAGAGTGAAAGTCACTGTAGATTATCACAGGGCAGACCCGTGGCTACAGGGGGCCACTGGGGACCCTGTCCTTCAACTTCCTATTGCCGCCCCCCAACTCAACCTCCTGCCGAGGCCCCTGCCAGTCCTGCCTCACTCTCTCCCATCCTGCTCAGCTGAGCAGGGCAGGAGAGTGAGAGGCAGTGGGTCTTTGTGCTCTCACAGCCAGTCAGCTGTGAAAGCAGGAAATCCAGCTTGCCAGCCCCACCTCTCTCCCCTTCTGCTCAGTCAAGAGGATAGGCAAGCAAGAGGCAGCAGGACTCTGTGGTTCTCGCAGCCAGCCAACTGGGAGAAGCACAAAGACCCAGTCTGTCACCCCCACCTCACTCTTCTGCTGCTGCTCAGCTGAGCAGGATGGGAGAGCGAGAGGCGGTGGACCTCTCAGGAGTGTAGCCAGGATTTTTTAGGTTGGGGTGGGGCTTTTTAAAAATTCAGGTGCCCTCTGAATTTTTAAAAAACCAACCTATCTGAAAATTCCTGGTTACTCCCCTGTTTGGTGAGAGAGTCAGTTTGGTGAAGTGGTTAAGTGTGTGGACTCTTATATGGGAGAACCGGGTTTTATTCCCCACTCCTCCACTTGCACCTGCTGGAATGGGTGAGCCATAGCTATCGCAGGAGTTTTCCTTGAAAGGGCAGCTGCTGTGAGAGCCCTCTCAGCCCCACCCACTTCACAGGGTGTCTGTTGCGGGGGGAGAAAATATAGGAGATTGTAAACCACTCTGAGTCTCTGATTCAGAGAGAAGGGTGGGGTATAAATCTGCAGTCTTCTTCTTCTGTTATAGGGTGTTTTTCTTATAGCCCATCCAATGTCAACAACGCAGTGTAGTTGCTCTTTGAATAATGTCACTGTTTGGGATCTTATGCTTTTAATTGTAGAGCATACTGAAAAGGAGCCTAGAACTTAATGATAAATAATATCCTTTCTTCACACAATAGCAGATCATCAAAGCATTGTTTTTGTGGTGAAAGCTGGATAGCTTTCGTGACATATCTGGAGTTCTTTCCCTTATTGCAGCACTCTCCTTTTGCATCACTCAACATTATCTTTTATGGTAGAGCAAAACCTTTGTAGTCACATTGACCCCTAGAACAAGAAACAAGGATCAAGTGAGAAACCAACTGCATTCAGTTCTATCTTTGAGTCCAGTTGCATCTTTAAGACCAACAAAGTAAAGCTTATACCCAGAATTAAAGTTTGTTGGTCTTAAAGGTACCACAGGACTCAAACTTTGTTCTCTTTCTTCAGACACACAAAGCTACCCATCTAGTTCTATCACTAATCCTGAAAGGAACCCTGTCCCCCAGCTCAAGACAGAATCCTCTGTAATTTTTTTAGTCACTCCAGATACTTTCTAGGGCTGAATATTCAGGGTAAAATATTCAGTTATGCTTCCAAATTGGAACATGTGTGTAAGAGAGTATTATCAAAATGGGAAAGCAGTCTTACTCAATCTTTTGGATTTTGATCAATATGGTTGAGTCATAGGTATTTTGAGAAAATGTTTTCAGACTAGGATCTTCCTGCAGTTAACAATATGATGCACATGATCCCTGTTGCAAGAGCAAACTTCTGTGTGATGCATCCTAATCACTCAACCAAATACTTTTGCTGTCGTAGTTTGGTGGTGGATTCTGAGGATCTCCCAGCTAGGTAGCACAGATTCACAAAATCTGCGTGCGGTTGTGTCATTGAAAACAATGTGGACACTCTTCCAGCAAATCAAAGCTCTTACTTTTCATTAGGAACATATCTAATAATGATTGCATGCCACATGGAATATCTGAATCACTAGCATTCTAGAGAGCAGAGGGAGGACAGAGAGGCATTAAATCTGTCATCACACCTACTGTGTCATTCCAAAGTTATAACTGAAAGACAGGGAAAAAAATACTTAACGCATTTTGGTTTGATTACTCAATAATTGAGGCAGCCAAGATTTTTTTATGTATATATTCCAAAAGGTCAATTTAGATGTGCCTGTTTTCAGACAAATTGTTGTTCAGCCCACAGAATATACAACCAGGAGCTGTTTCTTTTTTGTGCCTCTGGTAATAGGTGACTGACAGGCATGTGGAACTTGTGACCCTTCACATCAAATGAATTCTCAGTAAGCATCCATGTAGACAGACTTACAGGAGTTTGCTAAACCTCCTCCTCTTTTCACTGATAGGCCACCATATGGAGAACAGAAAACAGACCAAGAGAAAGGGATGAATTACGTAAATTAAGGGAAAATAGGTTAGCTGGTAATGGTTGATGATGGTTTGGGTTGAACACCATTGTAGTATTCAGACTCACAAAAGTGGAGAAAACTGAGGATGAGAAAGTGTAATGTCCATAGGGCAAATTATTAGAGTAAAATCCAGATTTATATCAAGAAGAGATAGCACATATTTTTTTCAGGGAATTCTTACCTTATCATGTATGCTCTGTATCACAAGCTGGTCTCATAATGTATTTTCTTGATATTTCACTGTTCTTTCTTCATGGAATACAAGGTGGCTTACCTAAAATTCCCAGAATCTAGTTATTGACCAGACCCAGGGTGTGGTCAAACAGGCAGGTTGCCATGGCAGTATTCAGCTTTAAATAAACCACTTGAGTTTGGGGCAGTTTATGTTTATCAGATAGCAATCTATAAGCCAGCATCATAGTGCCACAGGCCCATAGTTGGTTGTCCACATCGCTAATGCACCACAACCATGGACCTACAGCTGAGTTGGTTTCACCCCACCCCAAATTCCCACTGTGTATGCACAGAAGCAGAAAAGTGCACATACACTCCTGTGTGTGCACAGAAGCAGAAAAGTGCACGTGCGTTCTATGGAAGCACTGAAGTCACATTGGCTGTCCACAGAAGGAAGATGAGCCCCAGACAGGGTGGGAGGGTTGGCCCTGCCCTGAAGGACAGGTCAGAGTGGGGGTGGGGGAAGGACATGCCAAAAACAGAGTGGAACAATCACACTGCTCATGCATTTTCATGATGCTCCCAGCCAATCAGATGCCCAGAAACCCACCTTGGAAATGGTTCACTGACATAGCCACCAGAATTTGCCAGTGGCTTATCCCCATGGTAGTTGTTATAGCATTAGATAAGCGGGGGACAGGAGCCAGATGTGCCCATTTGATTGTGCCCATTTAATTCAGAAGGGAGGGATGGCTGTGTCGGGTCAAACTGCTCATGTGATCGCACCCCTTGGCTTACGCAATTTCAATAAGATACTTTCATCACATGTCTTCAGACCACACCTTGGGCCCTATGGTACCGCTCAACCACAAGGATGGTTACAAGACCAATGTAGGCTGAAACAATTCCACCTTTCTCACTGCCAATGTCCTTCATGGTTTACTTCATTAACTTCATGAACATTACATTCTTCTCTATATGATTTAAAACACACACACACAAAATAAACAGGGCTTAAAAGTGAGTTACACTGGAAAAGATGTATTTGGCTGAGTTTAGCTGATGTCTTCCTCACACATTAAACTTTGCTGTACAGCATGCCTACAATGCTTCATTGTTTGACTCCTTGTTGATGATAATGCAGTCGGCTTTCAATTCCCACCCTTGACTGATTTTGGTGAGCTTTTTAAAAGGGCCATCTGATATTCCTAGTATTGAATAACATTCTTAGTTTCTGTGCACACAACCGTGTGGTCTTGTCAAATACGTTATCTCTGGGTTTGCATTAATAACTAAACATGAGTCATCAGACATCTTTGTGTTTCAGTGTGGTGCATGCCATTGATTTTTCTTCCCCCAACTATCTTTCTGCTAACTTCATGTCAACATATTACCTTGATTATCACTTGGGTGGCCCTTCATTTACTTTTGAGGTGGCTCTGATGCATTTGTTTAGGCACACAGTCCAATGTTAATACTGGAAGTAACTGAGACAGTCACACATAGACTGTACCAAACAAAAGAAACATAGCACAGTCTGAGGACATTTATAAATGCAACATCTTGGATATTAGTGCTCATAAACAATCTAGAGCTAGGATATGCAAGGCAGGGATGGGCACAAACCACGTGATGAGCAAAAATTCATGCAGAAATCTGGCAAGATCAGGGCTTGAGAGGTGAGGTGCAGGTAGCTTCTCTTTGGATAGGATGGGAGGGTTGGCCCTGCAGTCCCATTGGCTGTCCACAGAGAGAAAGTGAGCCAGGGAAGATGCAGCCATTCACAAATGTGAGGATGGCTCCCAAGCTCAAGACAGAGTGGGAGGGTTCACCCTGTCTTGCAGTCACCTGCACCATGGTGGTAGGGTGGGCCCAGGGAAATACAGCCACCTGCAACCATGTGGGTGGTTCCCAGGCAAGAGGGTTGAACCTGCCCCATAATTGTCCATCTGCAGAGGGAGGGTAGGCCTGAGGGGATGCAGCAATCTGCAACCATGCAGGTGGCTCCCAGTCTCTGGGCAAGGTGGGACGGTTGGCCCTGCCCTGCAGTCACTTTCACCAGAGTGGGAGGGTGGGTCCACAAAGATCCACCATGGGTTTGATGCCTCTAGCTCTCACAGGATCCTTCTATACACTTTGTGCCTGACATCTCTCTGAAAAGCACTTTCCTAGAGGCACTTTGTTTGGGTGTCTGTAACTCAGACCTCCAAGTTCAATCTAATTATAACTTGTACAGCATGTAGAGGGGGCATCCCAGAGAGATCCACCAGGGGTCTGATGCCTCTAGCTCACATAGGGTCTGTTCTTTACACTCCAGAACCTGCACCTGACATCTACCTGAAAAGCACTTTCCTGGGGGCACCTTGTTTGGTTGTCCATAACTCAGATCCCCCCCCCCCCCAAGTCCAATCTACACCAAACTTTGTGGACTGGTAGAGGAGATTTAGCTGGAGATTCCCTGCAATTTCGGAATCTCAGGGATCCTGGGAGCCTAACCACCACATCCAAAACTTCCCAAACATGTTTGGTTAGGCAGAGTGGCTGTGTTCAGGTTTGGGACATGTCCTGAGCCTGAACCAGGATTCCCCAGTTTGTATCCATCCCTACTGTAGGGCACTGAGCGCTCCAGCTACAATCCACCATGTGCTAACTGCAAAGCTATAATTATTTTGAGTGCCTTACAAATTCAGGCAAGCCCAATAGAGCTACTCCGGAATTTAAAGATAAGCATATGCTAACAGGATAATGGGTTTTTTTCGCCAAAAGTACAAACAGAAATTAGACATCCAACACCCTGTGATTATCAACCCATCTTGGGGACTACAGTTGGTGTTATTTGTTCTTCTGTAGGAGGAAAGAAACCTGCCTAGCCTCTAAGTGATTTGCTGGTTTAAGGCCAGAGTATTCAGCAATGTCTAGATTCAGGTATCTATTGAATCAAGCAATATTCAGTGTGATACACAGTTACCTTTCACAGCTGTATGTCTTCCAGGAAGACCATTACTGTGTACTTGAGAAAACATTGCTGGAGTACCCATAGGTGAAATCCAGCTGTGCATTTTTTGTGTCCAGTAACAATCCATGGAGCATTTTACGTTATGCGAACCTTGCAAATATGAAATCATCCTTAGTACACCTTACATGATACGTTGTTTTGTCAGAAATCCATTGTTTTTCTTGATGATGTCATGCAAATTATACTATAAATGCTTCTAAGGCTGCTTACATATAATTGGGTTGCAAGGCAACCAGTAGGAGATAACAGGGCAGGTACTTCCTGCAGAGGGGGAAGCAATCTTCATCACTGTGTGATGATGTCACTTTTGGCATGTCCCATAGAGTTTCCACAGAGTTTCTGGATGAATGCTAGAGCATTGCCTCAGTGTAATGTCAGCACTTCTAGTCCCCCCACAATCTGCCTTCCAACCAGATGGGAATCTGGCCATCAGAAAGAATTACTGGTTGATCGACACTAACTTCCATTCAAGTCTGAAAATTCATTCTGCCTGACTGAAAGATTGCCCAAACGCTATTCAAGACTCTGATTGGGAAGTCATTTATATTTTGCCCATTATGCTTTCATCTATTTTTAATATACATTTTAATTCCTTCAAGGTGTTACACAGATGGTACTTATCTCTGTCTCAACTGACTCACATCTCCCCTTCTAATACACCAACAATGCATAAAATTGGCCACTGAACCAATGTGGAAAAAATGTGGTTCAGTGGCCAATTTCATGCATTGTTGGTGGCATTGTCCACAAATTCTATCTTTTTGGACTCAGATTTTTCATTAAATCTATGTAATTACTCAATGTTAAATTCCTTTTCACCCAGAGATTGCATTACTCTTTAATTGGGCCCACCCTTCTGGGGACAAAACTAAAACTAAATTAATTTTTTACCTCCTAGCAATTACACACATTCTCATTGCCCACAAATTGCGTGACCCCTCTTCTCCAACAATAATCAACTAGCAATACAAACTTTGGGAATTTTATTTATATAGTAAGATTTCTAGTCGTTTTCTTATTTCTAACTTAGAACTATATCAGAAATTGTTTCAAGAAATGTGGCAACGCATGGTGCACTACTTAATGGACAATAACGTTCTTCCTACTAATCCACTACACACACACACATACACTAATCCTTCATATGTGAAAATGATCTTTTTCCGATTACTTATTTCAACCTGTTAAAGCAGAACCCAGTCAGTGAAATGTGATATTAGATTTCATATAGTTTTCTCTTCCTTCCCCCTACCTTTCTCTCCCCCTCCTCTTTTTTTTTTGCTTTGGTTAATTTCTATATACACATTTATGTACTCAGTGTATCCCTACTTGTATATCAGTAATTCTTTTATGGTCATTGTTACTGGTATTTGGATTTGTATATGTTTTAGTATTGAAGTTTAAATAAGAAAGAAAGAAAGAAAGAAAGAAAGAAAGAAAGAAAGAAAGAAAGAAAGAAAGAAAGAAAGAAAGAAAGAAAGAAAGAAAGAAAGAAAGAAAGAAAAAGAATTAATTAATTAATTAATTACTGGGAGTTTGCCTGCCATTGACATCTGGTAAGCCTACTTACATATGATGCTTCCTTCATATAAAAATGCAATGTGTACAAGTGAACAACAACAATGAGCACTTCAATACATGATCTTTTCATAGGGTGGGAAGTCTTATCCATTTGCTGCAGCCAAAATAACAAAAAGTCTTGTGGCACCTTAAAGACCAAGGCTGATTCCACACAGGTTATTGGCTGTTGTGACATGGGATGTTTCTTGCTTCTCTACAGTACTGTAATCAGCGGTCATTTTGTAGAAAAATAGGTGGTGGAGCTCATCCAGGGATTGTTATGCTGCTGCACGTACTATTCAACGGACAAGGAGGTGGAACTCTCAGAAGGAGGAGGTGGAACTCTCAGAAAGGTGCAGGAGCTGCGCTCCTGTGAGCTCTCACTGAATCTGAGACCTGACTGTGATGCATTTGTGCACCTCCTAGAATTTCTCTGGCTTTTCTTCAGTCTTTCTCAAACCTGCTTTACTGCACACTTTTGGGAAAGATTGCAACAAAACCTAGGTGGTTGCTGTGAGGATTTTCCCAGTCATGCCATACACACACCATTTTTCCTGATCCTGTCTCCGCAGTGGCCAGTTCCTGACCGCTCTATGACCAGGATTTAAAAAAAAAAAACCCTCAGCAACTGAATAGCATTCTACTACTATAAGAGTATAACAATCTATGTAACGGGTTCTCTAAATTCTCCACTTTTGTCATTTTTTAAAAAAATAGCCCCTTTTGTTATAGAGATATAACATATATAATCACTCTGTGTAATAAAAAGGGCCAGAGACTTTTAGAAAAAAAATGAAAGCTTGGAATTCAGAGAAGCTGATATATAAATTGTTATTTTGTCATGACAAATAAGAATAGTCAATTGCTGATTTGAAAACAAAACCTAAAATAAAGCTCTGGTGGTGTGAAGGGGCCAATGGTCACTGCAAGAGGACTGGAGCAGGAGAACTACACAGAATCCTACCATGTGGAGGCCTCACTGCTGCTATCTTGTATTAGCAGCTGCAACAGCTGGGGGAACCACACATGCCTATCCTCCTGTAGAAAACACTTAACAAACTATTGTGGCATAAGCTTCTGGGAGTCAGGATTTAGTTTTGTCACATGTACAGAGATAAAGGGATATGGAAATGTACCTGATGAATTCAGTTCTACCTTATGAAGAATTGTGCCACAATACATTTGTCCATCCTTAAATGATATGCCTCTTCCCTGTGGCCACTGGATAGTGTGGATTTAAATGTCCCATTTCTACACCCATTTCAAACACAAAAAAACTGAGCAGATTTGAGTTGTGTAAATGTTCAACATTTTATTAAATAGTCATTTTTCACTGAAACTGCTCTGAGTTACTTTTGAAAACTGCTGCATGTCAGCATTTATCTGTGCCTTTCAATGGCCTAGCTGAGTTTATTTCCAAATAAGATCCTACTAGTATATTTTCAGACTGTACAGATCTGATTATGAGTATCTCTTCTCATTACATTCTGGGGATGAGGGAAGAAACAATAACAAAAAGCAGGCAATGTTTCTACTACTTTGTGCTTATAGCTTTGCATAGATTTAGGAAAGAAAATGAAAACATTCCTCATTTGAATGCCAAAACGTATCGACCCTGCACCACCACCAAAAAAAAAGAAAAAAAGACAAAATGCCAGATCTATACAAACTATTTACATGCTACCCTTTCCTTTTTGTTTGGATTGCCTTATAACTTGACAGGCTGTGATGACTGCTTGCATTCTGGCCACTCTTACCCTGGCTTAAAACTCAGTCCAGCCATGTCTCAGTTATCTTTGCCAGCCCATCAATTCTCTGGCCAGAGACCTGAAGAGTGGCTGGATTGCCATTTAGATTTCCCAATTCAATAGAAGCACACACAGAGAAAAAAAATCCTGCTAGCCCCAGGACAGTCAGCTAATCCTTTCATGAGATGTTGGGGAGAGAGATGCTGAAACGGGGGGGGGGGGGGGGGGAGAGTTAGAGAAGCTGCTTTCTGCTGTTCTCCCACTGGCTGATACCCATAAGCCATCCTACCACAAAGTAATTCCCCGCTTATCAGTCCCCTCATACAGGTGGGGGAAGTATATATGCATACCTTCCCATGAGAAGGAATATTCAAAAAGCAGCATCCGAAACACTTTCTGCCCTTGTAGGGATAATGTTGATGAGCTGGTGATCACATGGGGGCATGGCCACTCTCTCTCTCTTTGCATGTTAGATTGAACATGTGGAGGGGAGTTATATACTTTGGGATAGTGTCTCACTCCTCATTACCCATAAGTAGGATTGCCAACTTCAAGTTAAGCAATTCCTGGAGATTTGGAAGTGTAGCCTGGGGAGGGCAGGATTTGGGGAGGGGGTATATCAAGGGGGTATAATGCTAGAGAATTTACCCACCAAAGTAGCCATTTTCTCCTCTTCAGGGTGGGAAATTGGCAAGGCTTGTATGAGGAAAAAAATCCTTTCCGTGTAAAACTTGGCTTTCCAAGTTTTAATATTAATTGCACTACGCTTGGACAAATTAGTGCTAAAATAAATGTCACAGACATGATACTACTGACTTAACCTCATGTGGAGATTAAGCTCTGCACAGAAGAATGTTAAAACATGAAGTAGTGTCATAAAATAATACACAGTCTGTATTAACCGTCGGTTGGGGGGCCCAGCTGTTCTGTGGCTGTCTAGATGAAGCTTTTTGTACTGATCCCATACAAAGTCAGATTTTGTTCTGTACACACTGGTAGACACAAATATCTTTTAAAAGCATATTAAAAATTCTTGGCCTGGCGACGTAAACATTTTGAGATGCAAAACAATATCAGTACAAGTAAGGCTATGGATCTGCCTTTAACTTTTCTTCAGTTCATCCTTCCTAGACTAAAACAAATGCATTTATTTAGATTTGTTTAAAAATTGTCTTACTTTCAAGTTTCATGAGAATGTTTTCAAGGGAGTAGGAACTAGATTTTCTGCGGCTCTTTTATTAACTGTATTTCAAACAAATACACTTTTTCCTTTTTTATATCAAGAATTATACTGATCAATCTGATTCCTTATATACAATATTGGTATGGTTATTATAATTGAGTTAATTGATATTCAAATTCCCTTTGCAATTAATTTTTGCTGCATTTACCTGGTTAATAGAGGTCATATTTATTGGTGACCATAAAGAAAGCTTGATCATAGATTAAAATGTAGACGATTATATTATCAGTCTAGAGAGAACATGAGCACAAATCTAGGTTAGGCAAAGTTTGTAGAAGAATGAAGTATGATTAGGCAGCCAGCGTAGATGAAAACAAATATTATGTGGAAGAATGTCAGCATAGTGACCTTAGGTACATCTGCAGGAGGCTTGTTCTGAACATTTTGGATATCTTTATTTCATATATCTAAGCAGGGTCAGTCCAACTAGTATTTGGGTGGGCCACCTCCAAGAAACCAGGGGCATGACACAGGTGGGAAATGGCAAACCACCTCTGAAATCTTTCATGGCTTAAAAACAAGTCTAGCTTACTACCTAGTGGTGCATAATTCTAAAAAAGCTGGAACTTCTGGCTGCCAGACAATCTTAGGATCTCCTGTCCCCAGGGTTGTCATTAAGGAAGTTCTCCTTGCCACCATCGTGTTTCAAATCAAATATAAGTATCCCTCTGTGGCCCTTCCCATTCCATCTCTGTGTGAACCCACTCAACAGTGTAAGTCTCCCTGGAAAAGCAAAATCTTCCATGAAGAGTCTCATACAAGCAGGGCCGGCCCTCCCACTAGGCAAACTAGGCAGTTGCCTAGGGCACCAAGAGGCGGGGGGTAGCAAATTGGCCTCTCCCCTCCCCAGTGCCCCAGGCAAGCACTTCGCTTGCCTCCCTCCCCCCTCCTCACCGCTACTGCAACTAGCCCCCTCCGGGCTGCTGCCACCCACGGATTTACACGGATTCGAAAGTATACGGGGGGAAAAAATTCGGAATCCCGTATATTTCTGAATTCCGTAGTCAGAATAGCCGCATATACTGTAGATGTGCGGCTATTTCCGAATATACGGCCCCATTATTCCCTATGGGCCATTGAAATCAATGGCAAATAGAGTGTATTTGAAGCCACCTGGAGGGGATGGGCGTTGAGGGAGAGCCCCCAAATTTGCAGGGGACGTGCAGGGGACTCTCCCCTACAAACCCTCCAAGTCCCAAAAAGATTGGGCCAGGGAATCCCATTCCAGGAGCACCCAAAGAGGGTGCCCCTATTCCACCATTATACCCTATGGGCCATTGAAATCAATGGCAACATAGGGCATAATTAGAGGCTACTGGGGGGCAGGGGGTTTGAGGGAGAGCCCCAAAAACTGCAGGGAACCCACAGGGGACTCTCCCCTACAAAACCCCCAAGTCCCAAAAAGATTGGGCCAGGGGGTCCCTGTCTTTGGGCTCCCCAAAAGGCCCATTGCCAACAATGATGGGGAAAGCTCAATTAGCCACTTCCTCCACTATAATTGCTGTGGGGAAAGTGGCTCTGGCCAGAGGTGAGTTTAAGGGAGAGGCCCCAAAACTGCAGGGCAGCTTCAGGGGACTCCCCAGCATGCAACCCCCCCTGGCCCAAAAAGACTGCACCCATCTGTGGGCACCCCAAATGGAACACTGCTCCCAATGGTGAGAAAAAACCAATTAGAGCCACTTCCTCACTGTAATTGTCGTGGGAAAAGTGGCTCTGGGGAGCAGGAGGTTTTGAGGAGAGCCCCCCAAACTGCTGTGCAGCTTCAGGGCACTGTCCCACACAAAATCCACAATGCCAAAAAAAAATTGGACCAGGGGGTCCAATTCCTGGGGCACCAAAGCCAAACCTAATTTCACACCAGATAATCTCTATAAGACCCAAATGCACTACATCCCTCTATCTACTCTATGAACCCTGCAGGCCTGGAACCAATATAAACCCAGTTGCCAACGTCACTGCCACACAAAACACAATCTGCTCAAGGTCTGCAGAGCAGCAAACCCAGATGCCAGCTCTCCAGCCCTGCCCCAAACAACACGGGGAGAGCTGGCGAAGCACAACAACCTGCTGGTTCTGGATCTCTCACTCAGGTGCCAGCTTCCCACAAAACACACAATCTACAGATGCCAGCTCTCTAGCCCTGCCCCAAACAACATGGGGAGAGCTGGCAAAGCACAACAAGCCTCCTGGTTCTGGGTCTCTCACCTAGGTGCCAGCTCCGCCCTCCCCCCAGAACCAGAACCAGGAAAAGGGACAACAGAAGAAGGCCAAGAAACTCAACTGTTTAAAAAGTGGCCTTTTAAACAATGAAAATTAGGCCAAACAGCACCCCCCCCCCCAAGAACCAGAAGAGAAAAGGAGCAACAGCAGCAGAATACAGCAGCAACAAATCAAACACAGAATCCTTTTAAAACAGTAAAAAACTTAACTTTTAACAATACAGGAACTTAAGCAACCCCTCCCCCCCAAAAAAACCCTTCACCCTAACCCCAAGAAATCCAAGCCACCCAAATAAGTAAAAGTAAAAGGACACTGCACTTTTAAAAGTCCTCTCACTAAAGTAAGATGTGGGCAAATTGACAAAAAAAAAAACCCCACCCCAGGCCCCCTCCCCAAGCAAGGCTTCCCAACCCCCCCGCCCTGCCGGGGGACCCCTGGATTAGCAGCCTAATCCCCCGCTATCTAAAAATCTGATAGCGGGGGTGGGGGGGTGGAACGGCGGCTTCAGGCTTCTCCCTTCCTCCGGCTCATAAAGACCCGCCCACCGCTGGCCTGCTATTCGCTCCAGTCCGGCCTCCCTTCGCGACGTGCATGCTGGGACTTGTAGTCCTTGCATCCTCTCACGTCTGCTGAGCATTATTCTCTATGTGGAGATTGATTCTCATAGGGTATAATGGGGAATTGATCTGGAGGTTTCGGGGGCTCTGGGGTAGAGGCACCAAATCTAGTGACTCTCCCCAAAGTTTCAAAATGATTGGACCAGGGGGTCCCATTCTATGAGCCCCAAAAGAAGGTGCCCCTATCCTTCATTATTTCCTATGGAAGGAAGACATTTAAAAAGGTGTGCAGTTCCTTTAAATGTGATGGCCAGAACTCCCTTGGAGTTCAATTATGCTTGTCACACCCTTGTTCCTGGCTCCGCCCTGATGTCTCCTGGCTCCACCCCCAAAGTCCCCAGATATTTCTTGAATTGGACTTGGCAACCCTACCCCAAGCAGAAACCCCTAACCCCCTAACCCCAAATAAGCTACCCACCACCACCCAAATCTGGATAAGTAAAGGGACTCTGAGTCTTAAAAAGTCCTTTTACCAACTAAAATAAAAACAAGAACCCCAAGACTGTCTTACCTTGTCTTCTCTACTCCAGGGAAGTCTGGTAAGGCTGAGAGAGAGAGCAGCAGCAGCTGAGGCCAAGGCCAGCCAGAAGCAGAGCACAATCTCTCACACCAACACACACACACCAACACAGCTGCACTGCTCTGTGATTGGCCAGAAAAAAGAAAAACATTGTTGCTGATGGCTGGAGGATCAGCTACACAAAAGCCCTTCAAAGCATGCATTTGCAATGCATTTTGCAAATGCATGCTTTGGATTGGCTGCTGGGGCTCCTCTTCCCCCTTCCCTCCCTCCCTGATCCCAGGGAGGCTATGGGAGAGGCGGGAAAAGGCTAGCAAAGGCAGGAAAGGAGGCAAGCAGCTCCCCTGAGGCTGCAGAAGCCCCTTTCCCACCTTTTGCATTGAATTCTGTATACTTCCAAATATATATACGGAAGTATACGGGGAGCCGTACTCGGCTCCCGCATAATGGGCCCCAATTGGAATCGGCTGCAAGCGATTCCGTATGCAGCCAAATCAGTGGTGATTCGGCGGCTGATTTGGTTCAGCCGAACTGAATGCACACCCCTACTAGGAAACACTGGGGACAGGTTAACAGCTGGATCCAAAAAATGTTAAAAAATGAATATTCAGTTTTTACCTGAACTGTATTTGCTGAACATGTGTCCGAACTCTTTACCTAAATTAATCAACAGATTTCTATTACATGCTGTAACCGCAGCAAGATTGGTGTATGCTAGATATTGGAAAACCCAGCAGATTCCAAAAAGGGAGGAATTCCTTCAAAAATTATATGAGGCTGCTGAAATGGATTTTTTAACAGTTGAAGGAGGGCAATATACAAGAATGTTAAGAAACTTGGAAGCCATTATATGAGTAGATGAAGGTTATAAGTTGATTTAGGAAACAGATATTGAGCTAAATATTAGGATATGAAAGATGGAAAGAGTTGGAATATTAATAAATTTGATTTAAAAACGCAAGTCCTTGTAACAGATAAGGATGGAATATGATGTATGTAATTTAGTTTGATCCTTATGCTTCAGTGTCTATTGTATATGTATTTTGTTTTTCTTTTTGTTGTGTGTTTCAGTGTTTTAACAATAAACTGATTAAATTTAAAAAAAAAAAAAGAATTGTGTGAACCTTTGTTGCAAAGAGACCTGGTCAGCTGCCATGGATTTCAAAGCTTGTTTCGAGATTTGTACATGTGTTTCCACCAGTCTATTTGTGGCTGAGTGATATAGTACAGAAGTTATATGACAAATGCTATTGCGGTGTATGAAAGATTTCAATTCCTCTGAGGTAAATTGTGGAGCATTATCACTTAGATTGTCTTTTATACCAATTGATTGAACATAGGAGAAATCAAGACACTTTTCTAAAAAAATAAAATAAAATTGCAACCTCCTCCTACATATGGTGTCCTGCCACTAACTGCAACTCTGTCTGTAGTCTTTCCATAAATGGGGAACTGTGTTCATAGAATGGGAGTACTGTGGGCCATCTATATAACCACACAAAGGTAAAAATATCTTTGGTTTTAAAAGTTGGAAGTGAATGACATGAGTTAATATATTTCTATAGCTGAGAGAGCTTAGGGGGGGCTAGAAATCCAGAAAATGACATGTACAATTTAAGTTCCAAATTAGTTTTATGGCATATTTTACATAGTCTTAACTCATCAAGCCAGATCTCCTCCTTTCCACTTCCTGTTTCCTGTTCTGTCAGGGTACATGCCCTGCAAACAATGGTTTCAATGCTGTTACAGGTTCTATTGTACCTAATATCACTATTTGCCTGTCTTTTATTAGCACAGTACTGTGACTCTTCTTGCAAAAATTTAGTGATGCAGCATAATGCAACAGCATAAAACTGGGTTGGTACTGCCAGTCCTTCTGTTGGTACTGTGTGTTTGCCTAACACCAGGAGTCTTCTGCCAGCAGCTACCCGTGAAGGAAGTTCTTGCATTAGCAGAAAACTCCTTGGCACTGGGGGAATGTGCTGGTGCCAGCTGAAGTGACTGTTCAAAAACCAGCCAGTCCATAATCACTCTTATTCTGCTGAAAACCCAAATACTGTGGTGAGATGACTTTCATGAAGGATGAAAACAGATCTGTGACCTAAGATTTTCTTGACCAAATGCTATATTATTGGAGCTCTTAGCTTCCATCCAGCCCAAGAATGCCAAAATCTTTACTTTGTTTTTTCCCTGCTGCATACCATAAAGCCCATGATATCTAATGGTGGCCAGAAAGTTCCTGGGGACCAATGCAGTGTTTAAACATAGTAGCTTGCCTCCAGTTTCATTAGATCATTTCAAACCTACAGTAGTTATCCAGATCTTCCCCTGGGTGTCATTTATTGGTTTTATTACTGCACAGCTAATTCAAGCTTCCAAAAGTGAATTCTTCAGATTGTAAGAAACAAACCCCTGCTTTTAACTTTTCTCTATTACAGAATTCATTAATGTTTTTCTTTGAGAAACGTTTCCTTTTGCTTAATACATTTTCCCCCCAACTTACTATGGCTCATTATGACATTTCCAAACCATCTGTAGGAATCTAAAGCTTGCTTGTGGTTAATGGTTACTTGCTTTGCTTGATGTTTCTTCATTGCTATACATACAATAAAGACATTTTTCATTTATAGTCATGCTTTAAAAAATATGCTTGTTTTGTCCTTTTGTACCCTCCCGTTTTGCATGTTCCTGAACAAAGATACTTCATCCTCCCTGGTTTAAGATTAAATGTGGACATAATTTTGCAACTCTATTATAAACCGGAAAGTGATAAATGGAAGAATGGGCATTGACATGATTTTGAATTTTTTTGCTTTTTATATGTGCAAAAGCAAGTGTGGGAGGAGCAATAATTTGCCATATGCCAGGGTCCAAAAGTCCTAGGTAACCCACTACAGCTTACACCTCCTAAATCATGTTCACATGGGTTAAATCAGGGGTCCTCAAACTTTTTAAATAGGGGGCCAGTTCACTGTCCCTCAGACTGTTGGAGGGCCGGACTGCCGTTACTGTACAAGGCCGCGGGCCGTCAGTTCTCCGTCTTCTGCATCTCTCTCCCTTCCCCACACCACACACCCCGGCCTGGGAACTCACCTCACCTCGGTATCACCTCACACTCTGTCTCCACCGCCTCAGCCCAGTGCCAGAAGTGTGCGTTGCTAACACAAGTTTAGGTCGAATGTCACTTCCAGTCTGATTTTGCCATAACCCGGCGGGCCGCATAAACGTCCTCAGCGGGCTGCATCTGGCCCGCGGGCCGTAGTTTGAGGACCCCTGGGTTAGATCTTAAGGAAAGCAAATTTCTTCTTACTTTTAGGTGCAAGCATACAAGAGGTGTCAAGTTTTGATGTACACTTGCCTGAGCACAAATATTCCTAGTTGCTTGTGGCACTAAGCTCCAAAGAAACCTGAGTCAAATGTATGTCCTGTTCACTCATACTTCCTTCTGACAAGCAAGGTTACCTTAACAAAACCAATGGATGGATGGAAGAAAGAAGGGATGGGATGGGAAAGAGAGATTTAGGTAGTGGCCATGTTCCTGAGCTGAATGGTAATTCAATAGAGGACCTTCCTGGAGCAGGGTGGTCAGATAACAGTATTTGATCCGCAGGGAAATGTATCCTATTTCAAGTAAAGCTGCACAATCAGCAGAATTGATAGTTATGCCTTTGCCTGAACATTTGGCACATAGCTTGGAATTCCAGGACGATCAACCACTTTCACTGGAAATCTGCTAACACTATATGATAGACAATCTTTTCCTTAATATGCTAATTCAGTTTGGGCATGCTATGTAAACACTTCAGTCAACACATAATCAAGGGAAATTGCTATGGTTACCATACTTTTCCTTAAAAGTAAACAACTAGTTCCGGTTCTAGCAAGCCTTAACATGGGAGGAAGCCACCCTTCTGTTGATATAAAGCATCATATCCATAAGTATTTGATAAAGCATGTTTGAAGAAACACTCCCATTTCTTAAACTGTACTGGGAGGAGTCTAGCATTACAGGACACCTTAGCAAACTTTACTCTAGTGAACCAATTTGTTTAAGCAGGAAAAAAACTTGCGCAAAAATAATGGATGTAAAACTGCCATTCATTATAAAGCATATTTATATTATCAAATACATGTGTAATCTCTTGGCAGCAGCAGCATAAAGATTCAATCAGCTACATTCAGTATTTCAAAATCAATCTCAGATTTACCATCCCTGAGTAACTTACTTTGCTTGAAGGGTTAGGCAAATCCATGGAGACAAGATCTATCAGCAATTATGAGTTGTCTCTAAAGGATGCCTGCTGGCCAGAATAAACAGCTTGGCCTGTTTCTGTACCTCTAACAGAAGTCATATATGTGGAAATGTATATGAGGCTTCTCATGACCTAGCTAAACCAACATGGCTGTAGTTACTTCCAAAGCTGGTAGTCATAGCTGTCCCAGGGGGGAAAAAGAACCCCTACAACAGGGGTGTCAAGCTTGCAGCCCAGGGCTGAATTAGGCCCCCAAGAAACTGGCTGTCTTCTCCTTCCTCTCTCTTGCTTCCTTCTGCATCATAGCTTGCTTCACTAGGCTTGCTCAATTACACAGGAGCTACAGAGCAAAGCCTCTATTTTCTTCATTGGCTGAAGCTCCTCCCTTGGGGAGGGAGAGCTTGCTTTGCCAGGCTCTCTCAATTGCAGAGCAGAGCTACTGAGCCAAACCTCTCTTCCTTCTGTTGGTTGAGGCTCCTGCCTCTCCTGGTCATAAGAACATAAGAGAAGCCATGTTGGATCAGGCCAATGGCCCATCCAGTCCAACACTCTGTGTCACACACTGGCCAACATATGTGTGTGTGTATGTGTATGCACACACACACATACACACACATATGCATACATACATATACACACACACACACATATATATATATATATACTGTGGCTAATAGCCACTGATGGACCTCTGCTCCATATTTTTATCCAATCCCCTCTTAAAGCTGGCTATGCTTGTAGCCGCCACCACCTCCTGTGACAGTGAATTCCACATGTTAATCACCCTTTGAGTGAAAAAGTATTTCCTTTTCTCCTTTTTAACCTGACTGCTCAGCAATTTCATTGAATGCCCACGAGTTCTTGTATTGTGACCAAGGGAGAAAAGGACTTCTTTCTCTACTTTCTCCATCCCATGCATAATCTTGTCTATTATGTCACTCCACAGTTGACATTTCTCCAAGCTAAAGAGCCCCAAGCGTTTTAACCTTTCTTCATAGGGAAAGTGTTCCAACCCTTTTATCATTCTAGTTGCCCTTTTCTGGACTTTTTCCAATGCTATAATATCCTTTTTGAGGTATAGTGACCAAAACTGCACACAGTACTCCAAATGAGACCGCACCATCGATTTATACAGGGGCATTATGATACTTGCTGATTTGTTTTCAATTTCCTTCCTAATAATTCCCAGCATGGTTTGGCCTTTTTTATTGCAATCGCACACTGCCTTGACATTTTCAGTGAGTTATCTACCACGACCCCAAGATCTCTCTCTTGGTCAGTCTCTGCCAGTTCACACCCCATCAACTTGAATTTGAGCTGGGATTCTTGACCCCAATGTGCATTACTTTGCACTTGGCCACATTGAACCTCATCTGCCACGTTGACACCCACTCACCCAGCCTCAACAGATCCCTTTGGAGTTCCTCACAATCCTCTGGTTCTCACCACCCTGAACAATTTAGTGTCATCTGCAAACTTGGCCACTTCACTGCTTAGTCTCAACTCCAAATCATTTATGAACAAGTTAAAGAGCATGGGACCCAGTACTGAGCCCTGCGGCACTCCACTGCTTACCGTCCTCCACTGCGAAGACTGCCCATTTATACTTACTCTCTGCTTCCTATTAATTAGCCAGTTTTTGATCCACAAGAGAACCTGTCCTTTTACTCCGTAACTCTCGAGCTTACTAAGGAGCCTTTGATGAGGAACTTTATCAAAAACTTTCTGGAAGTCAAGGTAAACAATATCTATCGGGTCTCCTTTGTCCACATGTTTGTTCACCCCCTCAAAGAAATGTAACAGGTTAGAAAGGCAAGATCTTCCCTTACAGAACCCATGCTGAGTCTTCCTCAATAACTCATGTTCATCAATGTGCCTACTCATTCTGTCCTTGATAATGGTTTCTACCAACTTTCCCAGTATTCAAGTCAGACTGACTGGCCTGTAATTTCCCGAATCTCCTCTAGAACCCTTTTTAAAGATGACATTTGCTATCTTCTAGTCCTCAGGAACAGAGGCAGATTTCAATGAAAGATTACAGATTTTTGTAAGAAGATCCACAAGTTCAACTTTGAGTTCTTTCAGAACTCTTGGATGTATGTCATCTGGGCCTGGTGACTTATTAGTTTTTAATTCGTCTTTCAATTGTAGGACCTCCTCTCTTGTCACCTCAATCTGACTCAGGTCTTTCAACACCCCTTCCAAAATTAGTGGTTCTGGAGCAGGCAAACACTTCTCATCTTCCACAGTGAAAATGGGGGCAAAAAATGCATTCAGCTTCTTAGCCATTTTCCTATCCTCCTTCAATAATCCTTTGACCCCTTGGTCATCCAAGGGCCCCACTGCCTCCCTGGCTGGTTTCCTGCTTCTAATATATTTGAAGAAATTTTTATTGTTGGTCTTTATGTTTTTTGCAATATGCTCCTCATAGTCTCTTTTTGCCTGCCTTATCACAGTCTTGCATTTGATTTGCCACATCCTGTGTTCCCTTTTATTAATCTCATTTGGACTAGCTTTCCACCATTTAAAGGAGTCCTTCTTACCTTTTACAGCTTCCATTACTTTGTTTGTTAACCAAGCAGGCCTTTTCTTATACCTGTTTGTGCCTTTCCTAACTTGTGGTATATATTTTATCTGAGCTTCTAGGATTGTAGTTTTAAATAGCCTCCAAGCTTCCCCAAAGGTTTTGACTGTATTTATCTTTCCTTTCAGTTTCCTCTTCACATGCCTCCTCATCTCAGAGAATTTACCCCTTTTAAAGTTAAACGTGGTTGTGCTGGTCTTTTGGGGCAACTCTCTATTTATACAAATGGTGAAATCAATATCGTTATGGTCACTGCTCCCAAGCGGTGCAATTACTTTTACATCTCTCACCAAGTCTTGGGCATTACTTAGGACCAAATCCAGGATCGCCCCACCTCTGGTAGGTTCAGAGACCATCTGAGGAAGGAAGGAAAGAGCCAGAGCTTCCTTTGCCCAGTTCCCTGGATCACATGGGAGAGATACAAAGAAAGCACTTTTAAGATCAATGAGTGCTAATGTTTTAGGTATGTTTTATTTTAAGCTTTTTAAAAAAATTTAATTGTGTTTGTCTGTGTCCTTCATAAAGTTTATATCTCTGCTACCTGGCATTACATTTTATGACATACATGGCATAGCCCAACAAGGTTTCATTTATGTCAGATCTGGCCCTCATAACAAATGAGTTTGACATCCCTGCCCTATACTCGTGGTATATTTCAATTCCAGATGCTGCAGTTCAACAAAAGGGAAGGTCATCATCTTCATACATAGTCTGTAAGCCCCAGTGGTATGTGTCTTGCCTATCTAAACAGAATGTTGGATCAGATTAATTTTGATCTAGCAAGGCAACTGTTATGAATGGATATTCGTATAAGGCAATATAAACTTTAAGTATAGGCTTCACTGTGGGTGTGGAGGGCTGTATATAAATAAATGGCTAAAGATTAATCTTTCTTTCCCTTAAAAGATTGCTGTTGCCGCCAGCTTTGTTTGCTTTTTCTCCCTATCCAATGTACTTCTATCATAGGGTTACCAACTCGGGCTTTGGAAATTCATAGAGATTTGAAGATGAAGTCTGGGGTGGGTGAAGATTGACAAGGGGCCAACTCAGTGGGGATGTAATTCCATAGAGTCTACCCAATCTTCTCCAGGGGAACTGTTCTCTGTATTCTGGAGGTCAGTTGGAATTCTGGGAGAACACCAGGGCACACCTGGAGGATGGCAGCCCTATGGCTGCGTGACTTATGATCTTTGAGAGGAAAACCATACCCATTAGCAAGCAAAAAGAGTGGCTGCAACAGGTAGGGAGAACAGCGCAAGTCAGTTCAGCAGGGAAGCCTCCCTGAATATCATGGGATGTTCCTTTGGTTGCATTCATGAATGTAGGTCAAATGTTTTGCTTGACCAGTCATAGTTTGCTGATACTTAGAACTCAGCAGTGAACACAGGTGAATTGTTTTCTTAGAACTCTGTGATTTACCAGTTCTCTGTGTCTACCCCTTCCTGCCCAATTTCTCCATTTGTCTAGAGTAGGCGGGTAGCTAGCTGATTGACTAAAAAAATCCTTTAAAAATATGCTTATGTTGTATATTTTTGAAAATTAATTAAAAATTATGTATTAAAATATGCTTCTCATTCTCATAGTTACAAGGGCTGATACAGGAGTCCATATAAAGAAAATGAAGGTAACATCTATCTTCTAATGGGGTGCATGCATGGCCCTCTCACCTGCCCACACTAAGGAGTGCTGGAATTCAGTCTCTTAGCAAGAGCAGTTTCACTTTCCAGTCTGGCTTTCAATGGCAGCAATTTAGTTCAAAGTCTAGATACTGTCTGATATACCTTTCTGGTTACCAGTTTGGTGCCAGTTTGGTGTAGTGGTTAAGTGCGCGGACTCTTTTCTGGGAGAACCGGGTTGATTCCCCACTCCTCCACTTGCAGCTGCTGGTATGGCCTTGGGTCAGCCATAGCTCTCATAGAGGTTGTCCTTGAAAGGGCAGCTGCTGTGAGAGTCCTCTTAGCCTCACCCACCTCACAGGTGTCTATTGTGAGGGGAGAAGATATAGGAGATTGTAAGCCGCTCTGAGTCTCTGATTCAGAGAGAAGGGTGGGGTATAAATCTGCAGTCTTCTTCTTCTACAATCAAGTTACCTAAAGGTTGTTTTGCATCTTCTGTGTGGCCTCCTTTTCCTGTACTTATCAGTACAAATTATGGGGCATATCTCAACAAACAGACAGAAACAAAACCAATTAAGCAAATGTATATTTAAAAAAAGTTTTAAAATGACACATAATAAATTACCTTCTCCTGATCTATTGGAATCCCAAAATAGATTGTACTGCAGATGGATCCTTGTTGTGTACAATTTGCTTTACATGAAAGAGGAGGTTTTCATGTTAGGTAGTAGTAATACTCTCATCCAGTTTTATCTCTCCATACAAGCCTTTCATGACACAAACAAAATCCTCCTGTCCTACTTCCCTCATAGGCTGCAGTATTCATTTAGTTATAGGGTGTGTGTGTTATATCATTAAATAGCTTGCTAAAGATCTGATGATGTACAACAAGTTTTTTTTGGGGGGGTGGGGTTAGTGTGTGATGGAGATTTTTGTTAGAATGTCTTTAAAACATTGTACAAGCCAGATGTTTTCTTCTGTCACAGCCACAGTTTAGCTATGGGAATGTTACAAAGCCATTTGAATTCTCTATTGCCACAAAGAACCAGTAAAAGTTTCTATTTATAGAAATAGTTCCTTGAATTAGACCTTACAAGTGCTAAGTAGCATTTGACACCTGCTACTCTTGTTGGGTATTTTGTGACCCTGGAATGAAAGTGATTAACGGAGTTTCAGATGCATCAATAGCACTGCTCTTGACCCTGATTTGAGAATACATTTTCTGTCAACTCTTTGACCTCTGATTGACATATTTGTTACACTTCAATATCCTGCTTAAATTAGACATGCTGTCAATTTGTCTTGATGTATGTGGACATTTCAATACAAGAGCCCAAATACTGTAGCAGATTGTATTCATTTTCAACATCAATTTTTCATAGCAGTATATACTGTATTGCATTGCTTTAGTTCTGCAAACATTTTAGAGAGGTTTTGGACCAGTTCCTTCCTTCCTTCCTTCCTTCCTTCCTTCCTTCCTTCCTTCCTTCCTTCCTTCCTTCCTTCCTTCCTTCCTTCTTTCTTTCTTTCTTTCTTTCTTTCTTTCTTTCTTTCTTTCTTTCTTTCTTTCTTTCTTTCTTTGCTGGATCCATTGAAATTTGCTATATTTTTGCTCCATTGAGGACCAAACTATTTATTACTTATTTATTTAATTAATTAATTTATACCCCAGCTTTCTCCCCAAGGGGAACCCAAAGTGGCTTACATCATTCTCCTCTCTTCCATTTTATGCTTACAACAACCCTGTGAGGAAAGTTAGACTGAAACAGTGTGAATGGCCCCAGGTTACCCAGCAAGCTTCCATGACACCAGTGGGGAATTCAAATCCGACTCTAGTAGGGGATTCAAATCCAGATACTAGTCAGACACAGCCAGTACACCACCTCCAAGATGCCATGTCCAGGTTCATCCCAGGGACACACTTGCATTTTGTAAAGTTGGGGAATACATTTTAAGAATGCCACAGAAGGCTGATTATGGTCAGCTCCACTGTAAGGGGAAGCACTCCTGCCTTCCCTTCCTGAATTGTTTTTCTGACTCCAGTGCCATTTCAGCCCCCCCTCCCCCACACCACTGTGGTCCTGGGCAGAATCTGGCCTCTTTAAAGGCATCCCCCAGCTCATCAAACGGAGGTGTGTCCCTGGGATAAAACCAAGGACAGCATCTTGTCTAGTTTGGCCCTTAGTGTGTAGTGGTAGAGTTTACTCCAATGATCCTTATTTACCAGGATCAGAACCTGGTTTTTGATATCTTCCTATTTTGGTATCTTCATTGTCGTTTAAAACATTGTTAATATACACACTCACACACAAACACAGGAGATCAATTCTTCCATTCCAGCCACACATTCCTCTCCAGTGAGATGGCCATTTCTCATGCGCATCTTTTCATACAGCAGGTCCTTCTGAACTGTTAAATATAATGACATATTGAGCTAGTGCCTATTGGAAATTTGATCAAGTGGTCTTAGTTGATGTCAAAAAGAAAAATTGAGCAGATTGACTCTTCGAGGAAGCATTGTATACGAAATGTGATCCAAGTTGACGGGCACATAAGGGAACATCACCTTTGCAGCTAGGATTTGTAAGGAATTTGGATACCACACAGGATTGAGCAAGAAGGGAGAAGGACTGGACATTCTCTGGACATTGAAATACTGTGGATCCTTTCCTTTTGTGAAACGTTTTGATATACTGTGTATTTGCTATTATTGGATACAAACATAGACAATAAGAATAACTTTGTATATATTTTTATGGTGTGTGTTGTGCACAGTTGTTGTTTTCAGACACTTATAATGACTTCAAATGCTAACAAAACTAATGAACAATGCATAAATATCTAGCAGCAACCCCTTATTCCTTTTCTCATTTCCTTTCTGAGCTACCTTCTCTTAAACAACAGGCACACTTTCTAAAGCATAACATTATATAGGATAGATTCATGTGTGTAGCCATGTTGGTCTGAAGCAATAGAACAAAGCTGTAGTCCAGGGGCACCTTTAAGACCAACAAAGTTTAATTCTGGGTATACGTTTTGCATGCACACAAATGCTTATACCCAGGCCCTGAGAGAAGGAAGCCCTGTTTCTGTTCTCATCAGGGCCGCTGGAGGCCCTTATTTATTTTTATTTATTTGATTTGATTTATATCCCGCCCTCCCCGCCGAAGCAGGCTCAGGGCGAATCCAGGGATTGTTATGCAGCTGCATCTACTATTCAATGGACAAGGTAGGTGGGGAGGAAGAGGGGGAACTGTTAGAAAGGTTCAGGAGCTGCACTCCTGTGAGCTCCTGCTGAGGCCTGTTCATGCCTTTACAGGTGGGAATTCTAGTACACGGCTATCATTACAAAGCTCTTCCTTAACCACCCACCTGGGTAGTAAATGCTGCTGCTCTACGAGTATAGAAACACTTGAATTTGAACATTAAAGTTCTATTGAACTTTTACTTATTTTTAAGAGAATCATTTACTAATGTATTCTGGTTTAGAAGCCAATCTGTGACTTCTGGACAATGAATACAGCAGCTAGAAAAGAGCTTTCAGCAGTGATTAGCAATACAAAGGCGGTTTGGGATGGCATTCTTTCAGGTAATATGAGAATAAGGGTTTATATCTCTATAGGTTGACTGGATCTTTTGGAACATTGTGGGAGGAGAACAATTTTCACTGATCCTTCCCAGAAGCAATACTTGGGAAGACCTTTTGTGACTGCAACAATGAGGAGGCAAAGAAGCCCCTGTACACTAATAGCATTACATTGAATCAACAAAGGCTTACTGCAAGACCCAAACCATTATATAAAACTATACATTTCATTAATTCATTTATAGAATTTGTATCCCACCTTTCTGACTTTACAAAGGTCACCAAGTTTTAAAGTATCTCTTATTGCTTATTCTCTGTCAATATCTTCTATTCAGTTCACATCAGGATTAGAGAAATACTAAACTTTATTTTTTTTAAATGGGCTCTCTCTCCTTGTGCTAACCTTTTGGCAGCCACTATATTACCATTAAATACAATTAATTTCCCCCTTTTTTGTTTCTAGTTTTTCCTTTGTTTTCAGTTCCCTTGAAAAGTACTGTCTCTCCCTGTGGTTTGTAGCGCAAAGGGGAAGGAAACTAAAACATGTTCACGTTTTGCACTAGAATATGAAACTGATTTATACAAAGGTGAACTTGCTAGATTTTCCACATCAATTTGGCATTCAGAGTAGCCACAATTAGAAAATTGCTCTTTAGAACTGCATCATGCTGGAAAAAATTTCAGGAACAGTTGTTTTCCTCAATGTATTTGGAAACTAGCTTGAACAGTGGTGTGCCTGAAATGCCATGGTAGTACCCATTCCTATAAATACTATACAGCCCAATAAATTTAACATTGCAGACTGCAATATAAAAAGGCGCCTGCAAAAGAATTTCCTATGGGAATAAGAACTGTGGTGCTCGACTGCCTTGACAAAGCTTGCGTACCAAAGATGCCTTTTACTAATGCAACTAGCCGAAAGTATATTTTACCATAAAAGTTGACTATGTAGCCACAGAAAATGTACCAAGTCCTTTAAAAGGAGAGGCAGAAGATAATCAGAAGTAGTCAGGCTATTTTAAGTTTTGTTGGCAATGTGTAACATCAGTTATCTGAAGGCACACAACACAGTTCTCCTGCTGTACCTCAGTAGTTTGGCTAGCCCTATAGATTGCTTATATGGGAAATTGCTTAAGTTGTTGCACTTTGATCACATTAAACGAGGACTAGGTTATATGTCATACATAAACAAATTGCTTGGATACTCAGCTGGACAAGATTTAAAAAGGGGTTCTGTGTTCAAGGGTAGACTTTTGGATTCATTGAGTCAAAAACTACATCAGAATTGGAGGAATCCAACAAATCATGAATGAAAGAGAAAGAATTACTAGTACTGTTCCAGAAATAGAATCATAGAGTTGGAAGGAACCTCTAGGGTCATCTAGTCCAACCTCCTGCACAATGCAGGAAACTCACAAACATCTTTCCCTAAATTCACAGGATCTTCATTGCTGTCAGATGGCCATCTAGCCTCTGTTTAAAAATCTTCAAGGAAGGAGAGCCCACCACCCTCCGAGAAAGCCTGTTCCACTGAGGAATCGCTCTAATGGTCAGGAAGTTCTTTTGATTTAATTTCAACCCATTGGTTCTGGTCCTACCTTCCGGGGCCACAGAAAACAATTCCACACCATCCTCTATATGACAGCCCTTCAGGTACTTGAAGATGGTGATCATATCACCTCTTAGCCACCTCCTCTCCAGGCTAAACATCCCCAGTTCCTTCAACCTTTCCTCATAGGACTTGGTCACCAGACCCCACACCATCTTCGTCACACTTCTCTGAACCCGTTCCAGCTTGTCTATATCCTTCTTAAAATGTGGTGCCCAAAACTGAACACAATACTCAAGGTGAGGTCTTACCAGAGCAGAGTAAAGCGATACCATCACATCACACTATACTTATGCTGATACATCCCAAAATTGCATTTGCCTTTTTAGCCACCGCATCACACTGTTGACTCATGTTCAGCATATGATCCACTAAGATCCCTAGGTCCTTTTCACTCATACTACTGCTAAGACAAGTCTCCCCCATCCTATAATCAGGCATTGGACTTTTCCCACCAAAATGCAGAACTTTACATTTCTCCCTGTTAAAATTCATTTTATTGATTTTAGCCCAGTTTTCCAGCCTGTCAAGGTCATCCTAAAAATTCTTAATTATCCTTTTCAAATCATCCAAAAGATATTTATAATTCCCCTCTTTATCCTTCAAAATCTTTATTACTCTTTTCTCCTGTTCTTTCTTAATTCTATGTGCAAGCCATCTTCCTGGTTTATTGGCATTCTCAAAAAAGTGCTGTTTAGCCAAAAGAACTTTTCTCTCCATTTCCTCCAAAAACATCACATGAATCCTATGCTGCAGCAACTTTATCTTATTTTTAATCTCCTAAATATTTGGTATCTTTTTGAGTTGTTTTTCCTGTTGTTTTAGATCTTCAGTTATCTCATCTATTTTTTTATTTTCTTCCCATCTCTTATGAGCATTAAAATTTGTAACTAAACCTCTAACATAGGCTTTACTCGTTTCCCAGACAATTTTTGAAGAGATAGCCCTCTGATCATTAAACTTAAAAAACCATTTCAACTCTTCATTAACATATTCAATAAATTTCTTATCTTTAATTAATCTTGGATTCATCCTCCATCCTCCTATTTTTTTTTTTTCTCCTTTCATAGACAACAGTATTGGATTATGATCTGCCACTGTACTTGAAAGGATTTCAATGTCCTCAACAAATTTCACTAACCCCACAGATAACCAGCACATATCAATGCATGACCACAAATTATGTCTGTGGGAAAAAAAGTATAATCTTTCCTTCCCGGATTTAATGTTCACCACAAATCCACCAACACCTGTTCCTCTGCCATTTTAAAAAAAATCTCCGGTAAAACATTACTACTGCAATGCTTCACTTTATTGCTTTTTCTTCCAGAGTTTCTATCAATTACTGGACAATTTACTGCATTGTAATCTCCATAATCATAGGCATTGTAATCTCATAATCATAGGCACCCACAGTCAAATAAATATCTTTATAAAAAATCACCCAGTTTCTCATTTGGTGCGTAAATATTTACTAAAAAAAAATCTGATGCTCCCTGACTATCTCAATTCCTTGAAATCTTGCATCTTTTGAGGAAAAAATCAATTTGGCTTGCATATCTCCTTTAATATAGGTAACCAATCCCCTCTTCTTTTTCTCCTTTTCCGATGTTATTATCACCTTCCCTAACCTTTTATCCTCTAGTAAAAATTCAACTTTTTGTTTTATATGCGTCTCCTGAAGACAAACAGTATCTGCATTCAGTTTCCTTAGTTGCATTAACACCCTTTTCCTTTTATAAGGAGAATTTAGACCATTTACATTTAATGATAAAATCTTCAATTGTTTTGCCATATTCAGCTTTACGGCCCTCTATACTCTATTTGTTGGTTTTTCTTTTTTTTCCTGAAGTCTTGTTTCTATCTGATTCAGTTCTTCACCGAGGGTAACCTCTCCCTCCTCTTGCTCATATAAATGTAACGGAACCACCAACTCTAATGACTCACCCGAACCCTTCCTATTCTGAAATTCTTTTGAATTCCTTTTTCCTGTTCTTTATAACCAATTCTTGGCCTGATTATTTAAAAAATCTTCTAATTTAAACATGGAGTCGATTTTATATCTCGTATTCAAAAATGTAAACAATAATCCTTTTGGAATAAGCCATTTGTACATTATCTCATTCTCCTGTAACATCATCGCCAATTTCATATATTCTTTCCTTTTGTGCCTTATTGACCATGGAATTTCTCTCATAATTTTAATTCGCACCCCTTTAATTACAAGTGGTTGTTCTCTCGTTGCCCTCCACACTCTCTCTTTTATCCCTTTCCGAACAAACTTAAGATGTATTTCTCGAGGTGAATCATTCTTTTTTGCATATAATGAGTTTACTCTCTATATATAATCAAATTCCTTTTCTACCTCTAACTTTTCCATCTCCAGAATCGACATCAACGCCTCCCCAAATAAATTTGTCAAATCCTCATTTCTCTCCTCCGGGATATTCAAAAATCTTAAAATATAATCTGCATTTCCCATTTCTATCTTAGCCATTTTCTCAGTTAACTCTGTTTAGATTCTATTGTACTCACACGATGATCAGTTATCATTAATTTATCTTCTATTGATTTTGTTATCTTAACTAACTCCATTATATCGTCTTTGTATCTTTTGAACAACTGTCCAAACTTTCTAATATATCAGCCAGCCCATTCATCTGGCCACTTAATGAATTCTGCATTTGATTTAAATCCTCCATAAATGTCGATTGCAGTTCTTTATACATCTCTTGGGTTATTACAGCCCCAACCGACTTAGGTTGTCCTGGAGAACACTTCATTTTTGGTTGGTGAGACATCTTAATTTATGAAAATTAATATAAGCAATACCCTAAATATCACCTGAATGTATTTATCAATTATTTTCTCAGACACTTTAGCGCTATCAAACTAAGAAGCAAAAGAAAATACCTCCGTTTAATTTTTATACAAAGCTATACGACTCAGTGGAAATAGACCAGAAGAAGCAGAAAGAGTATCTTTCAAGCAAATTATTTCCTAAACTAATGGATGAACAGAAGAGAATATTAAATAATCTAGTTACGATGTTCGAAATAGAAGAAGCTTGGAGCAAACAAAAGAAAAATAAAGCAGCTGGTCCAGATGGTTTGCCCACGGAGTATTATATTGTGTTTAGAGAAAGCTTAATTTATCAATTTAAAAAAATGATAGAGGAAGTGTGGTCGACTGCTGTGATACCAGACTCCTGGAGATACGCGAATATAGCCCTTATTCCGAAAGTGGACTGCGATTGTGAAGAAATTAAAAATTACAGATCGATAGCGTTACTTAATGTTGACTACAAGATTTATGCCTCTATTCTTGCAAATAGACTGAAAAAGATTCTGACTATTGATTCACCCAGACCAAACAGGTTTTCTTCCAAAAAGGCACTTGAGAACAAATATTATAATTATTTTAGATACTTTGGAATGTTATGAATTGAATAGGGATAAACAGTTGGCATTGATTTTACTAGATGCAGAAAAAGCTTTTGATAATTTAGACTGGAATTTTATGTTGCAACAGCTTAAGACAATGGAGTTTGGAGAGAATTTTATAAGTAACGTACAAGCAATTTATAGTGAACAGAAAGTTAAAATAATTATTAATGGTGGAACCACCAAAGAAATTAAGGTGTGTAAGGGTACTAGACAAGGTTGTCCACTGTCCCCATTACTTTTTATTTTATCATTGGAGGTTCTTAATGAATCTATTAGAAATAATGTCAACATTAGAGGCTTGAAGGTAACGGATGAGATATACAAGATATTGGCATATGCTGACGATATTGTCTTGATTTTACAAAATCCATTGGAATCAATAGATGAGATGTTAAAAGAATTAGAGGAATATGGGCAAGTTGCTGGTCTGAAAATAAGTAAACAGAAATCTAAAATATTAACAAAGAACATGACAACTCAGGAGATTAATGATTTCAAAATTAGAGCTGGTTTTAAGAGTGACAAGAGAGTGAAATATTTGGAAATAAATCTGACAAATAAGTGTAGTAGTATATACAATAATAATTTTGTGACCTTGCTAAAAGAAGTTGGGAATTTACTGAAAAAATTGGAAAACATGCAATTGTCTTTTATGGGCAGGACTGCTCTAATCAAGATGATCATTCTTCCGAAAGTGATGTTTTTATTTCAAACATTCAACTTTGCAATGAGGAAAGATTTTATTATCAAACTAAACAAGGCTGTTAAAACATTTATTTGGCAAGGGAAAAAACCAAGGATTAAAAGGAAAATACTTAGTGATAAAAAAGAAAATGGTGGATTAGGTTTGCCAGATTGGGAAACTTACTATATTGCTAATGTGATGGTCTGGTTGAAGGATTGGATAAACTTGGAGAATAAGAGAATTCTTGCTCTAGAGGGGTTTGATCTTTTGACTGGATGGCATGCAAATTTGTGGTATATAGATAAAGGTCACAAATACTTCACCAATCATTTAATTCGTAAAGCTTTATTCAATGTTTGGTTAAAAATAAAAAAGAAGATATATAGTAAGACATCTAGGTGAATATCTCCAGTTGAAGCATCTGCAAAACCTCAATTATGGGATTTCTCTAACAATGCCAGATATCAGGTGTTGCTAGATGAAGAAGATAAAATAAGAAAGAAGGAAGACCTGGGAGGGATAAAAATGGATTGGTGGTTAAACAATGCAAGTTACAGCAAAATTTAATAAAGATAAATTAATTGGTTTCACAAAAAGAGATTTTGATTTCGATAAAATACTATTAGCAAAGGAGGATAAAACAATTTTAAAAGTTTATAATTATATGATGCAATTAAAATTAGAAGACGAACTGGTGAAAGAAGCAATGATCAAATGGTCGCAAAATTTGGGAATGACCATTGATTTAGAACAATGGTTGCAACTGTGGAAAAATAACTATAAGATCATTAAGTCAGTAAGTTATAGAGAATTTTTTTTAAAATGTTTCACAGATGGTATATAACGCCAGTCCAGTTATCAAAGATGAATTCTAGTCTCTCACCTAAATGTTGGAAATGTGGAACTAAAATAGGCACTTTTTATCACTTATGGTGGACTTGTTGTGTGGCAAAAAAGTATTGGGTGAAAGTTTATGGATTTTTGAAGGATGTATTATGTATGGACTTGCAGTTTAAACCAGATGTTATGTTATTATCTATGGTTAAAAAGGAAATACCAAAAGATGATGAGTACTTGGTGATCTATGTTCTTACAGCAGCTAGAATTTTATTCTCTAAATATTGGAGACAATTGAAATGCCCAAACTTAGAGGAACTGGTTGAAAAAATACTCCAAGCTGCTAAGGCAGATATACTTTCAGCTCTTCTGAAAGGGGAGTCTAAATCTGCAGCAAGTAATAAATGGGGAAAACTATATATGTGGCTTAATAGAAAAACAAAAGAGAATGAGAAAGAAAGATCTGAAGTCGCTGGGGGAGAGGATACAAAGACATGATATGATAATGTGATTGGCTTTTGAAATTAAGTGGTTATTGGGAGGTTGGAATCCAGTTCCACTCTTTGTTTTATGTTGTTTATGTAAGATAGATTGCTTTAAGTTTTATGGTGTTTAAGTTAGTTGAATACAGTTAGAAGAGTTTGATCATGTATTAATTCGTCAGAATGCTGTAACATTTTGTAAAACAAGGTTACGTTGTCAATAAAAATTATTTTAAAAAAGGTCATCCTGTATCCTGTTCTGTCTTCTTCTGTGTTTGCAACCCCTCCCAATTTAGTATCATCTGCAAATTTAATAAGCATTCCCTCATCCAAATCATTGATAAAGATGTTGAACAAAAGAGGTCCCAGGACAGATCATTGAGGCACTCCACTTGTCACTCCTCTCCAAGAGGATGAGGAACCATTCACAAGCACTCTTTGGGTGCGATCTGTCAACCAGTTACAGATCCACCTAATGGTAACAGGATTTAAACCACATTTTACCAACTTGTCAACAAGGATAGTATGTGGAACTTTATCAAAAGCCTTGCTGAAATCAAGATAAACGATGTCTACAGCATTCCCCTGATCCAGCAAGGTAGTCACTTTCTCAAAAAAAGAGATCAGGTTAGCCTGACATTACTTGTTCTTGAGAAAACCATGCTGACTCTTAGTAATCACATCCATTCTTTCTAAATGTTCCAGGACCGACTGTTTGATGATTTGTTCTAAAACTTTTCCAGGTATAGACATCAAGCTGACAGGTCGGTAGTTACCTGGATCATCTTTTCCCCCTTCTTCGCCCACCTCCAATCTTCCGGCACCTCTCCTGTTCTCCAAGAATTCTCAAAAATAATAGCCAGAGACTCAGAAATTACATCTGCAAGCTCTTTTAGAACCCTTGGATGCAATTCAGCTGGACCTGAGGACTTAGTTTCATTTAAAGAAGTATCTCTGACCATGGGATTTTACCCAGCATAGTTCTAAGTTTATCAAAGTTTACCTTTCTGAAGTCCAACCTATAAGTCTGACTACGTATAGCTTTTCCCTTCCCTAAGACTGTAAATGCCAAAATCACATGGTCACTACAGTACTGCAGTCCTAAGCTCTGCTCACGACCTGAGTTCAATCCCAGCAGAAACTGGGTTTTCAGGTAGCCGGCTCGAGGTTGACTCAGCCTTCCATCCTTCTGAGGTCGGTAAAATGAGTACCCAGCTTGCTGGGGGGGGAAGTGTAGATGACTGGGGAAGGCAATGGCAAACCACCCTGTAAAAAGTCTGCTGTGAAAACATTGTGAAAGCAATGTCACCCCAGCATCGGAAACAACTGGTGCTTGCACAGGGGCCCTTTCCTTTCCTTTTCCTTTCTGGTAAAACCAACCTTTTCCAGCAGGCCTACAGTAACTAATGCATTACTACCACTAGTATGTCGCTGAAAACTACCATCCATCTATGACAGCTAATAGAGCAATACAGAGAATTAAGGACTATAATGAAGCTGAGCCGCCTATGTAAGAAATTTTATAGTACCATTTTTAACTTTTTAAATTATAAATTGTTATATATGTTTTGATTTTATAACCTTAAGGTATTGTTATTGTGGTATTGTGGTTGTGAGCCACCCAGAGTCCATATGGAGTGGGCAGCACACAAATTTAAGGTAAATAAGATAAAAGTTTTGTGATTTTTTAAACATATTTATGTCAACATGTCATTAAAAGTGCAGTCCTAAAGCAGAATTATACCTTTCTATGTCTGCTAAAGTCAATGGGTTTAAAAAGGTGTAACTTTGCTTAGGATTGCATTGATGGTGAACCTGGACATACCAAGCTAGTTTTATGACTGATTTAGTGCATGGCCAGATTCCAGCACACACTCAGAAGGCTTGTCAAGACGTGGTGTATCATGAGTTTGAATCATTCACAGAACTGTTTTACAATAAGCAAATCTATCAAAAATACACTCATGTTAGTTTTGACTTCTCCCCAAAAATCCAATAGGAGTTGGATTTTTCAATCCCATTTCTCAGGACTAAAAAGTAGCAGGAACTGTGATTCACATTCAAAAGCCTACTTTAGGTACACACAAAGCCTTTCACAAGCACAGTTGGAGTTTGGACTGCAGACTCCATGTCATACCACATACTGTGCTTTAACTCCCCTGAATTCCCAAGGTATGTTTCCATGCTATTACGGGGAAGCTTCTGCTCAGTCAATAAAAACCAAACATACACCCTTTAAGTATACCAAAATAGTTACATTGTTCTTGATTACCGATCCTGATTTCTAAAGCACATTGTCAGATTCTACAAAAGTTCCATATCTAGAGCCAAGACTGGTCACAAGGAATGGCTGTTCAATGTTGTGTTCCCTGAATTTATTTTATTTTTATTTTATTTTGTTTGATTTATATCCCACCCTCCCCGCCAAAGCAGGCTCAGGGCAGCTCACAGTATAAAAACATTAAAACAGTTAAAAACAATACACATTATAAGTCATACATTATATAAATTATTTGTTTTACAATTAAAACAATCAAAATTCATTAGGTGCTAGGTCTTGATGTTATATATATATCAATTTCTCAGTTTCAGTTTTTCAATGACAACAGTACTCCTTCCATGATGTAAGTTCCATATTAGTTAAAAGCCAGCTGGAAGAGAGTAGTTTTGCAGGCCCTGCAGAACTGGACAAGGCTCCACAAGGCCCGCACTTCCTCTGGCAGTTGGTTCCACCAATGGGGGGCTGCAATCGGGAAGGCCCTTTCTCTGGTGACTTTCAGTTTGGCCTCCTTCGGCCCAGGGATTACTAATAGATTTTGTGAACCAGATCACAGTACCCTCTGGGGAATATATGGGGAGAGATGATCCCTAAGGTAGTCGGATACTTGGCCATATAGGGCTTTAAAGGTAATAACCAGCACCTTGTAATGAATCCGGTATACTATTGGCAGTCAGTGCAGTTCCCGCAGCCCTGGCTATATGTGCTCCCACTTAGGGAGCCCCAATAGCAGCCTGGCCACTGTGTTCTGCACTAGCTGCAGCTTCTGGGTTTGGCACAGGGGCAGTCCCATATAGAGGACATTATAGTAGTCCAACCTCGAGGTGACCATTGCATGGATCACTGTTGCCAGGTCATTGCGCTCCAGGAAGGGAGCCAACTGCCTCACCCGCCTAAGATGAAAAAAGGCGGATTTAGCAGTGGCTGCTATCTGGACCTCCATTGTCAAGGCAGGCACCAGCAGCACCCCCAAGCTCTTGACCTTGAAAGCACAGTTGGTGATCCTAAGTGAGTTGTCCTCATTGTCTGCAGTATATTACTAATGCCCAAATGAAAACACTGATGAAGTTAATGTTAAGGAAGCCTGAGGATGTTATTTCCTGCTGACTTTTCTGTGCTTCCAGTAAAGAAGTAAGAATTCCTTGTTGGTATATTGTGGAATACACAGGCATGATCTTAAAAATAATTGCAAAATACTACAAGTAATTTTGTTCACTGGCAAAATAGCTTATATAATATTATATATTCACAGATATGCATTCTTTGCAGAATTAAATTAAAACATACGGTTATGAGAACCCTCCTTCAATGTAAACAGTCCCACAGGAATAGTGGACTAAACCCTGAAGACTTTTCACACAGCCTGCCTCAGGCAAAACTTCTAACAGACTTAATTAAAAATTGTTCAAATTCCATTGAAGGTTCAAGCAAATAAATCAGATCCTGGCTATATACAATGAGGCAATATTTAGATTTTATTTAGACTGGAATACAGATGCGTATTAAATAATGAGAACAAGGTTGTCATTATATGGTTATGGTATATGTATTTTTCCCCTAAACCAAATGCATAGAAAATCTAGTGCAATCTAACATGCAGGTATCAAATTCTGAATCTGGACATTCTAGATGTCCAAGATGTCATTGTGCCTTGTAATAGCAAAGTTCATGGTTCAATGACTATCAAGAGGACAGCAAAATGAGGCCACCCACAGATAAAGTAGGACTTCCTGCTTACTTGGAAACTTCCCCCAAACGGTTTGTCAATATAAAACTAAAATCATCTGGTGAGGATTGAGCCTGTTTATTGCCTACTGAGAGGCACAGAAAGTTGAAACTAGTCAAACATCAGCTTAAACAAAAATAAAAGTGTGTATTTGGAGAAATTGGCCTCCTAATAATTCATTTGCATTAGGTTCATTGGACTATGGGGAGTTCCTTCCCCAATCTAATCCCACATTCCACCAATGACTCCAGGATACTATATGCTCTTAAGAGCAGTAACTACTATGCAGGTAAACGAATCTGTATGAAAGGATTTAAGCCTATTACATTAATTACGTGCCAGTCTAAACAGCCAGTGTGGTATAGTGGTTAAAGTGTCAGCCTAAGATCCGGGAGACCCAGGTTCAAATCCCCACTCAGCCATGGAAGCTTGCTGGGTGAGTTTGGGCAGTCACGCACCCTCAATATATCTGTTGAAATTTCTAGGGATGATAAAATATTTTATAAGTAAAGCAATATTTCTTAGGAAGCATTGATATTAGGGGTGTGCAAAAAATGTGGGAGGTTTTGTTGTTGTTCAGATATATTGAACCTGGAAAATAGCAGTATTTTCTGATATTTCCAAATTTGATTAATGGTATGGTATTCACATTCTGGATTTTTTTGGAAATCTTGAATTTTTTCAGCTCTGTTATAGTTTATGGTCTCCATAGGGTATAATGGGGAATTGATCTGAGGGTATCTGGGGCTCTGTGGGGGCTATTTTTTGAGGTAGAGGCACCAAATTTACAGCATAGCTGCTGGTGCCTCTCCTCAACCCCTCCTCCAAGTTTCAAAAGGATTGGACCACCCCCAAAGAAGAAGCCTCTATTCTCCATTGGTTTCAGTGTGGAAGAAAAAAAGGTGTTTAAAGGGATTGCAGTCCCTTTAAATGCCTTCTCCAAGCAGCAAGTTCACCTGGAAGGCTGTTTGGTTTGACACTCTCACCACAGATGAAAGTACATTCCCAACTGACCACATTTTTCCCAACAATAGGGGGAATGGTTTGTATCAATCCAATGAAGTCGACTGGGTGTCATGTACCAATTTGCTATAAGTTAAAAAAATGGGTTTTGATATTAAAGGTTCAAAAGTTAAACAGAGATTGCCATATCTCATCCTAGTCATCTAAAGACAATTCTGTTGGGAGGATTTTTGCCCATTTATTTACATGTGATGGAGGAGATGACAGATAAGTGTCCAAAATAGTTTTATAGATGCAAGAGAGGACACCTCTTGTTTTTGAACCATAATTATTTATAATGGTCTTTCTTGAATTATAATTGTCATAATAAAACCTTACTCCCATCATACTTTTTAAATTACTTTCTCCTATGTGGCCACAGTGGCATGATGAAGATTTCCATCTGTCTGCTTTATATGTTTTGGTTATTTTCCCATTTTTTTGTGGGGGGAAATATTAGAAATCATAGAGTTCAGCAAAATTCTCACAGAGGGTTTGAACAATGGAGCCCAGAAGCAAGTATTTGGGATGGGGGACAAGAAAGAAAGAGCACAATAAAATTTAGAGTTTCCGGAGCTCTGCTCCTGTGAGCTCCTGCCCAAAATGATGCCTGGTTTATGTTATTTATAGTCTGCTTTCTCATCAGGACACAAGGCAGATTACACGTAGAAATTCACATGATTAACTAAATGGGACATTCACTAACCAATACATAAAGCTGCAGTACTGCAGTCCGAACTCTCTGCTCACTACCTGAGTTCGATTCCAGCAGAAGCTGGATTTTCAGGTAGCCAGCTCAAGGTTGACTCAGCTTTCCATCCTTCCGAGGTTGGTAAAATGAGTACCCAGTTTACTGGGGGGGAAGCGTAGATGACTGAGGAAGGCAATGGCAAACCACCCCGTAAAAAGTCTGCTGTGGAAACATCATGATATGATGTCACCCCAGAGATGGAAATGACTGGTGCTTGCACAGGGGACTACCTTTACCTTTTTATGGCCCACAGGACGGATCCAACCCCTGCAGGGCTCATATCTGGCCCACAAGCAACTGGCTACCTCCTGCATTGGGGATGCTGCTGCTGCTGCATTGCAGCTCGCTTTTGCCCAGCTCCCTTTGCTGTTTCCTGTTTCCTTCTAAGCCAAGCCTTCCTTTCCTCCACCGACTGAGGGTTCCTCCTTTGGGTGGAAGGAAGAGCAAGAGAGAGTCCCGTCCAGGAGAAGGAGCAAAGTCTGAATCCTGTGGCTCCTTTAAGACCAGCAACATTTTATTTCAGGTGTAAGCTTTCCTACCCTTCTTCAGAGGGAGGGAGGGAGAGTGGGTAGGTAGGCAGGCAGATAGATGGATTCTTCTGACAAGCACAATGTTCTGCTGTTTTAAGACCTGATACCTCTCTGTCTCTTAGTCTCTGTCTCTCTCTCTCACACACACACAAACATGAACACATGTATGGGTGTTAAAAGGAAAGGGTATGTTGAAATATGGGAAAGGATAACCAAAAGAAACTTATTTTGGTTTATTCTGAGGATTTTTTAGATTAAATTTTTTTGCACTTATCTGAAATTTTCTTTCAAAAAGACCCTGATTAGGAATTAGAACACTTGGATTGGTTTCCATTGTTTAATAATCCCATTCAATTGGAATACATCTTTCATCCTAATACATGTAGCACAGTTTAAGGGTTAGAATCTAAGTAAGGGATAGAATCTATTTTGGCCCATATTTTCTTTGCAGTAAAGAGAAACTTAGCTACAGGTACAGTAGTTCTTTGGCCAACCCCTGCCAATAAAATTTTGAGGGTCTTCTTTTCACCTCAAGAATAGCAGACCACCTATCAGTGCTGTTCATGACAGCTGTAATTGCTAGCAAAGACAAGTTAGGATGTCTGGAGAGAGACAAAGCATGATGTTGAAAGACCAAACCATAACCATAAGTGGCAAGAATGTAATTGCAGGAACCAACCATAACCATGCCTGAAAAACCACAAGTCTAAGTAGATATGCAGAAAACTGAGAAGGGCTCTTTGTAGCTTGTTCAGTTAGACAAGAGAGGTGGATTCAACATCTGCACTATATCAGTTTATTTTTTTTTAAAAAAAATGTAACCTCTCCAGTGAACCTGAAGTACAACCTACAACTGGAGGAACTCTCTGATGATATATGCACTACTAAACTATGAGAGCCTTGCTATAATCTCTTTCAGAGAGATTCCAGAGGAGATCTATTATCCTTCTTCTTTGAAAGACACAGGCCAAAGTGATAGTCTGTATTATATGCAGCCCTGTTGTAAAGGTGATTCATTGCCAATGCTAAGGCACACAGATACCTGGAGAAAGAGAGGCAGCATGGTGAAATGGTTAAGGGACTTTTTGGAGAATCAGGTATGATTCTGCACTCTTCTGAATGAAGCCACCTGGGTGACCTTGGGTGAGTCACAGCTCTTTCAGAACTCTCCCAGCCCCCAAAATAAGCCTAGCTCACCACCTAGTGGTGCATAACACTAAAAAAGCTAGAACTTCAGGCTGCCAGAAAATCTCAGGATCTCCTGGCTATAACACACACAATACCATACAATAATTCTTAATTATTACCTAGAGAAAAACTCTGGGGCTTTTTTTACAAGCTATAAGACAGGATGCCACTGAGGTCAAATTTTCCCACTGTTGCAAAACTTTTATTAGCAGTAGAGCACTGTAACAATAGAACAAATAGTGTTGTAAATCCACTTCAAAACTAATGCTCTTTAGAGTTATGGGTGATTGCTGGAAGAGACAGCAAGAGACAGGAAGAGACAGAGCAGCCTGAAGCTCTGCAAGGGGCAGAATTTTTATCTCTTGGGTCTTTCCTCATTTTAAAAAATACATGCAAATATTGTTCTCATATTTCTCTCAGCTAATTACTGGTCTCCACCTGATTCACTGTCCTCTTATCTAGGCAGCCATTTGTTATTTAAGGCTTATCACTGAGTTTTAAAAAGCAGTCTCACTCTTTACGCAGCAGACTGCCTGTGTGCGATAGATCCCCAGGGAAGCACTGCAGAAATATTACAGAGGAGTCTACCACCCAGAGGTTTCTTCTAGGCAAAAGAACTCCAATAGCAGAAAGAATTTTTTCCACATTTCCAGTTGTCTTAACTACATTGTTGGCACAAAACAACTCTGAAATTCTTCAGAACTGGACTCAGTACAAATTCTGAAAAGCACTTTTGCTAAAAGTAGCATTCAGCATAAAATTTCCAGTTCCATTAGATCGAGGGGTGGTGCAGAATTACTGGCAAACTTAGGGATGATCTACAGAGTTTCCCTGCGTGTATGTGGTATGACACAACAACAGTCCTTGGCTCCATGCACATGTTGTTGCAGTTAGTATTCATCTTTTAGGTCTTTATATTCTTTGCTTTCCTCAAGCATTTGGTCTCATGTGTGAAGTGAGTATTCCACAACAATGTTCAGCTCCAATGAGTATCTGTTATATGCCATCTCTCCTTTCACATAGGAATCCAATTCACACTTCCTTCAGTTCAAAATAAGGGGTGAGATCAAAGAAATCAGATGCTTGTGCATGACAGAGAGAATGGGGCTGTGTTTGCTCTCCCAGCAGACAAAAAAGAATGTTCATGGCAGTAACATATGCACAAGGGCATAGAGTCATGTGTGCCCACTGCCAGATGTAGAACGTAGTTTGAAACACAAAAAAGCCACAGACATGTCATTGTTTATATTTATTCACCCTTAGGATGAGAAAACCACAATGTAACTGTGACTGATATATAACACACACACACAAAAAAAAAAAACCCAGGCATCTTTAGAAATTCAAGAATGTATAATATCAAGAATTGTAGATAGGTTTGCCAAGTGCCTGAACAAAACATCATGTTCCTTTAATAGTGGCATATTTGTCAGGTGGTATTATTTACCTCTCTGCCATTAAAAGGTCCAACTGCCCATTTCCACAGATTAAGACTTTATGAAGGGACAGGATGTTTTTTCTCCAGGACTGCTGGCAACCTTAATTGCAGAGCAAACATAAAATTCAAACGTGCAGATGAAATTTCCATGAAAAATGACCATTCAATACTAGAAAGAATAATCTGGAAATGAGAATACTTCTGAAGATTTCAAAGAATATACTTAAGGATCACTGGAGTTCACAGAAACCAAAAAAGAACTTATCCTGGGATTTTAAAGTTCTGACCTGTAACTATTAAAGCTATGGAAACTGACTTCTATTGACTGGGGGCAAGATAAATTTCTAAATCAGTAGTTCAGAATTAGAGCCTCAGTAGAAATACCACTGCAGGTTTTATAAAGACTTTTTATTGTGATGTGTTCCTTTGGACTTACAAAAAATGAAAATGCTTAGCATTTTTTTTTTGTTCTTTTAAAATATGAGCCCCAGACTTTTGGAAACATTCCACTATGAATCAGAGGAACAAGGACCTTAAAAGTGCCCCCCCTTGTGCAGTCCAAAAAGCTTCAGAGCACAGTATGATGCACATGTCGGCACATCAGATACACTATTTTAGGTGTGCCAACAGCAATCTGAGAACATTCATAGTCTTGCCGAAACTTTGCAGATCATGTCTCAGCTTGACCTGCAACTCTAACCTTTCAGAACTACAGCAGGAGCTGCTTGTAGCCTATTCCTGTCACCGAGCAGCATGGAAGATACTACATCAAAGAACCCTTTGAGGAAGGTATGAAAAGCACCACCCCTCCCAAGGAAGAGGAGAGGAGGAGAGAGAGACACAACATATTTGCTGGGCCGGCTTTCAAAGTCACACACTGTTTGTAGAAGAGGTTCTCTTATGCTTACCCTCTCTGATCTGAACTTGGTGTTTGTTTGGACAAACTGTAACTCTACAGGGCTAGACGTCAAAGAATGTTTCACTATATCTTATGTGGGCTACCCAGTAAAAGAATCTTTGATATAATTTGCCAAGGGGGGGACTCACCTGTGTGCTTACGGGGGGGGGGGATCTAGTTTCACTTTGAGAGGCTGGGATTCAGCAGTCTCATAGAGGAGGGGGGGGAATAAAACCACAAATGGGACTATATCTTAGCCTTAATCAGTTATATAGATTGGGGGTTGAGTTCAAGGAGTCAAAGGCTATTTGGAATCCAATCTATCCAAAGGACTCATACTTATTTTTTTTTAAATCCTCCCCCCCCCACCCCACCCCGTGACCTACCTTGAATGGTGTTTGGAAAACTGAGGTGTGCATATGCAAATGAAAGCAATCTCCACAAAGTCTATGATAAACAGCCTTAATCTAAATGTAACATACAGTTTCACAAAGAGACCCTTTTATAAAGACACATCACTTGATTTGTTAAATTTGGTGACTCCTTTATGCTGCAAATTATATTTTTAGAATAATTCTGTCCAATATCAAGTTGACCTTAATTTTAGGTAAAATCTGATGTCTTCTGCTGATATTTCTGATAAATTAAAGATAAAATTGATTCTACTTCTTAATCTAAGCAAATTATGTATGCCCATAAACTTGGTCAACATGTATATTATTCAAAAAACTGTATTATTAGATTAAATTAATGTATGCAAGTCAATGATTTTATATAAGAACATGAGATTTTCTATACTAAACAAATCATATCATCCCTTCAGCCCCCAAGTTAATGAAAACAGTGTTGTGGCAGTATCTGCCACCTGTAATTAATTACCAGCTTGATACAGTAGTAACCAGCTAATCATGCCATACAAGATGGAAAGAAGGTAGGGGTGCCAACCCCCAGCTGGGACCTGGGAATCCCCAGGAATTACAGCTCATCTCCAGACTACATCCCCTGGAGAAACTGGATTTTTTTTGGGGGGGGAGGATGGACTCTATGGCATTGTACCCCACGGAGGTCCCTATCATCCCCAAGCCCCATCCCCAAATCTTCAGTAGTTTCCCAACTTGGATCTGGCAACCCTACCCCTCATTCCCATCAGTGCCAGGGGGGAAGAAGAAGAAGAAGAAGATATTGGATTTATATCCCGCCCTCCACTCCGAAGAGTCTCAGAGCGGCTCACAATCTCCTTTACCTTCCTCCCCCACAACAGACACCCTGTGAGGTGGGTGGGGCTGGAGAGGGCTCTCACAACAGCTGCCCTTTCAAGGACAACCTCTGCCAGAGCTATGGCTGACCCAAGGCCATTCCAGCAGGTGCAAGTGGAGGAGTGGGGAATCAAACCTGGCTCTCCCAGATAAGAGTCCGCACACTTAACCACTACACCAAACTGGCTCTCCTGGCAACTCTAAAAAGAGGGCAAGTGCAGAACAGAGGAAAAGGCTTGTGTGCTTGCCCCATAAATAAGGAGAGGAGACACAATTTGTATGAGTTAAATAGTGGACCATAACCTACAATGTAAAAAAAAAACCCTTTATTAATGTGATTAATTTGCCACCCACAGCAAAATTGTTTAAAATTATTTACAAAAATTGTGCAATATGCCCTTATTTACTGAGTGTGTGCTCAGTGGATAAACAGAGGCATGCAGTCTCTAACAGTGAAGTTTGGATTTTGGGTATCCTGGCAAGTAGCCACTGGAAAATTGAGTCCTCAAGCAATTCATACTGTTGCCATCGCAATAGCTGGTATCAGTCACAGGATTAAGGCATTACATCATTGCAATGCACCAAACAAATGACTGAAGAAAGTAGTCAATCGCATTCCATATCTGCAGTGGACTCTAGGCAGCAGGGAACACTAAATGCTAAAAACACAAAGCAGAACAGAGATATAAGACAAAGAACAGGGACCCAGACAAAGCACATCAAAGGAGACATAGTCGAGCATCCTGTTTCCCATGGTGGCCAAATGTGGACAACCAAGAAACAAGAAGCTTTCATGGCTCCTCATAAACTGATATTCTAAGGTAGGCATGGACTGATTTTGCTTACCCAGCTGCATGGTCTATTTATTTAAATATTTATAACAGCAGGAGGAATCCAGGAAATATTGACACAAGGGTAACTGAATAATACCAAAATGCTATTAGCACCAACTGTTTTAAATTGTTCTATGAATTGACTGATTTTATTACTAATGTGTTAATCTTTTATTGCTATTATGACCAATGTTGTAAGCCGCCCTGAGCCTGCCTTGGCAGGGAGGGCGGGGTATAAATTTAATAAACAAAACTAAACTTAAATATTTATACCCAGGGGTTGTTTTGTAGAAAAATAGATGGCAGAGCTCATTAGCATAACTCATTAGCATATGCCACCCTCCCCCAGCTAAAAGCAACCTGATCCAAGGAAGGAGAGCCCTGGGCGAGCGAGGCCTGTTTGGGCTGGCTAGACATCCAGCCAGCCCAAGCAGGCCTCACTCGCCTTGGGCTTTCCTGGGCCGCCCCCCCCCACAAGTCAAAAGGCCAGCAAGCCACCAGCCACCCAAAATCACATAAGAAGTGGAGAAAGGGAGGCATTGGGTTCTCCAGGGGTTGATGAGGGCTGCTGGGAGTGTGGCAAAGCTGGGAGTGTGGCAAAGCTGTGCTCCTGTGAGCGCCTGCTGAATCTGAGGCCTGTTTATACCCTATATTCTAGGGCTAATGCAGGATACAGGATGCTGTCCTAGCCAAACTGTTGGTCTACTCTATCAGGGCTCACTATATGTTCTTAAATAATCAAGGTACAATTGTTAGCCTAAAATCTACAACAGTTAACTGACAAAATGTTATAATACCAGAGCAAGGTCTTTAAGAAAGATCAAGTGGAAAGTGAACAATGAGTATGATCTTGCTCTTGTTTTAAGTGACCCATTTGTTAATATCTGGTAACAGTGCCAAGCTATACAGTTGAGACTTGATTTTTTGTTTATTGTGTATTTATTGCAATATTTATTTCCTTTCAATGGATACAGTACAAAGTCCAGTCAGGGCCGGATCTACATTTTTTGGAGGGGGGGCAAAACCAAAAATGGTGCCCCCACTCAAAAAAATGAAGGGACCCATGGGTGATCTGACACACACACCCCATTTAAATACCCCACTGTTGTGTCCTAGGCTCAAATGGGAGAACTGTTACTTTGAAGGGAACTGTTACTTTTGGAGGGAAGTTGAACAAGCCAGAGCTTGAACTCCACACCAGGGTTCCAGAGAAGGCCTAAGCGTGCCCAATCAGGGGAAGGATTGAAACATAAGTAGCCAATCAACATCCAGGCTCATACGGTACCTGATAGGCCCTTAGGGCCCTGTAAATAGCCAATCCGTGTAGATAGTTAAGGACCAATCAGAAGGGGGCAAGAATTGTATAAAGGAGCGGGAAGTTTGAACAGAGCTCAGTCTGTGTGTATGTGTTCCTGAAGTAAAGCTTGCTGAAATCACTCTCCGACTCTGGTCTCTTACTGCGCCGACCCCAGTACTTTACACTGGCGACGAGGATGGGATGCCAGTAAGAACCAGCAACAGAACCAGGAACACAGAAAGGCAGCTAAATCCGAGCCATCTGGGTCCGCACCTCCGCTCTGCGCACACCCCAGCTCGCAAGCCGCCCAGACGCGCTGCCAAGAATGGAGGCTCCAGCCAACCTCCTACAGCCCTTTAGCATCGATCGCCCCAAGCTGTGGGACACGTGGGTTGAAGGCTTCCAGTCATACCTGACCTTCCGGAAGATTACAGAGACTACCATGCAGAGAGCTCTGTTTATCAGTACGTGTGGCACGGAGACCATGGACATAGCCAGGGCTCTTCTCCAACCCAGGAAGCTCTCAGAGACGCCAGTGGACGACATCATCAGCGCTCTGGAGAAGTATTTCCAGCCCCAGCCAACCAAGCTCACCCGGCACTGGGACTTCCAACAAAGGACACAGAAGGCAGGCGAAACCGCCATGGCGTTCTTAACAAGCCTGCGCCGGGTGGCAAGCCGATGCAGTTTCGCAGACCTCAACAAAGCCCTTCTTGACCAGTTTGTATGGGGCTTGAGGGACAAAAAACTCATGCAGAAACTCCTGTCCCTCTCCGAGTGCGACCTAACAAAGGCAATCGACGTGGCCACCAGATGGGAGAAGGGCAGATCAGCAGAGCCACGGCCGACAAGACAGGCTGCGGCACACCAGATCAACCCTGAACCATCTACGGAGGACTCGGACGAGGACAGAGCTCTACAAACCGGCTATCGTTCAGCAGGAAGGAAGACCACCCATGTCCCACAGGGCATGAGACACAAGACACCACCTGCATGTGCAAGTTGCGGGGGCCAGCACGAGCGGAAGACCTGCGAATTCCGCAATGCCACCTGTCGACTCTGCAACAAGGAAGGCCACATCGCCTGCGCCTGCAGATCCAAATCCCAAGCACGCGTCCCGCAAAGATCTGCGCACTCCGAAGGCCAGCCAGACTTCGAAATCGATGCTCTCCATGCCCACCGATACCCGGTACAGTACCTACCCTCGCCAGTCAGGCCCTCCAAAATCCGGGTCAATGTAGGGATCGGGGGGTGCCCTGCCAAATGGAGGTGAACTCTGGGTCAGCATCATCTATTATAGCGGCAGAGACATTTTTTAAAATTCCCACCAGGCTGAGGCCTCGTCTCAGGGACCCGTGGTTTACCTTAGTGGACTTCCAGAAGAATAAGGTGCCTATCTTGGGAGTGGGCCCGGTCCCAGTCCAATACAAGGGGTTCAAGGGCCAGCTACAAGTGCTAGTGGTCAAGAACCACCTTACAAACCTTTTGGGTCTCGACTGGTTCAAGCCCCTGGGACTAGAGATCAGGGGGGTCAATAAGACTGTCGGAGTGGACTTTAACAAGGTTTGCGAAGAGTTCCCGGCCGTTTTCGATGGCACCTTGGGCTGCTACACGGGTCCCCCGGTTACACTACACCTCGACCCCACAGTGCGGCCTATTAGGCTTAAAGCGCGGCGAGTTCCATTCGTGCTCAAGCCTAAAATTGAGGAGGAACTGGATAAACTGATTGCACAGGGAATACTAGAGCCTGTCACCCACGCAACCTGGGAAACTCCCATCGTGACTCCAGTCAAGCCCAGTGGGGAGGTGCGGATTAGTGCAGACTATAAGTGCACCCTCAACAAGGCTCTTCAGGCCCACGCATACACTGTGCCCATCGTTAGCCACGTTCTAGCCACCCTAGCCGGTGAAAAAAATTTCGGCAAGTTGGACTTGGCCCAAGCTTACCAACAGCTGCCGGTGGATGAGGCCACGGCCAACGCCCAAACAATTGTGACCCACCGGGGGGGCTTTAGAGTAAAGCGGTTGCAATTTGGTGTGAGTGTGGCTCCGGGGTTGTTCCAGGAACTAATAGACTCCCTTTTAAAAGGACTTCCCGGAGTCACTCCATTCTTCGATGATGTGCTGATCGCGGCAGCCTCGCCTGAAGAATTCTCCGCCCGCCTTAGAGGAGTCCTACAACGTTTTGAAACAGCCGGCCTCAAGGTCAAACGGGAGAAGTGCCTCCTGGGTGTGGATCGGGTGGAATTTCTGGGGTTCTCCATCGATGCCCAGGGGGTCCACCCCTCCGATGCCAAGCTGCGTGCCATCAGAGATGCTCCAGCGCCCACCAACAAGCAAGAACTCCAGGCCTTCCTCGGCCTCCTAAACTTTTATCATGCGTTTCTCCCCCACAAGGCAGCGGTGGCCAAACCCCTGAACCAGCTTCTAGACAAGAACCGACCCTGAGCGTGGGACCACCAGCACGCTAAAGCCTTCCAGGATATCAAGGGCCACCTGATGTCCAATTCCATCCTTGCCCATTTCGACGAGACCCTGCCCTTGGTCCTTGCATGCGACGCGTCCCCTTATGGCGTGGGGGCAGTTCTGGGCCACCGACTCCCTGATGGGACCGAAGTCCCTATCGCATACTACTCGCGGACCCTCTCGTCGGCGGAGCGGAATTACGCCCAAATCGACAAAGAAGGGTTGGCAGTCGTGGCCAGTGTCAAAAAATGTCATGATTACATCTACGGCCGGCCCTTTACCCTCTATACGGACCACAAACCCCTCTTGGGCTTCTTTGCATCGGACCGGCAGACCCCTCAAATGTTGTCCCCACGGGTCTTCCATTGGTCCATTTTTCTAGCCGGCTACACTTACATCCTAGTGCATCGCCCGGGCAAGGCAATGGGCCATGCTGACGCCCTGAGCCGCTTGCCTTTGCCTGACGTGGATCCCGATCCAGCCCCGGCTCATCAGATCCTACTGATGGGCATGCTTCCGGACAGGCCATTGCTCGCCCGCAACGTTGCTGCCTGCTCCGCTCGTGATCCAGTTCTCTCCCGTGTCTTGGACTGGGTGGGGAGGGGGTGGCCCAAGGGCTTGACTGGGCCGGAATTTACTCCATTTGCAGCCTGGAAAGATGAACTATCCACCCACAAAGGCTGCCTACTATGGGGCAACAGAGTCGTCATCTCCAAACCCTTGCAAGACCAAGTGCTGAGAGCCCTGCACAAGGCACACCCGGGCATAGTCCGCATGAAGGCTCTCGCACGGAGCTATGTCTGGTGGCCCGGCCTCGATGCAGAAATTGAGGCTTGGGTTAAAAGGTGCCCGACGTGCCAGGTGTCAAGACCTGACCCCCCACGTGGCCCAGTGCAATCATGGGAATCCACCAAAAACCCCTGGTCAAGACTGCATATGGACTTTGCTGGCCCCTTCCATGGGCAGACTCTACTCATACTAGTGGATTCATACTCCAAGTGGTTTGAGGTGGTCCAGGTGCCCTCGCCATCGTCGCAGGTGACCATCAGGGCTCTGAGGGCCATCTTTGCAACCCACGGTTTGCCGGAGACCATCGTCACCAACAATGGCACAGCATTCACGTCCGCAGTGTTCCAGGACTTCTTGGCCAGGAACCTCATCAGGCACATTCGCTCTGCCCCGTTTCATCCAGCCACCAACGGCCAGGCAGAGCGGATGGTGCACACGGCAAAGGAGGCCTTGAACCATCTGGGCCCCTCAGACTGGCCAAAAGACATGGTGTGTTTCCTAATGGCCTACCGGACCACACCCACCGCCTCTACAGTTCGCAGTCCAGCAGAGCTCCTCATGGGCCGCCACATCAGCACCCTGCTGGACAAGCTGCACCCTGACCGAGCCCCAGACAGGCGACCGGCGCCGGAACACCTTAAAGCCCCCAGAGGGTTCTACCCAGGTGAGACAGTGTGGCCACCACTGGCCCCGCCTGGCTCCCTGGAAAGGTGGACCACGTCACCGGACCGGTCTCCTATGCAGTGACCTTGGAGGGTGGACATCTCCTGAGGCGACACATCAACCAACTCCGAGGTCGCCTGCCTGCCGGGGAGCCAAGGTCAGAGGCTCCAGATCCGGACAACATAAGTCCCCGAGAGCCTGACACAGAACAGGGTTCCGTGGAGCCCGCTTCGGCCCAGCAGGAGGAGACCCCCGACCGCGCAGCTGAACCCAGGTCTCCCGGGGCCGCCGTCCCAGATGTCTCCAGCTCTGCAGCCAGGGAACCACCAACCGAGTCGGAACGCCAAGTCCCCTCGGAGCTCCGACGCTCGACACGAGACCGCCGCCCTCCGGCATATCTCCAGGACTATGTCACCTGATAGCTGGAACTATGGGGGGAGGGGTGTTGTGTCCTAGGCTCAAATGGGAGAACTGTTACTTTTGGAGGGAACTGTTACTTTTGGAGGGAAGCCGAACAAGCCAGAGCTTGAACTCCACACCAGGGTTCCAGAGAAGGCCTAAGCGTGCCCAATCAGGGGAAGGATTGAAACATAAGTAGCCAATCAACATCCAGGCTCATACTGTACCCTGATAGGCCCTTAGGGCCCTGTAAATAGCCAATCCGTGTAGATAGTTAAGGACCAATCAGAAGAGGGCAAGAATTGTATAAAGGAGCGGGAAGTTTGAACAGAGCTCAGTCTGTGTGTGTGTGTGTGTTCCTGAAGTAAAGCTTCCTGAAATCACTCTCCGACTCTGGTCTCTTACTGCGCCGACCCCAGTACTTTACACCCACCAAGTGCTTAAATGGGGAGGGGAAGCCTCGGCAGGCCTGGATCTGCAGCACAACTCCAGAGAAGGGGATTTAAACTTTAAACCCTTTCTCTTGTTGTACAGCAGAGACGGCCTGATCCCTCCATTCTATCCTATAGGCCCATAAGAAAGAAAGGGGCAATAGGATAAAATGGGGGGGGAGAGATCCTCTCCCTGCTTTTGTACCTGAGGAGTGCAAAGGCAGGGAGAAAGCCCCCACAGCCCAGGTGCCTCTCAGGAGATTCTGAGAGGTGGGGAGATCTTCTTGCTTTTGCACCCCAGGGGTGCAAAGGCAGGGAGAAAGCCCCCACTGCCCGGGCACCTCTCGGAAGATTCTGAGAGGTATGGGGGGGAGATCCTCTCCCTGCTTTTGCATCCCAGGGGTGCAAAGACAGGGAGGAAGCCCCCACTGCCCAGACGCTTCTCGGGAGACTCTGAGAGGCAGAGGGAATATCCTCTCTCTGCTTTTAATAATAATAATAATACTTTTTATTTGTATCCCGCCCACAAGGGCAGGCTCAGGGCGGCTCACAACACATGAATACAATACAATAAAATTATAAAATTATACATAGTACTTACACTTATAATTATAAAATCGACATAAATCCATTTATAAATTGTATTAAAATTAATTATGGTGCTATAACTTAGATCTTTGATACATTCTGTGGCTAAAAACATATCCAGCGACACTTTCTTAGCTCAGCATTAGGTGAAGGCTATTTTGAAGAGGTAGGTCTTACAGGCCCTGTGGAATTGATCTAAGCATCGCAGGGCCCGCACCTCTTCCAGGAGTTGATTCCATAAGAGTGGAGCTGCAATTGAGAACGCCCGATCCCGGGAGGTCTTCAATCTGGCCTCCCTTGGCCCAGGGATATTCAGCTGGTTCTTCCCTGCTGACCTCAGCGCTCTCTGGGGTGCAAAAACAGGGAGAAAGCCCCCACTGCCCAGACGCTTCTCAGGAGATTCTGATAGGTGCTTGGGGGGAAAATCCTCTCCTTGCCTTTGCACCCCAGGGTGCAAAGGCAGGGAGAAAGCCCCACTGCCCGGGTGCCTCTCGGGAGACTCTGAGAGGTGGAGGGGAGAGATCCTCTCCTTGCTTTTGCACCCCCTTGCAGAGAGGCAGTCAAGGCAGGGGATCTGATTCCCTTCCCCATTTAAACACCCTGCTGGGTGTTTAAATGGGGAGGGGAAGCTGCCAGGCTCCTTTTGCCGCCTCTCTGCCTTACAGAGCAGCAACAAAGGCTGAGGTTTTGACTCCTCTCCCCACACCTAGTGGGGTGTTTAAATGGAGAGGGAAAGCCTGGGGCTGCTTTTGCCTTAGTATTTCATGGCATGCCCAGTTCACAAACCTTTTAGCCACCAAATGAACTGGTTTGGTTTGTAAGGTTCATGATGCAGTAGAACCTCCCCTAAGCATATTAGAGACACCAACATATCTCTGGCTGACTCTCCTCTACCCACCCTCCAGGTTTAGTGAGGATTGTATATATGGGGTCCAGGTTACAGCCCAACAAAGAAGGTGTCCTCAGGAAAGAGCTTTCTGAGAAAATGATAGGTGGACAATTTGACAGGCATAGGTTCAGGAGGTTCAGGAGTGTATCAAACGAATCTTGTGCAAGCTAGAGACATCAAAGCTGTAGGGGATCTCCCTCATATGCTCTTCTACACACCCTCCATGTTCTGCCCCTATTGCTTTGAAGTTTGTCAAACATTTAGATTGAGAGGAGACAGCATATCTGAAAATGTATCTATTCATGAACTGCCACAAACTGCCATGAACAGCTTGAAAGTTTGTGGAAAATTCATGCCCTCCACAAATTTCACTTTGTGAACCACAAATAGGCAAAAATTCATCATGAACTTTATTTTGTGAATCAGTTTGTGCCAATCCCTTCCCAAAAAGCCATCTGTCAAAGTTCAACCATGGCAGCTTCTGGACCTCTACGGAAGACCAAAGGGTGATTAACATGTGGAATTCACTGCCGCAGGAGGTGGTGGTGGCCACAAGCATAGCCACCTTCAAGAGGGGGTTAGATAAAAATATGGAGCCACAAGCATAGCCACCTTCAAGAGGGGGTTAGATAAAAATATGGAGCAGAGGTCCATCAGTGGCTATTAGCCACAGTGTGTGTGTGTGTGTGTGTGTATATAATTTTTTTTGGCCACTGTGTGACACAGAGTGTTGGACTGGATGGGTCATTGGCCTGATCTAACATGGCTTCTCTTATGTTCTTAATGTGTCGGTAGGTTCATATGGAAATAAGCAGCCATGTATAAACTGCAGCCAGACCATTAAGTCTTTAAAAGGGATAGGGGTGCCAGCCTCCAGGTTCCAGCCGAGGTTTCCCCACTTTTGGGAGTTCCAACCTGTCACCAGCCAGCTGGCTGGTGGGGGAAGTTCCACCCCTAAGCTTCATCACCAGCAGCCATCCCTCCCCTCCTGTGAGATTTAGCCCTTCTGCTGATGAGAGGGGAGCACATGGCCCTCATCAGCTAGAGTGACCTTTAGATCTTGCAGTAGGGAGAGAGAGGGGTGGCCACTCAGTATGGGTGGCTCTCCATTTTTCCCTTCCCTGCATTCTCTGCTGAGGTAGGGTGCATGGGGAAGGGAAGCTAGATTAGAGAGGCAGGCTCACCTCTCTGACCAAGTCCTTTCTTCCTTCCCTGCAGGCTCTGCCAAGGTGAGGCACACAGGGAAGGGAAACCAGAGCTGAGAGGCAGGCTTGCCTCTCCAATCCAGTCCTTTCTCCCCATCCCAGCATCCCATCCCATTCACCAGAATAAAGCTCCCTAAATGAGGCTGACTTGGGTAAACAGTTATGAAACTTCAAAAGTATACAGAAGCATACAAGTATAGTAATATATACTACTTTGATGATACATGACCCAACAATTAATAAGACAATCATGAATATGAAGAATGATCATAAAATTCTGGCAAAAACAAGATTACAGTCATTTACCAAATGAAAAACCTCAGGCAGAAAAGTTAATCTGAAGAAAAATGATTTGGAGTATAAGAAAAGATAATAACATTTTTCTTATTATGTTTAAATCACAAAAGTATTATTATTATTATGATATTGGATTTATATCCCGCCCTCCACTCCGAAGAGTCTCAGAGCAGCTCACAATCTCCTTTACCTTCCTCCCCCACAACAGACACCCTGTGAGGTGGGTGGGGCTGGAGAGGGCTCTCACAGCAGCTGCCCTTTCAAGGACAACCTCTGCCAGAGCTATGGCTGACCCAAGGCCATGCTAGCAGGTGCAAGTGGAGGAGTGGGGAATTGAACCTGGTTCTCCCAGATAAGAGTCCGCACACTTAACCACTACACCAAACTGGCTCTCCTTATCTTTTAACAATATAAAAATGTTGGGATTCTTGACAGATAGGTAGATATTTAGATGCAGGTAGAAAACCAGCAATTCAGTGAAGGAAGCTATGGCCTTCATTTTGCAAAAGTAAGGCTGTTAATGATAGGATGTTTTGGAAGTCATTAATTCATAAGTGGAAGTAACTTAATGACACTTAACATACACCCACAGAGGAAACCAGAATACTCTGGCCTGTTTAAAAGTAAAAGTTTTTGAAGATAGTAACAACAACAATATTTCAAAACATTTAAAAGCTTTGGCAATCCAGTGGAGACAGTCCATAGAGATCTACCAAGTGAATGTTTCTAAGTTTTATGAAGAAAAAATGGACACAGTTCACAACCAAATATGAGCACATTTAACTTTTCAAATTCCATTGATTTCAATGAGAGAGACATTTATTTATGAAATTATGTGCTTTCTCTCCAGACACCTGCTCAAGGCAGATGCTTAACATTCCAGTTGGAACTAATAGTGCCAAAAGTCATTTTAATTTCACCTTGCATATTTCTGATGGACATTTTATCTGTAAAATGGGAACAAACAGAATATTTAATATGAATCCAGGGAAAATGTTATTGTGTCTCTATGAAGTGTAGAATGAATAATACCTTGTGCTTAAGAACCTTACAATACATGTGGAATGATACTTACTAGTCAAACCATTTTGAAATGTTAACAACTCCCTATTATTCTTCCTATTATTTCTTCTCATTCTTTTCAAACAGTGAGTGGAGTATTATCCTACGTGAATGTATTCCAAATCTGCTGTCTCCAGTTGAGGAAGCGAATTCTTCCTTTGGTCAATATATTATGAATTTCAGCTGAGTTTTCTCCTCCATTCTTCTTAAACCCTCTCCCAAGTTTCCATAAGCTTAATTTTGACTATGTTTGTTTGGAAAACACCTTGGCATACGCACAGTTAGAGATACACAGTAACCTCCATGTATTCAAATTACCATCTCAGGGATCTACCAAAAATGTATTCTTGAGTAAGCTTTTGCAACCATAGATCCAGGTGCATAGCTGTGTTGGTCTGCAGCAGTAGAACAAAGTTTGAGTCCAAGGGTACCTTTAAGGCCAACAGAGTTTGTATATATGTACCATGTATGGACTGGTAAATTCAATTTCATTGTATCAGACAAAGCGGGTATGCACACACAAATTCATACTTTGAATAAAATTTTGGTCTTAAAAGTGCCACCGGCCTCAATTTTTGTTCTTTTGCTACCATGTGAGGCTTGGGAACACTGATAACAAATTCTTGTTCATTCCTTAGCCTTATTGCTTCACACATTCACATGCACAAAGGGAGGGGGTCTATGGTTCAATGTAGAACATCTGCTTGGCATGCATATGGTCCCAGATTCAATTCCTGGTATCTCTAATCAGGGCCAGCTCACCCACTAAGCAAACTAGGCGATTGCCTAGAGCACCAGCAGGGCGGGAGCAGTAAATTCAGCCTTTCCCCCTCCCCCCTAGGAAAATGCCTAGTTTGCCCGCTCCACAGCCTCCTCCTCCCTTCCTTCCACACCCCATGTTGATTTCAATGCTGGAACGGGCTCTAGCGCCACATTCCCAGCTATCTAAATGTGCACACCCTCCCCCTCCCTCACCAATCAGCAGGTAAAACCATGCTGCGTGGCCACACTCAATGTCTGTCAGGACCAGAGTCCTGAAAGGGTGGCCCCACTGCCACTGACTCCTCTCCCATTCAGGAAGTGGGGAGGGGAGGAGTCAGTGGCAGTGGGGCCACCCTTTCAGGACACTGGTCCTGACAGACAGTGAGCATGGATCAGATCAGGAGAGACTCTGGAGAGCCAAGACTAGTCAGAGTAGGCAGTACTACTGACTGATATCTCCTCAAGGGAAGGTGATAGAGATTTTTCTTTCTACAAAGAGGTTCCGGAATCTGTTCTACTGGATTCTGCCAGGAAAACAGCCCTGCACAGATGTGTGGGAGAACTCTGTACAAACTGATTCCAATGTTTTGTGAATTGACTCCCCAGAGCCTGCCCCCAACCTCCTTCTCTGAAGTGGCTATTGGAATCCAGTCAGGCCAAAAAACTGACAAAAAAATCAGAATTTTTCAGCTGTCTTCTTGTTGGCGGAGTTCAGTAAGACCAGGAAACAAATGGGAGACAATTATGTCACAGCCCCATTTGACCCACGCTTCCCAAATGCCAACCAGACCTGCAACTGCTACCAGAATTACTTAGATTACTACACTGCACCAAGGCCCTGACAGCCAAAGGTAAGGACCCCAAACTGTGTGACTGGTACTGCAGGGTTTTCAAATCCTTGTGTCCTGTTTCCTGGATTAAATGCTGGGATAAGCAGCAAGTGGATGGGGCATTTGATGGCAGGATATGAACTTCTACTTTGCCTTACATGAAAAGACCCCCTCACAGGTTTTCCAGCCCATCCCAAATCAGCCAGACCCATTGCTGGATACTTCAGCAGGTATAACTTTGAATTATTCAGTTGTTGTGTGTTTATGAATGGGGCACGGGGGAGGTTAATTCTTTCTAAAAAGGAAAATGTATCCTAATAAATTCTTCCTGGAAACAGAAAAAACCAGTAACTCCAGCATGCAGAAGAGGTCTAAAAGTGGCTTAAATGCCAAAAACAACAAAGAAACAATTGAAATATTTAAATCCATGTTATTTAACAACAAATCTACCTGCCACCCAGAAATTAATCTACAGGATAAAGAAGGGGGGCAGAGGAGGTGGTAACAGTTATGCCCTTGATGGCAATAGTCTCTCTCCAAGCAATGGTTAATTGACTGTATGAATATAAAGAGCTGTTTTCATGATGGACTGACGTGCTGGCTCAGCAGCAATGGCATGTCCTTGGAAGCCAAGTGGGACAAACATAGGTCTGTCCTGCTAAGGTGCCTGAAATTCCATTTTAAGAAGTTATTGACTGTGTGAATTATATGGACAGAGTGTCACTCACAACCTTTCTGTCCATTTCTGTTCTAGTTTGTATGATATTCTGTGTTGCTTCAGTCAATAGTAACTATTGCTTGTATAACATCCTGTCTTAGATCCCTTTCATACTTGCTCACTTTGGCTTCAGAAGGCAAACATGTTCTGATAAAACACTTTCCTCTTGCAGGTTTTCCAAAATCTGTTTTAATCAAAGGTTTTGTAATAGTAGCTGTTGTACTCTGTCCTTTACATACATGACAACTTTTTAAAAAATCTTTTTGCCTTCAGAAGCCAAAGTCAGTTTCCAGAGCCATGAAAGGAACATACACTTCATCTTGACCTTTTTCATTCCCGTTAACAGCTGTCATAGGATTGAACCTGAAGTTTTGTTATAAGCATTTCTTGTCATCAGATTGCTGAGAATTATTATTCAATATGTTATGACATCATCCAGCCTAACTCTCCACTCCAAAGGTAAGAAAGAGATTGATCACACATCACCTTGTGTTTGGATCTGAACCTGCTTCCCATTGCTGTACTCTTTCTCATTGAACTATACAGTAGTTCCTTGCCCATATTTATTTGTTCATTTCTTTAAAATACCTTTATCCTGCCATATTTCCATAGACTCAAGGTCATGAACAACACAAGCAGTTGTAAGGACATAACAATCCATTAACAAAATAAAAACAGTGCATACATTAAAACTGTACAAGTCATACAGCCAGATCTGCTCAGTTTACCCTCTACCAAATGCCCTCAGAAAGAAAACTGACTTTCATGCCTTCCAGCAATGAAGAAACCTCAGCACTGGCTTTGGTAGGCCATTCTAGATTACTGGACCTTCTACACAGAAAGCCTGTAACTCTACAGAACATCCAAATTAGTTTCTTGTTGTGGCTGCCACCAGGGGTGGAATTCTAGCAGGAGCTCCTTTGCATATTAGGCCACACACCCCTGATGTAGCCAATCCTCTAAGACCTTACAAGGCTCTTTTTTGTAAGCTCTTGGAGGATTGGCTACATCAGGGGTGTGTGGCCTAAGGAGCTCCTGCTAGAATTCCATTTCTGGCTGCCACTCTTCTTTCTCAGCTCCTTGTGAGGAACCCTAGAATTTGTGACAACGGTTGTCAGTTGCTTCCTTCCTTTCCACTGGGTCCTGGTGACTTGCATTGTTTAGGAGTGGCCTTGAAGCTACCTGGTTGGCATCTCTGTCAGTATTGCTTCATTGGTTTTTGTTGTGTGCTGCCTCTGCTGATGAGTGAGCACAAGACTACAACTTCACAGTCTGGGATTAGCCCCAATATAGTACCTCTCCCCAATGTCACAGCATGAGAGGACTGCCTTGTCACTCATAGATCTCTGGATCCTTAGTCACTCTGATTTATATATACACTTGGTTGTGAAATACTCATTTTGTAATATGGAACATGTGTAGACAGACTCAGGAGAAATATTCCTAAATACGTAACCTAAGAAAGACAGAATATAGTAATTTTCTATCAAAGTACAGAATGTACTGGGTCAGCTACCAAAATGACCATATTATCCCCACTCCATTGTGTATTATTTTCCATCCTAGTTTGTAGCTTACAAGCGGATGTGGTGATACTTTTTAAATGACATCAGTGGGAAATTAAGAGTACTTTCTGTGTCGCATAAAAAGGTAGGATATTTTGCTAATAGAAACCATATTGTGCCATGCAACAAAAAACAACTAAACTTAGGTTAAATGAGATCAGAGAGAGAGAGAGCAGTTGGTATCAAGGTTCTAATAACTTTCCATTGCTAGATCCCTGTGTACTACTTACTAATCACTTGCTCAGTGTGTTATCAGTCACAGCCCAGATTGACTTAAAAGATGACAAAAATGTAACATTTGTTCAAATATGCAAACTACAAAATCAAAATGAGATTTTAAAATCTAGATTTTTCTGTTGTTGGCTCTTACCATGCCATTGCATCAGTGCCTGCATATTCTTCTGGTGCAAGGCCCCTTCTACTGATGCATAATGCTCTTGTATAGATGGAATTTGAAGCAATGGTGTCTTGTATCAACAGAGGCTCCTTTGTGCTAGAGTAGGGTTGCCAGGTCCAACGCAGAAAATATCTGGGAATTTTGAGGTGGAGCTGGGTAACATACAGTGCAATCCTAAAGAGAGTTACACCAGTCTAAGCCTATTCATTTTAGTGGGCTTAGACTGGAGTAAATCTCTTTAGGATTATACTGCTAGAGTGGAGCCAGGAAACTTTCCCATTCCCTAAAATAAATAAAAATACAGCAGTGCAGTTCCCCTGAATACAGTCTTCCTCATCCCCAGCAGCTGTAGTTCCACTAAATAAAAGTGAACACACACACACACCATTTCACAAAGCAGCCAAAACAAACACAACACACAGAGAGTTACGCCAGTCTAAGCCTATTCATTTTAGTGGGCTTAGACTGGAGTAAATGAAAGCAGAACAGCCTAGGGGGTGAAATTCTCCTCCAAATCAACAGAGAGACTCTGCAGGCTTATCCTTCCTTTGTCACATGCTTCACAGACTTACCTTGTGAAGACCCACATGACTCTGCTTGCTTGCCCCACCCATGCAGCTTTCCTCTTACTCAAACTTAAAGGTACACACACAGTCTAAAACACAGGTAGTTTGCAGGCTTCTTTTAAGCCTGCACAGATTTAAAAGCACATGGTGGCTGTTGGGATGGGCTTCCCCTGCCAACCAGCTGGCTAGTGGTGGAGAGGAGCCTGCAAAACCAGGGGATCCCCCCCCCCAACACCTGGGGGCTTGCAAGCCTATGCCGGAGGAATGTGTCAACCCTGATGGAATAAAATGGTAGGATCCATCCCAACAGCTACCAATGAAAAGAAATTGATTAACATATCAACTGCTCTTAATATCTACTGTGCTTGAACTTTTCTAAGGTGTACTACCCTGGAGTTATCACTCTTAAGAATGTCCAAGAGCAATTGATTGGTTTTTGACTTGATCGGCCTTCTCATAGGACAAAATCACAACATACTAAAATGCAAAAACTGCAAAAAGGGCCAAATCTGACATCTTTCTAAAAAAATGATGGACTGGCTGAACAGCAACAGCCAATCATTTCCTTCTCAATGTAGGCTCGAAGGGAGAGCAAGTTAGAAGTACAATTACATCTGGGAGAGTATTCCAGGGTGATTTACAATATCAATTCTTTCATATTTCAGAGGCCGGGAGGAACTAGATAGTTTTCCTTCTGCTTGATGGGCAGCAGAAGATAGCTGTTTGTTCTCATTTCTCTGGAAATATTGGAGCATGGAGTTAACTGAGAAGTGGTGAACCTAATGACATCTTGATTGTAGTTCACTCTCATACACACACACATTCACTTGTTTCAGTATATGATTATACATGTGGCTGTAAATGAACTCTAAAAATACAGTCAATGGAATTTGCTTTGCAACTTCACCAAAAACCTTTGTTAGTATTTTGAGGATGGCAAAAAATGAGAAGATCTATAGTACAAAAATCAGGATGGGTTCCTATGATGGACTGCACCTTAAATCATATCTCAATATCATATTTTGAATTAGCAGTTTCAGCTGAACAAAAGTTTCTGTTGGAGAAACCCATTTTGAAATCTTTTAATATACTTTTGGCTTCAACCACACCCATGTTGTGTAATAGGATTTTCTTAATAAGTGTTAGACTGGGTGAGCCATTGGCCTGATCCAACATGGCTTCTCTTATGTTCTTACATTCTTCTAGCTTTTGAAGTGCCTTCCTTTGAAATCTACAAATCTTCACAACAGCTTTTGAGGAAATCATTGTGGGGAGGAGTACAACTGAAGCTTGAATTTATTTCCTCTTGAAAGGATTGCAGGTTGTATTGTGTTCATCGGTTGGTGAGAGACAAAGGACTTTATATTGTATGAAGACTGTGGTCCCAGTTTACAAGGACATTTAGAGTCAATGACATATGGTGGTGTATGAAGGATTTTGTAATTAATTAAATGTATAAATTAAGTGTATGAATTAGATTTATATTTAAATAGTTTTTTTACATAAAAGTATTGTATACATTTTAAATTAGTGATTGTGGTTGCAATTGCCCAAGGGTTCCATTTCACTTTATTTATTTATTTATGTATTTATTTATTTATTCTATAACTTATACCCGCCCTTCCCATAAAATGGCTCAGGGCGGCTCACAGCAAACGATAAAACAATAAAACAAAATATAGAGTTATTACATTTAAAAAGTCGAAGCATTTAAAACCTAAAAACCTTAAATTCTTAACATTAAAACTATACAGTATAATTCACAGAGGTCTAATAAGCTACATTTATCCAGTCAGGCGTAGGCTAACTGGAAGAGGGTTGTCTTACAGGCCCTACGGAACTGAGTAAGATCCCGCAGGGCCCTCACCTCTTCCAGTAGCTGGTTCCACCATGTAGGGGCCATTATAGAAAAGGCCCTGTCTCTGGTTGTCTTGAGACGGACTTCCTTAGGCCCAGGGATGGTGAGAAGGTTTTGAGTCCCAGACCTCAGTACTCTCTGGGGAACATGTGGGGAGAGACGGTCCCTCAGGTAGGCAGGTCCCAGGCCATATAGGGCTTTAAAGGTAATGACCAGCACCTTGTACCGGACTCGGTATATTATTGGAAGCCAGTGTAAAGTCCGAAGACCCAGCCGAATGTGCCCCCACCTTGGGAGGCCCAATAACAGCCGGACTGCGGCATTCTGCACCAGCTGCAATTTCCGGGTCTGGCACAGGGGCAGCCCCATGTAGAGGGCATTACAGTAATCCAACCTCGAGGTGACCGTAGCGTGGATCACTGTTGCTAGGTCATCACGGTCCAGGAAGGGGGCCAACTGCCTTGCCCGTCTAAGATGAAAAAACGCAGACTTGGCAGTGGTCGCTATCTGAGCCTCCATCTTTAGGGATGGCTCTAGTAGCACCCCCAGACTTTTGACCCTGTCCGCCGCCATCAGCGGCGCACCGTCAAAAGCTGGCAGGGGGATTTCCCCCCCCCCCCGGTCCTCGACGGCCCAAACAAAGGACCTCTGTCTTCGCAGGATTCAGTCTCAGTCCACTCAGTCTGAGCCACTCAGCCACGGCCTGTAGTGCCCGGTCTAGATTTTCTGGGGCGCAGACCAGTCGGCCATCCATAAGTAGATAGAGCTGGGTGTCATCAGCATACTGGTGACACCCCAGCCCATACCTTCGGGCAATCTGGGCAAGAGGTCGCATATAGATGTTAAATAACATCGGGGAGAGAACCGCTCCCTGGGGCACTCCACAATTAAGTGTGTGCCTCCGGGATAGTTCCCCCCCCAATCGCGACCCTTTGTCCCCAACCTTCAAGGAAGGAGGAAAGCCACTGCAAGGCCAGCCCCTGAATCCCTGCGTCGGCGAGGCAGCAAGTCAGTAACCAATGGTCGACCGTAGGTCCAACAACATCAGCACTGCCAAGCCATTCCGATCCAGATGCCATTGAAGGTCATCTACCAGGGCAACCAACACCGTCTCCATCCCGTGACCTGGGCGAAAGCCGGACTGGAGTGGGTCAAGGATGGAAGCGTCCTCCAGGAAAGTCTGTAGCTGCCTCGCCACTGCCCTCTCAATAAGTTTGCCCAAAAAGGGCAAATTTGAGACCGGCCTATAGTGTGCCAATTGGGCCGGGTCTAAAGATGTTTTTTTTAGGAGGGGACGGACCACAGCCTCTTTAAGCGGCGCTGGAAAAAGCCCTTCCGTCAGGGATCTGTTTATGATATCCCGTATAGGATATCTGAGATCCCCCTGGCAGGATTTAATAAGCCAGGAAGGGCATGGGTCCAATTTACAAGTTGTTGGGCGGGCAGATAAGAGGATCCTGTCAACTTCCTCCAGGCTGAGGGGGCTGGAACCGTCCAGAATATAATCCAAAGACATGCTCAGGGCCTCGGTTGCGTTAACTGTCTCAAAGTTGACGGGGAGGTCGAGGCGGAGTGATGCGATCTTGTCCGCAAAATAGTTCGCAAAAGCCTCACAGCCTATCTCCAATTCAATAGAATTTGGTCTGCCCTGGGGCAGCGTAGTAAGATCCCGAATTATTATTTACCCTCCTTAGTAGAGAAGAGGACTTAGGAAGTGGATTATAACTGATGGGTTGGACAATACATAAAGAGGAAGCTCTTCAAGGAACCCAGTGCCAAGCTGACTCCAGTGATATGGGTAACTACAGAAAGTACCCAAGACCTCTAAGTGCAATTCTGGGGCAGGGGGGCAGAAGTGCTCAGAGAGATGCTTGGCAACTAAGTCAGTTTACCTCTAAGACATGCTAGCATAATCTGAAGATATACTAGCATAGTGTCCTGGTACCACCATGCCAACGTTGAGCATGACACTGCTGTTCCCCCAAAGAACTGCTGGCATAATCCCCTACACCAGCAGGGATGGAACAGATGAGGGGAAGGCACTTCAGCCTGGAATTGCTCCATGGAACTGGTATTAAGTTACACCAGCAAAACGTGTAGAGTAATCCATAAACACAGCACAGAAAAAGTAACACCCCCCCCCACACACACACAGCCATAAGGTAGGTGGAACTGAGAGAGTTCTGACAGAAACTGCTCCTGAGTGGAACAGCTCTGAGAGAACTTGTGACTGATTCAAGGTCACATCAGCAGGTGTGTGTGGAGGAGTGGGGAATCAAACTCGGTTCCCCCAGATAAGAGTCCACACACTTAATCACTACGCCAAACTGGCTCTCAGTTGACTATTACGAGAGCCAAACTGGTGTAGTGGTAAATGCTCAGATTCTAATCTGGGAGGATAAGGTTTGATTCCCCACTCCACCACATGCAGCTGCTGAATGACCTTGGGTCAGTCACAGTTCTTGAAAGAGTCTCTCTGAGACCCCAAGTGAATACTGGGGTATAAATCCAATTCCTCCTCCTCCTTCTCTTCCTCTTCCTTCTCCCCCCCTCCTCCTCAATGTATACATTCATCTACCCAGGCAAGAAATTAATGTGCCTCTCTCCCAAGACCCAACCACAGCACAGATGTCCAACCTCCAAGAGAGCCAGATCTTCTCACAAAAGGAGTACACCCTTCAAGCAGCAGAGACATCTAGCACTTGGGAGACATCTGGTCTGGCAGGTGACCTCTACAGGCCCATGTTCCCCCTGGCTCCACTCCTAAACCAAAGGAACATCCAAGGCCACACATGGGGACCTCACATAACACAGAACCCTGTGGGTAGGGGTCAGTTGCTTGCTACAAATCTCTGCAGCCTTACTACCATTTTTCCTCTTTCTTCCACAGGTGGCATACCCCCAGAAATCTGTCCACTCACACCCACTAGTTGATATTGCTTCAGCTGGACATGCACAAGCCCACCCCTCACCCATGCCCAGCTCCCAGGGCATGGCCTTGCCCAACAGATCTGCCTCTGAAAGGATGCCGAGATCTGGCAGCAAGATGAGCCCTACCACCAAGACAGGTGTAAGCCATGCTGCCACAGAAGTCAAAGCAGTGCACAACAATGTAACAGCAGTAAACTTTAATATGAACAGATAGCAATAAAAACAGCAACTGTGAATATCCAGCTGACACAATGCCACACTGGGAGGGGGGTGCTCTGGTGGGGAAATAGCCCAGGCATCTCCCAACATTGCATGTGCACTGGCTACCCCCTCCACCCTTCACTCAGCAGTGACCCCAGGAGGCCTGACTGCCTCTGCTGACAGGGCTAATAAATAGCAACACATGTTCTAGTATTTGCTTTGGCTGTTGACTAGTCAGCATTTTATTTGCCTTCTAAATCAGCAGGGAGAAGGGGAATTATATCCCACCCACTTTTGAAAAGAAAGGCAGTAATAAATTAGGAAACAAATATGAAATATCCTTTTAAAATTAGATTTTTAGATTGGCTTTTGAGAAGGAGGGGGGGAACTAATCCATTTATAACATGAAAGATGTGGATTGTTATTGATTGCTTCAAAGTAAAGAGTCTCATGGTTGAAATGGATGGAGTTCATTAGGAAGTCTTAAGCGGGAGCTTGGGCAGGAATTTGTGCCTCTAGGCTTACTACACAGCCAAGGTTTGGAAACATTTCAGAGAATTCCAACAGTCCCTTGCAAACTGCTAGAAATTTGTTCATAGGCGAAAACTCTGTGTGCAGAGTATAAGCCAAAACCACTCTGGGTGGCGTCTTTTTTTTCTTTTTCTTTTAATAATGTCTATTAGGCACCAGGGCAGCTTCCTACTAAAAAGGAAGGGATAGACTGGCATAAGGCAAATCCTCTTCTTGGCCAACTACAATTCTAAACAGTGAAGAAATGATGAACAGATGAAGTCAAAAGCAAGGAGGGAATAAGAAATGTGAATTTCTTTATTACTATGTTTTGAATTCTTGATAGTCATAAACAGTTAAACTGTGTTACAATGTTTTGTGTAACCTTACTTCAAAGGTTTCCATGGGATGTAAGTACGGGAATATTTCATGATCTTTTTATTGATGCTATAGACAATAGCTGTCATTTCATTTCATTCAGGAATGCTGGAAAATGGGTGCACAAATTCACAAGCAGGCCTACTGCATGGCTGGAATTCCATGGCTTCCAGTCCATTAGTGTTTTTCATTAAAATATTTCAAGTAACTTTAATATGCAACATATTAAAAGAAAGAAGATTTTGCAACTGTCTTATTTTGATCTCACTAGAGCCCTTCAACATGGGAGGTTGTCTCTGTTCAGGGCAGAGTGGGAAGGGGTCTGCTTACCCATTCAGTTATGTTCAGGATTCAGCTATAGGGTGTTCTCATTGACTTCAAAAATATTTGCACAGAACTAAAGACATGCTTTGAATTTCTCTCTTTAAATCACAGCAAATAAAAAAGAAATATCACTGATACAAAAAGTTTCATTAGATGATGCAGAAAACAAAACAAAATGCTGAAACGCCATAAATTTCATTTGTTAATTATTGTTACAGTGTAAGATCTGGTCATGCTACATTTCCTTTAAAAACAAAAATGAACCATGACTCTGAAATAACAAGAAGAAAACAGCCTGTAAACCCTGCAAGTGTGATAAAGCTGAATTCTCCTGAAATGTTTAAGTTTTATCTACTCTTTGACATGCATGCTTGAATGCTTCATTCCCAGTGTTGCCAACTTTTTAGTTATCTTTCTCCTGTGCCTTTAATAACAGCAGAACATGCAGAAAATGGGAAGAAGACCTTTTTATGGTCTGGAGGTAAAGTGCTAGAAGAAGCTTCTCCTGCTGTGTTTCTCTAAGTCAGGGTGCTAGCCAAACCATGGCCACAAGACCAATGAAAGTAACTCCTCTCTGTGTTCATTGGATGACCTTATGCCTGGATCCTGTGAACAAATACTCATAATGAGGAAGCCTCTAAGCATATACAAAATGCCTTTCCTTCATTGTCATGGCTGAGTCATAGTGCAAATGAAAACTGTAAATCTTCCACACATGATAATGCACTTTCAGTCCATTAATGCACTTTCAGTCCACTTCAGCAATGATTTTGTTATGTATGTGGACTCAAGAGAAGACTTTGGATATTCCCACCGGGCTCATTGGAGCCAGGCGGACTGAGCTTGGGGACTTGGGAATAAAGGGCTGCAGGATCCAAATCCCTGCAGCCCTAGACCAATCACAAGCCCCCACCGGTTTGAATGACCCAATGATGTGCTAGCGCGGGAATCCAGAGATGTATATAAGTTGGGCCGGTAGGCCCCATCCTCAGTCTTGTAATGTAGCCTATCCTATATCATGCTTATTAAAGAGCTTGTTATCACTTACTCTGAGACTCTGCCATGCAGAGAACCCACTATATTATAGTGGCGACAAGAATGGGATCTGAATGAGCGAGGTCCAGGGCAGCCCAGCACCGCCAAGCACATCGAGCTCCAGTGCCGCCACGCAAGAGGCACCGCCGCCCAGCCCGATCAGGGTCGCTGCATCCAGATCGCAAAACTCCATTCTGGAGTTCGACACAGCACAGCCTGAGGCCTGGAAGGCTGAGTCAAAAGACTCAAGTACCACCTTGTGGCACAGCAAATCAAGGATGATGAACCTGAAATCAAGAAGGCCATCCTGCTGAGCAACTGTGGCATTGCCAAGCTACAGCTAGCAGAGAGCCGGAGATGCTTGAGGCATCTTCCTTCAACAAGATCATCGAGGTGCTGACCAGCCATTTAGTCTCGAAGCCTACTCTCCTCACCCGGAAGCTACAGTTTCTCGACAGCTTCCAGGAGCCAAACGGGACAGTTGCAACCTTCCTAGCCCGCCTGTGAGACCAGGGCAGGAAAGCTGAGTATGGTACACAACTGGAAGAGGTCCTGCTATTGAAGTTCACTCATGGCCTCAGGGACGTTAAGGCACATCAGAAAATCACAACAGAATCAAAGCCGACCTTGGAGAAGGCCCTACAAATAGCCACCGCAGCTGAGGAACCAGTGCTCACCAGCTGCGACCGGCCATGAAATCGGATGACTCAGACGGGGACGATGCCCTCAAGCTGTACCAGGCGGACCAACACAAGCTGAGGCCACAAGCGATAGAATCAACTACCCCCAAGACCTGCGCCAACTGTGGGGAGCCACACAAGCGGCGCATGTGCAAGTTCAGGAGCACGACCTGCCATATATGCGGGAAGGCCGGGCACATAGCTCAGGTGTGCCAGTCGGCGGCACTGCGCCCAGGAAAACTTCCTTGCCAACAGAATGGCTGCTGCCATGAGGTCACACTCATGGACGAAATCCAGTCACTCACCACGTTGGGGACCCAGGTATGCCTGTTGCCCATCTCCTCCCCAGATAAATATTATGTGACTGTGTTCATGGAAGGCAAGCCCTGCAAAATGGAAGAAGACTCCAGGGCAGGCCAGATGGTCATTTTGGCCTGCATATTCAGGGAGATGTGCCCCAGGGGGGAAGCTCAGTTAAAACCAACCTCATTCATTGTCCAGGACTTTCAAAAGCAGGAAGTTGCAGTCAGGGGAGTGGGCCTGGTCCACATTAAGTTCAAGGGCGAGCTCCCCCTCATCGTGGTGGAGGGCAATCTGTGCAGCCTTCTAGGTCAGTCCTGGTTCCAGGCCCTGAGCATCCAAGTGACGGGGATCCATTACACCCCCGTTCAAAGAGATTTTCAAAAGGTATGCGAAGAGTTCCCCGGGGTTTTCAATGAGACTTTGGGGACATACACCAGGGCTCCCGTAGCCTTACAACTGGACCCCAACATGCAGCCCATACGGCTGAAGGCCAGGCGTGTGCCACTAGCTCTTGGCCCAAGGTCGAAGAGGAGCTTGACCGCCTCGTGGCCCAAGGGATTCTGGAACCAATCGCCAATGCAAAGTGGGAGACTCCCATAGTAACCCCAATCAAACCCAATGGCAGTGTATGCATCTGCGCTGACTATAAATGCACGATTAATAAGGCGTTACAAGGCCATGCATACCCCGTCTCGGTGGTGAACCACGTGTTAGCATCCTTAGTGGGAGCAAAAAAATTTGGAAAGCTAGATTTGATGCAGGCATACCAACAGCTCCCTGTGGATGCCACCACAGCAGAAGCTCAAACCATCGGGGGGCCTTCAGAGTTAGACATTTACAGTTCAGGGTCAGCATGGCCCCAGGACTGTTTCAGAACCTGATGGACTCCCTTCTTAAAGGCATTCCCGGGGTCCAGCCATTCTTTGACGATGTGCTGATTGCGGCAGCCACCGAGGATGAATTTGCCGACCGCCTCCAAACAGTGTCGCAGCATTTCGAGGAGGCAGGGTTAAAGGTAAAACAGGAGAAATGTGTATTGGGGTGCCCACCATAGACTTTCTGGGGTATACGGCGGATGCGAGCGGCATTCATCCAGCCCAGGACAAAATAAAGGCCATTTGTGATGCGCCGGCTCCCACCAACAAAACGGAACTACAATTGTTCTTGGGAATTCTTAATTTCTACCATACCTTCCTCCCCCACAAGGCAGTGATAGCAGAGCCCTTACACAGACTGTTGGACAAAAGGGCACTGTGGGTTTCGGGTTGTTGGCAAGCTGCCGCTATCCAGGCAGTAAAAGACATTTTAACTTCAAACAGCTTGCTTGGGCACTTCGACAAGTGGCTACCCGTTGTGCTAATGTGTGACGCCTCGCCTTATGGGGTCGGTGCCGTGTTGGCCCACAGACTGCCAGATGGTCGCAAGGTTCCGGTAGCATATTATTCCAGGACATTACAGAAACCAGAGCGAAACTACACTCAGATAGACAACCTGGTGATCGTGGCTGGGGTAAAAAAATTCCACGATTACCTGTACAACCGGCCTTTTACTATCTTAACTGACCACAAGCCCCTGCTGGGCCTGTTCACCCCCGACCATCAAACACCTCAAATGCTTTCACTGCGAGTGTTGAGGTGGTCCATCTTCCTGGCGGGTTATCAGTATGACCTTAAGTACTGCCCAGGGAAAGCGATGGGTCACACTGATGCTCTGAGATGCCTGCCGCTGCACTCCATGGACCCAGACCCGGCCCCAACATTCCAGATCATGTCACTGGAAGCCCTCCCAGACCACCCAGTACATGCAAAGGACATTGCCCGCTGCTCTTCCAAAGACAAAACCCTCTCATGAGCTCGGACTGGGTGTGGAAGGGGTGGCCAGAAGGACGGGTGGGTGCAGAATTTTTGGCATTCGCATCCCACCGGGACAAACTGTCTGTGCATAACGGGTGCCTGTTGTGGGGAAATAGAGTGGTGGTGCCCACAGTACTGCAGCAGTGAGTCCTAACGACACTGCACGAAACCCATCCAGGGATTGTTTTTGAAAGCATGAAAGCACTGGCCCGCTCCTACGTTTGGTGACCAGGAATTGACGACGCCATTGAATCCTGGGTTGCCCGATGTCAGCCATGCCAGGAGACACATTTGGCGCCGCCCCGCACCCCAGCCCAACAGTGGGAGTCCACTTGCAACCCCTGATCCTGCCTGCACATTGACTTCGCGGGGCCCTTCCAGGGGCATATATTCTTCCTCATTGTGGACTCCTACTCCAAATGGTTAGAGGTAGTGCCAGTAGCCTCCACCTCTTCTCGGGCGGCGTTAGGGGCACTCCGCAGGGTTTTTGCCACACATGGCCTCCCAGACACTTTGGTATCCGATAATGGGATGCCTTCACCTCAGCCGAGTTTCAGGATTTCTGTGGCCGGAATTTAATAAAAAACATAAGGTCGGCCCCCTTCCACCCAACCACAAACTGCTAAGCAGAAAGAATGGTGCGGGCTATGAAAAAACGCTCCACTGCATCATATATGGGGAGTGAGAAGCACGCCTTGCCCATTGCCTCCTAGCGCAACATTCCACCCCCAGTATGGTCAACGGCCACAGCCCAGCAGAGCTTCTTAAGGGCTGGCGGTTGACAACCCTCCTAGATCGCATACATCCGGACCACACGCCCGATCTGCAAGAGGTACCAGAGGTGGTCTGGGCCCACCGGGGGTTCGACACAGGGGACTTGGTGTTTGCCAAAAACTTTGGGGGAGGGCCAGCATGGATACCAGCATGAATATCCCATGTACTAGGGGCTGTCATGTACAAAGTCATCTCAGAGGGGGGATTCACAATAAGGCAGCACATTGACCAATTGCGCGTGCAACAGGCACCTGGGGGGAAAGACAAAGATGAGAACGCAACCACCCCGGCGCCTGATCTAGATATAACAACCCCTGAGTTGGAGGATGAGCCCGCAGCTACACCAGTATCAGCACCAGCGGAACAGATGGGACCACCCTCAGTGACAGAGACTGCGGAGGACCCCATCCAGCTGATGGAATCCCCCTCAGCACCAGGACCTTCGCCAGGAATGCCTGGCGCAGAAACCACATCACCGCCAGCTCCAGGGCTCAGGTGGTCGACGCAAAGGTGTACCTTAAAGACTATGTTCACTAGGGCTTGCGAACTAAGGGGGGATGGATGTTATGTATATGGACTCAAGAGAAGACTTTGGATATTCCCACCAGGCTCATTGGAGCCAGGCGAACTGAGCTTGGGAACAAAGGGCTGTAGGATCCAAATCCCTGCAGCCCTAGACCAATCACAAGCCCCCACCAGTTTGAATGACCCAATGATGTGCTAGCGCGGGAATCCAGAGATGTATATAAGTTTGGCCGGTAAGCCCCATCCTCAGCCTATCCTATATCATGTCTATTAAAGAGCTTGTTATCACTTACTCTGAGACTCTGCAATGCATAGAACCCACTATATTATAGATTTGCAAGTGGATTTTGCCATTCCACACAGTAAAATCCATTTGCAAAGTGCATTTATTGTAACTTTATACATTGTGAGCTGCCCTGAGTGTCAAGAGCGCTCATTTCTGGATCGCATTTTACTAGGTAGAGAGCTCTCCCCCATTATTTACAACCCTGAGGGCACGTAGCAAAAACATCTGGCCCTGGGATGTTTATACTATAGGCTGGCCACTGGTACCTCAAAGCCGCCTCCCCCCGGTTTCATACAGACAACTCTTATCTCTTCACAGAGAAGTGTGAGAAGGTTTTGATGTTTTCAATAGCCTAAGATACCTTAGTAGTAAAATATATAGTTGCTTAGTAACCTTTGAACCCGTGACTCCAGTATGCATCTGTAATGTAACCTTTGATGATATCCTATATAGCAACTGTGTAACTGTTGGGACTCCATTACTCCCAATGCTTATGTCCTTGGCAAAGTTCCTGAGTTTCTTACAATAAACCTATCTTTTGATTAAAAACAAAAGGACTCTGTTATTGGGAAATATCAGCACTTGACATTTTGGGAGTAATCCCACCTGGGGACTTAACCAAAGTGGAAACTTTCTACTGTGATGGCGGAGAAAGCACCAGATAACAGAGAGGCCCCCGACAACCCAGAACTGCCGGTTGGCGAGGATCAAGGACCCAATACAGACCCGAGGCAACCTCCTTGGCACATACTCGACACCAGGAGGCCGTCTGGGAGAGAGTCCCCGCTGAACATATAGCGACTATTCATTTTTTGTGTGTTAACCAAATTTATTAAATTTTTGCGATATACTGAAATGTATTTCAAAAAAGAAAAAAGAAAAAAAGCAATATTTCAATCCTTATCAATACATTACACATTTTCTTTTTTCTCAGCTCCCAATCTCTTTTCTTTGACCTCAGTCAGTGCTTCAAGCTATTGAGAAAAAAAAAATTAAGGTACCATCCGTTTTAGAATCTTGCACTATAAAATTTACATAAAATCTAAACATCTCTATATCTCTATTTATAATTCAGTCTTCTAGCTTTCCTTCAGGACATTGTTAGCACATCCTGAGCTTATTTATCTCAAAATACTAAATCATATCACCTTAACCTTTTAGTTCACCCTTAGTATTACACTTATTTTTCATCTATTATTACACCAATTATAGCTATTTAATTCTTTTTAAGTATTACACATCTTTCATCAATCTATTATCATATCAATTATAACTGTTGTAATTATCACTATATTTTTAACTGCTAATAAAAGGAGCTATCATATATTGATTCAAAAAATTCTTTCTAATCACCTGTCTCCCCCATTTTCTCCAATTTCAGATTATACTTTCAAAAACCACCAAACATCTCTTAACTTTCCATTGCTTTTCAATATAGTCCTGAAACTTCTTCCATTCATCTTTAAATTTTTCTGCATCACTGTCTTTCAAGATTCTAGTAAGTCTATCCATTTCACTCCAATGTAAAGTTTTTAAAATCCAGTCCCATATATCTAGTATTTCAGCTTGCTTCCACCTTTGTGCAAACAATGTTCTTGCAGCTGACAACATATACCACACCAAAGTCCTGTCTTGCTTCGGAAAACTTTCCATTTGTAATCCTATCAGAAAGGTATCTGGTGCCCTTTTAACTGCATATCCCAAAATTTTCGACATCTCTTGTTGAATCATTTGCCAAAATTGTCTTGCTTTTTCACATGTTCACCACATATGGTAAAAAGAGCCTTCATGCTTTTTACATTTCCAACACCGAACAGATGCCTGCTTGTTCATTTTTAGGTGTCATATACCACCTATATTGCATTTTCAAACAGTTTTCTTTTATATTATTACATGTCGATATTTTCATAGAGTTCTTCCATAAGTGTTCCCATGTCTCCATTGAAATTTCTTTATTCATATTTATTGCCCATTTAATCATTTGAGATTTTACTACTTCATCTTCTGTAGACCATTTCAATAACAATTTATACATCTTTGCAATCAACTTTTCATCTTCCCCTAATAGCACTTTTTCCATTTCTGTCTGATCTTGCCTTATACCTGTAGTCCTGATATCTTTATCCACTAAACTTTTAATTTGTAGCATCTGGAACCAATTAAATTTGTCTTGCAGTTCTTCCTCCGCTTTTAATTCTACTTTGCCACCCTTAATTTTTAGCAGTTGTTTGTATATAACCCATTTGTCTTCCTGTGAGTTTGAAATCCATTTTATAACTTCCATTGGTACAATCCACAGTGGTTTCCTCTCATCACCATATTTAAAATATTTTTTCCATGTATTCAATAAACTACTTTTTATAAAATGATGCCAGAAGAAGCCATCCATCTTCTCCTTCCCATAATACAAATATGCATGCCAACCAAATAGATTTCCATGACCTTCTAATGCCAATAACTTCTGGTTGGATAAGGTTATCCAGTCCTCGAGCCATACTAAACATACTGCTTCATGATATAATTTGAGATCTGGCAGTTGAAAACCTCCTCATTCTTCTGCATCAATTAGTATTTTTTTATTATTCTTGGTTTTTTCCCCGCCCATACAAATTCAGAAATCTTTTTTTGCCATCTATTGAATTGTTTAACATCTTTCACAATTGGAATTGTTTGGAAGAGGAACAACATTCTTGGTAAGACATTCATTTTCATGGCAGCTATCCTGCCCAAAAGAGACAAGTTCAGTTTATTCCATTTCAATATATCAGCTTCAATTTTACGCCAAAGTTTATCAAAATTATTTTTAAACAGATCTATATTTTTCATCGTGATCTCTACACCCAAATATCTTACTTTCGAAGTGACTTCACATCCAGTTGCATTTTGAAGTTCTTTCTGTTTGCACAATAATAAATTTTTACTTAAAAATTGCGATTTTTCTTTATTTATGTAAAACCCAGCAAGGTCACCATATTCTCTGATTTTTTCCAATAACAATGGTAATATTTGTATTGGATTTTCAATAATAAACATCACATCATCTGCAAAGGCTCTATATTTATAAGTCCATCCTTTCCATTTTAGCCCCTCTATTTCCTTATCTTCTGTTATTTGCAACAACAAAATCTCTAGAGTCATTATAAATAGCAATGGGGATAGAGGGCAACCTTGTCTTGTACTTTTGCTGATAACCATTTGCTCCGTTAAATCTGAATTAACACATAGCTTAGCTCGCTGTTCAGTATATATCCCCTTCACCATTCTTATGTCTTTTTTCACAGCAAACAAAAAGTCCCAATTAAGATTGTCAAAGGCTTTCTCCGCATCAGCAAAAAAGAGTGCCACTTTTCCAGATGTTTTTCATAATACTCTACAATGTCCACCACTATTCTGATATTGTCTCTAATTTGCCTCTTCAGGAGAAAGCCTGCTTGCACCTCACAGATAAACCTATGCAGGTATTGTTTTAGGCTTTCTGCCAAAATTTTTGCAAAGATTTTGTAGTCATTGTTAAGCAATGAAATCGGTCTATAATTTTTCACATTTGTAGCTGTCTTCTTTTGGTAACAATGAAATAACTGCTTCTTTCCAAGTATTTGGCACTTGCCCATCCAAACAGATATTATTCATCAATTTTTAGAGCATTGGAACTAATATATTTATAAGAACTTTGTAAAATTTTATTGAAAAGCCATCTGGTCCCATTGCTTTTCCTATTTTCATTGAACTGATTGCAGCTTCTATTTCACCTTTTTCAATTGGATCATTCAATGTTTCTTTCATCATTTCTGTTGTTGGATTTACCTTCACATTTTGTAAATAAGCTTCTATTCTTTCTTGTGTTTTAACAATTTATTGATATCATATGGTTATACAACTTAGTTATTTCTTAATTATCTCAATATTAATCCATATGACATTTCAATCCCCCCTTCCTCCAATGTTGTATTTTAACAATTCATTAATAACCTACGGTTACGATGTTTAGTTATATCTTTTCTATCCCTAACCCATATGATATTTTCAATCCCCCCTCCCTCTGTTATTAGACTTACCCCAAAGTTATATATTTAAATCCAAATATAAAGGTATCCCAAACCCATCAAAACACACTGTCTTTTTCTTCTCATTCATATTAAAAGATTGTCCAATGTCTTTTTACATTCCATTCTAACTCTATATATTTTTTAAATTTCTTCCACTCCTTTTTAAACACTTCCAGATCATAGTCTCTCAAAGTTCTTGTTAATTTATCCATCTCGCTCCACGATAAAACTTTCACAATCCAGTCCCATTTCTCTGGTATTTTTTCTTGTTTCCACAGCTGCGCATACAATGTCCTAGCAGCTGAGAACAGATACCAAATTAAAGTCCTATCTTCTTTTGGAAATTTTTCTATTTGTAATCCTAGCAGAAAGGTCTCTGCCACTTTCTTGAAGTCATAGCCCAAAATTTTAGAAATTTCTTGTTGTATCATCCGCCAAAAGTTTTTTGCTTTTTCACAGGTCCACCACATATGAAAAAAAGAACCTTCATGGTGCTTACATTTCCAACATCTGTCTGACATCTTTTTACTCATCTTTGCTAGTTTCTTCGGAGTCATATACCACCTATACATCATTTTAAAACAGTTCTCCTTGATATTCTGACATGTTGATATCTTCATCGAGTTCTTCCAAAGGTGCTCCCAAGTATCCATTTGGATTTCTCTGTTTATATTGATTGCCCATTTAACCATTTGAGATTTTACTACTTCCTCTTCTGTAGACCATTTCAATAATAGTTTATATACTTTTGATATTAATTTTTCATTGTCTCCAAGCAAAACCATTTCCAATTCTGTTTGCTCACGTCTAATTCCATCAGATTTCATATCATTTTCCATCAGACTTTTTATCTGTTGCATTTGGAACCAGTCATATTTATTATTTAGCTCTTCTCCTGACTTTAATTCAACTTTCCCACCTTGAATCTTCAACAATTGATTGTATGACATCACTCTTTCTTCCTCACATTCAGCTGTTATTTTTATTACTTCTGCTGGCACTATCCAAAGCGGCTTTCTCTCATCACCATATTTCTTATATTTTATCCAAGTATTTAATAAAGTGTTTCTGATATAGTGATGAGAAAAAAACCCATCCATCTTGTATTTCCCATAATACAAATATGCGTGCCAGCCGAATTTATTCCCATGAGCTTCCAACCTTAATGGTTTTTTATCCAACAGCTTTATCCAATCCTTGATCCACGTCAAACAAACAGCATCATGATACAATCTTAAGACCGGGAGCTGAAAGCCTCCTCTTTCTTTTGCATCTGTTAAAATTTTCATCTTAATTCTTGGTTTCTTCCCGGCCCATACAAAGTCAGAGAGCTTCTTTTGCAACTTATTGAATTGTTTGCTATCTTTCACAATCGGGATAGTTTGAAACAGATACATTATTCTTGGCAAAATATTCATCTTAACTGCAGCAATCCTGCCCAATAAAGACAAATTAAGTCTGTTCCATTTTATCAAATCTTTGTCCATCTTACACCAAAGTTTTTCATAGTTATTTTTAAATAAATCTATGTTCTTCATAGTTATTTCTACGCCAAGATATTTTACTTTAGAAGTAACTTTACACCCCGTCAGTGCCTGCAATTCATTCTGTCTATTTGGTTGCATATTTTTACATAAAAACATCGACTTCTCTGAATTTATATTTAGTCCTGCAATCTCTCCATATTCTTTTATCTTGGTTAAGAGCAACGGTGTTACTTGAATCGGATTCTCTATAATAAACACAATGTCATCTGCAAAAGCTTTATATTTATAAGAGAATCCTTTAATTTTTAATCCTTCTATTTCTTTGTCGTTTTGCACTTGTTGTAATAAAATTTCAAGAGTCATTATAAACAACAATGGTGATAACGGACATCCTTGTCTTGTGCCTTTGCTTACCATCAATTCTCTTGTAAGATCTGCATTTACACACAATTTTGCTTGCTGTTCTGTATATATTGCTTTCGTCATTCTTATAAAATGTTCCCCTAAATTAATTTTTTCCATTACTGCAAACATAAAGTCCCAGTTCAAATTGTCAAAGGCTTTTTCCGCATCTACAAAAAATAAAGCTGCTTCTTTTTCTGGGTGCTTTTCATAATATTCCACAACATTGATAACAGCTCTTACATTATCTCTTATTTGCCTTTTAGGAAGAAATCCAGCTTGATCTTTTTTTATAAAGTTTATCAGATATTGCTTCAATTGTTCTGCCAGAATTCTTGTGTAGATCTTATAGTCATTATTTAATAATGAAATTGGTCTATAATTCTTTACATTTGTGACATCTTTATCTTCTTTAGGGATCAACGAAATTACAGCTTCTTTCCATGTATTTGGAATTATCCCTTTTTCTCTTATTATATTGATCAGTTTCTGCACTTTGGGTGTTATCTCATCTTTGAGGGTTTTATAAAATTTAGATGTAAATCCATCTGGCCCAGGAGCCTTACCTTCTTTCATTGCTTTTATTGCTGCTTCAATTTCGATCTTTTCAATTGGATCATTTAAAATCTTTTTCATGTACTCAGTCAGGGGCGCTATTTGGATATTTCGTAAATACTCTTCCATTTTTTCTTTTCTATTTGTCACGTCTTTGAATAATTTTGCATAATATTTAAAAAATTCTCTTTTGATTCCGTCTTGATCTACTATTTCTTTTCCATTCACCATAATTTTATTGATGATTTTATTTTCTTTCTTTTTTTTCAACTGCCAGGCTAGGTACTTCCCAGGTTTATTCGCACCCTCAAACGATTTCTGTTGTAAACTTTTTAAATTCCATTCTAATTCTTTGTTCAGCAAATGTCTTACTTGAGATTGTAATACTGTAATTTCTTTTATTAACTTCTTTTTTCCTGGTCTTTTTTTCAATTCCCCCTCTTTTTTATTTATTTCATTTTGTAAAGCTAGCAACCATTCTTCTTTGGCCTTCTTATCTTTATTATTCAATGTAATTAGTATTCCTCTCATTACTGCTTTGTAAGTGTCCCAAACTGTTTGAAATTCTACATCCTCAGTTTCATTTATTTGGAAAAACGCTGCAGATTCCTTCTCTAAAAATGCCACAATGTCTTTATCTTGTAGTAAGTCCTCATTAATTCTCCATCTTCTTGTTTTTCTTCGCAATTTTGTAGTCCAACAAATTGGGTTGTGATCTGCAAAAACCTTTGGTAGACTCTCTACTTTTTTAGTCATGAGGCCCAAGTTTTTGGAACCCCATAACATATCTATTCTAGAAAAAGAATTATGTCTTGCTGAGAAGAAGGTATAGTCTCTTACTTCAGGATTAAATTTTCTCCAAATATCTTCCAAATTTTCTTGTTTAACTAACTCAAAAAAAGAATTTGGTAATTTTCCTTCTTTGTCTTTTTTCTTTTGGCTTGATCTATCAATATTATTTTGTATTGTCCCGTTAAAATCTCCCATCATCAAAATCTGGTCGTACGACATTTCATCCAGCTGTCGGTTGATGTTTTTAAAGAACTTGTCTTTTGCTCCATTAGGCGCGTACGTACGCTTCTGTCCTAGACCCATGTCAGTCTGGTTTCCGGCCGGGCCATGGGACGGAGACGGTGCTGGTCGCCTTAGTGGATGACCTCCAACGGCAACTGGATCGGGGCGGCGTTGCGGTACTGATGTTGTTAGACCTGTCGGCTGCATTTGATACAGTCGACCATCGGTTACTGACGCGCCGCCTCGCCGACATTGGGGTTGAGGGGTCGGCCTTGCAGTGGCTTTCCTCCTTTCTCCTAGGTCGGGGACAGAGGGTGGCTATCGGGAGCGAGCGGTCCCGGAGGCGCACACTGGATTGTGGGGTGCCTCAGGGAGCAGTTCTCTCCCCGATGTTGTTTAACATCTATATGCGCCCCCTTGCCCAGATTGCCCGGCGGTTTGGGCTGGGTTGCCATCAATATGCAGATGACACCCAGCTCTATCTACTAATGGATGGCTGGCCCGACTCCGCCCCAGGGAACCTCGACCGGGCATTACAGGCTGTTGCGACATGGCTCAGGCTGAGTGGGCTGAAGTTGAATCCAGCGAAGACAGAGGTCCTATGCGTGGGTCGCGGCGCTCTGGGAAGGGAAATAGCTCTCCCGACCTTTGATGGTGCGCCATTGAAAGCAGCGCGCCAGGTAAAGAGTCTGGGTGTTTTACTGGAGCCTTCACTATCGATGGAGGCCCAGATAGCAGCCACTGCCAAGTCAGCATTCTTCCATCTGAAGCGGGCAAGGCAGCTGGCCCCTTTCCTTGAGCGCCGGGACCTCGCAACAGTGATCCACGCAACGGTCACCTCAAGACTAGACTACTGTAATGCCCTCTACTTGGGGCTACCTCTGTGCCGGACCCGGAGATTGCAGCTAGTGCAGAACGCGGCGGCCAGGCTGTTGTTGGGACTCCCAAAACGGGAACATATACAGCCGGGGCTACGTGAACTGCACTGGCTGCCGATTATATACCGGGTCCAGTACAAAGTGTTGGTCGTTACCTTTAAAGCCTTATATGGCCGAGGACCTGTCTACCTGAGGGACCGTCTTTCCCCATACGAACCCCAGAGAGCACTGAGGTCAACCGGGAAAAACCTAATGACTGCCCCTGGGCCGAAGGAAATTAAATATCAGAGTACCAGAGCACGGGCCTTTTCGATCGCGGCCCCTACCCTGTGGAACCGACTCCCAGAGGAGGTGCGGGCCCTGCGGAACCTTGAACAGTTCCGCAGGGCCTGCAAGACCACCCTTTTTAAATTAGCATACTCGGACTGCTAGGAAAAACGGTAACCAAGGGTCCGCCAATGCGGTCTAAAGATCTATACCGCATCACAACTGTATTACTGGATTGGTTTTAAGTTAATATTTTAATGTTTTATTGCTCTATATTGTAATTTTAAGGTTTTACTTGTTATTGTATGATTGTAGAATGTTGTTAGCCGCCCTGGGCCTGCCGTGGTGGGGGAGGGTGGGATATAAATGAAATAAATAAATAAATAAATAAATAATAAATAATACAATCCAAGTAACAAGGTTTTTTTTGCCTCCATTGTCACTTCTACTGCAATATATCTTCCTTCTTTATCTTTGAGTATCAGTTTTGGCTCTAATTGTTCTTTAATATAAAAGACTACCCCTCTTTTCTTTTGTTCTGCCAATGAAAAAAATTCCAATCCCAAATTTCTGTTCTTCAAATATTTACAGTCCTTTTGTTGTATATGAACTTCCTGTAGACAAATTATATTACATTTTTGTTTTTTAATCCAATGAAATGTTGCTTTTCTTTTTTGTGGTGAATTTAGTCCATTTATGTTCCAAGATAGTAATTTGTACTCCATTATGGTGCAGGGTCTTTATTCTCCTCAAAAAAGCTATACATCTCTTGTTCATTTTTTATTGTAATCCTTCTTCCATGCTGTTCAAAGCCAAGACCTTCAGGTAGTATCCATCTGTATCTTGTACCCTCTGCCCGCAATTTCTCTGTTAGTCTCTTATATTTCTTCCTGTCATTAATCACTTGTCTTGGTAGTTCTTTCATTATTTTAACTCTGGTCCCTTCTATTATCCAAGCTTTTTGAAAGCCTTTATTTATGATTTTTCCTGCTATGTCCTTGGACCTTAGTTTCACAACGATATCTCTGGGTAGGCCTTTGTTTTTTACATATGATGAGTTGACTCTATAGACACTGTCCAGCATACTTCTAAATTTTTCAGGATCCTCTTCTAAGTATTCAGCAATGATTTTCACCATGTAGTCTATTAAATCTGTTTCCTTTCTTTCAGGTAGTCCTCTCAGACGCACTTGTGTTTCCATCAATCTGCAGTCGTGGATTGTAACCCTTTCTTGAAATTTTAACAAAGTAGAGGCTTGTGTATCCACTTTCTCTTCAACTTGTTTAACTCTGTTTCCCAGTTCATCTTTAAAGCCCTCAATATCTTTCCTAAGATCACCAATATCTTTTTTCAGTTCTTTTTTAAGGGCCAGTAACATTTTATCCATTCCTTTCATCATCTTGGTTTCTAATGCATCAAATTGGCTTTGCATCTTGCCAAAAGAATGAGCCCTTGATCGGGTTACTCTCTCTTCTGACATAAAAAACTCACCAAACCTAAAAAGGTCTCCAAATTAAAATTCAACACCAAGTCCAATAGTTTAGAGTATGCTGTTTAAAATAAAGCTAATTTCATCTTCCTCCCATCTTCCTGGGCTGAGATATTGATTTTCAACAAATTTGGCTATTTTCCCCCCTTTTAAAATGGCAATCGTTCTTTGTCTATGGTTACACAGAGTCTTAGAGAGGTCCTTCTTCGATCTTGGTTTTAATTCCTTCCTGGTTCAAGTGTAACAGCTTTGTAATCCTTGTAGGCTTCACCTCATTGGCCAGTAGGTTTTACTTCCCAGTTCAGATTACTCAGTTCCCGTCTTTCAAATATCGCAGCTTTTGAAATTTGCAGATAAGAACGTGGAGTGTTGAACAGAAGAGCCTGTGTCATCGACCTCAGGAATGTAAACAATTTCCTTACAAATTCTATTTAAGTCTTTAGTTTCCAAGAGTTCAAATTTAGCAGGCAGTTATCTCCTTCTCTTTCGCTTCACTTCTATTTATTTTTAATTTTCAAGGCTATTCAGATTAGCTTAAAGAGTCTCAGGAGCAAAAACATTGAATAACGGTACCTTGTCAGCTTATGCTCTTTCACTTCGGCTTCTTAGTTAGTTATCTTGCAGTTATAAATCAGTCCTTGAAGTGCCTTGGTTCCGACAGGCTTAGGTCAATTTAATGGCTTTTTAATCCTTTGTAGATGATGGAAGATGCTCCCCCCAATGTCGGATCTCAAAGCTCAAAAAAAAGGCGGCTTCAGCCACCTAATTTCAGCTGAGATCAGCAACTAAAGGAGTTTAGGCATCATCTTTGTCTAATCTCTAACTGAGATTAGTGAGCAGGGCCCCCGAAAGGGTCTTTCTGCCCTAAACAAAGGGAAAAAAATCCCCCTTATTTAGAGGGCTGCAGCTCTGCCGTCAGCTCAGACCGGAAGTCCAGCTTCTATTCTTTCTTTATCAACTCACTGGCCTTTAAATAAGTTAGCATAGTACTTGTAGAATTCCCTTTTGATGCCCTCCTGGTCTACAATTTCTTTGCCACCGGGTTTAATCTTGTTTATGTATTTATTTTCTCTTCTTTTCTTCATTTGCCACGCCAAATACTTTCCAGGTTTTTTGTTGGTGTCTTCTCAAATTCCACTCCACCTCTTTATTCAGTAAATGACTTAACTGACTCTGTAAAATTGCAATTTCTCGCAAAATTTTCTTTTCCCCCAGTCTCTTTCTTAATTCAATTTCCTTTTCACTTATTTCCTTTTGTAAGTCCAACAATTGCTTTTCATTTGCCCTTCTGTCCTTATTATTCAATGTAATTAATGTTCCTCTCATCACAGCCTTATAGGCATCCCAAACCATTTGAAATTGTACCTCTTGGTTGTCATTTATTTGGAAAAAAACTTTAGTTTCTTTTTCTAGAGATGCCACTACCTCCACTTTCTGTAATAAGTCATCATTTATCCTCCACCTCCTCTCTTTTTTCCTCCCTTTAGCCAACCACATCAACGGGTTATGGTCTGCAACTATTTTCGGAAGAATCTCTACTTTTTTGTGATCAGTCCCAGCTCTTTTGTAGCCCATAACATATCAGTCCTAGAACTGGTATTATGTCTGGCTGAAAAAAAAGTATAGTACCCTGGGGTTGAATTTTCTCCACACATCTTCTAAGCTCTCTTGTTTAATTAGTTCAAAAAATGCTTTAGGTAGTTTCCCATCTACATTTTTCCCCCAGATCTATCTAAAGAGTTCTGAATAGTTCCATTAAAGTCACCCATAAGCATTATCTGATCGTATGTTACTTGATCCAGTTGTTTCATAATATCATTGAAAAAGCCCCATTAGGAGCATAAAGTCCCAAAAACAGAGTCTTTTTGCCATACATCAAAACTTCTACTGCCAAATATCTACCTTCATTATCTTTAAAAAATCAGTTTTGGCTCCAGCTCCTTCTTTATGTAAAAAATCACTCCCCTTTTTTTTTCTTTAGCCAATGAACCAAATTCTTCCCCTAAAAATTTGTTACATAAAAATTTGTAATCCGATTGTCTAATGTGTACTTCTTGTAAACAAATTATATTACATTTTTGTTTTGTAATCCAATGAAATGTCGCTCTTCGTTTCTGCAGCGAATTTAGGCCATTAACATTCCAAGAAATTAATTTGTAATCCATAATGATTCTTCAGTTAAGCTGTGTCCCCAAAATCCTTATTGTCCGCCAAAAACCCTTCTATGCCTTGAATGTCTATTATGGAATACTTCAGCCCTTTATACTCAAAAGTAAGTCCGGCTGGTAAAATCCATCTATATCTTGTACCTTCTGCCCTTAATTTATCCATCAAAGGTTTAAATTGTCTTCTGTCACTGATGACCTTCTTTGGTAGTTCCTTCATTATTCTGACTCTGCTCTCCTCCACCACCAATTCTTTTGCAAATTGTTGGCTCAAGATCCTTCCCACTATATCTCTAGTGGTAAATTTAATTACTGTGTCTCTTGGCAATTTACGCCTTCTGGCAAACTCTGAATTGACCCTGTACACGTAATCACATTGATCTTCAGTCTTCTCTGGATTTTCACCCAAATATTCAGCAATAATAGTCATTATATATTTCTTTAAGTCCTCTTGATTGTTTTCTGGCACCTCCCTCAGATGTACAAAGTTCTCCATCAGCTTACAGTCTTGTAGTAGAACTTTTTCTTGAATCTTCTTTATTGTAATATCTTGATTTGTAACTCTATTTTCCACCTCTTGCATCTTCTGTGTTGTTGCTTGTGACTCCTTCCTCAGATCTTCAATTTCTTTCTTGATCTCTTTCTTTACACCTTCAGCACTGGAATTTATTTCTTTTGTTAGTTCCTTAGTTATCTCTTTTGTTATTTCTTTAGTCTCTTTAGTCAACTTTTTCTCACTTGTAGTTATCAAATCTTTCATTGCCTTTGTTAATCTGGCCTCCATAGCATCCAGCTGTTCTTGGGCAATCTTAGACATTTTGCCCTCTACTGAGCCAGCTCTTCCACGCATTCTTAGTTCGTATTTTGGATCAGACATCAGACGTCAATCTTCCCATAGCATATAATAGACCCCTAGTTGACCTCACCAAACTACAAACCGATAACAGGGTTCAATAGATTAGAGCCAAGCCCAAAATCGCCGTCCTCAGAGCTTCCTGGGCCAAGATATTAATATTTAAAGTTTTGTAAACATTCAAATGGCGGCCGCAACTTTTTCAGGCCCCAACTCTATGATTTTTGGCTAGAGTAGGCCTGGAGGTCTAGGATGTGTCCCTCTTCTCCCAGCGCTGTTTCCTGCCTCTTTGGAAATGAAGTCCAGTTCTCAATGGTTTCCACTCTCACAATAGTTCACCACCAGTTGCAAGCTGAGGCTTTGTTTTGACGGGGGATTTTTTTTGCAGAAGCCACAAAGGTAAACAAATCTTGTTTTTTTGTATTTTACAGCGCCCATTAAAGTCCCAAAGCCACGATTTCACCCCCAGCCTTGTAACACAGCTTTACTTCTTTGCAAATAGTTCCAAATCTTTGTTTCTTTAGTTTAAAAACATTATTTTAATCCCTGAATGAAAGATAAGAATTGTACCTTATCAAGTGTCCAAAACTTCCTTACACCGATCGTTCCAATCTTCAGTAGTCTATAGTCCATAGAAAGTTGGGGTTGGGTGAACTTATGTCAACTTAATGACTCCAAAAAGCCTTTGTAGATGTTGTTATGTGATTTTTCACGGGAGATTCTTCAAAGCCAAAAAGGAGCCCCAGTGGGACTCCTCGAGGCACCCCCCCCACTCCGAAGACCAGCACACTCAAAGTGAAGAAGGAGGAGGGAGAGCGAAGGAGCCAGTGAAGGGCAGCTCGGCAGCTGCAACCCCACAGAAAGAAGAGATCATAGTCATCGATGAATTGGGAGAAGAATCCTGGGAAGAAGAGCCGGCGGGAAAATAGAGCAACCTGCACTGAGCAGTGCCAAGCAGCAGGTCATGAAAATAATGGCGCCACTGAGGGTGAGAATTACGGGGACTTTGTTTTTCATACCACTGACTTTACTGAACCCTAACCTTAAATGTTTTATACATGCTCGAGCGTTATTCGGGGTGCACCAGAGTCATAATCACACCCAAACTAGTAGAGGCTCTCAGTCTCCCTACAAGTCCCTTGCAGCATCCCATCCAATTTGAGCAGATGGAGAGAACGGTGATGAAGGGGGAGCCATGCACGGAACAAACCCAAGGGGTGCCGGTAGGGATAGAAGACCACTAGGACACTGAGATTTTTGTTGTGGCCCCCTCATCATCTTTTGACATTGTCTTGGGGTGGGGTGGCTGGCTAAACATGAACCTAACATCAGATGGGGGAACCAAATCATAGACTTTAGAGACGTGGTGTGCAAGCCCCACAAATGGAATGAGGGGTGGGCTGGGCTACTGAACCTCCCCCGTGAACAAGATACTATGCCTCACCATAGAGGAAGTGAGATCGATCCCGAAGGAGTATCACAACTTAAAACAAGTGTTTAGTGAAGAAGAAGCTGTCATGCCTGCACCAGACCCAGCCCTTGCTAATCCAGAGCAGGAGCCACCTGAAACTGATCAGGCCACACCAGGCCCTAGCTCATCCCCTCCTGAGACTGATCAGGCCACACCGGGCCCTAGTGCATCACCTCCTGAATCCCCGCCACCTGTGAGCCGGCTCCGTGAAAGGAGACGGCAGGAGTTCAAAGACAGACGGAAAGAAGCACGCATGCGTGGGAGGAGAGATCTAAGCCCGGAGTACTAACGAGTTAACAAGCCAGCACAGTATATCTGTAGCCTCGCCTTAGGGCAAACTGTGCTGGCAACGAACGATCCTCCTCGGACGTGACCACGCCCTGCACCCTCTTGCCTGCTGAGAGAACCCGTTTGCTCCTGACCCGGCCTGAATCTTGGACTTGGAACTGGACTCTGCTTTTGCTCTGTGGACTGGCTTTCGGTACTTTGAATATATTCGGCTTGCTTCCTCTGGCTTCTGACCCACTGCATTCCTGTGACGACGCGCCCTGCTTCTCCCTTCGGCTGGACTGATTTACGGTAGAGACTAATTAGGACTGCTAGATAACGCTTGAGCTACTTCTTGAAAGCACCGTAGCCGGCTGCCAGCGTCCTGGCCGATTGCCAGGGCAACAGCAGCCGCCCGTCTCTACCTGCAGGTCCGGGCCCTGACAGAAGCTAACGAGCTCCCCCCCCACACCCACACCGGGACACTGACTGTGCCACAGAATTAATACCAGAGCAAAAATATACTCCATGGGTGGGCCGAAAAGGCAAAGCTCCGCAAGTTCTTAGATAAGAACCTAAAACTGTCAGACAGTGGAACTTCAAAATGAGCAGACTTCCATTTGTTACAATGTTAAGGCTTTATTTGATAGTCCAGAGTTTCTGAGCATAGATACATTGGAACTGATACTCTTTTCCTAGAGCCTAGATGTTTTAACTAAATGCACATCAAAGGTTTTCTAAACAAAATTACATTCCCACACTAGAGTGATACATTTCACACATTTGCTTTCCCTTATCTCGTTGTGGTTCCCATTCTCACAGGAACATTCTCTGCTGGCTTCACATTCTCTGCTGGCTTCCCTGAGGCACTTTATCTTCAAAGGATTGTTGCCTTTGTTAGTATCAAGGACAGGAATTCACAGTAGAGTTAGTAACAGTTTCACTTTTACTTTGATATGCAAGGCTTCTATTTGAGGTTAGTAACAAATGTTAGAAAATGGAGTCAGTTAAGTCAAGCAATACGTTGCAGTTTGCACACAGCATCATATCATATCATGAGAGCGTTCCAGTGTCTGACAAAAACATAGTTTCATCTAGCCGGCCACCACCCCCCACGCCATCCCAGTGCTCTTTAGGAAGAAAAAAGATGGGGGGCTGAGGCTATGCATGGATTTTAGGGGAATTAACGCTATTTCAGCATCCAATGCATACCCCATACCCTTCATAAAAGACCTATTAAGCACTGTTTCAAAGGGAAAGATTGTTACCAAGCTGGATCTGTGGGATGCCTACTTTCGGGTGCGCATAAAAGAGGGGGACAAATGAAAAATGGCATTTAACACGCCAATGGGACAATTTGAATACTTAGTCATGCCATTTGGCTTACAGGGCGCCCCGGGGGTCTTCATGAACTTCATAAACAAAGTGCTGCGGAAGTATTTGTACCGTGGGGTAGTTGTGTACCTGGATGATATAATTATTTATTCAAAAGACCTCCCCTCGCAAGAGAGATTAGTGAGGGAAGTGTTGACAACCCACTATGAGAACTGCATGCGAAACTATCCAAGTGTGAGTTCCATAAGGCGGAAATGGATTACCTGGGCTACAGAGTGTCAGGGAAAAGATTGGTGATGGACCCAGCCAAAATACAAGTTGTGATAGATTGGGAACCCCCAAGGACACGTAGACAGCTTCAATCATTCATCGGATTTGCAAATTTTTATTGTAATTTTATACAGGGGTTCACCCACACAATGCTCCCCCTGACAAACTCCTTAAAACGATAGGGAAAGGTCCTGAGGCCAAACGGCCGGGAGCCAAACTGAAATGGACAGAATCTGCCAAGTGGCATTCACTAAATTAAAGAGACTGTTCACCAGTGAACCAATCCTGATCCACCCCAATGAATTAAAACCCTTTGTGGTTTAATGTGATGCCAGCGATGTCACTGTGGGAGCAATTCTAATGCAACCAGATTGGGGGGGGGGGGGGTCCCTAAAGCCCTGCGCTTACATCTCCAAGAAATTTTCCCAAGACCAAAGGAACTGGTCGGTGTGGGACAAAGAGGCATTTGCTGTAATGTTCACGTTAAAGACATGGAGAGACTGGCTAGAAGGAGTGAGGGTCCCGTTTGAGATATGGGCAGACCATAAAAATTTGGAGGCCTTAACAGGGCATTGGAAACTAACTGAGAAGCAAATCCAGTGGGCGGGGTTCTTCACCAAATTCGATTTCAAGCTAAAACACATACCTGGATCTAAGAACTTTTTAGCGGATGCTTTATCACACCTTCCCCAGCACAACAGCCAAAGAGAGGAGGTGATTAATTCGTTAATCTCCCCCAGCCACTTGGGGGGAGCTGTGACCACCCACTCACAGTCAAAGCACGAAGAGACTAAAGAGCAATGGGGGGGGGGGAAGCTGAGTAAAGAGGTAGAAAAGGAAGGAGATGCAAAACCAGAGGGGGTGAAAAGAGGGGAGGGAGGCTTTTGGTACAAGGACAATAAACTTTACATACCAGAGAGCTTTAGAAAAGAAGTACTGCCATCCTGCCATGACAACAAGATAGCTGGGCATTTTGGGTATGTCAAAACCCTGCACCTAGTGAATAGACAACTTTGGTGGCCTTTTATGAAAAGGGACATATCTGAGTATGTGGCCTTCTGCCCAATTTGTCTAATGGCTAAATGGTGAGGGGGAAAACCACTGGGATTATTACAACCACTAGAGACAGCAGCCCGACCCTGGTCAGTGCTGTCACTGGACTTTATCATGGAGCTCCCTCCTTCCCAGGGAAAACCCATAATTCTTGTAGTGGTGGACACCTTTTGTAAACAAGCGCACTTTGTCCCATGCTCCCAAATACCGACGGCTAAGAAACTAGCCCAATTATTCTTTCAACACATGGTGAAATTACATTCCTTCCCAGATAAACTGATTATTGACAGAGGAGTACAATTTGTTGCCAACTTCTGGCAGAAGTTCTGTAAATTAACTGGTATTGAGCAGGGACTGAGCTCCGCGTATCACCCTCAGATGGACAGACAGACTGAGAGGGTGAATGCATTGCTAGAACAATATTTAAGGTGCTTTGTGAACTATCAGCAGTTGAATTGGGCAGAATTGCTCCCTTTTGCAGAATATGGTTATAATAACAGCATGCATAGCTCCACCAAATCTTCCCCCTTTCTGGTGAATGGCTACGAAGGGAAGCCTTTTCCCCAATTGCCAGGAGGACTGACAGCAAAAAGTCCATCCACCTTTGAGCAATGGTGGAAGAAATTGGGGAAAGCCTGGAGCAACGTCCAGGAAAACTTGGAACTGGCCAAAGAGACATACAAAAAAAACATTATGATAAGCATCACTCACCTGCTTGGGACTTTGGGACTTCCAAGTGGGAGATACAGTGTTTCTGTCCACCAAGAACTTGCCATTACCACAAACGTCTAAAAAACTGTCCAAGTTCTTGGGACCATTTCGTATAAAACGTGTAATCAATAAAGTGACTGTAGAACTAGAATTGCCAAAATTGTTTAGTAAGATATATCCAATCTTTCATTGCAGCTTACTTCTAAAAGATCCTGGAGCAACTTCCTGGCACCTTAGACCAAAAGCTCTGGATCCTATCCCGGTGGGAGATCAGAATCACCATGAAGTAAAAGAAATCTTAGATGCTAAGCTGAAGTGAGGTGTATTATACTTTCTGATTAGGTGGAAACATTTCTCAGCGGCCCACAACAAATGGGTAATAAGTTCAAATGTGAGGGCCGCAGCATTAATTAAACAATTCTATGCTAAATATCTTTCAAAGTCCAGAAGGGGGGCTTAGGAGAGGCAGTATGTCAAGCACGCTCATTTCTAGATCGCGTTTTACTAGGTAGAGAGAACGTCATCAGCTCTCCAGCTCTCCCCCATTATTTACAACCCAGAGGGCACTTAGTGAAACCATCTGGCCCTGGGATGTTTATACGATAGGCTGGCCGCTGGTACCTCAAAGACGCTTCCTCCCGGTTTCACACAGACAACCCTTATCTCTTCACAGAGAAGTGTGAGAAGGTTTTGATGTTTTCAATAGCCTAAGATTCCTTAGTAGTAAAATAGATAGTTGCTTAGTAACCTTTGAACCCGTGACTCAAGTACGCATCTGTAATGTAATCTTTGATGATATCCTATATAGCAACTGTGTAACTGTTGGGACTCCATTACTCCCAAGGCTTATGTCCTTGGCAAAGTTCCTGAGTTTCTTACAATAAACCTATCTTTTGATTCAAAACAAAAGGAATCTGTTATTGGGAAATATCGGCGCTTGACACTGAGCCTGCCTTGGCAAGGAGGGTGGGATATAAATCTAATAAATCTAATCTAATCTAATAATTGAAAGTGGATTGAAAGTGCATTATTTAGTGTGTGTGAAAGCACCTTTGAAGTCTTCTTTTGCCACCATGGTGGGAATTAATTCATGTTCTGCAAGGCATGACCTGGTTTTGGACAGGAAATCTTACTGCTCATTTTTCTATTTTTTTTCTTCAGACATTTCTGCTAATAATAATAGAAGTATGCCAATAACTCTGAATGTTAAGTATCAGTAATGGCAGCTGTGAGCATTGGTAGAGCTCAGACCAGAAATAATCTGGTTGACTTGGGGCATGAGCAGGGCCAGCCCTCAACTGCCTGGCACCCTAGGCAAGGCTAACTTTTGGCACATATATAACTGAGTTTAGTAAACAGTGGTTCTGAAAGGTGAAAACAGAACCTGCCAGTGGATAGTGTAGATTGGCTGTTGGCTTCAGTGTCATGACACTACCCACCAATTTCTTTTAATTGCATAAATAGTGGTGCTTAAACACTTTTTTTTTTTTTGGGAAGTTGGATAGTCCACCTAAAGCAGAAGGGATGGGCAAAACCAACTTGTCATTCACAGGAGCAGGAAGTACATTTGTCGTCTACAGTGCAAAAGGGGGGACGAATCCCTGACTCCTACATGTATATACACCCGCACACTGATTATGTCACTGAATCACGTGGGGAGTGCCCAATTCATCACCCCCAGAAGGCTGGCACTAGGGATGTGCATTCGGTTCGGCCGAACCGTATTTACAGCCGAATCACCACTGATTCGGCTGTATACGGAATAGGCTGCAGCCGATCCCCATAGGCGCCCATTATACGGCAGCCGAATACAGCTCGCCGTATACTTACGAATAGCTATTCGTAAGTATACGGCTGTCAATTCAAAAGGCAGGAAAGTAGCTTCTACAGCCTCAAAGGAGCTGCTTGCCTACTTTCCCACCTTTAGTTGCCTTTTCCATAGCCTCCCTGGGATCAGGGAGGGGGGGAGGGGGAAGAGGAGCCCCAGCAGCCAATCCAAAGCATGCATTTGCAAAATGCATTGCAAATGCATGCTTTGCAGGGCTTTTTAAGGAGTCTTCCTGGCTGGACTCCTCCATTGCTGCTTCGTTGGTTGGTGTGAGAGATTGTGCTGCTGGCTGGCTGGCCCTTGGCTTCAGCTGCTGCCTCCTGCTCTCTCACTCAGCCTTACCAGACTTTCCTGGACTAGAGAAGACAAGGTAAGACAGTATTGGGGTTCTTGTTTTTATTTATTGTTGGTAAAAGGACTTTTTAAGACTCAGAGTCCCTTTACTTATCCAGATTTGGGTGGTGGTGGTCGTGGGGTAGCTTATTTGGGGTTAGGGGTTTCTGCTTGGGGAGGGGGCCTGAGGTGGGGGGTGGGTTGCCAATTTGCCCATATGTTAATTTAGTGAGAGGACTTAGTGCAGTGTCCTTTTACTTCTCCTGATTTGGGTGGCTTGGATTTCTTGGGGTTAGGGTGAAGGGTTTTTTTGGGGGGGAGGGGTTGGCAAAGTTCCTGTATTGTTAAAAGTTAATTTTTTTACTGTTTTAAAAGTATTCAGTGTTTGATTTGTTGCTGTTGTGTTGTGCTGTGTTGTGCTGCTGCTGTTACTAATTTCCATTGTTTAAAAGGCCACTTTTGTCCCCCTTTTCCTGGTTCTGGTTTTAGGGGGGGGGGGGTGTTGTTGACTGATTTGGCCTGAGCTTTCTTATTGGTGAAAAGGCCACTTTTTTAACACTTGGCCTTTTGTGATTCTGCTGGTTTTGTTTTGGTTTTTTTAAATTACCTCAGGTTGGTGTGGGGGTTGGCAAGGGTGTGTGTGGGCTGGGTCACTTTCTTGTTTATATAGAGTAGATTGTGTGTTCTGTGGCAGGGAAGCTGGCACCTGGGTGAGAGACCCAGAACCAGCAGGCTTGTTGTGGTTGGCCAGCTCTCCCTGTGTTGTTTGGGGCAGGGCTGGAGAGCTGGCATCTGTAGATTGTGTGTTCTGTGGCAGGGAAGCTGGCACCTGGGTGAGAGACCCAGAACCAGCAGGCTTGTTATGGTTGGCCAGCACTCCCCGTGTTGTTTGGGGCAGGGCTGGAGAGCTGGCATCTGTAGATTGTGTGTTCTGTGGCAGGGAAGCTGGCACCTGGGTGAGAGACCCAGAACCAGCAGGCTTGTTGTGGTTGGCCAGCTCTCCCCGTGTTGTTTGGGGCAGGGCTGGAGAGCTGGCATCTGGGTTTGCTGCAGACCTTGAGCAGATTGTGTTTTGTGTGGCAGTGATGTTGGCAACTGGGTTTATATTGGTTCCAGGCCTGCACTGCAGGGTTCATAGAGTAGATAGAGGGATGGCCCATAGGGTATAATGATGGAATAGGGGCACCCTCTTTGGGTGCCCCTGGAATGGGATCCCCTGGCCAAATCTTTTTTGGACTTGGGGGGGGGGGGTTGGAGGGGAGAGTCCTCTGCAGGTCCCCTGCAAATTTGGGGGCTCTCCCTAAAATCCCCTCCCCTCCAGGTGGCTTCAAATATACCCTATTTGCCATTGATTTCAATGGCCCATAGGGTATAATAGGGCCGTATATTCGGAAATAGCCGCACATCTACTGTATATGCGGCTATTCCGAATGCGGTATTCAAGAGTATACGGGGATTCCGAATTTTTCCCCCCGTATACTTCCGAATCCATGTAAATCCAATTTTTTTTTTTGCACATCCCTAGCTGGCACCCTAGGCAATCCCCTAGTTTGCCTAGTGGCAGCGCTGGCCCTGAGCATGAGCCAATGTCAGGCTCTATCTTGGTGACTCAAAGCAGCAACACACTATTAATTCAGACCTCCAGTTATTTTCCATAGAAACACAGGGGGGGGGGGGATCAGCACAAACATCACAATGCATAAAACAGAGCCCTGCATTCCATTTGGAAACACAATTACCGTAACATTTCTTTCTTAAAGATACATTCTGGGGATGATGAAGAAGAAGAATTGCAGATTTATACCCCGCCCTTCTCCCTGAATCAGAGACTCAGAGCAGCTTATAATCTCCTATGTCTTCTCCCCCCACAACAGACAACCTGTGAGGTGGGTGGGGCTGAGAGGGCTCTCACAGCAGCTGCCCTTTCAAGGACAACTCCTGCAATAGCTATGGCTAACCCAAGGCCATTCCAGCAGGTGCAAGTGGAGGAGTGGGGAATCAAACCCGGTTCTCCCAGATAAGAGTCCACACACTTAACCACTATACCAAACAAACACCTTCCACATTTTTCACTCTGATGAGATTCCCTCTGCACATACTCAGAGACTCTCTTTATTAGTGCTTCACTCAGGAATCCATTTATACTGGGTCCCTAACATGGTGCCTTAGGTGACCGCCAACAGTGTTCCTGGTGAGGATGGACAGATGGGGCTTTTACTCAGAAGAGTTTCAGCTGACTGTTGGAACCCTGACTGGTTGTGCAGATTTCTTCTTTTTTTTTTTTAAGTTGCTTGGTAGCAGTTACAAACAGATCATAAGGGTCTTAAACAATATTTTCTTTTAAAAAGGCATCCTTTTAACCTGCGCTTCTGCCTGAAATGTTGAAGAGTTACTATTAGAGTTTTGCACCCTCACTCTCTGACATTTTGTGACTGGCTTTGCTTCCCATGGTACCCATTTTGTGGTTGTGCCCAATGCTGTGTGTCAATTCCAAAGGTGCACACAGGCTCAAAAAGTTTGGGGATCCCTGATTTATATATTTAGTAATTTATAACACTTCTAACCTGCCATTCTCCCAATGCACCCAAGACAATTTTTTTTTAATTGCTTTATAGGAGCCGGAAGTGCTTCCCAAAATCTTCTTCCCATCTCCCCCAGAAATCAGACTTTATAGAACCATCTACAAAATTCTGGCCATAGTTTGAAACACACATAGCATATATGAACAAGGAGTATGGTAGACAGAAGACATCAACAAATTATCATATATTCTCAGTTTATTCATCCTTTCTTCATCCATTTTGTCCAAGTTCTCTTGCCTAATTTCTACACTGTGCTAGATGTCAATTCAGCTGCAATGTGCACAACACTATGAGTGTGCACACACATACACACAATCAATTTATATAGCCAGTATGGAATAAGAACATGTTTATCAAGCTTATTTTACTGAAGAGCTCCTTGAATTGTTTGTAAATGAGAGTGGAGAGTTAGAAGAATGTATACCAAGCAGTAAACTATTTTAAAAATGGACTTTGTGGAAACAGAAAAGGAATGAGTGAGGCAATCAACTTGGTAAAGGGTGTGCTGACATGTCCTTCCATTAATCACTGCTTCAGTTTACCTCAGGTCACTGAGAGAAGGATCAGCATGACGCATTTACATATTTGCATTGTATCCTAATAAAAAAGAACTAGAGGGATTCCCCCTGCCCCAAAGAAAGAAATGACTGAACATGAAATTTTCCTTGGAAGTAAGGATCTTAATTTTGTTTGGTTTTCCATAGTCTTAAGAAATTATCGTGATCAAAAGAAGTGACAGAAAGAAATGAAGGCAGCAATGTGTGTTTAAACTTCCATGTCTGAACCAGGTTCTGCTATGGTCTAGCACTGAGAAAAGCACCATAGAGGACAGAAATGGATCATAAAAAAAATAATGACCATGCTGCCACATCAATGCCTTTTGAAAAACTTCCATTCATCTAATACAAATGAGCACTTATCTCTATAGGAAATTGGTCTGCTGTGTTTTCTGATCATCATAAGCAGAAAGAGAAGAAAAATAGATTATTGTCATGTCACCCTTCCATATCACAAGGATGACACCAGAGCCGATTTCCCTCTCTTGAAGTATATTTCTTTTCCTTCTCACACAAAGCATTCTTCTCCAAGTAACATTTTCATCTTGTGTTGTCTCTGAGCCAGCCTGCACATGAACTCTACAGATTCTGTGACCTATTTGAATTGATAGCATAGCATGGCTCTTTGTCTGGCTTTCGACTTTTTTTCACTCACTTCATAGTGTTTCCACTGTATGTAGCTCCAACAACACCATTCTTAAAATGAGTGGCACCTGGGTCCCAGTCTGTCCTGGCCCTGAAAACCTTGGCTCTGCTTCAAGATATGTGAGGCCTGATTGTGCTAGTTCAGTAGTGAGGTGAAAGCACTGGCAAATGCTCAGAGGTTCTGCACTTGATTATTACCTTACATGTTTCAAGGGTGAGCTTATGCTTTTCAAAAGAGCTGGCTCTCACATCTGGAATTAAGGGGAAGAATTTCCAGGTCAGAGGGTTTGCCTTCCCGCAAAACGTGGACCTACTGATCTCTCATGGTACGAGTTAATTTGTGGAGTTCAAATCCTTGTAAGCTTAAATTCTATATAACTTTGTGTATTTGTGTCAAAAGTGGTATATTTTTGGATACTTTATTTTGTAACATAGTAAACACAATATGAACATGAGGCATGGTTACCCTACATATAAATCTTGGAGGAAGGTCATTGACAGGTGAAATGCAGGTTCTTATAAACTACTTCTGTAAATCACCCACTAACTGCATACTGTGTCCAAGACTATTTATGCATTCAGAACACAACACGTTCATCATAGCTGAATCATCAGCTGAGGGGGATTTTTTTCCTTAGCTGATAAAACAGTCAAAAATGAGTCAGTCTTAATAAATAGAATGGGGGGGAGGTTGAAAGAAAACCCCTGTGAAAAATCCAGCATGGTTTCGTGAGTTCACTCTGTCTCTAGCAGTCTTTCAGACTCAAGTAAAAAAAAGATTTCCAGATCTTCTGAGATTTCAACTGCAATACACAAGCAGCCAAGAATTCAGTAAACTCAAATGAACTAAATATCAAACAGTAACTAAAAGGGGGGGAAATATATTAATATGTTTTAATAAGTAAGCCCTGTGCCCAGTTTCCACATAGTAATTCTTCCTTATGATTTGAGTATGTATTTGGGCAATATCTCTCTCTCTCTGTGCAGTCTGTATCCTATAAAAATCTGGAATACAGCTCATCCTTAGAGACCCTATGTTTCTGCTGTCCCTGTTAATCAGGAACAGTCCCATCTTGGAGAGTCCGAATTTTACCTCTTGGAAAAGGTTTAGAGATGCCTTTATAAACATTTTCTTCATGTGTGCACACTTCCTAGTTCTCTTCCACCACTACTAAGATGGGAAATGTCTGGAATATTGCACTGTACTATAATAAGCAAAGCCAGATCTATTAAGGATGGGATATGCAGTGGTGTTCATACAGTGTTCGTTTGGCATCAACATTGTCTGTACAAACATAAAGTGTATGCACAAGAAACAATCAATGCCAGGAAGTTATGGGGAGAAGTAGGCATGGACACCTTCCCCCCTTGAATGTTGCAAGATTTGGAACATCTGCATCATGCTGGAATCCCTTTATATGGTCAACTGAAAGTAGCCTCTTGGTAGATCCCTCCATATGGAAAGTTTGCATAATAAGGGTATGTAGAAAGGCATTCTCAGATGCCACTCCTCAATTCTAAAATTCCTTCCCTCCTCAAGTCCTGAGAAGTCCAAATCTGAAGCTGGCAACAGGTGTGCTGGATTCATGAAATAGCTGCTTTATAAAACACCATTATGAGGAGAGTAGCCATGGGCAGGGCTTTTTTTCTGGAAAAATAGGTGCCAGAACTCTCAAGAAGAAAATGAAGGAGAAACACACAGGTGCTCTCATGAACTTTTAAACATTTTTTGAGAATTTTGTTTCCACAAAGAAGTTCCAGAACTCTGTTCCACCATGTTCTCCCAGAAAAGCCCTGGCCATGTGGGGCAAGAGTGATCTGTAGTTTCCAGTGGTACATAAACATAATGTTCACATATATACACACACACAATTTTCTAGTAGCTGTGCGGGGAAACTTACAAAGGGTTGGACCAGCTGCTCAAGCATAGAAGCAGTCTCTTGGGGTGCTAACATTTTTAGGGGTGCCAGCAAGGCAGTTCACAATCTGCAGCATGTTCCTTCTAGGTCATCTGAAATATCACAGAGGGTGACAGAGGCGTGCGCTTTGATTCCATGTATAGTTTCTGGAATGCTACACTAGAGTTTGTGCAACACTTGCTAGAGTGACAGCATGTCTTGGGTTGGCTCTGACCTCATCAGATGGCAAACTATGTGCCTTGCTGCCTTCTCTTTCCAGTCTCTGTATATTTCGAAAGTGGTTCAATATATTATTATAATAATAATAATAATAATAATAATAATAATAATAATAATAATAATAATAATAATAATATTTTATTTATATCCCGCCCTCTCTGCTGAAGCAGGCTCAGGGCAGCTAACAACATCAATCCATACAATAAATTATACAATATCTTTTGTTGGAGACAGGCATTTTGTGTCTTGGGAACAAGCAGAAGAACAAACTAGTAGTGTTCCTGTGGTTTTTGCATAGCTTCCCCCAAATAATCTGATCCCATTTGCAATGGTCTGGGGGAAAATGCATATGTTGAGTACCCAGTTGGGGATGGGAGATCTGGCAGGGCTGCTAGGACTTCATGTGAACATAGGAAGCCAATCTGTGGATGGAGAGCACCTGGGCCCCTACTGCACTTCCCCCAAATACTGTCAGTTGATACATAACAGCATATTTGAATACATGAAATATTGACATGCTACAGGTTTTTTTTTTTTCCCGGTGAGAAATAGTTTTATTGAGAAATAAAGAAAACATACAAACAAGAAATAAGAAAAAACAAATACAACCAACACAACAACAAACTAAAAATTACAAAAGGACAATCAAAAGCACATTCAATACACATCAATACACCTAAAAACTACCACTACTACATACTCATTCACACTAGGAGATGGAGAGGATCAAAAAAGTTCTGTTACTCCATATCAAAACCTTTACTTTTTACCCACTTATATATGGGGTCCCATTCCTCCCGACATTTTGGCACATTACCATCTCTTAATCTCGTGGACATTAAATCAGATTCTGCGGCATCAAACAGTTTGGTAATAAATTCGTCTCTATTAGGGATTTTGTCGGTCTTCCAGTACTTGGCATAAAGTATTCTAGCAACAGTAACTATGTATAATAGTAATTTCAGTTTTGTCATAGGAATGTTTTGTCTACAAATGTTCAAGAGATACAATTCTGGCACATGACTGATTTGTATTTTCAAAATTTTTTGCGACCAAATATTAACTTGGGCCCAGAAAATACTGGGACATGCTACAGGTTTTATGCAGTTTATCATGCAGTATTTAAGAATAACAAATTAGATAATATCCTTAAATGCCACTTCACTAGAGAGGTAAATAGGCTCTCTGAATGACTGTGGAAGCCACTGACCTGAAGGTCAAAGGTGAAATATTGTTTGCGCACTAACTTAGAAAATATGAATAAATATATTGTTATGACTTCAGCTTTATGTTCACATTCCTCTCTGCACTTTTATACAAATGTCTCCTGCACGGAGTCTGACCATTGGTTCATCTGGGCTTTAGAGATTCAGGTCCATACTAGATATAACGGGTCATCCATGTTTATTTAATTATATCTGCCCTGATGTCTATTTTGTACATCAGTAAAAGCAAATGTGATAGAAGCTGAATCCTCATGTCAAGTCGGCTGATTCAATAATGAGACCTTGTTGATACAAAGTAGCTAGTTTATTGATATCATTGTTCTCGACTACAAGGAGATTGAAAGACTGAGGATCATACAGTAAAATGTAATCATATAAGGTACACTTCAAAGGGATTCTTGAGGGAGGGGGTACTATGCAGGGCACATTCACACATTGATGTTACAATTTCGTTCTCAGGCCTGTTCCGGCCTTGAGCGTCTCCTCCCCCAGCGCTCGGCCTGAGAAGGCACCACAATCTCTTTCACATATTCCCATTTCAAAGCAAACTACATAACAAAGGAAAGGAGGGGGGGAAAGGAGAGTTCCAGCTAGCAGCATTGGCATACAGTATGGCTTTTACCCAGGATGCTTCCCTCCTGAACCAAAGATGGAATACAGTCTTGACCAGAATTAGAGCCGACTTGACACCTCACCCCACCCCTGCTTTCTCTCTTCATGCTCCATCACACAGACATTTTCTTCCAGCCTAACTAATTTCTGGTATTAGAGCCAGGCTGAAGAAAATGCCTGAGGCAAAAGAGCAAGGGGGGGGGGGCAGGTATTCAGCTCCAATTACCTAGGTGGTAAATAAATCTCCCAAGCAGTATATTGCAGAGAGAGAGAGCTCTATGGGTGACTGGAACAGACAAAAATATAGCTGCCCCATCGTATACAAATGTATTTATTTATTTATTTAGAAAATGTGTATGGTACTCCTCTAGATCTACTTGATTGCTCACAGCTAAAGCAAAACCAACCAAGACACTGAAAACAAGTTAATAAAAACAAATGATTCAGTTAAATAATGCCAGTAAAATGGTTCAGTCAAACAAACCAAATCAATAAAATGAGTAAATAAAATAGAGTTGGCAGCTCCATGTTGGAGTTGAGTTTGAAGAGGGCAGGGTTTGGGGAGGGGAAAGGCCTCAACCAGGTATAATGCCATAGAGCAGAAGTGTCAAACTCATTTGTTATGAGGGCCAGATCTGACATAAATTGGCCATGTGTGTCATAAAATGTAATGCCAGGTAGCGGAAATACAAACTTTATAAAGGGCACAGACAAACACAAAGATATTATAGCAGCTATTCCACTGGAGCCCCATATTAGGAGGGGTGTGTGTTAAAACTAACATTTCTCTGCAAAACTGGAGTTCCTTGAGTTTGTTGAACTCTTTATTTCTACTGTGGCTGGTCCCAAACCTTTCTCCCCCCCCCTCCTGCTCTTAAAATATTAATTAAAAGTATAAATGGTCTGAGCCTAGGATCTAGGAGAAAACATGAAACGGCTGATCACTGCAAGCTTCTCCCTACTCCCAGGTCTCAGAGTGGCTCTCTTGGGTCTCAGGGTTTTTTTCCCCAGGGTGGTGTGAGATAATAATTTTGGTTGTCCTCTTCAGCCCTTGTTCTGCTATTATTCCATTGGAGCCCCATATTAGCAAGATGTTTGTGTTGAAGCTAATGTTTATCTGCAAAACTGGAGTTCCTAGAGTTTGCAGAACTCCATATTTTAACCATGGCTGGTTCCAAACCTCCCCTCCCCTTTAAAAAGGTGACTGCCAAAATTGTAAAGGTGGGGGAATAGTGGAATTTTGCAATGCAATTTTAAAAATAAAAAGCAGAAGTACACCTCTTCACACACACACAGTGTCCTTACCTGTAAGGAAAACTACAGAGGCTGGAGCAGTGTCTGGGAAGTCTGGCAGCCCCACCCTCTTCTTGCTCTCAGAGGCAGCCATGTCCACTGCTGTCTATCCTCAGAGACAGCTCAGAACACCGAAGTGCCTCTTGGGACTTTTGCAAATGCAACACACGAGGCAGAGCAGAGAGGAAGCAGCTGACTTCAGAAAAGCCAGGAGACTTTGAGGGTGGAGCTGGGAGACAAGAAATGATATCTCCCCACCTGCTGGGAATACTGCAAAGGCAGACAATCTGCCACATATACTCCATTTAAACACCTTGCTGGGGGTGTTTAAAAGTGGGGGCGGGACTTGGAGTTCCCTTTGCCATCTCTCTGCCTGGCAGGGAGACAGGAAAGGTGGCGATCTTCTCCCCCCCCCCCCCATTTAAACACCCTGCCTGGGTGTTTAAAAGAGGGGGGAAGTCCAGAGCTCCCTTTGCCAAAGACAGGCGATCTCTTCCCCCCTTTTAAGCATCCCGTCGGGGGGTTTCAAGGGGGGGGAGCCTGGAGCTCCCTTTGCCATCTCCCTGCCAGCGGGTGTTTAATTGGGTGGGGGAGCCCGGGAACTGCCGTTGCTGTTTTCCCACCTCACGGGGAGGCTGCAAAGGCAGGTGAGTTGCCTTTCTCCGCGTTTAAATGGGGGTGGAGCCTGGGCGCTGTGTTAGTCTCCCCATAGACTGGTGGCCGGTGGTCCAGGTCCCAGGCCTGGGTCCCAACCCTGCGAATGGGAAATGCCGGGTTAGACCATCAGAAAAAGCCGTATAGTGGTTAGAGCTTCATAGTAGGTCTGTGAGATCCAGGTTCAAATTGCCATCTTGCTGTGGAAGTTTATTGGGTAATTTTGGACCTGTCAAAGACCTGCAGCCTAGCCTACCTCATAGAGTTGTTGTGAGGATAAAGAGATGGAGGAGAGAATAATGTAAACTGCTTTGGTCCCCACTGTGAAGAAAGGTGGTGTATAAATGAAGTAGATAAAGAATGTAGCTGAAAATGGGAGGCAGATAAAAAGTAGGTAGGTGAATGGCTGAGAAGGAGAGAATGAAACAGAAAGAGAATACAGGGATTGCAAAGAGAAGAATAGGTTAGTTGAAATTCCTATAAGCTATGGCAGGGGTCTTGGGAAGGTGGAGCTTGAGGAGAAAGGGACCTTAGAAGAATATAATGCAATAGATTCCACCCTTCAAAGCAGCCATTTCCTCCAGGTTGCCAACCTCCAGGTGGGGGCTGGAGATCACCTAGAGTTACAACTGCTCTCCAAAGGACAGAGATCAGTTCCCCTGGAGTAAATGGCTGCTTTGGAGGGTGAACTTTTATGGCATTGTGCCCTGCTGAAGTTGTTTCCTTCCCCAAAACCTCACCCTCCCAAAACTCCACCTGCAAATCTTCATTGATTTCCAGGTCTCAGTATAGCAACCCTAACTGAGGGATTGATCTGTATAGCTGGGAGATCTGTTATGATTCCAGGAGATCTCCAGCCCTCATCAAAGATGCTGGCAACCCTACAAGGAGAGAAGGAAGCAGGAAAAGAGGAGAGTCTATGGGGGCTTTCAGAAAAGGGAAAGAGGAAATAGTGAGAGAGGGAGATGCCTCCTGCAAGTTCTTGTGGGTTTCCACTTGTACGTGGACTATTGCACCCTTCTTAAATCTTCGTTCGCGAAGCCAAGCCGAGAGAGAGAGACATATAATTTTGACCTCAGAGGAACCCATCCTGTTTTATCTGTGAAAAACAACTGAAGCAAATGCTTGAGATGGGTAACCCAGCCTACTCACAACTCAGGAATCAAATTGGAAGGGCCTCAGCCAGTGAGCTCTGGCTGAAGTCAGGTAGTCGAGGGTTGCAGCAAGTCTGACAGGGCTAATTGGTTGCAGCTGACAGTGTAGAGCTAGAATTAAATTAAGACCATGGACTTTATTTTTCTGCTGTCCTTCTATGAGGCATTAAAATACTTACACTTGAAAATAATGGAATTCAGCTAGCACATTAGGAAAACAACACATTGCAGAAGCCCAAATAAATACAGCTGCTGGCCAGAGGGGGCAGGCAGCCATCACATCATTAATAGTCACTCTCTGTGCCTGCCAATTCCCTATCTACTGGTAGTTTGCAATCCAGCACAACAGCTGTACTAGCATGGATCTGTGTCACAATGCGATGGAAATGAATGTTTAGGCACAAACAATAAATAAGGAGCTCTAACAAGGATAAACACATCAGGCTTAAACAATCCCATTAAATATGCCAGGGGTGGCCAACGGTAGCTCTCCAGATGTTTTTTGCCTACAACTCCCATCAGCCCCAGCCAGCATGGCCAATGGCTGGGGCTGATGGGAGTTGTAGGCAAAAAACATCTGGAGAGCTACCGTGTGCCACCCCTGAAATATGCTTCATTAAAAAAAAAAATCAGTCCTGATGATTTGCAGATTTTTACAGGAAACCTCTTATCACCCAAGGCATAATTACACAACCAAAGTATCTTCATCTTCTGGGGGAATGCGTAGGCCAATTGTTCACTGGAAGAAGAAAAAATACAGATGTAATGGGAATATTTTTTAAAAAAAACTTTTCTACCAGACTTTCTGTGACCATCGGAACTATGCCCTTATATGTCAGATATGAGCAATCACATCCTGTGAAATATACATACCATTCTTTGTACACACATCCTCCCTGTCCAGCTTTCACAAGCTATGGCATGCTGTTTAGTGGAAAGAATGCCACTGCAAACCTCTCCCTTCCATCCAGAGCTACTAATGAGTAAGCACTCCATGGCCTTGATAAACTTGAGAATACAGAGACTGAGGGTTGTTGATGCTGAAGTGAGTAGCTCAACTCTATGTGAGTATCTCCTTGAATGGAATGCCTGTCTTTGTCTTAACTTGAGAACTGCCCTCTGCCCTTTCCTCTTTCTCTTCGTCTTCTCCCTGTCTCCATTTAGCCATCCATGGCCTTCCATGGAGACTCATGTCTCTACAGGTTTCTCCTGTGGATACAGTGCCCTCATACTCCCATACACATGATGCTAGATAGGGAAAGTACTCTTTTGTGATAGGGAGAGTACTCTTTAGATTAGGCACCTTTCTCTTATTTTTACTGTGACCTTAATGTGAACTGGATCTACTTTAATAAATGTAAGTTCACCTCACTCCACCCCCCTTGCAATATACTGCTTGGGAGATTATTTACTGCACTCAGTATCACACTTCTATGACTGGACAAAACTCTACTATATCAGCCAAACATTCCAGTAGTTGAACCATTGGCCTGCCAACTCCAGGCTGGAAAATGAAGCCTGGGGAGGTCAGGATTTGGATAGTAGAGGGACTAACAGTGGGATATAATACAATAGAATCCATCCTTTAAATATCCATCTTCTCCAGGGAAATTGATCTCTGTAGTCTGGAGGGAAGTTGTAATTCCAAGAAATCTCCAGGCCCCACCTGGAGGTTGGCAACCCTACCATCCAGAGGCCAAAATATTTAGTTTGATGCCACACAAACTGAGTAGTCCTATCCTAAAACATTCCCAAAAGAAAACTCTAGCTTCTTTTTAAAAATCTTCACAGGCTCCCTGGAGACCTTCGTCTGTTACTGAAATAGTCAGTCAGTCAGTCAGTTTATTGCGGCTCTAGGCCAATCAACAACAACAACACAACTCATCAATAACAGTACAACACAACACCAAGCTAAAATATAACATAACAATATAAAACTATGTACAACCATCAAAATAGTAATAAAATTATCTGACGTAGGCAACACTTAACTAAGGGCATCTTCTTTCAAATACAAACAGCATTAAATTTCTTCCTGTCAAGGTCGGTAACATATAGAAACTTAGCAAGATCCAGAGAAAGTTGATCACTCCCATCCCCTAAGAGGAAGTAAATGACTTGGGCCTGATTTAAAGATTTAGCGAGCATTAGATGGTTCCGCAGAAGTCTGTACCTTGCCTCTGTATGGAAAAGACAGTTCAGAATGAGATGGGGAACCGTATCGACCTCCTCCAGGCCGCACGGACAGATCCTGTCTTCTAACGGGATCTTGTGGAAACTTGTATTTGCAAATCTCCTTTCAAATTATACTAGTTAGACAAGGATTGCTTACTAAATGCCTTACAGTGGAATAACTCCAAGTAGTAGGGCAGTTTAAGTCAATATAAGGTGACTTACATCCATGTCATAAGTATACTGGTCTAAGAGGGAAGGAAATAGAAATGGAGGGAAAAGATCAGAAACAGCAGAATGTCAAGTTTAGCACTGATTCTACATTCAGTCCAGAGCAAAACAATTCCTCTTCCTCTTGTTCGAACAAGATGTCATCAGGAAATATGCACCAACTGAATTTAATGCAAACCCCAAGATAACTCCACTGCCTCCCTCTCCCATAATTCAGCTGTGACAATTAGCAAAAATCAGCTGTGACCAAAAGCTGCTCTGAGCCCATCAGGGGAGGGCAGGATATAAATATAATTAAATAAATAAAGTAAACAATTATAAGATACCAATTAATTTTGCAGTCATTCAGAGCAATGAACAGCTGCATATAAACTCCAGTTGAGGTCATATCACTCTGACATCATGTTGGGAGACCTTAGAGATCACAAGCAGCAACTGGAGAGATGAGAACAATGGCAGAAGGATGCAAATAAATAATGAAGCCTGGCAACAGACAAAAGAAGAACATATTGCAAAGGCTTGCCTTCACAGAACTCATAGCAGTATACTGCCTCAGGACTTCAGACAAAAACAGCAAACAGAAACTCTTTCTGTATATCAAACCCATGTGCAAAGTTTCCAGTTCAATCAGTGAATAGACACATTGATGCTTTCCTATGTGTGGCTTTCCCTTGCTGGATTGAGGCCACTGGGCCCCTTTAGCTTTTCCTTGTGTAGCTTCATTAATGACCCATTATCCTCTTAACTGTTTGTATGAATAGTATGCCCTTCCCTTCTAATGCCATTTCTCAAACTGCTTCAGCAGGGGGGCTCCTCATAGTTTCAGCCAAGAGGACTTAAGACCTTCCAACTCAATCCTACACCAACTGTCACCAGGCCAAAGATTCGTTTATTTGAACATTTACATCCCGATAAAAATACTGAACTTCTTACAAAATGACAAATTTCCTACCGCGAGCACATTTAGATTACTGCAATTATATATTGACAATACAGTTACTGTACAACATTTAATGCACTGGAAGCTAACACTTTCTTTAAGTCTTTTTTTTATATATGCTCAGCCTTAAATTCCTCTCCCCTAACTGAAGTATAAATGCATTTCCAAAGCACTTTGCTTTTTTCTTTCATTTCTCCCCTATTCTTTCACTGCTATGTTCCCCATTTACATGTACATGTATATTTGCATATAAGAAGTAGTTTCTCATGTGTTTTAAGTGCCATCAAGTCACTTGAGACTTATGGTGATCTTAGGAATTAATATCCTCCAAAATGTCTCCCCCCACCCCCAACATTGTTAACAACCATTCTCAGGTCTTGCAAACTGTGGGCCATGGCATTCTTGATTCAGACAATCCATCTCACGTTGGGTCCTCCTCTTTTCCTGCTGCCTTCAATTTTTCCTAGCATTGTTGTCTTTTCCAGTGAATCTTGTCGTCTCATAATGTGGCCAAAGTACAATAGCCTCAGTTTAGTCATTTTAGCTTCTAGGGAGAGTTCAGACTTGATTTGGTTTAGAACCCACTTGTCTATTTGGTGGTCCACTGTATTTGTAAAACTCTCCTCCAACACCACATTTCAAAAGAATCTTTCTTCCTATCAGCTTTCTTAATGTCCAACTTTCACATCCATAAAGAGTAATGGGAAATACTATAGCATCAATTAACTTGATTTTGTTCACCAGTGACACTTCTTTACACTTAAGAATTTTTTTCTAGATCTTTCATGGCTGCCCCTTCCAGTCTCAATTAGGGATGGTCATGAACCAGAAAAATGTAGTTTGTGCTGGTTTGTGGTTATGGCCAAACCACAAACTGACCTGGGAGGTTCATTCACAAACCAAATCAGTTTGTGGTTTATGGCCCTGCAAATCCCATTAAAAGGGACCAGTGGGGTTTCCAGAAAGTTAGAAATAGTGCATGCCTTCCGAATAATGCAACCCAAATGTTTGTGGAAAATGAAAAAGAAGGGATGAGAGCGTAAAAAGCTCAGGCACATACATGCCATCTGCTCTGGATTCAGTTGGTTTTTAGAGCCATGGGAAAACATTATTTTCCCCAGTCAGGAGGATAAAGGGGGCACTCAGGAAGCACAGTGGAAAAGTGGGCAATTCACCAAGTTGTTTAATTTAAGAAAGATTTCCAAATACATTCACAGCCATACCTGTGGAACAAGCTCATGCTTATATTCTCATAAGCATTTAATGTATTGTGAGTGATATTGACATATGGTACAATAATCCTGCTTTTTAGGTCCAGGGTGTTTGTAACTGTCCCTAGGACAGAGCTTTATATCTTCGACCCTAGACTTCGGCCCTCTGCTTTGCTATATCTTTGTACGAGACAATGAGTACATCCTTTATTTTGATCCCATCTGGTATCATGCTGCATCCCACTGCAAGCTTAAACCACAGTAAAAACAATGACAGCCAGAAGTGCACACACCACAAGAACACAATCATGCTGCATCTGGTATAGTATGCAAAGATAATAGGTGCAGTCAGGCCAGGCAGGAATCTTCCCCATCTGTTGCTGTTTAAAAGCAATGTCTCCTCTTCATTCCATTTGAGGCTGAAAAGACAAAATATCTCCCTCTGTTTTACTGCCTATAGTAAAGGTCTTGCAAAGATTTATAATGTAATGACAAACAGGTTATTTATTTTTATGCATTTATGTCTGCACTCCTGAGTGTGCATCTTTCTACCCAATAAATATTTAAAAGCATTGCTAGTGGAGTTTTCCCCCATCAGATCCTGTTCATTTAAAGAAGGGAAGAAAAGACTTATGTTCCTGGGAACAAAATTTTTTTTAGGAGCCTTGGGAGCTACCATTCACAAAATGGTGGCTTGATGAGTGGAGTGAGTCACAAAACAGCTGCTTGTCTAAAAAGTGCAGAATTTCAGAACTAATGTGCAATGTTTGAGTGAAGAAACCCTTCCTCTGCTGTTTTCACAAAGCAAATCAGCCCCACCCCCCCTGTAACTTTCCCTGCAGAGGAAAAATACTCAGTTACTGCTATGTTTTCTCTGGAAGAGACAAATAACATCAGAGAAGTGATGGACAAAGAAACGGTTAAGTAATAAGTAGCCACAGTTAGCCACTCCAAAGCATCAATTTTCTCTGTAGACTGGAGATGAACTATAATTCTGGGAGATCCCCAGGCTCCATCTGGAGGCTGGCATCCCGAGGAAGGGCCTGGAACTCTCCTGTCTCAACGGTACCATAGTATGATTGATAGAACTGCAAAATGGAGATAGGAATTGGGAGGGGGGTGGTGGTCTTTTCAAATCTGAAGCAGTCCCAAGTTTGCAGGGGGGGAAATCTGAAAATTGAGGGAAACAATATTTCATGGAATCAAAACTTCCCAAAAGAACATAAACAATATCTATAGCTTTAAGAATACACATGAGTATTCTGTTTATGTGGAGCGACAAAAATGGGGGGGAACTCCCCCAGCACTGTTTCATCATGGGAAAATGACTTGGGGGAGGGGAAGCCCTTCCTCCCCCTCCCAGCAACTTTTCAAGTCCAAACTGACTCCTTTTGTATTGCTGCCAAGAAATCAAGTTGGGTCTGGGGAACCTGGACCCAACTCTTTCAAAGCCTGCACATCTAATTTGGCCCTAAATAGTGGCAAATTTATCAGTTTAGTTAGTTATTCTTTAAATCCCACTTTTACAATCAAGGAAAGCAGTTAATAAAGTGGATGGATTTAAAATATACAATTGACCATAATCATCATGCAGAATTATTTTGCTAAAGGAGTGGACTGAAATACTCAGATGTTAGAAACTCTGAAACATGACAGCAGGGCTTTTTTTGTAGAAAAAGCCCAGCAGGAACTCATTTGCATATCAGGCCATACTCCAATGCCAAGCCAGCCAGAACGGCTTTCCTGTGCATTCCTGCTCAAAAAAAGTCCTGCCTGACAGCAATTTAAAACTGAAATTATCAGCTAATAATCCAGAATCCTATCAGTGTGGAAGATAGCAAACAGACTGATAGGGGGAAACCTATCAGATTCAGGGGGAAACCTTTCTCAAAAAAGCTGAAGAGAACACAGATAAAGAATGCACTAGCTGGACCTTGAGGGGAAAGAGTTTCATAATCTTAGCACCACCGTTGTAAAGGCCAGGTCCCTGGTCACTTCAAAAGATGAGAAGACTTGGAGAAGGCCCTCTAGGGAAATTCTTAATGATTGTTTCATGTGGGAGAGTAGACAGTTTTTCAGATACCCTGAAGGTTTTAAAGATCAAAAACAGCACTTTGAACTGCTCTTGAAATTAAGTGGAAACCTGTATAGATCTGTTAGTACAGTGATGAAATCCACCTTCAGTGGCCTGTAGCCAACCATCCATGCATGGAAGTCATAGGAAGTTGCCAGATCCTCCCAGTCACTGGCAGAGGATGCAGGGTATGGTGGGATCCAGGTTGGGAAACTTGCAGAGATTTGGATGTGTAGTCTGGAGAGGGCAGGGACCTCAGTGAGGTACAATGCCATAGAGTCCACCCTCCAAAGTATCAATTTTCTCCAGGCGAATTGACCTCTGTGGTCTGGAGATGAGCTATAATCTTAAGAACATAAGAGAAGCCATGTTGGATCAGGCCAACGGCCCATCCAGTCCAACAATCTGTGTCACACAGTGGCAAAAAATTTTATATATACACACACACTGTGGCTAATAGCCACAATCTTAGGGGATCTCCAGATCCTGCCTGGAAGTTGACATCCCTAGGAGATTTCTCACATTCCTCTCCATTTTTACATCCCCTTTCAGTTCACAGGAGGTGTACAAAGGAATGACAACACAGGTCAGTGGGCTGAAAGTGTGGTAGGACAAGGGGATAAAATAGGCTGCTTTTCTCAATGGAGCTATACTTGCAGAAGAGAAAGGGAGAACAATTTCACTCTTTTTCCTCACTCCAGTTCTTCCTCACTCCAGTCTTCAAGCTTATGCAGTGATTCCTTCACACAAGTCCAATGGCTTGAGAATAGTATTTCCAGGAGTGGTAGAGAAGCTCAGGCAACACAGCTACATTGCTTTCGGTGTGCACCATAAGTGATGTCATCACATTGTGGCATCACAGTGATGCTCTGGTATTTGGGCAAAAACTTTATGGTAAAAATGACTTCTATCATAGTGTTTTTGCCCGAATACCAAAGTATTGCCCAGGACATCACTGGCATGATGATATTACTTCCTATGCACACCATGTGTGATGCCACCTGGGCCTTCCTTTTTCTTCTGGCAAGTCCCCCCACCATGCCATGATTGGTGGCATGGGACGGTGCCTAGCAGCAGGAACCCCAGCCTCCACTTGAGGGGCTGGCAACCATACCAGGACAGCAACAATTGATTAGCATGTAGCTATTTGTTCCAGACCACCTATGAACAATAGTTGCTTGCTATGGCCAGATATGGCTGAGATCTTATCTGAGATTTTTTTAGAACTGGTTGGGATTTCCTTGGGGATTCAACTGACACTGATGTGGAAATGGTACTACTGATACTATCTATAGTTGTAAGTACACATATTATTCCAATATGACATCTTAAGTGCTTCAAAGATGAGATGCCCTGAAGTTCTTACCACATGTGGAAGAAAATCTTTGAAAAGTAACTTCTAGCAGAGAAAAAATTTCACTTCTTCACTCAGCAAAGTTCTTCAGTTCTCCTGTCCTAACGGTTTGCTCCTGTTTTTCTGTTGTCTCCAAAAGTTAACCTTCTTTTCCCAGACCAAATAGTGAAAACAGAATTAGAGATACAGTATTTTCTAAACTGCTAGGTGGGCGAACAGCAGAAACTGTAGGAGGTATGAAAACCACTGGCAGATGGTTTCATTGATAGGGCAGCTTGTTATTCTAGCATAGTCTGTATCTTCTCCCCTCATAAGGCCTAGAAGACAATTTGGCAGTGGCAGTGTCTATCAAAATCATTCTGAAGTGTAAATTAATTAACACATTTTAAGATATTTTGATATCTTTGACAGGTAAAAGACAATAATGGCTGTTTAATTGCTTCCCAGAAAGAATTCCTAAGTGACACTTAGATGAGACACTTTAAACACTGAAAGCATGTTGATTCCAGTCCTTTCCTCTGCAAAAATCATTTTACAATCTTGCAAAGCATGTATAGTTTGATTTGCAACCAGTAAAGATAAGAACAATAGATTATCGTGGGTCATTACTACCTATATTAGGCAACCGCTGGCTCTTATTGAACAATTAATCACAATCCAATATGAAGGAGCTGCAAATTCTATTGCCAGCCATCAAAACAAAATTTTGTTATGGATCTTATCAATGGAAACTTAGCAATGGAGAAATTTAGTTGCATTTGATCAGGGCTTTTTTTGAGCGGAAATGCACAGGAACACAATTTCAGCTGGTTTGGTGTCAGGAGGTGTGGCATAATATGCAAATAAGTTCCTGCTGGGCTTTTTCTACAAAAAAAGTCCTGCATCTGATTGAAACCAGTGGGAAGAGTTTGCCACTATTAATTTAGCACCTATCAATACTTCAGACAAACTAAGCATCTGATTAGAAAATACATTAAATGTGAATTGGGTTCAGTGAAATCCAGCCCAACTCACATTTAACATGTGACCAGCACTCACCTTAAAAATGAGGGTGGATTGGCTCCCAAGTACATGCAGTTAAGCAGGAATAAAATAAGCAATTGTTATTACTTGCTTGATCGCCTTCGGGATGCAGCAGATTATAATTCTAAATGAATGATCAATCAAATCAATTTAATCCAGATGATTAAAAAGTTAACAAAACATGCAAGAGTTATGCCAGAGAATGTTACTTTCTGCCACTGGCATTATAGCTATTTAATAATGCAATTACACCCTCTATTACTTAATAAAAGTCCTTATTTGAGCCTTCCTGACTTGTAAATGAGATTTTATATATGGGTTGCCATAGGATCAGAATTTCAATATTTGGAAGTGGTGTTTACCAGGGGATTATCACTCCATTGACAAATGTGATTTGCATGCAATAAAAGAGGCAGTCGTGGGTCTCTGCAGCTTGAACTAGATCTTTCTGAGCTGACTCAACTTGTTGCAGCTGTCTAAAGAAACCACTCAGGTAGAAACAAATATTGTTTCTCAGGGAAACCCCAGTACTACTGCTGATGTGGGGAAATTGTTCAAAAGAACTGCCATCTCACGGGAGAATATACTGCTGAATTAATTTTACCTGAAAATTAACACTGAGGAAGTAAGAATTATTATCAGGGCTTTTTTTGTAGCAGGAACTCCTTTGCACATTAGGCCACATACCCCTGATGTAGCCAATCCTCCAAGAGTTTACAGTAGGTTCTTGTAAGATCTTGGAGGATTGGCTACATCAGGGGTGTGTGGCCTAATATGCAAAGGAGTTCCTGCTACAAAAATACCTTGATTATTATTATATGCTGACTTTACTTTCTTCCAACACTGTATTTGATTAGGATATAAGTAAGAGTTTTATGGTGCTCTTTATGTGCTGCTTTGCTACAGGAGTACCATGCTTCCCCCACCCCCAGATCAAAGTGTAGTAGAATACATGTGGTAAAACACAAGCATTGGAATCAAGATGTCCCAGGTCCAACCCCTCACATCCCAGCTACAAAGGTAGCAGCTTGGGGAATGAACCTCTGCCTAAACACCTAGCTTGCCACTGCTCATCAGAGGATACAGTTTTGTACTAGATGAACCAATGACTGACCCAATATAAGGCAACTTCATCATATTTCTTACAGCAATCGGTGGCTCCAGCATGCAGATCAAAAAATCAGCACCAAAGCAGTGTTTTCTGCAAACCTGTAAATCTGCAGGAAAATAAAAAATGGTTAATAAATTTAGGAACCCCCTAAAAGAGAAGAATGATGTCTGCCCTTGGACAAACATGGCAATTTTAAAAAGTTTCAAAAATGGTGGTAGGCATTGCTTGGACTTGAACAAAGAATGTGAGAATGAAGGAAATGGGCACTAGGGACAAAAGATGGGGTGGAGAGAAGACTGCAGGGGCTGTAACAAGGAGAGGAGAGACCCAGGAATTGGAGGGAAAGTGACAGCTGATAGGGAGGGGAGGGGCCTTTTGTAGAAAAAGCCCAGCAGGAACTCATTTGCATATTAGGCCACACCCCCTGACATCACCATTGTTTCGCGTAGGGATTTTTGTAGGGAAAGCCCACCAGGGCCTCATTTGTATATTAGGCCACACCCCATGACACCAAGACAGCTGGAACTGTGTCCCTGTGCGTCCCTGCTAAAAAAAAAGGCCTGGGGAGGGGGAACAGTAGGGCTGGCAGGTGAGAAGAATGAAATGGAACAAAGGCATTGGGCACTAGCAAGGGGGGGGGGGGAGCCAGAGCACCATGGGGTAAAAGCAGGACCAAAAGTGGGACAAACTGGATTTAGCAAGATGAAAGAAAAGTGGATACAGAACAGGGAAGGGTGCTAGGGATTTTCACTCTCCTCTCCTATAACTCTTTTCAGTCACCTCCGTTTTGCATGTGTATTTAAAAAATTTTTTTTTCAATAATCCTATTTTAATCTGGAAATTGGGTTCTCAGGAGCTAATGATATTATGCTTATGCATACCAGCAGACACAAAGACTCAGGGAATCAGAGCTAAATAGGAGGCATGAAGCTTGATCCATCCATATACCTAATAGTGTTTGCATTGTTCCAGATTCTGGGTATATCTCCTGGTTTTTTGCGTGATATAGCTGGGATGATCTGCAAAAATGGTCACCACTAGATATAATCAATTCTAAGTCAATTTCAATTTGCATGGGACTAGGAGTGGGTAAATTCTTTTTGCCAATTGTTTTTGCCAATTGTTTATTCTGCCTCTAAGGAGCCAAACTTTCTAAATAGGTAAACATCAGAAACTGACAAATACAATACATTAAAACAACTTAAATCATCAGATCTTCAGAAGACAAAATGTTAGCCAAAAGGATCTGCATTTCAGATCATAAAAGCATTCTGCTGGATCAAACAATAGTCCATTTAGCCCAGCATCCTTCTTCCCAACCGTGGATAACTAGATGTCCTGTAAGAGACACAAGCCACAGGCCAAGTCCTCTGTTGTTGCAACTGACATTCATAAGTATACTGCCTCTGACAATACAGAGTCCATGTAGCCATGGCTAATAGCCAGAGATGGACCTATCCTCCATTAATCTAATTTCCCTTTAAAACCATTTAACTAAATGGCCATCATTAGGCAGTGAATCTCACAAGTTATTTATGCATTGTATGAAGTGCATTCTTTGTTCTGAATCTACTTTCTAGTAATTTTGTTGGGCACCATTGAGTTTTGGTACTTTGGGGCTCCTTTAGTGGAGGTCTGGGAGCAGCTGCCCAAAACTGTCCCTGTGTCAATGCTGTCACATGAAGAGCATCACCTACACAGGAAGAACCAGAACTAAAAGGCTTGTGGTTGAAGACAGTGATGGTTGCCATCTTGGCTGGCACCATCCTCTGCTATTTACATCGCTCTCTTCCCTCCAGTCCGTGAAGTAGGTGGTTCCCCTCAAGCTCCCTCACTCCCTCAGCAGCAGCTTTTCACCCCACCAAAACATTCTTATGGTTTCATTCCTATATACATTTATTGTTGGAGAACTCAAAGATGGAGCGTGTGCCAAAAGCTGCTGCATGAGCTCAGATTGAGGTATGCAGGAGTTGAGAGACATACATTCCTTTCCCAACATGCAAGTGCAGTTGCAGCTTGCCTGGCACTGGAGGGAAGAGTGGCTTGCTTTCCCTGCAACATGTATGCATGGGACTGCAAGGGGAGGGAGGAAAGAGATGAGGCCCCTTCTTTTGCTCTCCTCCACTTCAGCAAATAGGCCCATGGGCAACCTTTGCCACCAGTGGATGACTTTCTTGCTATCTACTACCAATTATGCTGTAACATGAGAGCTGTCACAAAAGGAAATTATAACAAATAAATATTGTGACCACAATCACTATGGATAATTATTGAAAATTACAATGAACAATGTGTGAGCCAGAGGCTTAAAAACTGAGCTAGCCCACACAAACTCAGCTTAGAACACTGCTTGGGACCCAAGGTCTCTACAAAGTTTCTATTCAGGCAACGTGTTCGAATGGCCATTGGGTTGGAAGATTTCAGTTAAGTGCCATATGGACACTGAGTTCACTGATGTTTGTTAGCACAATATCAACCAACTGATTTGTCTGTAAAATGGGATCGAGTGCTTAGGATATTCTATGGACTGCTTGGGTTATAATTATTACAGTAAAGTTTGTTGTAATTTTCAATATTTATTTGTTACCAATAATGCCCAACTGATGGATTGCTTTAGTCTATCAGAGACAGGACTCTCCTCACCTGATCAACAATAGAAGAAAAATAAATTTTTATACCCCACTTTTCTATACCTTAAGGTGTCTCAAAGCAGCTTACAATCACATTCCCTTTCTCTCCCCACAACAGGCACCTTGTGAGGTAGGTGGGGCTGAGAGAGTTTTGAGAGAACTGTGACTGGCCCTGAGGTCACCCAGCAGGTGTCATATAGAAGAGTGGGGAATCAAACCCAGTTCTCCAGATTAGAGTCTGCTGTTTACATCCACTACGCCACACAATATTTATGCAAGTATGTTGTCGTCCATGGTGCCCTCAGCCTATAGAGGCTCATGTGTTTTACTTCCCCAAACCCTCTGGCCTTCCATAGTCAGAGATGCAGACTAATATATACATTTTGTATTAAGGGAGGTATTAAGGTATCTTTGTTTAGGCATGTATTGTTCCAGGAACTTTCAAGATGAAGTAACTTAACTGTCTGAATATTCCAGAGAACGTTAATCAAGACGCTCCTGCTTCCTACTCTTTTAGCTTGTTGGTTGTCTCCTTTCCATCTTTCTTTCCATGGGAGATTTATGTGTTAGGTTGGGTACTGTGTATACAACAAGCTCAAATTATTATTATTTATTATATTGATAAACTGCCCAATCTGGGTGATGTACAAACTCCATAAAACAATAAAATAAAAACCAGTTAAAACATTCACAGACATTTCAGGAATCAGATATTGAATAATAATCAATCCCAATCCCAACCATCACATTTAAAGGGATCGCACACCCTCCCTCCATTGGAAATAATGGAGGATAGGGTATTTGGGGGAGAGGCACTTGATGTCATGCTGAAAATTTGGTGCCTCTACCTCAAAAAACAGAGCCCCAGATACCCATGGATCATTCTCTATTATAGCCTATGGGAATCAAACTCCACAGGGAATAATGCAGTGCCCAGCAGACATTCCCCTCCCACTCCCAGCTTTCTGATAACCCTGAAGTGGGGGGAGAGCTTCCAAACCAGGGGATCCCCCAACTGGGAATTGGCAACCCTAGGGTTGCTACTCAGCCTTCCCCCCAGCCTCATCCTGAGTCCTTTGCCTCCAAAAAAGTTTATTTATTTTATTCACTTTTATATCCCACATTCTTCCCCAATTGGGACTGCAAATGGCTTACATTTTTTTCTCCTCTGTTTTATTCAAACTAAAGTTTTACCCCAGTGGCACCTTTAAGACCAACAAAGTTTTATTCAAGGTGTGAGCTTTCATGTGAGCTTCAGTCCACCTAGATTTACCCAAGATAACTGTGTGCACATGCCATTCTGTTCTGGATTGCTGGCTGCATATATTGAGAGATATTGATCAATTGCACAACTATTTCACCAGGATTCCTTGGAATGAACTGAGCAATGATTGCTATAAAGACTGGATTGATTCTTGGTGAACATGTTCCCTATTTTGCTAAGGACTAATTGTATGGTCTATCATGAACTAATATATGCTTTTGTAATTGTTGAATTGTTTGGTGAGTTTGTTGGTTGTACGGAGGCTGGTTTTCACGGAAAGCTTTGTGCTTTGGATTTCTCTGCCCACCTGGGAATTGGCAACCCTAGGTTTGCTCCTCAGCCTCCTCCCCCAGCCTCATCCTGAGTCCTTTGCCTCCAAAAAAGTTTTATTTATTTTATTCACTTTTATATCCCACATTCTTCCACAATTGGGACTGCAAATGGCTTACCAAAAGCTACCAAAAAGCTACCAAAAAGCACTGATATGATGCATGGAGATTCCTTGCTGAATGAGTTTCCTGATGACACAAAGAAAGAGCTTTCTTCCATCTATTATTACCAGAGTTTGGGCAATGGTTGTAGGGCTGAATGAGACTGGCTTGTTTACTCACCATTGCATGATTTTACCTATTATTTCTGTTGCAAATTGTTTGATCATGTTGGCAAATCATCATACTTAAGTTCAGGAAGTTTCAGAGAACAGAAGCACCTTTCTGGCAAGAGATCTTGCATGTACAGAAGATCGCAAGCTATCTGCTGTGCAATTATCCCACAAGAAAAGAGCTGGAAGCCAGTGTGAAATAAAACATTGACAAAGACAAGCTTAGATCACTGCATCTAGAAAAGCAAGGATGGCGTCAAGTACTGCTGTACCTTCTAGATTTGATTCAATGCATGGCCAAAAACAACATGGCCTTCAGAAAATCATCAGTGAAGATCATCAGTGAAGGCCAGTGAGAGCCAGTTTGGTGTAGAGGTTAAATGCACAGCCTCTTATCTGGCTTAGATCCCCCACTCTTCCACTTGCACCTGCTAGAATAGCCTTGGGTCGGCCATAGCTCTGGAAGAGGTTGTCCTTGAAAGGACAGCTGCTGTGAGAGTCCTCTCCAGCCCCACCCACTTCACAGGGTGTCTGTTGTGGGGGGAGACAATAAAGGAGATTCTGAGCTGCTCTGAGACTCTGAGTCGAAGGAGGGATATAAATCCAATATCATCATCATCATTCATTCAAGGTACTTTCAGGTTTTCTCAAAATATGACACTATTTTGAGTGAAAATTTGGAGTGGAGTACCAGATCAGGTTTAAGGTCCTGATATTGACCTTTAAGGTCCTTAGCAGCCAGGAACCCATGTATCTTTGGGACCATCTCTCCCCGTATACCCCCAAGAGAGTCTTGCGCTCCGGTGATCAATATCTGTTGGTGGTTCCCAGCCCAAGAGATATCTGGCTGTCCTTAACTAGGGCCAGAGCCTTCTCTGCCCTGTCCCCAACCTGGTGGAACTCTCTGCCAAGTTCCATCTGGACCTTGCGAGACTTATTACCATTCCACAGGGCCTGTAAGCAGAGATGTTTCACAAGGCATTTGGTTGAAGGCAATGATGGCTCCATCTTCACACTCCCACTTCTGGTTCTGCTTCACCCCTTCCATGTGATAGTGGCACCTTCAGGATCTGATGCCATCTTGTTTTTCTCAGGGGGTTGTAATGTTTTTAAGGCTATTTATTGTGTTTATCTGTTATAACTTTACATTGCTATAAACTGCCCTGAGCCTGGTTTCGGGAAGGGCAGTCAAAACTTCAAACAAACAATTAAACAAATAAAGGTGATTGCTTAATGACAGCAAAGAGGCATATAAGATTGCACAAGGATTCTTATACCTAATTTATGCAAAACAAAATAAATTACAAATGAAGTGATGCAGTTTTTTATTCCCAACATCGTCTGTCATGACAATATCAAGAACTTGTTTTTAAACTTAGCAGCTTTGTTATTCTTTAGTAAAATAGCTGTAGAACAATACTGTAGTTCAAGCTGGAAATGCATAATGCATAGAAGAATAAGCTTGCTATAATTTTATGGCCTCAGTGTGGTTTTTTAAAATATATATACTTTACACCAGAATGTAGACTGCTAATTTGACTTTTGGTTAATGTTTTTTGCTGTAAGTTGCCATAAAACATTGATTTTATGATTCATTTTGGAAAACCTCTCATGGTAGAATCTAAAGTTCGCAGAATCTCACAGCTCCTACTTACCCCCTCCTACTTTTTATTCTATAGTATTGTGAGAAAAAAATACCCCTAATTCCAGAACATTGTAGTCACCCTTTTGGTTGCTAGGGTACCTGGAGACTCAACTCACACACATCTGCCAGGAGAACGTGGGTTTTGTCTACCAGACTGGAAGGGACTTATGAGTACTAACAGCCACAACGTTGCAGCAGCACTCCGTGTCTCTCGAGGAGGGCTAACCAGGAGAACAGATGGTTTCCAGTCGCTCCATGCGATCCCCATCTTGGCCTTTGCAGCAGAAGAAGGTGCGCCGCCAGGAACTGTCCAGGCAAGTGATTTCCAGCCTCAACCATAGAATCCATCTTGGGAGGCTAACACCACCAGCAGCTATCTTCCTACAGTGCCAGACTCCAAAACAGCGAAGCGGGAGGCTCACATACTCAACAGATGTCACCTATGCATAAAGCCATCAAGCTTATCTTAGGTGTGGACCCTGCCAGACTGCCTAAGTCTTTGTCCAACAGAACCCAAGACAAAGACTGGTGCCAGTAGAGGGATGAAGAAGAGGAAGAACATCTTCACCTAGAGCCAAGTGTCTTTGTATAGATCGGGTGTTACCTTAGGTAGCAATTTGGCCATCTATTGTCACCTTTTTAGATAAGTTTGATAGTTTTAATCAACTATCCCAATCATTTCTCCCATTCTTTCCCTCAGTGGTCATCCTGGAGCCTCCCCCTTGGCCCAGGTAACCAGAGCCAAGCCTGCTTAATGGCCAGATATGGGCAGTCAATCAGGTGCCCCCAATAAACTGGCTATTGGCTACCGCATAAGTCCAGCCCTTATGGTCATTGCAGAGTCTCCCCTTTTTCTGAGGTCATGTACCAGCTGACCACTGTCATCTGCCCCTGTACCTCCCATCCCCTAAGGGCTCAAGGTAGTCCTTATAACCTGTGGTCCAGCTCCCCACAGGTGTGCATCTAGCAGTACCCCAGTTTCGCTGTCTAGATACATCCCCGATTCCTGATCAGTTGAGGGTCCTTTCTCCCTAGTCCTCGTTCATCGCCGTTGGAGCCTTCCTTGAAGACTATGATCGGTAATTATCACCCTGTTTGTCCATCCCTGTTATCTCTGCATTACTTTCTATTTTTATTAGTACTGTTTGTGTGTTGTATGTATTCATTACCTTGTATGTGTGTTCTATATTTTTTCTGGAATAAATTTTAATTGTTTTACTTAATTAGTGTCCTTGGCAAATTTAAGCCAAATTTAAATTTAATGATTTCTGGACATGTATCCTGTATACATAGATTCAAGATCCTTTTTAAGCCAGGTGCCCACCTGTCAATTTCCCAACCTCGTTTTGAGGGCATTTTGGCTTACAGTATACAGTCATTAAACTACAATGAGTGTCAACATGAGCCACTGAGATGCTGGTTTCACACATCTCTCCTGACATCTACTAGTTCTAACTTTAGATGCTGTAATTTCTGTAGTGTGCACAGTTAATTGGGGCTTCTAAGGCACAGATAATATGAATATATAGAGGAAAATTGTATCTGGATGCATGACAGAATGATAGAGTGATAGAGATGTTCTTTTAGCATATTACAAGGCCCCCAGTTTTTCATCAAGTACTCACTTTAGAGCTATCAGGTATCAGCACAGAGAAAACCTACCTGCACACCACAGTGAACAGGCTAGAAGGGTAGCCCCCCCCAAAAAAACCCCCACCCTCTTGGAGCATCAAGCATTGTTGAAATTACAGGCAAGATCTCCAGGTTAGTACAAGCAGCCTTAATTATGTTAGATAGGAATTTAGATGTGTGACCATAATATGACCATTTCACCCCCCTCTCAACTCTGTTAATATATAACATCAACCCCCAAGTCAGCCATACCTATCATCTGCAATCATGTCTGAATCTGATATCATATTGTAGATGGTTCATATCAGGATGAGAATTAAAGAGGGTGAAGGGGGAAAATTAGTCAAACTAGCATTTGAAGAAAACAAGAGTTTGCCACTGCTGCCATCACCACCCCTGGGCTGCCAAATATGGTTTGAATCAAGGCCTTTTTGCTGTTCTTAAATAAAAGAGAATCTGTTTACTTTAGTCTGTTTCTGGACAACAGTCAAACTAAAAGAAAAAAAATGCTATTGATGCTTTATTTGATCTGCCCAAGTTTTACCTCAGGATATACTATCTTGGAATGCAACCAATTCTTCCAACATCAAAACAAACTGTTTCTGATGCAGTGATAGTTATCTCCCCCACATTGGAAACTAACAGTTTATTTGGTCACATGTTTTGGCTCACTGGTCTTTATCCATCTGCTACTTTTAAGGTACAGAGTTAAACTTTGAAAGGAATTCAGGAGCAGTTCTGTTAGAGATCCAATAAAAATTTCTTAAAGGAAACACTTTCCCACACAACTTGCTATTGCCTCAGGAAACTCATTATTATATGAAATTAGGAAAGCTGCACGTGAAACTAGATTCCATAAGCAACTGGTGCAAAAGGACCTTCAGATCATGCTAGATGGTTGGATGATACATCCTACGAAGGCTTTATCTGCTACAAGGTGAGAGTTGATTTATTGTTTACTGGAAATGTTTCATCCTGTTTTTCAGTCTCAGATAGCATTGTCAGGTCAAGCCTAGCAACTGGCAGGAGGGCTGAGTACAGGAACATGGTGGGGGAGTGTAATGTACTGGGAGCTTCACACAAAGACCCTTTATTGGACAGGCTCCGTGCAGCTCCATTCAGATTGGCTGCCCTTGGGGAGCCAGCCAATTAGGTAATATCCATTTGAATGAAGCCCTTGCAAATGAGGGTTCTGAAGGCCTGTTTTTCTATTGGGTTGTTTATTGGTGGAGGTGTGTTTTGGGTGGAGTTTCTGTGTATAAAGTTGCGGCTTGTCATGTGTGTTTTCAATTGAGTTTTTGCTAATAAAAGAGCTATGCTGGAATCACTATACTGTCTAACCTACTACTTTTCAAGGAGTAAACCCAGAAGTAATGGTGGTAGCCCTAGGAATCACCAGAAACTCTATGGTACAACAATAAATTTTCCAGTGATTCTTAGAGCTACCACTGTCGCTTCTGAGATTTTCCCTGGAAGTGACATGCTTGTGATGCTGGTGAGTTCCTCCTACAGAAAGCTTGAGGTGGGGATGCTCCACCCCAACCGTCTTGCCACCATTAAAAAAATAGTGAAATGTATCATGTCATGGTGGTGTTGCTATAGTCTATAAGAATTCTATCTCCCTAGCATAGAGCCCCATCAAACATGCTACCAGACTTGAGGCTGTGTTCCTAATGCTGAGACTGAGAGATAGGATTGGGATTCTGTTAGTGTACCACTTACCCTGCTGCCTAACAGCTTCTCTCCTTGCACTGACAAGAGCTGGTTTTGGGGATAGTGTTGAGAATCCCTAGGCTGGTTGTTCTGGGGGACTTGAACTGAGGCTGTCTTTTCAGAAGCAGTTCAGGATTTTCAGAAGTAGGTCAGGATTTTGTGGCCTCCATGACAACCACAGGCATATCTCTAGTAATAACTGTCCTACACACTATGTAGGTCACACTCTTTATGTGATATTTTGTACTGGACAGGAGGAAAGTGATGTCAGGATGGAGGAACTGATGATGGTTCCTTTGCAATGGATATATGTCTACCTGCTTGTGTTCAAACTTACAGGGATACCAAAACTCTGCAGGGGTGGGGAATCTATTAAGACGATCCATCCCTGGACTCAAATCCAAAAGGCTTTTTGATGGCTCGTGAGAATATTCCTGGTGAGATAGCTGGTGTTCCTGTTGGTGTCCTGATTGACCTGTGGAATGAGGTAATGACCTGGCCGGTTGGCTTGATAATTCCCAGGACACTCTCTCTGGTATTAGAGTCCAGCTAGCCCCTTGGTTCACAGAGGATCTATGGGAGAGGGAAAAAACAGGTAAATGGGTACAGCAACACTGGAGAAAAACTTGGGCTGAATCCAATAAAGCATGGGCAAAATCTCATGTTAAAGCATACTCTGTGGTGATGATGGTAGCAAAGAAACAACACTATCCCCTCCATCTGCACAGTGTAGGCCCGTGAGCCTATTCCAGGTGCTCAGAGGCCTTTGCAGACCCATAGCACCCTATGGGGCCGAGAGGGCCTAGCTTCCTTGTGGATTTTATGGGCCCCCTCCCCAAGCCTTGGCTCTCCCCTCCCCTTGGGACCTGTCCAGGCTGAGTCGTCCCAGCCCCTCCCACCGCTGTGGCAACTGCCCAGACTGCCCTGCGCACCATGGAGGCACCGGATTCAGCTGAGCGACAGGCCCCGATGCCCATGTCCATGCAGCTAGAGCTTCCCCCTACCTCCACTGCTGACGGTGAGCTCACTGGGGCCCCAACGTGCCAGCTGGGGGTGGCGGAAGAGACAGCCCACCCCAACCCGAGTCTACAGTGCTTCGAGCCCGGTCGGCCCCTGCTGTGGCCCACCCTCGTGCTCCTGGAGAGGTCAGGGATGCTGTCAAGGCCGGTCGCAGCAAGGATGACAGTCCCTGCCTGCTGGCTGGGCAGGTGGAGGCCAGAAACAGGCACAGCCCAGGAGCGGGGAGAGCGAGGAGGGTGAGTGAGAGGATGCCAGATCAGTGGGGGTGGGAGGAAGCACTGGGGACAGAGGTATGAGAGGGGTTAAAAGGGAAAAGCATGCTGCCAGCTGGGGGAGGAAAACGTGGAGAGGGTTGCATGCAGAGAGAGAGAGAGAGAGAAGCCGAACCCTGCTCCACAAGAGATGTTAGGGAGGTGTAGTTAACCACTCTACCCTCTGTTTCTGAGGCCATAAGCAACCCTGCTCCTTTGAGAGTGAGGGGGACCAACCCCCCAGGGGAAGAGGACAGAGACGAGCCTCACAGGACGCCTCACCTCAGCCTCATAGGATATGAAATCGCCTCAGCACATGAAGCAGGTAGCAGCACCAACAAGCTCTCCCCTGAAGCACTCTGAGAAGAGTTGGGTGGGCGGGCTCCAAAAGTTGGGTGGGTAGGTGGGCAACCATCCCCACACCCTGCTACCAGCAGCCCTTCGTCTGGCCATGAAGAACTGGGGGCTCTATGTGCTGCCTTTTTTCCATCACCATGAGCCTGAACGGTCAGTACTTGGGTGGGTGGGAAGAGAGGCCCCTAGATTGCACAGGCTGCAACGGCAGCTAGAGTCCATTCAGGGTGGGGAGGGAGGGAGGAGGGTGGCTAGGACATGTCTCCACCAGCCAGTGTGTCCAAGCCACTTGTTTTGCCTGCTGCTCCTGGTTGGGGAAGGGCACAGGAAAGCAGGGAAATGAGGAGGGAGTGCTGAAATACAAATCAGCCTTCTTTTAAACTTCAGAATTGGAAATTGATCAGCGCAGGCTGAGCTCCAGGAAAGGTAGAAGGGGAATTTAAATCACACTGGAGGGAGAGGGGTGACCTCTCCAGCTTCTTGCTTTCACCCCCATGCCCCCCATGTCCCTCCTCCTATGGCCCCCAGCTGTGGCCAAGAGTATCTTTTACCAGCTTTGACTGGTTAGCCAACTGCTGTCTATCCTGAACAGAAAAGAACTGGCCAGTGGGGTACATGCCAATTACATCTACATTAGTTTACAACAATGCATTTTCCATGGGGTTGCCTTGAAAAGTGTTCAGTAAGTTCAGGTGGTGCAGAATGCTGCAGCCCTGATGTTGACTGGATCCTTGGCCCACCTATACTGGCTTCCAATTTATTTCCAGGCACAAGATGCTGGTCTTGACCTTCAAAGCCCTATATGATTTGGGGTCAATATACCTGATGGACCACCTAATCTTTTGTAATCCTGTCCAAACATTACAGTCATATTCATAGGCATCTGAATATGGTTCAGGTGCTCTTCTTTTCTGAGATTAGGTGGGTGGCAACGTGGGAGGTGGCCTTCTCAGCCATTGAACTGAATCTCTGGAATTCTCTCTCTCAAGGCAGATTTGTCTGTCTCCTGTTGCTGTCTTTCACTAGTAGATGAAGACCTTTTGGTTTCATTTGGCATTCCCTCCTTCCTAACCAATGTTTGATGTTTTATATGTATTTTAACTGTTTTATGTGTATTTTAACTCTGATTTTTAGCACTTGTTGTCTTAATGAGATATACTGGGAGATTTGTTTTATTGACTTAATAATGTATTTTACCACATATATTTTAAATTATTAATCTCCTTGGCAACCCTTGTAAGGACAGAAAGGCAGGATACTGAATGGTATTGTTTTTAATAATTTGATTACTGTTTTAACTTGTCTCTATTTAAGACAGGGGAAGCTAGAGTGAACAACAACAATAAATATAATTTTGTAACTAAATAAATAAAACAGTATCTGATAATTACTACCCCATGAGACAAGAGCAAAATAGCAGAAAACAGACAAGATCCACTAAGCTACCAATAGAAAGAACAAAAAAGAGATCAACGAGAAGTTGTTAAAAATATAAAGAGCACATTCTTGGCAATCTTTAGGAAAATTAATCAGATGATACAAGGCAAGTACATAAGGGAGTTCCATGGCATTAGAGACTGTTATGGAAAAGGCCCAGTTCAATGTAACCTCACCTCACTTCCCAGAGCGCAGGGGGACTTAGCTATCAATGATGTTCTGGCTTCCATGGTACTCTAAGTGGATAGGCAGTTTTATACAGCAGATTGTTCCAGGAATTCCAGCATCAGTAACCACCATGCTATCCTTTTGGACTGCCTGGCTGGGCTGGACTTTGGTTGCTCAGTGCTGTGCTGACTTCAGTTCTGTCTTGAGGCAGGGACCAGAAGGTGATTCTTCAGTTCAGCCCCATGGCTGTTACACTCTGGGCGTTTTCGCACTCACCTTCAAGTGGTGCGACCACCCTCCTCACGCCGGCGGATCTGCAGGGATTTCGCACCAGAAGCGCCGGTGCACCCAAAAGAGCCGGCGACTTCCGTCGCGAAACCAGCTCAAACGTTTTCCTGCTTCTTGGCGGTTTCCGTTTGAGCTGGTTTCGCGACGGAAGTCGCCGGCTCTTTTGGGTGCGCCGGCGCTTCTGGTGCGAAATCCCTGCAGATCCGCCGGCGTGAGGAGGGTGGTTGCACCACTTGAAGGTCAGTGCGAAAACGCCCTCTATGTAAAGAGCTCTGTCTCTGTCTCTCAGTTCCATTGAAAGCTAGGGAGACCATGAAAGTGTAGAATGAAGCAGCATCTGGAATCAGTGAATGACCAGATGAAACTGAATAAACTGAAGCCCAATCCAGACAAAATGGAAGTGCTGTGCATGGGGACTAAAGCTGAACTGGGAATAGGAAGTTCTCCAGTTCTGGATGGAATCAGACTCCCCCTAAAAGATCAAGTGCACATCTTGGGTTACTCTGAGACTTTTCATTGATCTCAGTGATAAACGTCATAAATTGCCCAGATAGCCTTCTATCTAGTGAAGCTTGTAGCTTTACCTGGAGAAAACATAAGAACATAATAGAAGCCATGTTGGCTCAGGTCAGTGTCCCATTCAGTCCAACACTCAGTGTCACACAGTGGCCAAAAAAACCAAGTGCCATCAGGAGGTCCACCAGTGGGACTAGAAACCCTCCCACGGTGCCCCCTCCCAAGCACCAAGAATACAGAGCATCACTGCCCCGGACAGAGAGTTCCAACAATACTCTGTGGCTAGTGACCACTGATGGACCTCTGCTCCATATGCTTATCCAATCCCCTCTTGAAGCTGTCTATGCTTGTAGCCACCACCACCTCCTGTGGCAGTGAATTCCACACGTTAATCACCCTTTGGTTGAAGAAGTACTTCCTTTTATCAGTTCTAACCCGACTGTTCAGCAATTTCATTGAATGTCCATGAGTTCTCCTATTGGGAGAAAGGGAGAAAAATACTTCTTTCTCTACCTTTTCTATCCAATGCATAATCTTGTAAACCTCTATCATGTCACCCCGCAGTTGACATTTCTCCAAGCTAAAGAGCCCCAAGTGTTTTAACCTTTCTTCATAGGGAAAGTGTTCCAAACCTTTAATCAGTCTAGTTACCCTTTTCTGCACTTTTCCCAATGCTATAATATTTTTGAGGTGCGGTGACCAGAACTGTACACAGTACTCCAAATGAGGCTGCACCATCGATTTATACAGGGGGATTATGATACTGGCTGATTTGTTTTCAATTCCCTTCCTAATAATTCCCAGCATGGCGTTGGCCTTTTTTATTGCAATTGCACACTGTCTCGACATTTTCAGCGAGTTATCTACCATGACCCCAAGATCTCTCTCTTGGTCAGTCTCTGCCAGTTCACACCCCCATCAACTTGTATTTATAGCTAGGATTTTTGGCCCCAATGTGCGTTACTTTGCACTTGGCCACATTGAACCTCATCTGCCACATTGATGCCCACTCACCCAGCCTCAACAGATCCCTTTGGAGTACCTCACAATCCTCTCTGGTTCTCACCACCCTGAACAATTTAGTGCCATCCACAAACTTAGCCACGTCACTGCTTACTCCCAACTCCACATCATTAATGAACAAGTTAGAAGGCATGGGACCCAGTACTGAGCCCTGCTCAGTACTGGGTACAGTTCCATGTGCCTTACGGTACTATAGTACCAGGGACAGCCTTTGGAGAGAATTCAAATAACTGAGTTGGACCAAGCTGTGACTGCCAAGGCCACACTGCATTCATTACCTTTAGGTATGTGAACTGTATCATGGGGTCTTCAGTTTGCAATCTAACCTATCTCTAATAAGGCTAATAAATTTTTGCTATGTGGTAGAACTGCCATTAAACCTCCTCAAACTTAACAGTACAAATGGAATTGTGCAGACCAAAGGGGTTTTTGGTAGAAAAAGCCCAGCAGGAACATAAGAACGTAAGAGAATATTAGGCCACACCCCCAAACACCGAGCCAACCAGAACTGCATTCCTGCTAAAAATAAAAAAGCCCCGGTGCCGGCTAAGAGTGACCATATGTTTGCCAGTCTAGATGGATATGAGATAGATACGGTGAACTATACTCTCTTTATTACATTGTCTTTTATAACTCTGCAATCTGAGTCTCAATAAGAAAGGTAAATATTCTTAAACAAAATGCAAATAAATAAATATTATTTTAAAAAATGCAATAAAATGTACATGAACAATATTTGTGGGGGAGGGGGTTAAAAAAAAACATTTCATCCAACAACAGCATACCCACTTGACAGAGAAACCATAGGCAGGGGGGAAGCTTGACAAGCATGCACCAGTTCAGTGGCTAAAACACAAATGCACATTCCAGATTCCTTTTGGTGGACAAAGAATGGTTGAGGTATGCAAAGAAAAGTGGAAAATCTGAGACATAATGCTGAGGGCAGACATTTCATACTGCTCATATGCTTTCGAAGCAAGGCTTTCTTTTGGGGTGGGGGGGGGTCATAACGGCCAGGTAGTGAGCTTCTTATCACAGTCCATGGGGGATGGGGTGGGTTGTTCTCAGGGCCTGGTAGGATAAAGGAATGCAGGCTTAGTTTGGCAGTTTCCCTGGCAACCAACTTCCCCAGAAGCTGTGATATGGTGGGATTTCTTTGAGCAGCTATTCAATGCTTAGTCACTACTTTAGAAAAACATAGTAAAAGTTGGTCAAACAAGGTAACATCAAATCATTCCAGTTTATTTCTTCTAATATGTGGTGCAAAGTGCTGTCACAGCTTATGAAAACCCAATAGGCAAGGGACATTGAGAAGTGGTTTGCCATTGCCTTCCTCTGCATACTGACCCCAAAATTCCTTAGTGGTCTCGCATCCAAATACTAGTGAGGGCTGACTCTGCTTAGCTTGTGAGCTTTAACAAGATCAGGCTAGCCTGTGCTATCCAGTCAAGACCAATGTTGCTTCTAAGCTGCAGGGTCTTGTGAGCAAAAATTCTACTTTGTGAGCTTCTGGCATTAAAGTTGTGAGCTACTGCATAAATTTGTTTGCTCTGGGGCCTTTTTCCCTGAGCTAAGACAAAAAGGTGTGAGCTGAAGGCTAAACAACTGTGAGCTAGCTCATACTCAGCTTAGAGGGAACACTGATCAACACTCTTCTAATATATACAATTTAGAATAAAGAAAACCACTCAGAATACCCTATTTTGTAGTCTACCGGTGTAGCAAAAACAGAACATTATGCCTTTGTTTAAGCAACCACATTATTTGGAAAGGGGAAAAAAAAGATTCCCCACTTCCTCTCCTCCTCTTTATGCTGTTCATTTCCTGCCTTGAATGTGGAGCCAAAACTGCCTTCCTCCTATGCCTCAAAAGGTTGAAGTTGATTCCCATTTTCTTCTTCACATTTCCTAGTTCCTTATTTATAAATCCATTCTCAAAAATTGAGAATACTTAAACTCTGCATCCCAAAGTAAGGTTTGGATCACAACATATTATACACCCCCACGTTCAGAGGACTCTGCCCTCCAAGTGGGCCTATGCTGTTTCCTGATCCAAAGCCCAGTTTTGGGGCTGACTGCTCCAAAGAGGAGTGCCTCAGGAACAAATGTGCATACAGAAACAGAAAAACTGTATCCCAAAACAGGCTTTGGACCATCCTAAATCACACAGAGAGAGACACCAGAGACTGTGTCCTACAAGAAGATTTGCACTGGTGGTGCCCAGTCCAAACACTGGTTATTACACCTCCAAATAGCCTTTGAATCACCCAGATTCCCACATTCCATTGTTGTAACTGCTGGACCAAAAAGCAGGAGAACCCCTGCCAGCACCTGGGGGCTGGCAACTCTAACACAGACAGGAAAAAAATAAACATTTCCCCCCAGTCTCCGCTTTGCAGCCTCCTTTTTACTCTCCAGTCTTCTCTCTCTAGTACTTTTTTCACGTTTGTTGCTCCTCTCTTGTTCCAGTCCCTTAATTAAGATTATATTTCGCCTCACTGCCTGCCTGTGCTCCATTCTTCTACCTAAAAGGTAAAGGTAGTCCCCTGTGCAAGCAACATTCGTTTTTGACTCTGGGGTGACGTTGCTTTCACAACGTTTTCACGGCAGACTTTTTACAGGGTGGTTTGCCATTGCCTTCCCCAGTCATCTACACTTTCCCCCCAGCAAGCTGGGTGCTCATTTTACCAACCTCGGAAGAATGGAAGGCTGAGTCAATCTCGAGCCAGCTACCTGAAAACCCAGCTTCCTCCAGGATCAAACTCAGGTCGTGAGCAGAGGGCTCCGACTGCAGTACTGCAGCTTTACCACTCTGTGCCACGGGGCTCTACCTGCTTACTTGTAAATGCTTTCCCAGATATACTCAGCATAGGGTATGGTGGTACACATCAGCAGTGCTCCCAGCTGAGCAGTGCCCAGTATCATAGGGAAAAAGGAGTGTATGGAGTGGGAGGGCTCATGAGCAGCTGGAAGAAGGCCATGCAGTCAGGGGTGTGTGTTGAGAGGGTGTGAGCAGGGAGCTTGCTGCTGGTAAGAAGAGGGGAGGGGGACACTAGATATTCTCTGCCCAGCGCTCTCAAAAACTGTTGCTGTGATGTCATTGCACTGAAGATGTCACACACGGACACCGAGATTTTGTATGGTTTTTAAAGGGTAAAACTGCATGGCCCTGAAGGGGGAAAAACTACACCATCATATGCAATATCACTGATGCAGTCATATCAGAGACGTCATGCACAACATCCCACCCACCCCTGGAATGCCCCCCAAATCCCCTGGCCACAACAGCAAGGGGACCTGGTATCCATACTTGCTATGCTAAACTACCGAAATCTCTGGCATTGATAAGACAGGCAGCAGGGCAGGTGCATGAATGGAGCATCAGCAGCAGTGGCAGGGCTGCCATGCACCTGGAGGGGACAGGAGTTCTCCCACTTTGGGGGTCCCCAACCCGCTGGCCTACAGTGGGCCAGTGGGGGGTTCCCCTCCTGATGTTACTAGCATGATAATATCACTCATAAGTGATGTCATTGTGCTGGCAATGTTGCACACCGGCAGCTCTAGAAGCTTCTGGGGAAACTCTATGGAAAACTCTAACAAACTGCTAGAGTGTCCAGGGAAACCATAGAGTTTTCCCAGAAGCTCCTAGAGTGGCTGGCATGCAATGTTGCCAGCACAATGACATTACATACGAGTGATGTCACCACACCATGCATGCTATGCAAGCACAAGAAAAAGTCCCCCACCAGATGATGTGGGGAACTTGGCAACCCTAAGCAGTGGGCCCTGGGCCCTGGCATCTGCCCCGCCTAAGGACATGTAGATGCCAGCTCTGAATGCAGTAGATAGCACTGCTGGCAACCCAGTGCCTTACAGTGTTTTCCTTTGTCATCACATCTTTTTTTCAGGCCTACTCTGTGGCAATTTAAATGACAATAAACAGCACAATAATTACTGTACAGTGGCAAAGCTGTTCAGAATGCTGCTTGAGTCAGCCAACAGATCCAAAGCTCAGCTCACAAGCAGTTGTGAATCTGGACCTGGCATTGCAGGGTGTGGCAGGTTGGCTTAGGCTGAGTGGGTTGAAGTTGAACCCGATGAAGACAGAGGTCCTTTGCGTGGGTCGCGGCGCTCTGGGAGAAGAAATTCCTCTTCCAGTTTTTGACGGTGTGCCGCTGAAAGCAGCGCACCAAGTCAGGAGCTTGGGAGTTCTACTGGAGCCTTCATTATCAATGGAGGCCCAGATAGCAGCCATTGCCAAGTCGGCGTTTTTTCATCTGAAGTGGGCAAGGCAGTTGGCCCCCTTCCTAGAGCGTCGGGACCTAGCAACAGTGATCCATGCAATGGTCACCTCAAGATTAGATTACTGTAATGCCCTCTACATGGGGCTGCCTCTGTGCCGAACCCGGAAGCTGCAGCTGGTGCAGAACGCAGTGGCTAGGCTGTTATTGGGGCTCTCGGAGTGGGAGCACATACAGCCAGGGCTGCGTGGGCTGCACTGGCTGCCAGTTGTATACCGGGTTCGTTACAAAGTGCTGGTTATTACCTTTAAAGCCCTATATGGTCGAGGACCTGCCTACCTGAAGGACCGTGTCTCCCCATATGAACCCCAGAGAGCACTGAGGTCAGTGGGGAAGAACTAACTGACTATCCCTGGGCCGAAGGAGGCAAAATTAAAGAACACTCGCACACGGGCCTTCTCCATTGCAGCTCCACACCTATGGAACCAGCTCCCGGAAAGAGTGCGGGCCCTGCGGAGCCTTGAACAGTTCCGCAGGGCCTTTTTAGGATGGCCTTTACCTAACCGAACGACTGATGGATTCACCTCAAGTGACTCCACCATAATATTTACATCTAACAGAATAGCACCAGAAATGTTAATTTTAAAATTGGAATGTTTTTAGATGAATGTGTTTTTAAAATGCGTCGTATAATTTATTGTATGGATTAAAATGTTGTTAGCCGCCCTGAGCCTGCTCCGGCGGGGGGGGGGGGCAGGATATAAATAAAATGTTGTTGTTGTTGTTGTTGTTGTTGTTATTATTATTATTATTATTGTGACTGACAAAAATAGGCTGTTCACCTACGAGGGTTGCCAATCCCCAGGTGGGTACATACACAGACACAACCCAAAGGTTATAGTGACAAATAACTAATCTATTGACAAAAATACAATGAAATATAATAATAACAAAGAGAACAAGACCCTAAATAAAATTCAATCCAAAGAGTGTCAATTTCTTGTTCCCAAAGAGGAATCAACACATCATGTTCCAATAGATGCCAAAGCATTCGATCCTCACACGTAGAGTAACACACTTAGGAACTCCCTGCACATGTTTCAGATCTTTATCAACGAGGGATATTCCACAATATTTCTAAAATAAGAAAAGGCATGACACTAACCACTGACTCCTATTGCAAAATTACAAATCATTTAATACAATAGGTGCTATAAAATACTCATGTAGTAATAAATATTACAATTCTTAAATACAATTCATAGGGACCCGAAGTCTGCAAAAACGTTAGGCTCACGCTCACAAACAGCTCAATATGGCAAAAGGCACTCAGAATCAATGCATTTAAAATACCATAATAACAAACACCTGTATTTCTTCGGGAAACAGGAAATTGACACTCTTCTGATTGAACTTTATCTAGGGACTTGTTCTTTTTGTAATTATTGATATATTTCATTGTATTTTTGTCAATAGATTAGTTATTTGTCATTATAACCTTTGGATTGTGTCTATGCATGTATCTTTGCAATGACTTCTCTCAAACTGTATAAATCCCTGGGTGGGGTGGGGGCAGGTGATCCCCCAGTCTGGAGTCCCTCCCCCCGTTTCATCGGAAAGTGGGGGGATGTCTGCTGGGCACTCTATTATTCCCTGTGAAGACCAGTTCCCATAGGGTATAATGGTGAATTGATTTGCAAGTATTTGGGACTCTGAGGCAGCTATTTTTTGAGGTAGAGGCACAAAATTTGCAGCGTAGCATCCAGTGCCTCTCCTCAAAACACCCTCCAAGTTTCAAAAGGATTGGACTAGGGGTCCAATTCTATGAGCCCCAAAATAAGGTGCCCCTATCCCTCATTATCTCCAATGCAGGGAAGGCCTTTGAAAGGTGTGCAGTCCCTTTAAAAGTGAAGGCCAAAACTCCCTTTGGAGTTCTATGCTTGTCACAACCTTGCTCCTGGCTCCACCCCAATGTCTCCTGCCTCTACCCTCAAAGTCCCCTGGCTGCACTCCCAAAGTCTACAGATATTTCTTGAATTTCTTGGACTTGGCAACCCTATCACCTACTGAACATATTTAATATTCCTAGCTTCATGGCCTTTGCCTGGCTCATTATTCTCTCCCTGAAAGCCTTCACCCTTTTCTGAGACCTCTGAGTGCTTTCTACACAAAGGTAAACTGATATATACTAGGGTTAACCAACCAAGTTTTGTTCTGGGCTGGCAGTTCAGGTGACTAGCTTGATTTTTCATTCTGGGATGTGAACTGGCTAAAATACTAGGGTCTGCCCCAAGTCTGCAAAATACTGTTTGTCAGGCTCCACCTCAAAGCTCTGTAATGCAGAGGACTGTGCTCTCAAGGCCTGCTTGAGTATCAGTATTTTTTTATATCCAGAGCTGACAAGTCTTACATGAGATGAAAAGCAATGGAATGTGGATTGATTCAGACACTAAATTATTCACTGAAATGATCAGAAAGCATTCCCAGCTCAGACAATACAAGTACATTCCTTTCCTTCACCAGTGTGTGGAAGAATCCTTCTCGTATTCAACAGGGCCCTATTTCTTCCATCACCTGCCCTCATCAAATACACAAGCAGCATACCAGGGCACTCGAAGAATGGACAGTCTTGTTGTGTGCCTCTCATATCTGCTTGGTCAAGTTCCAGAGATTACATTACTAGAACAAGTAGGGTGGAGAGCTGGATTACCAGGTTTCCTTCTTTGTCAGGCAGTCTTCCATCCTGGATGCTCCACTGTTCAAAGGAATAGCAGGAGGGCCTTGGCAACCCACAATGCTATTCACACCAGTTTCCATACTCCCCCCTGGCTCCCACCAGTTTTCAGTCATGGACTGGCAATCCAGAGCCAGTTTGATGTAGTGGTTAAATTCATGGATTCTAATCTGGGAGGACCAAGTTTGATTCCTTACTCCTGCATGTGCAGCTGCTAGGTGACCTTGGGTCAGTCACCAGTTGTCTCAGAGCTGTTCTCTCAAGAGCTCTCTCAGCCCCACTTACCTCACAAGATGTCTGTTGTGGGCACGGGAAGGAAAGCTGCTCTGAGACACCAAGTGAAGGGTGGAGTATAAATCCAATCTCCTCCTCCTCTTTCTCCTTCCTAGGCCTCTGTGACAAGCAGCGGGAAAAGAAGGGCCTTCTACTGGCTACCACCACTCTGGTAACGGTCTGTTTGGGAGGACTCAGATCACTCACCCAACCCCTGTCTTCCTTCTCAACAAGCACCTTTTATCTGTGACCAAAGAGGTGTGCAGACCCAGGCAGTATAACAACAATAATTTTAAGTGCTCAAGAACAAACAAGTGGGTTTTAATTACTTACTGCAACAGTGAACAAGGTGGTGCAAAAAAAAGAAGCCCTGAGACTAGCTATACATTCCTTTCCACTAATTCCAATTGACTCACCACTCTTTGAATGAGAGAGCTCTCATGATTGCAGACTTTCTCTAGCCCAGCTTTTTCCAGAGAGAAATCTTCTGACTGCAACCTCTCCAGAGAGAACAACCCTCCCTCTCTAGCTAGTTCTTTTTATTGTTTTCTCCCAGGTCCCACCCCTCTGTTCTTCACTGGGCAAGTTCTCCTTCCTAAATTTCTGCCGACCCAATCAGAGGCTGTGTATGTCGCTTCTCTGTAGGGTCTCTAGCTACTCTAATACAGACTTCCCTGGAGCCTGTAGGCCGCATTAGGCCTAGGATCATGACAGCCCGGATGGAAGACATGGGATCTGGCCCATAATGGCCCATTATGAGGCTCATAGTGAATCTCATGTGGATTCATTCCTGTGCAGATGCAAAACTAGGGTTGCCAATCCCCATTGGCAACAAGGGATCCCCTGGTTTAAAGGCCCTCCCCACACTTCAGGGTTAGCAGAGGTGGAATGTTCGCTGACACTCCATTATACCTTATGGAGACCAGTCCCCATAGGGTATAATGGAGAATTGAACTGTGGATATCTGGGGCTTGGGGAGGGGGCTTTTTTTTTTTTTTAGGTAGAGCAGAGGCACCAAATTTTTAGCATAGCATTTGGTGTTTCTTCTTTTAAAAATGCCTAAGTTTCAAAAAGATTGGACTGGGGGTCCAATTCCATTAACCCCAAAAGAAGGTGCCCCCATCCCCAAGTATTTCCAATTGAGGGAAGGCATTTAAAAGGAACACAGTTCCTTTAAATGTAATGGCCAGAACTCCATTTGGAATTCAATCATGCTTGTCACAAACTTGCTCCTGGCTCCACCCCAATGTCTCCTGGCTCCACCCCCAAAGTCCCCAGATATTTCCTGAGCCAGACCTGACAACCCTATGCAGAGCCCATGTGAGGAAGTACATGGTTCTATGTTCATTTATGCTAGGATTGTAAAACTGTCTATTTAGATGTACATTTTTATCCAGGCTTTCCTTCAAGGAGATGGAAGTAGTGTAGATTAGGTCATTCATTTAGAGACTCCCATTAGAAGAATTTCAGGTTATTCTCTGTCCTTTCCGAGAAGAGCATGTACCGTGAAACAAAAATGGATCTCCAGTCCTTTCTTCCCTCAAAGGACAGCTGAGGATACATTGTTGTTTTGTTATGAACAAAAACCCCAGGTGTTTGGATCCCGTTCTGTGTGAGGAAGCCTATCTTTTTTTAGCTTACTTTGACAGAATACTTTTCTATTTACATTGCACTTAAGAGTGAAATGTTACACCAACCAGCTCAAGAAGCATATCCATTTATATTTCTTCATCTTCTCTCTGACTGACTGATGAGCCTATTCCAAATTCAGAACAAGTTTAGAGCTTTCAAACTGCTGGAGTTCTTACCATCCCCAATTCCAAATTTCATTAGGCATTTCTAGCATACGCTCTTTCTTTGTAAAAACATTGATGGTCTACAGGTATTCTTCTAATTTTTTTTTAAATTTAATCATGCAAGGGTAAGAACAGTCTACTCCTAGACATTTTACTGATTTTGCCCACTAATTCCTCTTAGTAGAAATTAATTCTGGATATTTCTCTGCCCTGGAGCCCAGCTACTTCACAATAGCAGCTCACAGTTCCCCTCTTTGCCAGCAAACTGGATCAGGGAAATCTGTGGCTTGCAAAAAGTACACACTCAGTCTCAGTTAACAGCAATGACAATCAAGCAGGAACAAGAAATGTATATGTGCAGGAAACATGCAAAGATTTGTTCCATTGAGTGACAGAAGTGAAGAAAGACAAGAGTGCTGGTCTGGAGGCACTCCAAGCTTGTGCATTACTTTAAATCCACATATACTAGAGTAGGTGTCCCTGTCATTAATACTCTTAACCAAAGTGCACTGATTTATATTGGCAAAAAAACCCTCCCTCTGCGTGTTGCAATATGCCACACACATCTACAGAGAATAATACTGGACACTTGAAGTAAACATTTAATCCCCAAACAAATATTTGAATCATGATGTCATGCAGCAGTGAAACAGTAGCCATTTTCATGGTCAAGAAGTTACTTTAATAAAAGAAACAAGATATTTTCCAGTCTCTGACTTGGCAGTGAAAAAAATTATTTTCTTCATCCAAATCAATATTGTATCTTAGCCAACCAGCTGCCTGTCCTATATTCTAAAGCAGTCTACATTTCTAACAGACTTCCAAACACTGATACATTTATTGTTTAGTGTAACCAAATTTAAAAACAGCCCTGTCATGATCCTAGGCCTAGTGAGGCCTACAGGCCCCAGGGAAGCCTGCTTAGGAGTACTGGGAAGAGCCTACATTTCCCAGGATCCCCTCTATCCCTCTGATTGGGTATCAGTGGTTTTGGGGGGAAACAGGCCCAGAGAGGGGTGGGGCCTGGGAAGAGAATATATAAAGGCCAAGCCCTGGAAGGCTGAGCTGGAGGCAGGCTGTGCCGAAAGAGCTTGAAGCTGGGGAAGACACTTACCCAACAGGTGTGTGTGTGTGTAAGTGTAGTATTAGAGCAGTGACTGTACAGATGTGTTAGGCCATTTGTTTATTCTCCCTTCGCACTTTTACTGTTTTATGCACCTTGTTTGTTATATTACATTGACCTTTTAATAAACCTTTTTTCCCCATGTTGTTAACTCTGCCTGGTCCTCACTCCCATTATTTGGCCTAAGCTAAGGGAGGCTTGGGAGGGTACTCTGGGCCTTCTCAAGGGAGACCCTTAACCCAGAGTGGTGGCAGCAATTGGTAAGACCCCCCCCCCCTGAGTTGTGACAAGCCCTTTGCCATCTCTAAGTAGTGTTAGAACAAATGGATAATGTTCATTCATTCATTATAAGGAGAAGGGATATAAAAGCCAGGAGGCCCCTACCTTTCCCCAACCTTTAAAGTTCTGTGTGCTAGCTTTCTGACATGGTTGTACCATTCCTTGCTGCAGTCTCTCAGCAAAGGCTCAGAGTTAATCCCCCCCTCCCTTTTGCACAACATTGTTTCTTTAGTCAATATGAGGTAATATCTTTCTCTGGTAAAGTTCTTCTCAGCAAACTGCATTTAGCATGAAGAAAATGGTGGTGTAAGTTGCTGAGGTAAAAGTTCTAGAATATGTACTGAGTTAAAGGGACAGGCGCATAAATTCTGTTGCTGGGATGAATATGTTGTAACTTTTAAGACTTGCCTTATATGGCTAAGGCCCTTGACCAATGGCCGGCTTAGCTTAGATTGTGAGTTCTGACCAATGGCAGACTGCCACAGAGCAAGAGAGGGAAAAATCGCGTCGGGAATCTATAAAAGGCAAGGGGCTTGGCCAAATAGGCAGAGAGGGCATTTTGTTTGGTCCGCCCCTCTCTCCGTTATCTGCAGATACGTAAATAAAGCTGTTTTCTCTGAACAAGAAGGTCTCCAGCCTGGTCATTGTTATTGGATAGGAGCATAGCTCCTAAAACCGGTTAACAGTAGCGATAGACTGGGAAGTTAAAATGGCTCTGAAGAAAGTCAGGCTGAGTATCCCCTCCAACATAAGCCAGTGCTGCAGGAGCTAGGTAGCACAGAACAGCCCCACAGCAGGTGCCTGCTCACTCATCTCTCTCTCCTGGACCTTTATCAGTTTACTGAGCTCAGTATTCTATGCAGTACTGGCAAAGTTCCTCATTAGGTAAAGCACTTCCTGCTCCTGGCCACTAGAAGCTCTTTAGTGCAGAACCCACCAGGAACTCAGGACCATCCCCTCTGCTCCCCCCCAGATTCAGCCCTGCAGGAACTTCCCCTGTAATTTAGATTTGGCCCTGCAGGAACTTTCCCTAAAATTTATATAGCTGCCAACGGGTGGAATTCTAGCAGTAGCTCCTTTGCATATTAGGCCACACTCCCCTGATGTAGCCAATCCTCCAAGAGCTTACAAAAAAGAGCCTTGTAAGCTCTTGGAGGATTGACTACATCAGGGGAGTGTGGCCTAATATGCAAAGGAGCTCCTACTAGAATTCCACCCCTGGTTAGCAACAACCTATCTTTTGTCTTGGATCAAGTAGCAATGTGTGCATAAGCGCATAATCACCCCTGCTGTTGTCAATCACTGTGGCGAAATCGTCATTCTGGATTAGGACTCCCTGGAAGAGTTGTTTTTGAGTGGCAACCCCCCCCCCCAAAAAAAAACCCTCTATTTCTGCATCAGAGTTGCTGTTGGAGAGCATCTCATGATTGGCACAAGGGTAAATGTACTGGAGTCAATGGGACTACTCTCATGTAAACCTCCATTTTACACCTCCCCCATGTATTCCAACGAAGAGAGGCAACTGAAGGGGGGTGAGAGGGGTTGGAGAACTTGGCAGAGGAATTGTGGAGCTGTCAAAAAGGAGCTAGAGCTTTGGATACACACTTATGTTCATGGGTGAAAGATAATTTTAAAAGGATGCTGCAACAATCTGAGAGATCAAACATGGGGTGAGTGCACAGTGAAGCCAGTTCAGGGTGGGATATCTGCTCAAAATTTCCCATTACAAAATAAAATGGTGTAATTAGGGGTGCGCCCAGATCACACCAAGCCTGTAATGTGACAGCAACCAAGGCGTCACTTGACTAAAAGTAAGAGGTTGCTGTGAACAATCTTAGACAAGTTTTATATGGTTTCACCACCTTCTATCATCATCATAATTTCTTGCCTTTTTATCTTTTAAATAATAAGAGCAGGCTTCTATTTCCCTGCCATTTTCTGGGGCTCTGTGAATTTCGAGAACAGCCAGACCTCTAATCACTGCGCTCGCATCTTCTGTAATTATGTGCCATTGCTTGGTTTTCCTATTTTACATGTTGTTTCAAAGACAGCAGAGAACAACTCCTATAAATTCAATGAAGATGTCCTATCTAGATTAAACTATCAAGATTACTTAAAAATTATACCCAGTCTTCAGAGGAAGGCTGGTTAGGCTATTTGACTGCCTCCCACGGTGCAGAAAGGGCAGAGAGAGTCCTCCCCTCTGTGCCTCCACCTCTTGCAACCAGGGCAGGGTCCAGGCCCAGTGCCTTGGCAACACAGCCTAGACCCAAGTGACAACCGCAAGGACAAAATTAGGATTCCTTCCCTTCTTTTCTGCTCCTGCAAAGGGGTCTCAAACCCAAGCACAGTAGCAAACATGAAAGGAGGTTTCTGCTTCCTGCCCATTCATGCTTCTGCTCAAGTCCAGAACTGGAGAGAGACAAAAACTTGCATTTAAAGATCCTCTCTCTTTAGCCTACTCTTTCTTGCCCCTCCTTCCCTGCTCCCAACTATAAACAAAGAACTCTGCTGTCTTCCTAAAGTCCCACCAACCCCACCTCTGATGGAGTCCCTCTGCCATTATGGCCAGGGGAGAGGGGAAATGTGTAGCTTTGTGGAGTGACCACCACACTAAGAAATACACATGAAGCTGCCTTATACAAAATCAATTCAGGTGGGCAGTCATGTTGGTTTTAAGCAGCAGAACAAAAATTGAATGTTTGAGTTTTATTTCTGCTAGTCTTCAAGGTGCCACCAGACTCAAACTTGGTTCTTATACAAAATCAGACTGTTGGTACATCCAGGTCAGTAATGTCTGCTCAGATTGACAGTGGGTCACCAGTATCTTAGGCAGAAGTTTTTCATGTCACTGACTACCTGACCCTAGCAAGAGAGAGAGAGAGATGTGCAGGAGGGAAGTCTCTCTCGGATTAATAATTCTCGCATTTCCTGTGTTCAGGGCCTTTTTTGTAGAAAAAAACCAGCAGGAATTCATTTGCCTATTAGGTCACACCCCCAATGCCAAGCCAGCCGGAACTGCATTCCTGTGCATTCCTGCCAAAACAAAAACAAAAAAACCCCCTGTATTTAACCCAGGGCTTTTTTTGTAGAAAAAGCCCAGCAGGAACTCATTTGTATATTAGGTGACACACTCTGACACCTCTCTCTCTCTCTCGGCTTGACTTCGCGAACGAAGATTTAAGAAAGGTGCAGTAGTCCACGTCTGCTGCAGGCTCGCTGGTGGCTGACAAGACCAATGCGGGACAGGCAGGTCCGGCCACAGTGGCTGCAGGGAAAAGTCTGATTTGGGGTTGGTACTGTAGCAGTGCGATTCTTCCTCAATCCAAGCCAGCTGAAACTGCGTTCCTGCTCAAAAAAAGCCCTGTCTGTGTTAACTTTGTTCCCCCCAACCAGAGATAAACTGCTTCTCTCAGGGCAAAGAAAATACAAGTCATGCTGAACAGTAAGCTACTCTGGAATTCCAAATGCTGGACAATGTGACTAACTCTTCAATTAGAAATGTCTGGCCAGGCCAGATGATGACTTTGTAAGAGTGCAAATTCCAAGAAGGAAGAAAGAAGTGATCAAGGTAGGGTTGCCAATCATGGGTGTGTGTGTGTGTGTGTGAAATTCTCTTGGAATTACAACTGATCTTCAGGTTACAGAGATCAATTCCACCAGAGAAAGTGGCAGCTTCACAGGGTGGACTCTATTGCATTTGCATTGATGTCCTTCCTCTTTCCACTGTCTGCCCACCCCCAGGCTCTGTCTGCAAACCTCCAGTAATTTCCCAAGCTGGAGTTGGCAACCTTAAGGTCAAGATCACAAACATATTGGTGCCTCCTAGGATCTCCGTAAGTCTCAACTCAGGGCCAAAACAGATGTGAAAATGGGAGATTGGGATAGGATCTTCCTAGCAATTTTTTAAAGGTGAACAGCTGGCATGCAGAGCCCTGATGGGGAGGAGGTCCTCCTGTTTTAATTGGAAAACCTTCCTCTCCCATGTCTCACCCTCATTTACAGATCTATCACAGATATTCCAGTGTGTCCTCTGTTTTATTACAATAACAGTGAAAAACCAATTTGGTGTAGTGGTTAAGTATGCTGACTCTTATCTGGGAGAACCAGATTTGATTCCCCACTCCTCTTCCACATGCAGTCAGCTGGGTGACCTTGAGTCAGCCACAGCCCACACAGGGCTGTTCTCTCAAGAGTAGTTCTCTCTGTGCTCTCAGCTCCACCTACCTTAGAGGGTGTGTATTGTGGGGAGAGGAGGGGAAAACTACTCTGAGACTCCAAGTGAACTTCCTCCTCCTCTTCTTCTTTCCCCCCCAATTCTGTTTTTTTAATTATATGGAAAGAACAGAACTGATCACACTACAGATTTACATAATAGCTCTGAGTCTGCTTTTCTTTGCTACTGGGATAGGGCGGGGGGGAACCTCCTGCTTCGTGTGCAGGTCAGAGGATAGAAATTAGTGGTCAAATATAAATAGAAAAAATTCTATGAATTTAAGAAATAGCATATTAAAATGATAAATAGGGAATGAAAAAGCATAGGAAAAGCAACAAAATGATCAAAGGGTTGGTTTCTCTTACTTTGAATTATGGATGTGGTAGAATGGGCCCACTCTGGCCTGCTGGTCCTGTTCCACCCTGTCCTCAAAAGTTTCCCCCAACACCTGGAGAGGCTTTTTTTTCTCTCTTGGGTAACCAGTGCCAGCACCTGACCTTTGTAAGAAATTGCCCTTGGACAGCCAGGACTAGAGATGCCAGCCTCCAAGTGGGACTTGATGTTTTCTTGGTATTACAGCTCAGAGCCAGTTTGGTGTAGTGGTTAAGTATGCAGACTCTTATCTGGGAGAACCTGGTTTGATTCCCCACTCCTCCACTTGCAGCTGCTGGAATGGCCTTGGGTCAGCCATAGCTCTCATAGGAGTTGTCCTTGAAAGGACAGCTGATGTGAGAGCTCTCTCAGCCCCACCCACCTCACAGGGTGTCTGTTGTGGGGGGAGAAGATCTAGGAGATTGTAAGCCGCTCTGAGTCTCTGATTCAGAGAGAAGGGTGGGGTATAAATCTGCAATCTTCTTTATCTCCAGACTACAGAGATAATTTCTCCTGGAAAAAATGGCTGCTTTGGAGGGTGGAGTCTATGGCATTGTACTCCACAGAGGTCTGTGTCCTCTCCAAGCGCCATCCCTAAATCTCAAGAAGTTTCCCAGCCTGGATTTGGCAATCCTATATCCCAGGGGTGGCCAACGGTAGCTCTCCAGATGTTTTTTGCCTACAACTCCCATCAGCCCCAGCCAGCATGGCTGATGGCTGGGGCTGATGGGAGTTGTAGGCAAAAAACATCTTGAGAGCTACCGTTGGCCACCCCTGCTATACCCCATCCCCTAGTTAGGACTCCCAGCTTCTTTTCCAAGTTCTGAGGTCTTGCCTCCATGTCTCCCACTGCCTAGTGCCTGGTCACCACAGGGACCATTTACTGCCTTGTATGTCCCTGGAGGAATAGCCATTTGCAACTGCCTGTCTTGCCCGTAGTGCTCCTTTTAAAATAGCATGTCCAAGGTTGTGGAGGTCTATGTGGTACAGAGAAGCACTCCCAACATCCAAAGTTATAAAGTATTTATTAAAGAGAAAATGTTCACAAACGTACTTTTAGCACAGCACTAGATTGACCAAGGGATTAAAAAGAACTGAGTAAAACATAGTTCTTCTTTCCCTCTCGCTATATATGCTCTATTAGATGTTAAAGTATGTTGTTTCCATTACCTTGCAGCTTCCTCCAGCTCTTCAGCCCACTGCATAGTTAGTAACCACTTCCTCCAGACCTCAAAAAGGGTTCTGTCTGCTCTGATGGACTCAGCACCAAAGAGGATGCCCTCCTGGCTTTCAGAAGTTTTATCATCTCTCTTTTCTCCGTCCACTGATCAGGTCAGGCTGGGTCAGATAGGCTTTTCCTGGAGATTCTCCAGGAGTTCCTTTCTGAAGTCTCTCTAGTAATTAACGCCTCCAAGTCTCTGTTCCCTGTTGGGATGTTTGACCATCCCATTGTCTAGACCAGGGGTGACCAAACTGTGGCTCAGGAGCCACATGTGGCTCTTTCACACACATTGTGTGGCTCTCAAAGCCCCTACCACCCCATCAGTTGGCTTGGAGAAGACATTTATCTCTTTAAATCACTTCTCCAATCCAAGCCAGCTGGCAGCTTAGAGAATGCATTTAATGTTAAAGTTGCTTTCTTTCCACCTCTTCCTTCCCCATCTCCCTTCTTTCCTTCCTTCCTGCTCTCAAATATCTGCTGTTCATGTCTTGTGGCTCTCAAACATCTGTCATTTATTCTATGTGGCTCTTACATGAAGCATGTTTGGCCACACCTGGTCTAGACCTTTTCACATTATTATGAAGGTGAGCTGAGGTAAGTCTGGAAAGCAATTGAACAGGCTTCCCCTCTTCCTGCCTGTTTTCTGCCCAGAGAGGAAAAAAACTTTTAAAACTCAGTGAACATTTTGCTCATTTCAAACCTCCACAGAAAAAAACACATTTCTTCACAATGAGCAAAAGTTACCGTGGTGTGCATTTATTTTGGAAAAAGGATCACACTCTAACTCACTCATCCTTAGGATAGCCAGGCCCCTCCTGGCCACTGGCAGGGGATAGAGAAGTAGGGTTGCCTCCAAATTTCCAGGAATTTCCCAATCCAGAGATGGCATCACACACACTAAATAGTGCATTTTCAATCCACTTTCAATGGACTTTCCAACTGGATTTTGCCAGCTCACACAGTAAAATCCAGTTGGAAAGTCCATTGAAAGTGCATTATGTAGTGTGTGTGATCACAGCCCTAGTTTCCTGTGCTGACTATTGAGCAAGAGTGAAGGGTTATCTGAGAGATAAGCTTACCCTAAACCACACCTCAGAGGATACTGCACCACCTTCCACTTCCTCTAGCAACCTGCCATTTGGCTTGAGAATCTGGAGAGCCTCACAAAGGATCTCCATAACAGCTGCTTGTGTTGTCATGAAGAGTCATTAAGATGATAGTATGAGACATAAGCTAGGAAATTCACAAGTTTGGAAATGAACAGGGAAATTAAAAAGACCCAGACCGATTTCCAACTCACCTTGTTTTGCTCTTGTTGCTCCTTTTCCCTACGGGGCTGCTGCTGGATTTCGCACAAGCTGCCCCAAGCTGGCGAGTTGCCCCACTCTTTTTCAAGTTCCCTCTGTAGCAGACAGAAACTGGTTTTCAGAGGATCCTGCCTGCTGCGGAGGGAACTTGAAGAGAGGCAAAGCAACTTGCTGGTCCAGGGCAGTTTGTGCAAAATTCAACAGCAGCCTCACAGAGAAATGGAAAGTGAGAGTGGCGTAAGTTTAGTGGGAAATCGGTCCCATTCTTTTCTTTCCTTCAAGAATATGGTGTACCCAGCCCTCCTTTCTATCCTTTCTCCCAATAATCGCTTTTAATGTGACACAGCTACCTGGACCTCAGGCTTATAGCAATAGTCAAGGAGGTAGCTGGCCAGTTAGCCAACAGAAGGCATGTGGAAGATAATCTCTCCCTCCCCGTACAACCACAGAGGCACTGAACAACAGTACTTGAGGCCCTGGTTGGCTGACAACCAACAGGCCACTTTATAAGCTTGGTGATTCAGCAGCTTCCACTCAGTAAGTATGGTGGGTTGAAGAGAGAAAGGAGGAGGAAGAGGGACAAAATTTCATTGGTTGGATTCATTTGCTAGGATATCTAAAACAAACTGGATTAATAACTAATGGAACAAAAATAAACACAGCTTTCAGAACAATAATGAAAAACTGTTAGAAACCTGCATATCCCTATGGGAAACCCTTAGCCTTCTTTCTGGGCACTTTATAAATCAAACTCTTCTGCTACATTTACTTTGTCTCAGATTAATGTCTGCCTTCGCAGTTTGAACAAAGTTGCTGGAAAGCAGCAAACAGGTTACTTCCCTTTCTGTTTTGCTTACAGATGTTTGATATTGACTGCTAATTAGTCCTTAGCATGAGAGGCTTTATTCCTAATGTATACTGGCAGGCTGAGAAGGGAGGGGGAGGCCTCTTTATCAAGAACAGTAAGAGCTTGTAGAAATGTCAGAAGGCAAAGGTTATTTATAACAACTTGCTTTTTTTAAGATAAAGAAATGATCAACAGTGACAAAGCAGGAAAGAATTTATTCCAGCTGTTTGTTTCATATGGCTACCCAGATAAGCAATAATGGAGAAATAAATTAGGAAATCCAGATGGCCATAAATATCACTATATCATCCATAAAACCCAAATCCTGACAAGCTTTTATGTACTGCCTTTCCTGTTTCATTCTGACAAATCAAGAATGTTTCACAATGTTTCTGAAAGTAATGAAAGAGAAAGTCTGCTGCGGGCATGCCTTGGTTGTCCAGTAAGCTTCACAGGTCTGTTATGGACACTCACACATCATATTGACAAGCTGAAAGATTCTAGTGTGTGTGTATGTAGTCTATGCTTGCAAATCAAATCTTTTTGCAGTTGTCTAACATATTTTAGATGAACCAGCTTCAGAAAGATGAGGCATATTTCCCATTACGAAGGAAGCTAAGCTGAGAAACTGAATGTGCTGAAGAGAATGGTATTTTTTAAAGTTAAAATCAAGAGTGAAGCTTTTGCTAGGCCAGAAGTGGTTATAGGTCACTACAGAGAGCACATGGTTTGGATATAAAAAGTTCCAAGTTACCATATGGTCCTCTAGTTAAGACAAAAGACCTCAGGTGGCAGGGTTGGGAAAATGACCATGGAGAGCAGCTGCCAGTCATACAGCACTTGGTTAGATAGACAAGTGGTCTGACTCTGTATAAGACGTTGTACAGAAGTTGATACTGATTTCTGTTAAGGAATGGGCCACAAATTCATTTTAAAGCATGACATCTTGTATACATGTAGCAGAAACATTATCGTGAGATATTTGATAGCCTAGTTGCACTGAACACCTGGTTTCCCTCTGACTTTCCTTTGTAAGAGGTTCTCTTTTCCATTTGGTTGCTGCTCAGATTACTATCTTTACAGAGAAAAGAAAAAAGACCCTCTTCATTGGTAAATTGTATTACAAAGTCCACAGTTTTTCTTTCAGGATGACTTTAATGGACAAACAAAACAAAACTTCCAGTAAGCCTGTAGGAAGCCAAACCATATTTACTTTGGACCGAGCTTTGCTTGGAGACCGTCCATATTAGGCTACTGATTCCACCCTAGTTAATATTGGGAGTTAGACATTTTTACAGACACCTGATGCTAGTCAGACCTTTCCGGTTCTTGGCCAGCAGTGATACTCTTTGATTGGACACAGGCCACTTAAGGCACTTTTCAGGAACATAAGTCTCTTAGTATGTGCCCATTTCCCCACAAGTCTGATGTGACAAGAACTTAGAGAATTCGTGACTCCAGTTAGGGAAATACCACCTTGTGGTTTATCTAGACTGTGCACTTATCAGGCTTTATAACATCAGGACTATTTTAGTTTCACCTGAAGTATTCTTGCTGTGTGGTGAGAGTGCTGAGACTTGTATTCTCTCACACACATACAGCAACAGTTTCTAGAGTTCTCTGGGGACTGGGAATAATGATTAAAGCACTGTGTATCTTTAATAATCATGATTAGCTTGCTGTTTTTGTGGATGCATTTGGCAGGTATTGATCCAGACACCAATGCATGGACATGGAAGTAGTGGGGTGTTAAACAGGAAGGAAGGAAGTCATAGGCCCAGCAGGAGTGCTGAAGAATGGCTGCATGAAGTCCTAAGCAAAAATGAAGGAAAGGTATTGATGAGGGGCCACACTCATACCTTACCTGGTGAAAAAGGTTCCAGGCAAAAAAGGAGGCAAGTGGAAAGTATGGACCCTGTTCATTGGTTTCCATCGCCACAAACCCTTTCTCTTTCGCACAAGTCAGAGGTGTATGACAATGAGAGAAGGGCATACAATCAGGCAGATTGTTGGTAAGAGGAGTTGCTCCAGCTGCATAATGTACCATCTGAGCTAGTTTACTCAGGATCAGGATCTGACCATAAAGTGGAAGAGAGAAAGATGATTCAGAATCATTGTACAGTTCTTTTCTCTTCTTAGTTGGCAATAGTTATTTATTTAAAATAATTTTGCCTTCTTATACTGAAGGCTTTATACAACATACTAACCAATAAAATAGGACAAGCTATTGTTCTCATGAGAATCCCTCATCTAATTATAGAGGAATGATTTGAATGTTAACTGCTACAAGTTTGGTGACTGCTGCCAACAGGAACACTGTTAAATGCTTGCATATCAAAACATGGATAAGTAAACTTTGGCAATTATCAAAATTGCTGGAATTAACTAAAGTAGTACAATTGAAAGATGGAAGAGCAATGAAACCTTCCTCTGATAACTGGCAACTGTTTTATCACTCTTGGCAGAGGGAGCTGGGATGCTCTATAGATCTGTTGAATTGTGTAACACTGTGGCGATGATTATAAAAGTGGTATACATCTATATGAGGAGAATTAATAGAGTGAAATTAAGAAGTAAAGGAGAAAGATTATCAATTTTAAGGAGCAATGTTGAGAATGTTTTGGGCTGTGGAACAGAACGTGTTTTCTTTCACCAATGGTCATATTGTATTTTAAAATTTGTTTGAAGCATGCATGTAGTGACATTTTGATGGAGTTTGTGATTTATAAAATAAAATAAACATTTTACAAAGAAGCCAGTGAAATATTTAAAAAGCAGCAAGTCACCCTCACCCCCATTGAGCCGTTATGTCTCTACAGAAGCTGCCACCTGTATACCCTGAGTGCATGGGAGGGAATCAGAATCACATCCACTTGCTCTGCTTTCCAGGTGTTCAGCATAATTTTTGAATGTGCCTGGGTGTGTGTTTAAATATTAAATGTGTACAGGGATGGAGCTAGTCCACCAGGAATGAACCCATTCCTCCTGTGTATGTTCAGTGTACACAGATCATAATTTTGGCACACCCTATTCTGTGTTCCCATTAAGCACTCTTTTTTTTTAAAAAAAAAATGTATTTTTCAGCTTTTCCTAAAGGCCATCAGGATCATACTCTGAAATACTGAAATAAATATTGTATGGGGGGGAGGAGGGAGATCATACTTTGAGATACTTCTTCTGGAAGGATGTTGTATCAAGAGGGCCATCTTCCAGGAAAGTATTGCTTCTTGCTGTGGCTGATAGGACTTAATGCAAAGTTTGCACAGTGCACTTAAATGAAGTATTAGTAAGGGGGCATATGTGAGGGAGATATATATACGTCCCAAATTTGAATATCTTTAATTTTAAAACCAACACCTTAATCTGAGCCCAGAATGGCAGAAAATTGACTAGTATATAAATAAATTCTTGAAAATGATTCATATAGCAAGCCTATAAATTTGGGGGGAAGTAATAATTTTATGCCATCTAAAAAGACCTCCTTGTTAACATAAAATAACTTACATTCCATTAGTTACATTAATAACTTGGTTTAACATGGGCATGCACAAATCTAGGTATGTGGCAGCTCATTCCCTATGGTCTTGTCTCAATGGGTTGTAGTATGTTTGTGAATATTGTAGGCATATGGATAGGTCTAATTGCATAGGTTTGTTACACCTGATTGGCTTGGCAACCCACCAAGAGGGTGCTGATTGGGTGGGAAAGTGATCCACTGTATAGATGTATTTGGAACTTGCAATTGCATCACCAAAAATTAGATCCCTTGTGGCTAAGCGTGAGTGTGTGAAAGAAGCCTTGTGCAATTTAATTCAACTCTAGCTCTGCTTTACTTCATGCATTAGACACTAAGTAAAGTGTCATACTGTAAATTTAATCCCAAGATTCTCAGCAGCCTATTTCCAAAACGCAAGGGTGTCCTCCTAGCCTTGCCAGTGAGAAGATCAGTGTGATGGCGAGGTAAGTTCCACCTCTACCTAAGAGCATCCAGTGATAGCCAACAATGTTGGAAGAATAATTTGAAAAACAGCAGTTAAACATAGCAGTTGAGAGTTAGCAGCTGGGCAATTGAGGGAGGAAAGGAGGATGTTTGACTGAGTGAAACTGTGCAGAAGAGCTGCTTAGACTGGACTGAAAATAGTCAATTTGTAACTAAAGGATCCCAGTTGTAGGAATACAACCTCAGTTCAAAAGTTCAGTGTAAGTGAAGCATTGTTACTTATACTGTACTTTCTTCCATGCTATGTTAATATCATATGTAAAAGTTAACTTCTTGTTTTGTTTAATCATATGAGCAGTGTGTCTAAGGCAAAGAAGTACACACACAATTTGATATCTCAGTCTCTTTATATATTTAGGATGGTGGCAGCATATGGCCGGAACGGTGTTTGAGCCCCAGCCCCTTGTTATTAAAGAGAGCTGGATTGCAAAACTTGTTATTAAAGGGTTGCTGGGCTGTCTGTGGATGTGTCTGTAAGTGAAAGAGAGGACCTGAGGGTGAAGGCTCTCTCTGTATTTTAAAAGACAAGAAGGGTAACAAATTTGACGTCCTCCCTACCGATGGATGGATGGATGGATGGATGGATGGATGGATGGATGGATGGATGGATAGATAGATAGATAGATAGATAGATAGATAGATAGATAGATAGATAGATAGATAGATAGATAGATAGATAGATAGATAGATAGATAGATAGATAGATACTTTTTATTTGTATCCCTCCCTCCCCGACCAAGCGGCTCAGGGCGGCTAACAGCATAAAATGCGATACATACATTGTATAATAAATAACATTTAAAAACAGTTAATTAGATCCTTAAAATTCTAAAAACATTAATACATTTAGTGCTATTCCATCAGTAAGTTTAGTTGGCAATTTAGTAGTATCAGCTGGTGAAGGCCATTGGGAACAGAGTGGTTTTGCAGGCCCTGCGGAATTGTTCAATGTCCCGCAGGGCCCGCATTTCCTCTGGGAGCTGATTCCACAGCTGTGGGGCCAGAACTGAGAAGGCCCGAGTACGGGTACTTTGGAGTCTTACCTCCTTTGGCCCGGGGATAGTCAGCAGGTTCTTCCCTGCTGACCTCAGTGCTCTCTGGGGTTCGTACGGGGAGAGGTGGTCCCTAAGGTAGGCAGGTCCTCGGCCATATAGGGCTTTAAAGGTAATTACCAGCACTTTGTAGCGAATCCGGTATACAACTGGCAGCCAGTGCAGTTCACGCAGCCCCGGCTGTATGTGCTCCCGCTTTGGGAGCCCCAGCAACAGTCTGGCAGCCGCGTTCTGCACTAGCTGCAGCTTCCGGGTTCGGCACAAAGGCAGCCCCATGTAGAGGGCATTACAGTAATCCAGTCTCGAGGTGACCGTTGCGTGGATCACTGTTGCCAGGTCCCGACGCTCCAGGAAGGGGGCCAACTGCCTTGCCTGCCTCAGATGAAAAAAGGCTGACTTGGCAGCTGCTGCTATCTGGGCCTCCATTGATAATGAAGGCTCCAGTAGAACTCCCAGGCTTCTAACCCGGTGCGCCGCTTTCAGTGGCGCCCCATCAAAGACCGGAAGAGATATTTCCCCTCCTAAAGCGCCCCGACCTAGGCAAAGGACCTCTGTCTTCGCCGGATTCAATTTCAGCCCGCTCAGCCTTAACCAAGTTGCCACGGCCTGCAGTGCCGGGTCCAAGTTCTTTGGGGCGCAGTCAGGTCGGCCTTCCATTAGCAGATAGAGCTGGGTGTCGTCTGCATACTGGTAACACCCAAGCCCGTACCTCCTGGCAATCTGGGCAAGGGGGCGCATATAGATATTAAATAGCATCGACGAGAGAACTGCTCCCTGAGGCACCCCACAATGTAGTGTGTGCCTCTGGGAGAGCTCTCCCCCGATTGCCACCCTTTGTCCCCGATCCTCAAGGAAGGAGGAAAGCCATTGTAAGGCCAACCCCCTAACCCCAACATCGGTGAGGCGGCGGGTCAGTAGCTGATGGTCAACCGTGTCAAACGCGGCCGACAGGTCTAACAGCATCAGCACCGCCACACCGCCCCGATCCAGATGCCGCTGGAGGTCATCCACCAAGGCGACCAGCACTGTCTCCATCCCATGACCCGGGCAAAAGCCGGACTGGCAAGGGTCTAAGATGGAAGCGTCATCCAGAAAACCCTGTAACTGCAATGCCACTGCCCTCTCTATGATTTTACCTAAAAACGGTAAAATCGAGACCGGCCGGTAATTTGCCAATTCGGCTGGATCTGCTGTACTTTTTTTCAAGAGGGGGCGAACCAAGGCCTCTTTTATCTGTAGCCCAAAACCTAGGCAAGAAAGGTTGTAGAGGGTGGTAGGCACACTCTGTGAGTGGAGAAAAGGGTGTAATAATTAGATTTTTCCTAAAGAAGTGTTCATACATTTGTGATGAAATATTTCATATGTGATTCTGCTACCAACTCCTACATATATGAATGTTTAAATGTTTTGAAAGATGTTAATAATTATATGTCTCTTTTTGTTCAACATGTCTGTGAAAGTGGCCTTACTACACACATATCCCTTTGAACAGCATGTCACAAGGATAAAAGAGGCCCATAAGTGAATGTGTGGTACAGTAAATGATTCATGAACCAGGAAAAAGAGGTAGAACATTAGAACTTGGTTCAAGTTCCTTGTCACATTCTCAGGGTGCAGGCAGGAGTCCAAAGCCAGTCCAAGGTCAAAGTCCAGGAAGTCAAGCAGGAGCCAAGTCACCAATGCAGAATCACAAACCGGATCAGAAGTCAATGTCCAAAAGCCAAAAAGTCAGGGTGCCAAGGAAATCAAGCGGGTCAGGATCAGGAAGGAGTGTGGATGCAAGCCAAAGAATAGACTTGTTGCTTCCACAAGGTTACCAGGTCCTGGGTGGGAGCTATATGGGAGTCTCAGTCAGCCTGCTCCCTGGGTGGCAGTGACTCTGCTAGAACTCAGGGCTGAGAGACCTGAAGCATCGGCGTGCCTCATGTCTTCACTCTGAAAGTTCTTTCCAGAGCCTGTTTCGAACTTTTGAGATGAGAGGAGGAGAGCTTGGAGGAGATTGATCAACAGCTGACACTGGTGCCTGGAGAGTGATTGATGGGCCAGCTTCTGGTTGTTCAGCTGAGGAACTGGCTGGCAACTCTTCCATGTCTGTTAACCCTTCCAGCTCCTCCTCGTCAGGGCTCATGACACTCCTGCTCTGCTATGAAGCTCAATAGATGACCATGGGCCACAATTATTCTCTCTTTTAACCTTCCTCATTGAATTGTTATGAGGAAGTAATGAAAGAGGAGAGCCATGTATACTGCCATGAGGTTCTTGAAGGAATGATGGGTTGATATGACTAGGGTTCCCAACCTCCCCCTGGGGTGGGGTTTTCCCCAGTCTCGGGGCCTCCAACCTGCTGGGACAGGATTGGCTAGTGGGGGAGCCCTGCCTCCAAAGAGTTCTGACAGTGCCCGATGTGATGACATCACCAGAAAGTGATGTAATCACACTGGGCACTTCACATCTGGGGCTATAGCATTTTGATATAAAACTCTATTGCTCCATAACAAAATGCTAGAGGGAAGTCCCCCTGCCAGCAGCCAGGTAGGACCTGGCAACCCTAGATATGACAGATGATGTGCAAGAAGGGAATAATCTTTTGGCTGCACCTTCCAGATTTCTGTAATACAAGTTATGGAAATAGGTGTGTAGATCAGCTGATACAGGACCAGAGGCCTGTGCTCCAACATTATTTTGTAACCATATTAGATAACTATTTGGCCCCTCTAGCAACTAAATGATAAAATCAGGTTATCACAGCATGCCTGGAGCTCCTCACAGGCCCAAACAAAACCTATCCAATCAAGCTTAGTCTGAAAGCTCAAGTGGCACATTTTGAGAAGAAAATAAAACCCTAGGAACAACATCCTATTAAAGATCAGTTCTTCTAGTACTTAGTATATATATGTCCACCATGGGACATTTTTCTCTTTATTTGCTAATGTCTTGGCATGAAGAGCAAGATTCTTGTTTCACAAGAGCTCATCTGCTGTTGCTTCTTATTCATCAGGAGACTAAACAAAAGTCAAAACATGCACTCCTGAAGAGACTTTACAGGGAATTTATCTGTGAGTTGCATACAGGTAGCACTGGAAAGAAAAAAAGAGTTTCCATACTGTTCTCAAAGGTATTTTATAAAGTTTGCCCCTGATTTGATTTCTCATATCTTACTGAGCATTTGATAAGAAACATATAAACTGTCTACTGAAAAAAGATTGTGTCTGAAGTATGTTACACCTCCCATACTGGCCAGGGTGCACTTTGGTTAACAGAAGACACAGAAAAAAAGAGGCTTCAGAAGAATTTGGTTGACTGAAGTATTCTTCCTGTTTATGTGAATGAAGTGGCTGGAAAGCTATCTAAGTATTCAGTCTTAAAATAATTTTCATAAAGCAGCCAAGATATTAAGTTCCTCTGAAGAAGGGGACAGCTCAAAACATGTAAAAACTTTTAAAAAAAGAGTTAAATATTAATGCAGTTAGTTCCAGGGAGGTGGGGGGGGGGGAAGCTTACATCCACTGACGCAAGCTGTTACTGTCCATCCTTTAAAATTTTGCTCAGCAACCAGACTACTATATCCATGTTCATTAACCTGGCATGCCTCATGTGTATATGTTAATTTAGACTTGTTTAATATTTCACAGTATCAATAAAATTTAGAACCAGATTACTGTCTACTATGAATCAACATGTCTCTGTGCTAGTAAGGAATTTGTTTCCATGCTTTATGTCTTTATGCAGAAGATACTTAAAGGCAGGCCAGCAGAAGGCTGAATACCATTGACTGCAATAGATATGACAGCAGAGTGACTCCCAGGCCACTGACAAAGAAGGAGCTTTCAACATTCCTTCCCGTCATAGCTTTCTTCTAGAACTGTGATGGATTATCTGTTGCTGGTGTTGCTAAGTAACAAATAGCATTCTTCTCAGACTGTGGTGTCACAGAGGGGATTATGATGTCATGCCATTTTCCCCTATGCATTCCTCCAGTATACAGACCACAGCACATTCAGCTCTCCCCTGGAGTGAAAACCAAGAGTTGTTTCAGTTATTGAAGTATCATCTATATGTGCAAAAATGTTATTAATGATAAATAGAACACTTATGTGTAGAGGAGAGGTTATTTGTCTTTTTTCACTTACAGGAGCTAATAGAGGGGGGACAATTTGTAAAGGATTAAGAGTAAGGATGCTTAGTACTGCCTGTAAGAGTACTAAATCACAAATTTTGTCATATGAAGAGACATATTAGCTGACCATTTCTTTACTGCTGATCTTTTGACCATACTGGTGTAGTAGGCATCTGTATGGTTTTACTAAATGGATGGGACAGGGCTTATAGTGTCACTCTAAGTATAGTTACACCCTTTTTAGTCTATTAAAGTCCATTGTTAGCCTCTGTCTCACTGTTAACTTCTATCTCAAAAAGTTCATTGATACTACAGTGTATATTAGACAGATGATAGACTGATCAATCAGATATTAGATACCTTCCATGTGTTTGAAGGGCAACCAGGTTGCCTACCAAGGAAGTATAATGCATGAGCCTTTGTTCCCTCCATCACCTCTGCAGTCTTTCCTACCAAATGATATAATCACAGTATTCCGTTCTGTCTCCCTGGGGGCATTTTGTCTGGCTGGCACTGCCGATAGATAGACAGACAGACGGGAGTAAGTCAGCTTTGGTGTCTTTACCGTACCAGCAAAAGATTTCCCTCCATCCCCCACAATAATGCAACTTGACTGCCACAGCCTACCTATCGTGGAGGAGGGGGAGGCGGGGGGGGGGAATGCAGTTCTATTCCATTTCATTTGCCCTGTTTGCCAGTGGAAACAGACTAAACTATGAACAATAAAATTAATATAAAAGTATTATAATTATTAAACCTAACATATTATGAAAAACTCTCAAATGTTACCACAAAAATACCTAAGTACTTATTAAAGAACTGTATAATTTATATCCTAAAAACTCGCATTGAGTCATAGACAGTATATCATTTTTGTTGTTCAATCGCACAGTCAAGTCCAACTCTTTGCAACCCCATGGATAAAGTCACGTCAGGCACTCCTGTCTTCCACCATCCTGCGAAGTCTGCTCAAGTTCATGTTTGTTACATCAGCAACACTGTCCAGCCATCTCATCTTTTGCCATCCCCTTCTTCTTTTGCCTTCTGTCTTTCCCAGCATCAGGATCTTCTCCAGTGAGTGCTCCCTTCTCATTTGGTGGCCAAAGTATTTGACCTTCAGCTTCAGCATCTGACCTTCCATGGAATAGTCAGGGTTGATTTCCCTTAGGACTGACTGATTTGATCTTCTTGCAGTCCAAGGAACTCTCAAGAGTTTTCTCCAGCACCACAGCTCAGAAGCATCTATTCTTCTGCGCTCGGCCTTCCTTATGGTCCAGCTCTCACAGCCATACATTACTACGGGAATACCATCGCTTTGACTATACGGACTTTTGTTGGCAGGGTGATGTCTCTACTTTTTATTATACTGCCCAGGTTCACCATAGCTGTCCTCCCAAGGAGCAACTGTCTTTTAATTTCATGATTACCATCACCATCTGCTGTGATCTTGGATCCCAGAAATGTGAAGTCTGTCACTAATTCCATGTCTTCCCCTTCTATTTGCCGAGGAGTGATGGGGCCGGATGCCATGATCTTAGTTGTTTTTATATTGAGTTTCAAGCCTACTTTTGTGCTCTCCTCTTTCACCCTCAACAAGAGGTTCTTTAGGTCCTCCTCACTTTCTGCCATTAGAGTGGTATCACCTGCATATCTGAGGTTATTGATGCTTTTCCTGGCAATCTTAATTCCGGTTTGTGCTTCATCCAGGCCAGCATTCCGCATTAAGTACTCTGCATATAAATTAAATAAACCGGGTGACAATAGGCATCCTTGTCAAACTCCTTTTCCTATTCTAAACCAATCAGTTGTTCCATATCCCATTTTGACAGTTGCTTGTTGACCCTTATACAGGTTTCTCTTTAAGGACTTGCCAGAGTTTGTTGTGATCCACACAATCAAAGGCTTTAGCGTAGTCAATGAAACAGAAATAGAAGTTTTTCTGATACTCCCATGCTTTCTCCATAACCCAGTGGGCAATTTGATCTCTAGTTTCTCTACCTCTCTGAAACTCAGCTTGGTAGTTCCTGATCTACATACTGCTGAAGCCTAGCTTGTAGGATCTTTAACGTGACCTTGTTGGCATGTGAAATGGTGCAATAGTTTGAACATTCCTTGGCATTACTCTTTTTTGGGATTGGAATATAAACCAACCTTTTCCAATCCTATGGCCACTGTTGCATTTTCCAAATTTGTTGACATAATGTGTGCATCACTTTAACAGCATCATCTTTTAGGACTTTGAATAGCTCAACTGGGATACCGTCATCTCTGCTCGCTTTGTTGTTAGTAATGCTTTCTAAGGCCCATTTGACTTCACACTGCAGGGTGTCTGGCTTGAGGTCAGCGATTTCACTGCCATGGTTGTCAAGGACATTGAGATCCTTCTTGTATAATTCTCCTGTGTATTCTTGCCACCTCTTCCTGATCTCTTCTGCTTCTGTTAGGTGCCTACCGTTTTTGTCCTTTAACATGGTAATCTTTGCATGAAATGTTCCCTTGATTTCTCCAATTTCCTTGAAGAGATCTCTTGTCCTTCCCATTCTGTTATTTTCCTCTATTGCTTTGCATGGTCCCGTCAGGAAGGCCTCCTTATCTCTCCTTGCTGTTCTCTGGAAATCTGCATTCAGTTGGCTGAATTTTTCCTTTTCACCTTTGCCTTTCACTTTCCTTCTTTCCTCAGCTATTTGTAAAGCCTCATCAGACAGCCACTTTGCTTTCTTGCATTTCTTTTTCTTTGGAATGGTGCTGATTGCTGCCTTCTGTACAATGTCATGAACCTCCGTCCATAGTTCTTCCGGCACTCTGTCAACTCTAGTTCTTTAAACCTATTCTTCACCTCCACTGTATATTCTTAAGGGAATTGATCAAGGTCAAACCTGAATGGCCTAATGGCTTCCCCAGTTTTATTCAGTTTAAGCCTGAATTTTGTAATGAGTAGCTCATGATCTGAGCTGCAGTCAGCTCCAGGTCTTGTTTTTGCTGACTATAGGAAGCCTCTCCATCTTTGACTGCAGAGTATATAATCAATCTGATTTCTGTGTTGCCCATCAGGTGATGTCCATGTGCAGAGTTGTCTTTTAGGTTGTTGTAAGAGGGTGTTCACTATGACCAGTTTGTTCTCTTTACAAAACTCTATTAGCCTTTGCTCAGCTTCGTTTTGTTCTCCAAGGCCAAACCTGTCAGTTGTTCCGGTCACCTTTTGACTTCTTACTTTGGCATTCCAGTCCCCTATTATGAGGAGGACATCTTTTTTTGGTGTTAATTCTATCAGGTGTTGTAGATCTTCATAGAACTGGTCCACTTCAGCCTCTTCTGCATCAGTGTTTGGGGCTTAGACTTGGATTACTGTGATATTGAATGATTTGCCTTGGATACGGACCGAGATCATTCTGTCATTTTTGAGATTGTACCCCATTACTGCCTTCCTCACTTTCTTGTTAACTATAAAGGCCACACCATTTCTTCTGTGGGACTCTTGCCCACAGTAATGTAGTGATCCGCTGAGTTAAATTCACCCATTCCCGTCCATTTTAGTTCACTGATTCCCAAGATGTCGATGTTCAACCTTGCCATCTCTTGTTTGACTACATCCAGCTTACCTTGATTCATAGATCTTACATTCCACATTCCAGTGCAGTTTTGCTCTTTGCAGCACTGGACTTTGCTTTCACCATCAGACACATCCACAGCTGAATGTCCTTTCGGCTTTGGCCCAGCCACTTCACTCTTTCTGTGGTTACTTGGACTTGCCCTCCGCTCTTCCCCAGTAGCATATTGGGGACCTTCTGAACTGAGGGGCTCATCTTCCAGCGCCATATCTTTTAGCCTTTTTTTTACTGTCCATGGGGTTTTCTTGGCAAGGATACTGGAGTGGGTTGCCATTTCCTTCTCCAGTGGATCACATTTAGTCTGGGTTCTCAGCTGTGCCCTGTCCATCTTGGATGGCCCTGCATGGCATAGCCCACAGCCTCACTGAACTGTGCAAGCCCTCTCACCACGTCAAGGCAGCAATCCATGAGAGGGCTGTATATCATAATGGAACATAAATAATACACAACAGTATAACAGAATGGAACATAATGGAGAATCAAAGAATTGTCACATTCAGCAAAGTTCAGGGACCAATCTCGCATTTGAGATGGGTCCCTGAGCTTTGCTGACTGTAAAGTCCAAAGCAGGTTGAAGTTTAAAGCTGCAGGTTGAAGGCTAAAACTGTAAAGGCTAGGCTGAAATTCAAAGCAAACTGCAGACTGAAGACTAAAACATGGAGCTAAAGGCTATATAGGCTGAAGGCTGTTCAAACATTCTATAGACCTCTAACTTATAATGTGATCTGTGAAGCCTAATAGCTTTCATTTAAAGGAATCCTAATTGAACTGTGTCTTATAAAAACAGTGCATATTTGGTATTTTATGCATAGGGACCTTTATGTTCCATTATGATATACTGTCTATGACTCAATGAGCGTTTTGAGGATATAAATTATAGATATAGTTCTTTAATGAGCGCTTAAATACTTTTGTGATAGCATGAGAATTTTTCATAAGATATTAGCTTTAATACTTACAATAAATTTATATTAATTTTGATTGTTCATAGTTTAGTTACTTTCATGGAATTTTTCTTCATATGCTTTGCCTTATATCCATGATTCTATTTTGTTTTTTGTGTGCCAGTAGGAACAACCAAAGCTTTTCCCCAGCTTGCCTAATGTATGCAATGGAATATGCCCAAGTAGTGGTATGGAATAGATCTGTAGCTAGCAACAAAGTAGTGAGAACCCATCATCATAATAGCATCAGAAGAAAAAAAAAACCCTGCAAGCAGTGATATGGGGTCATGACAGGCAGACAGTAGGAATGCAGAGTACAACAATGCCAGTTGGGACAATCCTGTTCCTAGTGTTCCAGTTGAATGCATGCTGCTGATGTTGAGTCACTCTCTCCCTTTGTTGCTGCAGCACCTCCTACCTCCTGGTGCCCAGAAAATCACAACTAAACAGCCAGTCACCAGATAAACTATCAAAACTGGAGGGTTTTTTCCCTTGTCCTGAGTGTTGAAAAATATTTTTGTTCAGGTGTTATTCCTGATATTTACTAAAGGAGTGAGGTTTAAGTAGTACCACAACTGGTAAAGTTCCAATGCACAACTCTAGCAATAATTAGTGGGGTATATTTCTAAAGCAAAGATTGTAATGGTAATTATTACAATGGGATTCTTAAATAAGAACCCTAACAATGCATCTTTGGGACAGAAAGTTCTCTGCAACCAGTGTCTTTGACATACAGAAATCTTTAGGGAAAACCAGACAACTGAACTTGATTGTCAGCTGAATTTTTACTTCAAAAGAAGTTTTATGACTATTCCATGAATAAAAAGGTATTTGCTTTAGCATTCATAGCAGGCTATTCTTGGGGGCTCCAAATGATTATTCTCATAGTAGCAATAAGACATGCACAACATTGTGGTGGCTTCTCATTGTTCTGGTGGATTCTAATTTTCTATCCTCTTAAAGTTTAAATGGAAATGATAAACTTCTTAAAATAAGCAGAAAAGAAATGTCACAGTATCATTTGTAATAAATACATTTCTGTATTAAAAGTTGACATTATTGTATCACAGAAAAAAAAGATCAAGCCACAGTTAATAACATAAGAACATAAGAGAAGCCATGTTAGATCAGGCCAATGGCCCATCCAGTCCAACATTCTGTGTCACACAGCGGCCAAATATATATATATATATATATATACACACACACACTGTGGCTAATAGCCACTGATGGACCTCTGCTCCATATTTTTATCTAACCCCTTCTTGAAGGTGGCTATGCTTGTGGACGCCACCACCTCCTGTGGCAGTGAATTCCACATGTTAATCACCCTTTGGGTGAAGAAGTACTTCCTTTTATCCGTTTTAACCTGTCTGCTCAGCAATTTCATCGAATGCCCACGAGTTCTTGTATTGTGAGAAAGGGAGAAAAGTACTTCTTTCTCTACTTTCTCCATCCCATGCATTATCTTGTAAACTTCTATCATGTCACCCCTCAGTCGACGTTTCTCCAAGCTAAAGAGCCCTAAGCGTTTCAACCTTTCTTCATAGGGAAGGTGTTCCAGCCCTTTAATCATTTTAGTTGCCCTTTTCTGAACTTTCTCCAATGCTATAATATCCTTTTTGAGGTGCGGTGACCAGAACTGCACACAGTACTCCAAATGAGACCGCACCATCGATTTATACAGAGGCATTATGATACTGGCTGATTTGTTTTCAATTCCCTTCCTAATAATTCCCAGCATGGCGTTGGCCTTTTTTATTGCAAACGCACACTGTCTTGACATTTTCAGTGAATTATCTACCATGACCCCAAGATCTCTCTCTTGGTCTGTCTCTGCCAGTTCACACCCCATCAACTTGTATTTGTAGCTGGGATTCTTGGCCCCAATGTGCATTACTTTGCACTTGGCCACATTGAACCGCATCTGCCACGTTGACGCCCACTCACCCAGCCTCAACAGATCCCTTTGGAGTTCCTCACAATCCTCTCTGGTTCTCACCACCCTGAACAATTTAGTGTCATCCGCAAATTTGGCCACTTCACTGCTCACTCCCAACTCTAAATCATTTATGAACAAGTTAAAGAGGATGGGACCCAGTACCGAGCCCTGCGGCACCCCACTGCTTACCGTCCTCCACTGCGAAGACTGCCCATTTATACTCACTCTCTGCTTCCTATTACTCAGCCAGTTTTTGATCCACAAGAGGACCTGTCCTTTTACTCCATGACTCTCAAGCTTTCTAAGGAGCCTTTGATGAGGAACTTTATCAAAAGCTTTCTGGAAGTCAAGGTAAACAACATCTATCGGGTCTCCTTTGTCCACATGTTTGTTCACCCCCTCAAAGAAATGTAACAGGTTAGTGAGGCAAGATCTTCCCTTGCAGAACCCATGCTGAGTCTTCCTCAATAACCCGTGTTCATCAATGTGCCTACTCATTCTGTCCTTGATAATGGTTTCTACCAACTTTCCCGGTATTGAAGTCAGACTGACTGGCCTGTAATTTCCCGGATCTCCTCTGGAACCCTTTTTAAAGATGGGGGTGACATTTGCTACCTTCCAGTCCTCAGGAACGGAGGCAGATTTCAATGAAAGATTACAGATTTTTGTTAGAAGATCCACAAGTTCAACTTTGAGTTCTTTCAGAACTCTCGGATGTATGCCATCCGGACCCGGTGACTTATTAGTTTTTAATTTGTCTATCAGTTGTAGGACCTCCTCTTTTGTCACCTCAATCTGACTCAGGTCTTTCAACACCCCTTCCAATATTAGTGGTTCTGGGGCGGGCAAACACTTCTCATCTTCCACGGTGAAGACGGAGGCAAAAAATGCGTTCAGCTTCTCAGCCATTTCCCCATCCTCCTTCAGTAATCCTTTTACCCCATGGTCATCCAAGGGCCCCACTACTTCCCTGGCTGGTTTCCTACTTCTAATATATTTGAAGAAATTTTTATTGTTGGTCTTTATGTTTTTTGCAATATGCTCCTCATAGTCCCTTTTTGCCTGCCTGATCACAGTCTTGCATTTGATTTGCCACTGCCTGTGTTCCCTTTTATTAATCTCACTTGGACTGGTTTTCCACTGCTTAAAGGAGTCCTTCTTACCTTTTACAGCTTCCATTACTTTGTTTGTTAACCATGCTGGCCTCTTCTTATACCTGTTTGTGCCTTTCCTAACTTGTGGTATGTATTTTATCTGAGCTTCTAGGATTATAGTTTTAAATAGTCTCCAAGCTTCCCCAAGGGTTTTGACCGTATTTACCTTTCCTTTCAGTTTCCTCCTCACATGCCTCCTCATCTCAGAGAATTTACCCCTTTTAAAGTTAAATGTGGTTGTGGCGGTCTTTTTGGGCAACTCCCTATTTATACAAATGGTGAAATCAATAACATTATGGTCACTGTTCCCAAGCGGCGCAATCACTTTTACGTCTCTCACCAAGTCTTGGGCATTACTTAGGACCAGATCCAGGATCGCCCCACCCCTGGTAGGTTCTGAGACCATCTGCTCCATAGCACAGTCATTGAGAGCATCAAGAAACTCAATCTCTTTCTCTCGACCAGAACACATATTGACCCAATCAATCTGCGGGTAGTTAAAATCACCTATTACAACACAGTTTTTACGTTTAGCCGCTATCTTTAATCCCTCCATCATATTATAATCGTCCTCTCTCTTTTGATTTGGTGGGCGATAACAAACTCCCATAGTTAAATTTCCTTTTGGGCCCTCTATTTCAACCCAAAGCATTTCTAAAAGGGAATCTAATTCTCTGACCTCAGTCTTACTGGACCGTATATCCTCTCTGACATACAGAGCCACCCCACCTCCAACCCTTCCCTCCCTATCCTTCCGATATAGCTTATATCCAGGAATCACCGTGTCCCACTGATTCTCCTCATTCCACCAAGTTTCTGAAATTCCCACAATGTCTATGTTTTCTCCCAACACTAAACATTCCAATTCACCAATTTTACTTCGGACACTTCTAGCATTTGCATACAAACATTTATAATTTCCCAAGCAAGCTAGGCCCGCCACCTCTCTCCTGCCGCCTCGAGACTCTAGCAGACAGTCCATACTGTTTGTCACCATCACAGTGGACAACTCTGATCCGTTACTCGGTAGAAAAATAGAAGCCAACCCTTCATCTCTTTGAGACGAGTCCTCCCGAACCAGAGACATTCCATCTCCTGTCGGCTTTCCCCCAAGATTTAGTTTAAAAACTGCTCTGCCACCTTTTTGATTTTAAGCGCCAGCAGCCTGGTTCCATCCGGAGACAAGTGGAGACCGTCTCTTTTGTACAGCTCCGGCTTGTTCCAGAAAGCATCCCAGTGCCTAACAAACTTAAACCCTTCCTCCTTACACCATCGTCTCATCCACACATTGAGACTTCTAATTTGCGCCTGTCTCTCCTGCCCTGCACGTGGAACAGGTAGCACTTCCGAGAAGGCCACCTTGGAGGTCCTGGCCTTAAGTCTCCCACCTAGCAGCCTAAATTTCTCCTCCAGGACCTCACGACTGCATTTCCCCACATCGTTGGTGCCAACATGCACCATGACCACAGGCTCCTCCCCAGCACTGTCTATCAGCCTATCTACTACACGCGTAATGTCCGCTACCTTCGCACCAGGCAGGCAAGTCACCATACGGTCAATACGCGGTTTCGCCACCCAGCTGTCTACTTGCCTAAGGATCGAATCACCAACTACCAAGACCCCCCCTCTCCCCCTGCCCAGGGATGGTTCCTTGGCGCGAAAGGATACCCGCTCACCAACCGAAGAAGAGGTCCCTTCTGTGGGCGCATTCCCCTTATCCTCAGCAAGGTGCCCTGTTCCCTCTAGACCCTCACGCTCTCTGGCAGCAACGGGGCTGCCACATTCAGAGTGGGGCTCATCTATTACGCCCCCAAGAGTCTTCCCCAATTGCCTAACTGACCGTCTCTGCTTCTCCAGGGCAGTCACCTCGGCCTCAAGGGTACGAACTCGTTCCCTGAGGACCAGGAGCTCCTTGCATCGAGCACACACCCAAGACTTCTGTCCTGTGGGCAGATAGTCATACATGTGACACTCAGTGCAAAACACTGGAAAGCCCCCACCCCCCTGCTGGCATTCTACCTTCATGATATATTAAATATACAGTCCTCTTTAAATGCTGTTGTTTACGTGGCTCCCCTTCTGGAAGGTCAACTTACCTTATTGGGAGAACAAGGAAATCAGGGATCTGGGTTCCTGGTCCTTAGGAAGCCCCCAGGCAAAGAGCCACAGGCCAAGAGCCCTTTAGCTCTCGCCCTTCGGCTCGCGCCAAAGGAGATATAATGTGTTTATATCTGGTCATTTATATATTCTGATCCACTGTTCTGTGCAAAACCTGTTCTGATCCAAATAGCAGTTGCTAGTGCAGAAATGCCTGAATTGTTTGCAAGAAAAATATTTGTACACATGATAGGAAGAGGTTTCTAGCAGTATCCCTCAAATACTATCTTTTCATTTTTATTTCATAGACTTTTCATTCCCTTTTCCATTTAGAAATCATCCTCAGCCCTCTGCTTTTCTCCTTGCATTCCAGACCCTCTGTCTGCCTTTCCTGATTTAGATTGATTTAATAACAATTGAACAAACAACTTGTCAAGTCAGGATGGTCATTGACCTCCTCTCACCTCCAGCTTTGTAACTATTGGGCAATGTTGCTTAGTTGTTTTGGTTTTCAAAACTTCTGCAAACCTGGAAGAGAAAAAGGAGGGTGTCCTGGCCAACAGATTCAACTACACACAGTGGCCCTTGCAGATTATATAAATATATTTGCAATAATCTGAAACTGTTTAAAATTACATCACCTCCTAGGGGAATAAATGGTAAATGGAGCATGCAGAACAATTCTTGGAACAACAAAAAAAATGCTACAGTCTCATTTTTTGATGGTACCTTTCAAAAGGAAGCATTATTGTGAACTTCTGGTATAAGAACTATTACATATTTTAAGCACTGCATTTGTTTGCTAAGAGGTTCCATGTGTGAGATCTCCAAAGACCTGGTTGGATGAAAATGTGTATTTACAGATGACAGCATGACAATATTCTAGATTTTATGATTAATACCTGCTTACACTATATTGTTTTTGTCTGTTGTGTTTCAAGTGACTTGAAATAAAAGAGGGTGACAGAAGGAGTGAGGCTTTCTTTCAACTTGCTCACTGGAAGCCCTTTACTGTTCACATCTCCAAGAAGATTTCTCTGCCTTTTGGAACAAGACCCTTGAATAATATGAAGTTTCTATTTAATGGCTTTTCCAGTTTCATTGTAATGGCGGGTAACTTTAAAAAAAATGGCAGTAAAGTTCAAAACTAAATAAACTAGCTAATTAGTGCTAATCATGGATGAAATCTTGATAGGACAGCTAAAACAAGGGTGATTTTTTTTGTTTGCTTGTTTATTTGTTTTTTAGGGTCCAGGCACAGCAGCCAAGACACAAACAGATGCTCAAAGTTTATACTCAGCATTCAGGTTTCTTGGAGAACTAGATTTTCAGAGTCCCTGGCACCTGAGATGCTGGGTCAGGGGTTTTGTCTCAGTGACAGAGCTTTGCATGAAACATATCCTACTTTGGTTCCTGACGCCTCCAGTTAAAGGGTCTCAGCAGATTCTCAAAAGACATTCTCTGTCTGAAGCTCTGTCTAGTTGCTGCCCATCACAATACACAAGGTGCTAGATAGTAAAATAGTGTGACAGCATAAAAAAACTTTTGAGTCTGTGTGTGTGTGTCCAGACTTCCAGGAATGAAGATGGACTTCCAGTTAGTCCTCTCCCACAAGATAAACTGGAATGTAAGAGGGCTGTTACAACATCAGATTATAAACCAGGTCCAAACTTTATAAGGCTTACATGCAAAAATAATACCTTTCACTGCTACTACCCCTAACACTGCTGCAGCTAAATTACATCAAATAATCCCCTCTTCCATTTCTATGTATTGTTTTGCCTGTTTTCTGCTGACCAAGGGAGTGTGCAGCAGAGCAGCATGGGAGAGTGAAGCATGAATGTAGGTCCACCTGCTCCTGGCCAAGAGTGCCATAAACTCTTGTGGTTGTACCCATGCCATGAAATGGCTACCCATGGCTTACACAGTATATATAGTGCAATCCTAGCAAGGTGAGATAAAAGACCAACTGACCAGACTACACTGTGCCTAGGATAAGTGAGGAGAGAAACAAAAAAGGATAGTTTCTTCAACCATGGTAAATGAAAGCCTTGTCTGGAAAAATTATTTCCTCTGGGGAAAAAAAATATGAGTGGATAACATGCCATTTCTGTTTTGACTTTTGCAGGGTAATGGTACTTTAAAGCAGCTGGCCATAATTTCCTTCTGTGTTGGTACAACGAGCTATCATTAGCTTGCCCAGCAAATTAATATCAGAGGGACAAGCACTATAGCCAATATGGGAGTAACACATAAAGCCTGCTTGGAATTCTAGGTCCCTCAGCTGTTTTACAGTAGCAGAAGGCTGGGTCAGCTGCCAACAATATCACATGACAATGGGAACTGTTCATAGAACAAGGAATGTTAAGAAGGTAAAACATATTTCCCCCTATTCTTAGATTTTTCTGTGTCTTACAAGAAACTAAACAAACTGTCTTTCGTTAGTTCAAAATGTCTTCCAAAATCATCCGTCTTGCCAATGGCGGTAACCATGCTCTAACTTCAAAACAATTTTGCCATGGCTTTTGGAGATAGCTGATAAAAGAGAATATGGGGAAGGAACCTTTGGGACAATCTGCTGGTAGTTTCCATCCCCATAACCCTCTTTACTATAGCCTGCTTTCTGTCATAGCTGTTTCTTTGTGTAGATTCTGCAACACTGGGGGGGATGAGAACAGACAGCTGACTCAGGGCGGCATTAAGTCGCCCTGGAAATGAGATGGCAAGAAAAGGAGCTCCCGGGAGCCTCCAGACAGCTCATGGCCCACTCCCATAAAAGGGACAGGCTGCATGCATCCTTGAGGAGCTTCCAAAGCACTTGTGCACCTGTTGGCCACTACCTGGGCACTTCCCAGCCATCCAGACAACTGGGGAAGCACCTCGGAGCTGCTTCAGAATTTAGGTACCACTCAGAATTTAGATACCTTTCTGAGGCCAGGATGGGCTGCATGCAAGATGGGGACAGCAGGCAGATGTGCATGAATATACACGCTTTTTTATCTGCCTGCCTGCCATCCGTGGTGCGACTTAAACCGCCCATCTGTTATCAGCCAAAGCGTGCTTTCTGCACATGGATGGCAGGACACTGACATTTTCTTCCTTCTTCCTTCTCCCCAGTACACACACAAAAATAACTACATATAGCCACTCTAATAGGAATTATTTATTTCAGTAGAAGGTGCCATTTTGTGGCCTGTTTCCTAAGGCTTACTGTTACCAATCTTGTCTGGGGTCAATAAACAAATCAGACTAATTGTCAACAGTTTAACAATATAGCTTGGTAGTTCTTATATTAGCTGAACCTTCCTTACAGGTCCCCAGTTCTACTAAACCTACCCAAGTTTTCCGAATAACCACAAATTCTGCCAGGTACCAAAATAATTAATAGGTTTATTGAAATACAATACAGTAGATCAGTTGCAGGGGATAAAAATTTAACATTAATCCAGTGCCAGAAATACCAATTTTAGCATCAAATAGCCAAGGCATGAATCAATATAGTTATACAAGCAAATCATTAAAGGCTGAGGAAATAATGGATTTTTTTTTTTAATTCAAGACCCCCTCCCCTCAGTTCAATGCTGATACCATAGCTTTAAAATTCCACATTGCTCAGAAGAGTCTGCAGAGTAACTCTGTATGTCACTTTTCTTGCTTTGGTCTTTTATAAACACATTGGCTCCATTCCATTATTTTACAGCTTGCCAGATGTACAAAAGCTCCCAGCAAGGATTCTCTCACTCTAAGCTTTAAGCTTGCTCTCGAGCACATAGGAAGAGGGAGCAATGGAAAGCACAAAAACAAGTCAAACATCAGTAAACAAGTACCCTGCTAAGATAGATCCAAGTGGGCAGCTGTGTTGGTCTGAAGCAATAGAACAAAGCAGTAGACAAGTGGCACCTTTAAGACCATCTAAGTTTTATTCAGAATGTAAGCTTTTGTATGCTCTAAGCAGACTTCATCGGACAAAAATGGAATGGCAAGCAGTCCTAAATGCTCTTGGATTTTTTAAAAGGAGTTCAGCATGAGAATTCTTTTCACCGTTAGTCTCCTAATTGTAACTGATTCAAAACAAGGTTGTAATCCTTAAATTTGTCACTGTGTAGTAGCCCAGAATAAGCAGAGAGTAGATTTTACCCATTAAAAATAAAGAAAATGATGATCAATGGAATTTTTTATCCACCCACTTGTGTGTGCATGAAGTGCTGTCTAGGGGCAGCCAGTTTATGGCAACCCCATCCAGGAGCTTTCAAGGCAAGTGAAAAGCAAAGGTGGTTTGCCATTGCCGTCCTCTGCAGAGTTTTCCTTGGTTGTCCAAGTACTGACCCTGCTTAGCTTCCAAAATCAGGCTGCACTATACCATCCCACATTTCACCCACCCGTTTAGGAAAATCTAAGTTATTTCATGGTGTGATAACAGTCAAGCAAAGATGACACAGAAAAGTGTGGAGTGTCTAACAGACACCAAGATTCAGACAGCAAATTGGCTGAATCATTAAATGTTTGCTGTCTTTCCGGGTAAACTCTATCATGTCCATCAACAAAAGATTACATCAGCAAGAATTTTTTTTAAAAAAATATATGGATATGTATGTCTGTATTTACTGTACATATAGTCTGCCTTTCTTGCTGAGTCTCAAAGCAGATCATAAAATTGCAACAGAAAAATTAAATGAAACAGTATAAGATATACCATAATCAGTGCAGCAACTGAATAACAAAAAATCAAAACTGATGTAATACAAACAGGATCATATATACAGGCTCTTCAGGAGCATTACCAGTCAGGCACAGTGTTACTATTAAGGCCTACTGGTCCTCTGGCCACTGGCTGTGGTGGCTATACCCTCAATTGTGTTCAAGAAAGCCTCAGGGTCCTAATTGCTATGGACTTTGCTGACACACTCAAACCCCCTCACCATGTTAATGTGTGAAATCCAGTAGGCACTCCTTTTTCTCCTATCCTGCCTCTCCTTCCCTCTCGCACAGCTTCTGGGTAGGAGTGTGCATTCGGTTCAGCCGAACCAAAGAAACCTCCGAATCACCCCTGATTCGGAAGTATACGCTGCAGTATACTTCCGAATCCAGTTTGCAGCCATAATATGGGAGCCATATACGGCTCTCCGTATACTTCCAAATCAATATTTGGAAGTATACGGAAGTCCATAGGAAAGGTGGGAAAGGAGCTTCTGCAGCCTCAGGGGAGCTGCTTGCCTCCTTTCCCGCCTTTGGAAGCCTTTTCCGCCTCTCCCATAGCCTCCCTGGGATCCTCGCTTGGCCTCAGCAGCCGGAAGAGGGGCAGCAAGAGCAGCCCTCCTTAGAGATGAGCTTTGTGGACAGTTTTCTGTCCAAAACGATCACCCCAAGGAGGGTGCAGATTGTCGTGCAGGAGCTGGAGGAGAAGCTGGTTGAGGAGGACCAGCCCCCTTCTTCGGTTCCTTCGGGCACCAGCAGTCCTTCAGGGGATGGCCAGGAGAGGAGGCCGCATGGGGTGGAGGGGGAAGAAATGGAGACACACGAGGTGCCTCCATCTCTGCCCACTTCCCCCCCCCCACCGGTCAGCCCCTCCTGCCACCCCGAGACACGATGTGTCTGCTCTGAGCACCTCACAGGAGGTGGCTCCAGACACCCAAGCTGCCGTTCAGCTTGGGCATTCATACACCTCCGAAGTCTGGAAGCATTTCTGACTTATGAAGGATCCACGCTATGCACAGTGCCAGCTGTGCAGGCCCAGGTCAGTCATGGGTGGGACCCTGCCCACCTAACTCCGGGGGGGGGATGCGGAACCACCTGCGGAAGCACCACCAGGCAGTGCTTCTTAAGGGGGAGAAGCAGGCTGGTGCTGGGGTGCCCAAGTGGCCAACACCACCCAGCTAGGAGGTCCATCCCATCACGACTACCTCCAGAGCTCTCCAGGAGAGCTCCATGACAAGGCAGGAATGCCAGCCATCTCTGCCTGAGATGTTCGGTGGGGATGGCACCTGTGTGCCAAGAGGGGGAATCAGGTACGGCAGGAGGGTGATCACGTGGAACCTTGCCAGATCGGTCGCCCATGGGCTTCCATTTTCAGTGGTCGAGAATCCTGGGGTGCTAGGGTTGCTTGAGTACCTAGCACCCTGGTACAAAGTTCCTGCTAGCACCACCATTAGCAGGACAATTGTGCCATCTGTTTTCAGAGCTACCAGATCTGTGGTGAAGGAGCATTTTTCCTGTGCTGCCGGGGGGACTGTTCATTTCACCTCAGATATCTGGAGCTCCCAACATGCTCCCTCCAGAGCTCTCCAGGAGAGTTCCATGACAAGGCAGGAACGGCAGCCATCTCTACCTGAGATGAACCCCAGAGAGCACTGAAGTCAGCCGGGAAAAACTTGCTGACTATCCCCGGACCGAGAGAGGTGAAGTTGCAAAGCACCCGTAACCGGGCCTTCTCCTCTATAGCCCCGAGCCTATGGAACCAACTTCCAGAGGAAATGCGGGCCCTGCAGGACCTAGAACAGTTCCGCAGGGCCTGCAAGACCTTCCTCTTCAGACTGGCTTTCGCTGATGAAAATGGAAATTGCGAAGGAAACCGCCATCAGAAAAAGTAAACATAGCATTAGCACTTTTACTAATTTAATTAATTTAATTTTAAAACTTAACCAGATTTTAATTAAACGCTTATGTTTAATGTAATTTTATCCATTTGTATAATCAACCCTGAACTATGTTGTTAGCTGCCCTGAGCCCGCTCCGGCGGGGAGGGCGGGATACAAATAAAATTTGTTGTTGTTGTTGTTGTTTGGTGGGGATGGCACCTGTGTGCCAAGAGGGGGAATCAGGTACGGCAGGAGGGTGATCGTATGGAACCTTGCAAGATCAGTCGCCCATGAGCTTCCATTTTCAGTGGTCGAGAATCCTGGGGTGCTAGGGTTGCTCGAGTACCTGGCACCCTGGTACAAAGTTCCTGCTAGCACCACCATTAGTAGGACCATTGTGCCAGCTGTTTTCAAGGCAACCAGATCTGTGGTGAAGGAGCATTTGTCCCGTGCTGCCAGGGGGACTGTTCATTTCACCTCAGATATCTGGAGCTCCCAACATACGTTCGAGGGGTATCTCTCCCTGACTGCGCATTGGTGGCAAACCAGTGAGCTGCAGGGTGAAGGTGGCAGTAGCAGCAGGCAGGGTCAGGGCCATCATACTGGCTATTGCTGGGCCTTGCTGCACGCCAAAGCAGTCGACACGCCGCACACGGTGGACACTCTCAGAGCCATCCTCTCATGGCAGTTAGAGGGCTGAGTAGGCAGCGGGGACATCACCACGGGCTTTATGGTGACTGACGGTGGCTCCAACATCAAGGGGCTGAAACGCCTTCCTTTCATGGCCCACCTTCTCCATCTCGTGGTTAAGGATGCATTGGGCCAGAAAAGCCAGAATCGTTGGTATCTAGCCACGACCCGGGAGTACCAACTTTTGCTCCAGAAGTGTCTGCACATCACGGGTCATTTCTCATGCAGCAATACGGACTCCAATCTGCTGTGTGAGAAACAGACACTGACAGGCGTGCCAGGGCACCGCCTGATCAGTGATGTCAGCACACGCTGGAACTCCACTTGTGCCATGCTGGAGCGCATGGTGGAGCAGAGAGCATCCCTGGATGCCTTTGCCTCTGAGACGAGGGTCATTCGGAATGAAAACCATCTCACCCAAGAGGATTGGGTGGTCATTTCTCAGACTGTGGAGGTTCTTGGGCCCTTCAAGACCCACACAGAAATGCTCTCGTCTGACACGGCAAGCATAGCACTGGTCGTCTCCATTGTCCACATGGCCCATGAGGACCTGGCCTCATTTCTAGTGCCAGCATAAGGCCGTACAGACGTTCTTCCAGTGGTGCACGCCCTGGTTGTTAGGCTGCAGGAGGCCCGCTTTCAGACTTTCACCCAGGATAAGATCTACATGATGGCAACCATGTTAGACCCGCGCCTTAAGGACACGATTGCCGAGCAGGCCAACGAGCTCGATCGCTGGTGAGACGAGCTCTCTCAGAAAGTTGAGCACTGCAGAGTCAGGGTGGGCCCAGTGCTGGTAGCTGAGGAGGAGGAGGGTGGAAGAAGAAGATGAAGAAGAAGATATTGGATTTATATCCCGCCCTCCACTCCGAAGAGTCTCAGAGCGGCTCACAATCTCCTTTACCTTCCTCCCCCACAACAAACACCCTGTGAGGTGGGTGGGGCTGCAGAGGGCTCTCACAGCAGCTGCCCTTTCAAGGACAACTTCTGCCAGAGCTATGGCTGACCCAAGGCCATTCCAGCAGGTGCAAGTGGAGGAGTGGGGAATCAAACCCGGTTCTCCCAGATAAGAGTCCGCACACTTAACCACTACACCAAACTGGCTCTCCTCTTCCACTGCTGTTCATCCCCAACCTCCCCGGCTAGGCAGTGTTTCCCAGCAGACTCACACCAAGAGTGCCGAGATGACACTCACCAGGCGGCTCATTGGCCCCTCTTGGAGCGGTAGGCCCCTGAGAGCAGAGATGTGTGCTGCAATGGTGAGGGACTTTCATTCGAAGCCCAACAAGTCGCAGGAAACATCTCATTTGGACTACTGGGTTGTGAAGGAGGGGGTCTGGCCAGCCCTCTGCTCTGTGGCCAAGGCATTCCTCTCATGCCCACTGATGAGCATGAAGAGCAAGCGCATCTTTTTTTATCTGCCCACATTGCAATCGCCGGCAGCCCTGGACAGTTGAGCAGTTGGTCTCCCTGAAGGTCAACTTGCCCGAACATAGACGTTGAGAGTGAATGAAGTGAGCACCTACTTGTGCCTGCATCCTCTCTTGGCCCGCGCTTAGAAGGTGGTTGTAAAATGCTCTCCTAGTAAACATAGACTAGAGTCCAAAGACAGCCCAAAAACTCCCTCACAAATTGATTGGCGTGCAATCCCCCACCCCTCATCCATCCCCAAACCAAAAGTGAATGCTGGTTTAAAATCTGCAGAGCAATCCAAATTTTCCCAGTCCCCATCCACACATGCCTAATAATACTGAAAGGGCCATTGCAGCCCCCAACTGTAACCAACAGCACCCACAGGCCCAGCCAGGATAATCTAGTTTTTTTTCAGGGGCAGGAGGAAGAAAGAGGGAGGTGCCAGTGATGATGACAGGCAGCCAGCAGCCATATCAATGCTGAGGTCCCTCTAATGGGACAGTGATAGCTGGTGTGTTGCTCCTGAGCTGAGAGAGAAGGAATGGTTCCCTTCCTCTGACACAATTTGAGGTCCTCCCAGTGATCTCCCTCATTTGGGTTTGAACTCTGGCTCACCTCCTCATGGTGCACGCTGGGTAACGCAAAAGAGCCTTGACCAGCCAACCAACCATCACTCAAGATAAGTCTAAATGCTTCTTGCTTTGTGTCAGATACAGAATGATGTGGAGCTAGGTGTGGTCCATGGCTTCTCTTGTTTGAGAGTTGTGTTGTTTGGGGCAGGGCTGGAGAGCTGGCATCTGTAGATTGTGTGTTCTGTGGCAGGGAAGCTGGCATCTGGGTGAGAGACCCAGAACCAGCATGCTTTTTGTGCTTGGTCAGCTCTTCCCATGTTGTTTGGGGGCAGGGCTGGAAAGCTGGCATCTGGGTTTGCTGCAGTCAGGTTGTGTTTTGTGTGGCAGTGATGTTGGCAACTGGGTTTATATTGGTTCCAGGCCAGCAGGGTTCATAGAGTAGATAGATGGATGTAATGCATTTCGGTCTTATAGAGATTCTCTGGTGTAAAGTTAGGTTTGGCTTTGGGTGCCCCAGGAATTGGACCCCCTGGTCCAATTTTGGGGGGGGACTTGTGGGTTTTGTGTGAGACAGTGCACTGAAGCTGCACAGCAGTTTGGGGGACTCTCCTCAAAACCCCTGCTCCCCAGAGCCACTTTCCCCACAACAATTACAGTGGGGGAAGTTGCTCTGATTGGTTTTGTCAAGCTATTGGATCTCAAAGTAACCAGTCTTTGATTTGAAACAAAGTATGATTTATTCAATAGTCCAGAGCTGAGCTGAAGATTGGAACTGATACATAGTAACAGTGAAAGGCATACTTAAGGTGACACATCAAAGCATTTTCAAAACAAAGCTACATTCTCTAAACAATGCTACATTCACGTGTGAAGATTCACATGGCAATCCCTTTTCTCACCATTAGGAACAGTGTTCCTTTTGGGGTGCCCACAGATGGGTGCAATCTTTTTGTGCCAGGGGGGTTGCATGCAGGGGAGTTCCCTGAAGCTGTCCTGCAGTTTTGGGGCCTCTCCCTCAAACCCCCCTGTGGCCAGAGCCACGTTCCCCACAGCAATTATAGTGGAGGAAGTGGCTAACTGGGCTTTCCCCAGCATTGGTGGCAGTGGGTCTTTTGGGAAGCCCAAAGACCCCTGGCCCAATCTTTTTGGGGACTTGAGGGTTTTGAAGGAAAGAGTCCCCTGCGGGTTCTCTGCAGTTTTGGGGGCTCTCCCTCAAACCTCCGCCCCCCCAGAAGCCTCTAATTATGCCCTATGTTGCCATTGATTTCAATGGCCCATATTGTATAATGGTGGCATAGGGGCACCCTCTTTGGGTGCCCCTGGAATGGGACCCCCTGGCCCAATCTTTTTGGAACGTGGGTGGTTTGTAGGGGAGGGTCCCCTGCAGGTCTTCTGCAAATTTGGGGGCTCTCCCTCAAACCCCCTCCCCTCCAGGTGGCTTCCAATATACCCTATTTTGCCATTGATTTCAATGGCCATAGGATATAATGGGGCCGTATATTTGGAAATAGCCATACATCTACCATATATACGGCTATTCCGAGTACCGGTATTCAGAAATATACAGTATTCCAAATTTTTTGGCCCCGTATATTTCCGAATCTGATTAATTCCGCAATTTTTTTTTGCACACCCCTACTCCTGGGGCCTGACCCTCTTTCTTCTTTCCCCGATCTCTTTCTTCATCCCCTCATCTCTTGTTAGAGGCCAAGAAGTCTCTGACATCATTTTTTGTATTTTTTTTCAGTGTCTGACCATCTGCAGGCATCACTCTTAACTGAAGCTATACTACAGTTCTTTTGAGGAATCATAGGCTTCTGAATAACTAGCAAATAGGGCTGGTGTTTAGGAAAATGTTACTATTTATTTTTTTTCTTATTTCTAAGTTCCTTTTTACACAACAGTTGCATAATTTTAGTTGTTCTTTACTGAATTTTTCTTTTGTTTGTTGCTTGCATAGTTTGGGTTTAAGTTATCCTAGAAATGGGGTTGCTTCAGAGCTTTGCTTTAAAGGTTACATTACATTATAAGACTATTAAAAACAATCCAAAAGTGTTTTAATCAACTCATACTTGAGTGGCCTCTTGCATCATCAACTTCAGTGAAAAGGAGAAGCAACAGTGTGGACATCTTAAGAACAGATCTTTGTTGGGAATGTCCAGTACTAATTACAGACTCGATTCAATTTATTTCCTAAACGTGATGAGCCTTGGAAAGCAATGGGTTTGTTTTGGCATGAGTTTGCAGAGGCAAGAGTATGTTTCAGATGCATTATGCATAATACCATCTGAGAAGGTTTTTTTGGTTTTTTGTGAGTAGGAAAGCACAGGAAAGCAGTTCCGGGTGGCTTGACATCAGGGGGTGTGGCCTAATATGCCAATAAATTCCTGCTGGACTTTTTTGTGGAAACAATGTGTAAAACAATGGTGATATCAGGGGTGTGGCCTAATATGCATATTCTTATTGGGCTTTTTTTTTTTACAAAAAACCCCCCTGATTATAAGTAAATATAAACACAGACCGATTTCACACTTACCTTACGCTGCTCTGACGTTCCTCTTTTCAATGCACCGTTCTTCCAATTTCTCACTATCTGTCCCGGGGCTTCAGCTTGCATCACTGTTTTTGCGAGGCAAAGAGAATTCGCTAAAAACCAGTTTCTCTTTGCCGCACAAAAACGTTGATCTTTGCTGAAGCCCCAGGGCAGATAGTGGGATATCGGAAGGCACTGCACTGAAAAGAGGAACATCAGAGCGGTGTGGGGTGAATGGGAAATTGGCCACAGACTGATTGTACACTCCACATAAATATACAGCTATCATATGTTCAGCCTGTTTCATGCATCAGCATACTGCATATTAGTGTTCAGACATTCAACAAGAAAGAGAGAACAGAAGTGTAATTAAATTTGTAGTTATAGTTCTTTGACTTCTGCATAACATTTGTGAGGTGGGGAGTAAGAGACACAAAGAGAACATGCATATGCTCTTTTGATATACCTGGTACTCATTTGTGGGGAAGACACATGAAATCATATGTGATGGACAGGCTAGGTTCTGCCTTTCTCTAACAGAAACCAATAAGAGCTAATGGAATGCTGAGAGAGAGAGATTTGTAGGAATAGGACCTCAGTTCTAAAATTCAGTGGTAGTGAAATATTGTTACTCATACATTACTTTCCTCAGTGTTTTGTTCATATCATAAATAAAACTATTCTTGCTTTGATTAACTCTTTGGGCTGCATGTCTAAGGGAAAGAAGCACACACACACACACACACACACACAATTTAATATCTTGGTCTATATACCTGTATTATAAGATACTGATACATGGTAGCAGTGAGTGACTGGAACAGTGTTTGAGCCCCAACTCCTAGCTATGTGTGAGTGTGGACTGATGATTAAGGGCAGCTGGGCTACCCTGTCTGTGGATGTCTCTGGGAGTGAGACATCCTGACCTACATAAAACTCATAATCTGAGAGAGAGATTTAAGACTGGGGTAAGCACTCTGTGTGAGTGGACAAGGGGCATCACACCATGCTTTGACTCTTATAGTTAAGTATAAGAAAAGTAAGTGTGAGGTACACTTGCATGTGTAAATGTTAAGATAAACATACTTCATAAAGGTGAAAGTTTTTTCTTTTAATTATCTGGGTTGTGTGAACCAACCATAAAATATTGGGCTGGATCCAGCACAAAATTTCTGTGTGCACATGAATAGCCGCTTGTGCTAAGTCAAACATATTGTATCTGTACTTGTGTTTCCTCTTGTGCAACCAGTTTTTGGGCACTATATGGTGCAGTGAAGAATGCACTAGGTGCTGTACAAGCAAAATTGCGCTCAGTCTGCTTATTTTTCTACTTTCACATCACTGGATCAAAGTCATTATCTGTATGGCTGGAAGCAGAAAATAAAGGCCCTAAATAAAGCCTAGGTAAAGTCAAGAGAGAAGACAGGAGGGAAACCAAGAAAGTGAAAAAAAGAATGAATGTGCGGAGTCAAAATTCAGGACTGGAAGGGGAAGTATATGTGCCAGTCCTAAGTGAAATATGGGAGAAACAGAAAGGAAGGCAGAAGCTGGAGAAACCTCTGGGACCAGGGGGAAGCAGTGCTTTCATGGCAATTAATGCCATGTTTCTTGAAAGGTTTGCATTTACTTGTTTTGTGCCCTATGTAGTTCTATAAAGAGACAATAATAAGGCCCACCACCCAACTTGAAGAGTTTGTGCCAGCAATGTGTTTATCTATACTATCCAGCATAAAAAGGTCTTCACAGGGCAACAAATCTGGTAAAACCCAACCCACTAAGATTACTACTACAGGTCAATCGCCAAATGCTAAATATCAAAGTATCAGCCAAATAAGACATCCATACAGATTTATAGATGGCATTGGCAGAAGCATACATGAATGCACTTTTAATTTCTTTCCAAAAGGCTCACCACAAGATTTTTGGCATTGCAATCAGAAGAACTCTTTTGTCCATCTATGACATTTTATGTGAACAATTCCTTTAACAGAATTTGAACTAATTAAAAGGCTTGCATCACTGTCGCTTTTCCTCTTAAGATGCCACATCAGAGCAAAGGCACAATTCCCTTTTGTCCAGTTGCATTTACCTTGATCTTTGATCCAGCATAAGACACATTTAATTTTATTGGGACTTGCCCCACGATAGTGCTTGAACAATCAGGTTGTCAGTGAAGAAGGAGAATTTGACTGTTCCGAGTGAGCACCCAGCAGTTAAGAAGCTCAATTTTATTCATGAGTGCAATTGCCTTTTGAGTTCCAAAATCAGGTGGCAGTCCATGGACACCTTTCTCTAACACTCACTATGGACAAGAATTTAAAATATGCTTTTGTCATGCAGAAACTTCACAAAGAGATCTCTGTGTGCATAAACTTATGGTGCAGCCTCACATTCCCATTTTTGGTACTTGCAGTGATTCAGTCAAAGGAAGAAATGGCTCATTGTGCTCATTGTCCTCCATGTTATGCCTGTTAATTAAAGGATGTGGTGTAAAGGGTTGGAGTTGCTGAAAGCTGCAATTCATATCACTGACAATCAAAATGTAAACAAATCAAAGGAACAATTCAAAACACTTCTTAAACCTGTTTTATTAAACTATCTGAATGCTGTTTACAATTTGACAGCCCTGAAATCTGAGTCACCATCCAGCAGTTTTAATTAGGGCCATATGTTGTCTTTCTCGTGGAGGTTTCTCATCTGCAGCAAAGGCCTTATGCATGATAAAAACAATGAACAGCCATCTCTTGAGCTGCAGAAGGGGCCAATGCACACTCCGAAGGGAGCAATGGTGGTAGTAATATCATCCCACATGTGCAGGGAAGGGGCTGATGCTGTCAAAGGCTTCTCCTCTGTAGGAATGAGAAAATGAAAGCCGAAACGCAGGGAGAAGACAGGAGAACATATTCTTTGTTCTGAGTTTTATGGGATGAGCTGGGTTTATTGACAGTTGGCTTAATGTTGATGAATTATGTTGGTATTATTTCAGTTTTTAAATACAGCATCTTGTACACTGTAGGGAGAAGGCAGGATATAAATATATTCATAAATAAAATACATGTGCAGGGACTTCAACATGCAGGAACTGTGGGATGGAAACAGCAATTAGGACCTTGGAGTTGGCATTAGGAATCCAACCATACCTTTGGCCTCTCTCCATGTCCAGGCATGGCATCATTGCTCATGACTGGGTGAAGAGAACTCATGGAGTATGGTATTTCCTCATTCAGTTTCACAGTGGTCAAGGAGTGCATACATTGGTTGATTCCTTCCTTGGACTCTCAGGGGCTCTGTTAGTTGACCCTCCCTATTGACAGTTACTATTTAGAGGGACTAATTTAATTTAATTTAATTTTTAGATTTATATCCCGCCCAGTGGGCTCAGGGTGGCTTACAACAATAAAACAACAGAGTTAAAATAATATCATAAAAACAGACATTACGAAACAGGAGCACCACAGTAAACAATCTTACAGACATAGGCGGTAAACAGCATGCGGCTGATGGCTAACAGCATAACCCAACACCATAATGGTGAAATGCTGGGGGAAGTGATGACTTTCAAAGGATGCCTGCTTGATTAATTAAAAGCCTGGCAGAAGAGCTCCATCTTACAGGCCCTGCAAAACCTGGATAAGTCCCACAGGGCCTGGATCTCCAGCAAGAGCTCATTCCACCATTCCTAACTTTGTTGTTAGACTGTGTGTGCGCAGAAATATTTCTTTTTGACTAAATTTATTAAATACATGACACTGGGGGGAAATTAAGCTTCCACTCACAATAAGTTGAAACAACACTACACAACAGTATGTATTCTGTATGAAAAAGGAGAGACATGTTTGTGATGGCTTCTTCAACAGAAGACATTTCCCCAGTGTTTCCATGTACTTGCTCAATTTCTTGCTGTTGTGTAGCTGTGAAAGGCACTCGTTCTGAAGCAGGATCTTAAAAATAAACTAAAGCGGCAATGCCACAGACCAGTGAATAGGAATGTGTTCTGCAGAGTGGGGATTTTCATTGTGTGCATGCCAGTTTGGTTCCCAGCCTGAATTTCCAGAAAACGATACAAAATAATGTTCTTTAGAATCTGATTCAGAAGATTACTTGCCACACAACAGATGGGTTAAGAAAGATATAAAGAGCAATCCTTTGTTGCATAACCCAAATATACAGTTTTGACAGAGAAACTGCCTGCTGGAGGTTAGCAGGCTTGATGTCCATTTCAACATTCCTTGCACTATCCACTATCCTTAGATACCATCACTACAAGTTTCAACAGCAAAGCAAAAGCTTGTGGGCTATCTTGTAAAAGGTTCAGATTTCAGGTGATTCCAAATAAGAGCAGATTGCATTTTAATTGGTCTACAGTAGACCATGTTGGTCAAGTCCAGTAGCACCATAGAGAACAATTAGGTTTTGGGGAGTCAAAGTCCCTTTCATCAAATATCAGACAGATAAAAGTATCTGACAAAGGGAGCTTTGACTCTCACAGTTTATGTTTATGTTGGTGTCTAGGATGCTACTAGATTAAAATCTACCTACATTTAATTATTATTCATGGTGTGTGTGTTGCTTATCTATTTGTCCAAACCATGCTTTGTCCATACCACCTGAATTATAGGTACAGAACTGAGGTTCTGTGGGTGAAATAATTGGGACAAGGTAAGAGAGGGACTTCTAGATTGATCAGCAGCACCATCTGCTCTCTTCGACAAGTATACCTTTAAATCTAAACATGGCACTTAGATTTTGATGTTTTGGCTGCAGTGTGTGAACATACATAAACATATATGAAGCTGCTTTATACTGAATCAGACCTTTGGTCCATCAAAGTCAGTATTGTCTTCTCAGACTGGCAGCGGTTCTCCAGGGTCTCAAGCTGAGGTTTTTCACACCTATTTGCCTGGACCCTTTTTTGGAGATGCCAGGGATTGAACCTGGGACCTTCTGCTTCCCAAGCAGATGCTCTACTACTGAGCCACCGTCCCTCCCCAAATGTGATAGTCTACAGTAGAAGGGAGCATTAGAAAAGATCATCCACATCCTCCAGCAGCAGTTGCCTTGCACCAAAGCAAATAACTATAGAATCCAATCCTGACACATGAAATACAATACAAAACACCTACATGTTAAAATTGTGTACATTACATACATAGGTTCATCAAGAAAGTTACAGGGAAAAGTAGCTTTCTGATCACATGGTGAAGGTTCACTGGAGACATTTGGTTGAATTTATGGATGCTGGGGAGTGGGGCCAGCAGGTATCACTTCTGTGTGGGGCTAGATAGATTAATTGCCCATTCCATCCTGTGATGATCTGAAAAGCTGTGTCTTAATTTAGTGCCTATAGGGATTAAAGGTTTTCCAAGTTTGCTTAAATGGAAACAGAAAACTGTATGTGTCCCTAATAACATTCAGGAAATGAATGAATACAGGTATATAATATACATGCACTTATAGTGCAAAGATTGCCTGGAGTCTGTATATTTCATCTCTTTGGCACCAATTCTCTTTCACAGATTTATGTCTCATGCTGTTATAGCTATATGCAGTTTGAGATGCCAGAGGAAATTATTTTCTATGAAACACCGCCAAAGGAATTGCCCTGAGAGTAGTCAGCGCTCTGACTATATTACAAAGAAAGATACTGAGAGGACTGAATACACACAGAGCTGGTTCCAAGAGGAGAGGAGTATTTGGGGAAAGCAGGAAGCTGAAATGAGTACAGCTTTAGGTTTGAAATATCATTTTGATGGAAGATGAGTATTATTAAATAAGTCATTGGAATTTCCCTATAGAATTCAGACTATTTGGCATAATTTTGAGGCTGGAAATTCCATTGTGTAGAGGTATAAATACAGCAAAGAACACTATCTATTTTTTGCAGCACTGGTCCTTCCAGACCTTGTCCAGCTGAGAACTGTTCACTTAAATCAGGTCTTCTTTGTTTGCATGATTTCAATGGCAAGTAAGGTCGACAATAAAATCTCAAAAATAAATAACTCTTTGTATCGCTACGATTTGACTGATTGCCTCCAAATAAAATAGAATTTTGCATTCTTCATAAACCAGTCCATGGCGCAGCATTTGCTTAGATTAAATCATCACTACTACACTGAATTTCCTGACATAAATACAGAATAAATGAAAACAGACTTCAACCAATAGCCTTGTCATCCTAGTCTTATGCTCTGCTGAGATCAGCTACTAGGATTCTAGCATCAGTGCAAAGTCACTGCTCAATCCCTCATCCAAGAGGTATAAGGAATTCCCCAGGAGCTGCAATTGTACTGTGCAAATAAAAGGTTTCTTTAAGGTGAGGAGACTCTGTGTGTGTGAATAAGTTCCAAGAATCCTCAGAATGACCCTGTCTTCCTGCTCTTCCAGAAAGCACTTTCAAATGTTTTAGGTGACAAGGATAACAAAGGAACAAAAGTTGCAACTGTAAGCACATGGAATGAAGAATTCACCCTAATGAAACGCCTTCTAAGTAAGCACAGGCTGAAACAATGCAATGCAATGCAGTGATCACTACTGTTACACTGCCTCCAGGGCTTTTTTTTTAGCAGGAATGCACAGGAAGGCAGTTCTGGCTGGCTTGACTTTAGGGGGTGTGGCCCAATATGCAAATAAGTTCTTGCTGGGCTTTTTCTACCAAAAAAAGGAACCTTGACTGCCTCCATTCCCTCTCAGCCAGTAGGCTGGATCTCATGGAAAATTTCCACATGCACAACTGCCCTTGCACAAGTGGAAGCAATAAATCACTCCTTCCTGTCTGTGCTAACTGAAAGTGAATATATTTCACTCTCTTTTCTGCAGGGGCAAGAAATAGAAGAAGGAATTTCTTCTGATACAATTTCAAAACCAAATTAAATGAATTCTTGTGAACCATCTGTTTAGAGCATCCAGGTCTCCTGCTATAACTGCAGCTGCAGCACTACCACTTGTGCCAGTGGAACTACATTACGCACAACTTCCTTTCCACTCAAGAGATTGCTGGAACCAAACCAGCAGCCTAGTATAAGTGTGCCCTGTAACAAATCAATGGAGGTTTGAGTGATTGGTTAATTGCTTTCAAAGGTTTATTGAACTACCACTGGAATATTGTAATTGAATGCTGTGGTTTTTAATTAGTATCTGAGGACACTAAATATTTAACATTTGGCTTGTTAAATGTATGGATGTGGTTTGTTGTGAATAAACTGCTTTGCTTTTTAAAGTTGATTTATTTGTTCTAAGACCATTGTAAGAAAAGACGTATTTTCCTTTCCTTTCTGGAAATATGGAAAATATCATGTGGCAAACCGGAGATGTAATCCTGGAGGATAAGAACCATGTTACTAGACAGGCTTTAATTGTTCTATATAAATACTACAGTGTATTCAGATATAATGGTCTACTATGCCATATCAATATACTGATTTACCATTCAGCATTACTGTAATTTAAAAAACCTCAGATAGCTGACAGTATGGTGACTTGCCTACCTGGTGCGAAGGTAGCGGACATTACACGTGTTGTAGATTGGCTGATAGACAGTGCTGGGGAGGAGCTAGTGGTCATGGTGCATGTTGGCACCAACGATGTGGGGAAATGCAGTCGTGAGGTCCTGGAGGAAAAATTTAGACTGCTAGGCAGGAGACTTAAGGCCAGAACCTCCAAGGTAGCCTTCTCAGAAGTGCTACCTGTTCCAGGTGCAGGGCTGGAGAGACAGGCACAAATTACAAGTCTCAATGTGTGGATGAGACGATGGTGTAGGGAGGAAGGGTTTAAGTTTGTTAGGCACTGGGATGCTTTCTGGAACAAGCGGGAGCTGTACAAAAGAGATGGTCTCCACTTGTCCCCAAATGGAACCAGGCTGCTGGCACTTAAAATCAAAAAGGTGGCAGAGCAGTTTTTAAACTAAATCTTAGGGGAAAGCTGACAGGAGATGAAATGTCTCTGTTCCGGGAGGACTCATCTCAAAGAGATGAAGGATTAGCTGTTACTTTTCTACCAGGTAATGGATCAGAGTTGTCCACTGAGATGGTGACAAACAGTATGAACTTTCTGCCAAAGTCTCGAGGCAGCAGGAGGAAGGTTGCAGGCCTAACTTGCCTGGGAAATTATAGATGTTTGTATACAAATGCTAGAAGTGTTCAAAGTAAAATTGGTGAGTTGGAATGTTTAGTGTTGGGGGGAAACATAGACATTGTGGGAATTTCAGAAACTTGGTGGAATAAGGAGAATCAATGGGACACGGTGATTCCTGGATATGTTATATCAGAAGGATAGGGAGGGAAGGGTTGGAGGTGGGGTGGCTCTGTATGTCAGAGAGGGTATATAGTCCAGTAAGACTGAGGTCAAAGAATTAGATTCCCTTCTAGAAATGCTTTGGGTCAAAATAGAGGGCCCAAAAGGAAATTTAACTATGGGAGTTTGTTATCGTCCACCAAATCAAAAAATAGAGGATGAATATAATATGATAGAAGGATTAAAGATAGCGGCTAAATGTAAAAACTGTGTCATAATAGGTGATTTTAACTACCCACAGATTGATTGGGTCAATATGTGTTCTGATCGAGAGAAAGAGATTGAGTTTCTAGATGCTCTCAATGACTGTGCTATGCAGCAGATGGTCACAGAACCTACCAGGGATGGGGCGATCCTGGATTTGGTCCTAAGTAATGCCCAAGACTTGGTGAGAGATGTAAAAGTGATCGCACCGCTTGGGAGCACTGACCATAACGTTATTGATTTCACCATTTGTATAAATAAGGAGTTGCCCCAACAGACCAGCACAACCACATTTAAGTTTAAAAGGGGTAAATTCTCTGAGATGAGGAGACATGTGAAGAGGAAACTGAAAGGAAAGGTAAATATAGTCAAAAACCTTGGGGAAGCTTGGAGACTATTTAAAACTACAATCCTAAAAAGGCACAAACAGGCATAGGAAAAGGCCTGCATGGTTAACAAACAAAGTAATGGAAGCTGTAAAAGGTAAGAAGGACTCCTTTAAGTGGTGGAAAACCAGTCTGAGTGAGATTAATAAAAGGGAACACAGGCTGTGGCAAATCAAATGAAAGACTGTGATCAGGCAGGCAAAAAGGGACTATGAGGAGCATATTGCAAAAAACATAAAGACCAACCATAAAAATTTCGTCAAATATATTAGAAGCAGGAAACCAGCCAGGGAGGCAGTGGGGCCCTTGGATGACCAAGGGGTCAAAGGATTACTGAAGGAGGATAGGGAAATGGCTGAGAAGCTGAATGCATTTTTTGCCTCCGTATTCACTGTGGAAGATAAGAAGTGTTTGCCCGCTCCAGAACCACTAATTTTGGAAGGGGTGTTGAAAGACCTGAGTCAGATTGAGGTGACAAGAGACGAGGTCCTACAACTGATTGACAAATTAAAAACTAATAAGTCACCAGTTCCGGATGGCATACATCCAAGAGTTCTGAAAGAACGCAAAGTTGAACTTGTGGATCTCCTGACAAAAATATGTACTCTTTCATTGAAATCTGCCTCTGTTCCTGAGGACTGGAAGGTAGCAAATGTCACCCCCATCTTTAAAAAGGGTTCCAGAGGAGATCCGGGAAATTACAGGCCAGTCAGTCTGACTTCAATGCCGGGAAAGTTGGTAGAAACCATTATCAAGGACAGAATGAGTAGGCACATTGATGAACACAAGTTATTGAGGAAGACTCAGCATGGGTTCTCTAATGGAAGATCTTGCCTCACTAACCTGTTACAGTTCTTTGAGGGGGTGAACAAACATGTGGACAAAGGGGACCCAATAGATATTGTTTATCTTGACTTCCAGAAAGCTTTTGATAAAGTTCCTCATCAAAGGCTCCTTAGTAAGCTCGAGTCATGGAGTAAAACGACAGGTCCTCTTGTGGATCAAAAACTGGCTAATTAATAGGAAGCAGAGAGTGAGTATAAATGGGCAGTCTTCACAGTGGAGGATGGTAAGCAGTGGGGTGCCACAGGGCGCAGTACTGGGCCCCATGCTCTTTAACATGTTCATTAATGATCTGGAGTTGGGAGTAAGCAGTGAAGTGGCCAAGTTTGCAGATGACACTAAATTGTTCAGGGTGGTGAGAACCAGTGAGGATTGTGAGGCACTCCAAAGGGATCTGTTGACGCTGGGTGAGTGGGCGTCAACATGGCAGATGAGGTTCAATGTGGCCAAGTGCAAAGTAATGCACATTGGGGCCAAAAATCCCAGCTACAAATACAAGTTGATGGGTTGTGAAATGGCAGAGACTGACCAAGAAAGAGATCTTGGGGTCGTGGTAGATAACTCACTGAAAATGTCAAGGCAGTGTGCGATTGCAATAAAAAAGGCCAACGCCATGCTGGGAATTATTAGGAAGGAAATTGAAAACAAACCAGCCAGTATCATAATCCCCCTGTATAAATCGATGGTGTGGTCTCATTTGGAGTACTGTGTGCAATTGTGGTCACCACACCTCAAAAAGGATATTATAGCATTGGAAAAAGTCCAGAAAAGGGCAACTAGAATGATTAAAGGGTTGGAACACTTTCCCTATGAAGAAAGGTTAAATCGCTTGGGGCTCTTTAGCTTGGAGAAACTTTGACTGCGGGGTGACGTGATAGAGGTTTACAAGATTATGCATAGGATGGAGAAAGTAGAGAAAGAAGTCCTTTTCTTTCTTTCTTTCTCACAATACAAGAACTCGTGGGCATTCAATGAAATTGCTGAGCAGTCAGGTTAAAATGGAGAAAAGGAAGTACTTCTTCACTCAAAAGGTGATTAACATGTGGAATTCACTGCCACAGGAAGTGGTGGCGGCTACAAGCATAGCCAGCTTTAAGAGGGGATTGGATAAAAATATGGAGCAGAGCTATTAGCCACAGTGTGTGTGTGTATATATATGTTTGTGTGTGTATGTGTGTGTGTGTGTATACACACACACACATATATTGGCCGCTGTGTGACACAGAATGTTGGACTGGATGGGCCATTAGCCTGATCCAACATGGCTTCTCTTATGTTCTTATGTTAGTTATACTGAGCTCTTCACAAATGGTCAATTGCTATGACAAATTCTGCCCCCCCCCCAAAAAAAAACCACCCACCTGAGCAGAGTCACTTTGGATGCTAAACTTTGTAACACAAAAAAATATCCAAGGACTTAATGTTCTATGTAATACTCCATCCTCATGGTTCCCCCACATATAAATTAAATATCTAGTTTTTCCCCATTAATATGAGATTTATCTAATCAAAATATATGCTTAAAATATTTTCATAGTTTATTCTAGAAACCACAAATTTATTCTAAGAGCTAAATATAACCATCATACATTAACTGCCAGATAAATATGCCATAAGGGGGACAGATAAACCACTACTCTCCCCCAGTGTAGATAGGTCACTCTATTGAGTTGCCCTGACTTCTTGCTTGCTCAATTACACAGGAGCTACAGAGCAAAGCCTCTACTTTCTCCATTTGCTGAGGCTCCTCCCTTGGGGACAAAGGGGGAAGAGGGAGAGCTTGCTTTGCTAGCCTCTCTCAGTTGCACAGCAGAGCTACTGAGCCAAGCCTTTCTTACTTCTATTGGCTGAGGCTCCTCCCCCTCCTGGTCCACTGGGGAATGAAAGAAAGCCAGAGCTTCCTTTGCCCAGTACCCTGGATCCCATAGGAGAAATACAAATAAAGCACCTTTAAGACCAAAATGTGCTGATATTTTAAGCATGCTTCATTTAAGTTTTTTTTTTTTAAATCTTTAATTGTGTTTGTCTGTGTCCTTTAAAAGTTTATATTTCTGCTACCTTATCTTAAATAGGTACACACATGGCACAGCCCAACATGGCCTGGCCCAACAAGGTCTCATTTATGTCAGATCTGGCCCTCATAACAAATGACTTTGATATCACTGGCTTAGAAATTATGATCGCCTACAAGTAATTTTAACCTGACTCATGTTAAGGCAGCATTCCAGTCTCACTACTTCTTACACACACAAGTGGCTAGATGTGTTATGATGGTTGTGGAGAAATACCCTCCACCCTAGACATCGCATAGATATTCCAAAAATTGGGACTGCGTTCTGTCTATTAACTGGAGCCTGGCATAAAGTTTGCAGCTGGTAAAGAGGAAAGGTATTCCAAACACAGTAAACTTGAATGCTTACAGATGCAGATGGCTGTGGTTGGAATGAGACAAAAGGTTTATTATCGGACACCTTACTAGAACTCACACCTAAAAGCCTGAGCCACTTGTGGGAAGGGCGGGATATAAATCCTAAATAAATAAATAAAATAAAAACAGAGACTGGGAAAACTGAAAGGCTAGAGTGTTTTTTTTTTCTTCATGTTGAGGCAGAAAGATCAGGACTGACCCCAGAAGGGGACATACTCCCAACTAAGGACATCAAGAAGCTCTTATATTCTTTTTTCCCTGCTTATCTTCTCAGATGGACTCAACCACAAAATACATAGGGACTCCATGCTGACTATGTGTCAAGGGATAATGGGAGGTCCCAATCCTGAGAACTGAGGTAACGATGGACTTTTAAATGCTGCAGGAATTACTAGTCTATTTAGAGGATTTCATGTTTTCACCATTTCTTTTTCTCCTTGCTCAGACTGATGTTTGTACAGCCCATGTGCACTGTTTATTAAACTGTCTTATGCTTTGAATGTTTAGAGCCTGATCTCTGTAAACATACTACACTTTCCAAAGAGCAATAAAAGGGAGGGGCACTGGTTGAGCTTGCTGCCCAAGTGCAAAAGCATGGAAGTGTGAATGTGAGATAGATTGTCCCTGTATGAGTGAAGCAGGAGGTGCAGCTATTACATGGAGCCTTTAAATAATAATGCAGTATAGAGTACTGGAAGTATAGATGCTTCCAGTGGGAGATACTCGTTCTGATTTGTTGGCAGCAACAGTTACTACCCGGAGAGAAGTTGATACACCTCCTGGATGTAAGGGAAAAGGATGAACATGGGAGCATGAGTTTTGTGAATCTGTTTCTTCAGAGTGGTGATGGCATGTTATAGCAATTTTTGTTATCTGTATTCATTATGATTTGATTTATATTGTTATAAGGACTCAACTGGTTGAAAACGTAAGAAATCATCCTCATCCTCATCTTGTTCAGCCCTGGAGAGTCCTGTCATCTTCTTTTAACTGAGTACTTTATACAAGCTAGAAGCATGGCATTATCTTTAGAATCTTACCCTTCATTTTGGTCCCAAACTCCAATTTTACCAATACTTTTCTTCTTATCTCTATAATGCATTGTTTAATTTTCCCCCATCCTTCAAGGAACTCAAGAGTGGTAAAATTTTAAACATAGTCCTGTAAGTTATTCTACCTACTTTTTAAAAGGAAAAATGTCCACCTTTCATTCTCATTTTATCACAAAGGATGTGTGGTTTTTCTAAGATGCATTATAAAATAAAAATATAATCACTCTCTTAAATCAACAGGACTGGCAACCATTTGGATTGCCTTCTCCCGAATATACCAAATTTTACTGTCTCAGTCCTCAAGTGATAACTTTCCCAAGGCATTCCCTGGGATCATTTCTAAAGAATTAATACTTCATACATTAATCAGACAGTTCTGAGTACATTACAGAATTCAGTTCCCTTTCAAAATGCAACTGAATCACCACTAAGAGCAGCAGTAGTCTAGCCAAGCCTTTACTGCCACACACATATACACCATATTGATGATATTCTTTCCATTCACAGCATTCCTGTTTTGTTTCAGGGATAAGCAATTTCAACTAATCTCTCCCAAAAATCAAGAAATTGAGACTCGGTACCTTGAAAACTTTATGCTATTTAACATTTCAGAATGCTTTGTTACCCAAAATACACGATGTCCATTTTAAACACATCTGATTTTACATCCATTTTAAACACATCACCCAGATATGCAAATCTGAATAATATGATGGAATATACTTATGCTATATGAAAAACTTTTACTCCAGATGTTCTGCTTCCATTGTTAGCACTATTGCTTTACAGATCCACATTGTATAAAGCAACAGCTGTTTTGACATGGGGAATGATAAACTGTCTGCACGAAGAAGATGATGACGTTGGCTCAATCTCTAACTTGCCTAGAATTCAGTTTTTAAACTCATATTTTTGTGGAGATGCTAACCCATTTCTTCCGCATGCATGGATCTCCCCGGGGAAAAAAAATTGTCAGCTCTGATTGCACTGAAGACTCATTGTTGGTTAAGAAGAGGAAGAGAAGGTCCTTGAATCAGCTCCCACTACCCCCCCCCCCCCAAAAAGAAAGCTTTTGGTGCTGTCAGAGAATTGACACAGTACAGTAGGCCATGTGGGCATCTGCAAGATGGGGGGGTGGGCATGGGAACATTTTCACCATGTAGAACTTATGTGGACATGAAGACATATACAGATGAATAAACTGCATCCAGATGCTTGTTTCCATGGATGGATAGCCCCTTACAGAACAATTCCTCATTCTGAATTCATTCTCACATTCTGGTTCAATAAAACATATACTAAAAATTCCTAACATGGCAGACTCCATTGGTCACCATAAGAGAACAAAAACAAAGATTTTGCATATCCTTCCCTGACCTTGAGCCTTAAAATACCATGAGTCTGTGAGTCCAGGAGAAAATAAGATATTATAAGAACTTTTCCTATACATGCCCCCTTACTAATACTGACTTTTCCCAAGTTATTTCTGTAACACATATCCAAACACAACATATTTCACTGATGCTATATGACCAGGATCACAAGAACTTGACTCTGGGCTTTTGTTGGCCTTTTCCTATACAAACAATATACGGCGTTAGTGGGGTATTAATTAGGCAAGAAAACTTCGCATTAAGCAAGACATCTAACTAAAAGCCCCTCATGATGCATAGAAATAGTGTTGTTTCTTTGAATTGTAAGTAGGGTTGCCATTCCCCAGTTCTGGGCAGGGGATCCTCCAGTTTTGGGGGCTTCTTCCCAACACCAGTTAGGTGGTCAGTGGGAGAAACTGTGCCCCAAACAGGAATGTCACTGTGATGTCCTCAGTGTGCTGACATCACCCGGAAGTGATGTCATCAGGTTGGTGACATTGTGAAGAAAAAGAATTGCAGATTTATACCCCGCCCTTCTCTCTGAATCAGAGACTCCGAGCGGCTTACAATCTTCTATATCTTCTCCCCCCACAACAGACACCCTCTGAGGTGGGTGGGGCTGAGAGGGCTCTCACAGCAGCTGCCCTTTCAAGGACAACCTCTGCCAGAACTATGGCTAACCCAAGGTCATTCCAGCAGGTGCAAGTGGAGGAGTGGGGAATCAAACCTGATCAGTGGGAGAAATGCTCTGGGGTTTTTTAAAGAAGAAATTGGATTTCTATCCTGCCCTATACTCAGAATCTCAGTCTCAGTGCAGTCACAATATCCTTTACCTCCCCCCCCCTTCCACAAAAGACCCCCTGTGAGGTAGGTGGGGCTGAGAGAGTTCTTATAGCAGCTGCCCTTTCAAGGACAACTCCTACAAGAGCTATGGCTGACCCAAGGCCATTCCAGCAGGTGCAAGTGGAGGAGTGGGGAATCAAACCTGGTTCTCCCAGATAAAAGTCCACGCGCTTAACCACTACACCAAACTGGTTCATAGAGTTGGGCAAAACTCTATGGTTTGATGCCAATTTTACCATAAGGTTTTGCCCCAAAACAAGAGCATTACTATCAACTCAATGACATCACTTCTAGTTGACATCAGCTCATCATGTGACATCACTGCCCACTCCCAGAAAAATCCCTCCAGTCTCCCCCACTGGCGTGATGATCCCACCTGGCAACCCTAGTTGTAAGTCATGTGCTTGTTTCACATACCTGCTTATAACAGCAAAAGATTAGCCACTGTTTAGTAAGTAATTCTCCAGCTGTTATGCTCATATTTTAAACTGGATGGCACAAGCATACACCAATTAGAGAAAGAATGTGTGTTCTGTTCTGAATTTTGAATAATTGAAAAAATAATAACTTTATTCAAGCTTTCTGTCCAGAAATACCAAACAAAAAAACAAAAATAACCCCCCTCTGAAATAAAACTAAATATAAGCAAGATTTTTTTTTTTTTTAAACCCTCAAGAAATCATTCTGGATAAGTTTTGACAAGGTGGCTACAAGTTGCACTACGTCTTTGTTTCTAAGAATTATTAAAATTCTTGAGATGAAGGCTACTGTCTACAACCACTTATACCAAGAATTTCATATTGCCTTTCATAGGACCACATTGGAGTGAATGGGTTGTATTCCGCTTTTGTCTGGAATTCAAAAAGGACACTAGGGAAAATTATGCTAAATTTTGAAAAAACTTTTGTTTTGCAACAAAAAAATAAAAATTTCCCCCTGGATGAACAGCTCCATTTCAAAATGCATGGAGAAGATGGATGGGGTGTAATGGCAGGGTCTCAGTTAATTACTCTCAGCATTCTGCAATTAATCTCCAATTTTGACAAATTTATTTCCTTCACTATGTTTTCTCTTGGAATTAAACCCAAACAAATGATAACCATATAAATTAAATTTGTTATTCCTGTTTGGTCCTTGAATCTGTTAAACATTTTCATTATGCTGTATACTAATTTACCTATATGTATGGAATGGTGATTTCCATTTCATTGTCTCTGAAGAACTGTTTGTGCACATAAAAACTTATACATTGATTGAATAAAACTTAGTCTTAAAGGTGCCACTGGGCTCAAACTTTTTCTGCTGCTTTAGACTAACACAACTACCCATCTGAATCTAACTTTGATGTAACATTTGTCCTGTAGACAACAGGAAAAGAACTTTATGGCAACAGGTAGCACCAAATCCTTGGGTTTATATTATTTCTTAATATACCTGGGGTTAATGTTAGATTCTTCCTTTAATAGGAAGGTATAAAAGAGTGAAAAATTGCCCCCCCTTCTTTTCTTTTTTTTTACAAAAGACATAATTCCAGTTTACTCGTTTCATTCCCCATTTTTCTCACAATTTTTTGTTCTATAAGCTTTTAATTTGTAAAAATGGAAATGGAGGGATGCTGTCATTATCACATTGACATATTGCTTCATAGGACATAAGTCTCTTATCATTTATTAAATCACAGTAATGGTCTAATCCAGGGGTGTCAAAGATGCAACCCACAGGCCACATATGGCCCAAGCAGGGCTTAAATTCATTCTTCTGTTTCCTTTCCAGAGTTGCTATTGCAGCCACACCATAGCTAGCTTTTTCTTAGCTCCCTCACTGACTCCTTTCTTCCTGCCTGCCTCCTTCCTTTTTCTTTCTGTCTTTCATGCCCATATGCCCGCATACAGAGAGCTCTGTGGCTGCTTCCTGCTTGGTGTGAGAGAAAGACAGACACAGATCTTCTGCTTCCTTCTCAGGGACTGCTCTTCCTCTTTTGGGGGGGGGGGGGGCGGGGAGGAAAGAGAGAGAAAACAGTTTCAAGACCAATACAATAATGTTTATTCCAGGTATAAGCTTTAGTGTGCAAACACACTTATTCTTTCCCTTCCCTCCTCCTTCTGAGGGGTGGGTTTCTTTTTTTAAAGGTTTTGTTTTTTTTTTGCTAAAGTGATCAAATTTGATCCTGCTTTTTGAGGGAGGGTTCCATTTTTAACCAGAAAAACTTTCCTGATGCATTTTGCAAAAAAAGGGAAGAGAGAGGTCCAATCCAATGGACTAGGAAGCTTTCAGTGGCTTTTAGGAGGCTTTGATGTCCATGGATTTATGAAGAGGAGGAGGAAGATGATGATATTGGATTTATACCCCGCCCTTCACTCTGAATCTCAGAGTGGATTACAATCTCCTTTACCTTCCTCCCCCACAGCAGACACCCTGTGAGGTAGATAGGGCTGAGAGAGCTCTCCCAGAAGCTGCCCTTTCAGGGACAGCTCTACAAGAGCTATGACTGACGCAAGGCCATTTCAGTAGCTGCAAGTGGAGGAGTGGGGAATCAAACCCGGTTTTCCCAGATAAGAATCCATGAGGAGGAAATGAGGGGGAAGAGGGGGAAATGGAGGAGAGAGTGTCTGTTTCTTGCTCTGGCCATGCAACTTCCCCATTTGCTTTGCACCCACTGAATTCTGTGCAACTGGAATAATATGTTGGAGAGGTCATGCTTTTGGGGAGGTTTGGGGGGGAGGGTTGACTGGGGAGGGGGCTAGAAAGCTTTTTCCCCTGGTGATTGCATTGCCTACAGCCAGAAAATGCTGATTTGCCCTGCAAAAATAAAACCTTTGCTGATGAGGTTACAATGGCACAGAGACAGTTTGGAGGAGTCTGAATTGATTTCATTTTGCAAGCTGCAAGATTTGCTTGGAGGAGGAAGGAGTCTATCATCTTCTCAGCCTGGGAGCCATAGTGTGGAAGGCTGCAACTGTGGAGGAGAAGGTGGTAACTATAGAGGTGTGCTGATGGTGCAGGAAAAAAACCTATGTATTATTGATAGCATAACTTCACAAATACTACCCCCCCCCCAAAAAAAAAACTCCCCTTCCACACACCTTATTCAAGGGGGAGCAAGAGGGAGCAGGTGGACAGAGACTTTACTATATTTGCTTGCTATTGCTGGGAGCTTGCTTATCTGGTGACCATAGTAATGGGCCAGTTTGGCTGGAGGATATTGCTCTGACCTTTGAGATGCCTGGGAGATGAGTTATGCCATCTGGTACCAACTCATGGGAATGCTAACGGACACTGGAGTTGGAGAGGCTTTTGCTGCACTCTTTGTTATCTATAATAGTATCCAATGCGTTCAATGAGCCATCCTTGGCTTTTTAAGCAGAAGGTCATGCTCTGTATCTGACTTCTAACAAATCTTAACCATATTCATATGTGCATGGATTTGTTGGGTCAATAATTGGCAAAACCTTACACTGTGCAGCAGTGTTCTCTTGCTTGATATGTACAGGTTTCTTAATGTAAATCCTACAAATGGTTTTGCTTCTTTTCCAGAAACGGGGGGAAGCTAAATAAACAAGCCATTCTCCCACAGTTGATGGTCATGTGTGAAAAATTGAAAATTAATTCTTAAATAAACATGTATCAAGTTTTGGACGAATGAAAGACAAGAAAGGCTGTTTTAAACACATTTGTGCTAGGTTTCTGTAAAAGGAAATCAGGTAGATAAGCATTTGGCTGAGTGCAGGGAGATGAAATTCTCTCCTGCTTCCTTCTCTGTATCAGTACTAGTTCTTGAAGCCCCTTCTTACACACCCAGGGAAATGCTGATGGCCACTTTGGGGTCAGTAAGCAACTCTTCTCCAGGCCAGTTTGGCCAGGGATCCTGGAAGTTTTTTGCCATCTTCTGGGAATGGAGCAGGTGCCACCAGGCATGGGGGGGGGGGAGGTATTTGTGAAGTTCCTATATTGTGCAGGGGGTTGAACGAGATAACCCTGGAGGTTCCTTCTGACTTTACAATTCTATGATTCCCTGGGATTAATGCTGCCTCCTGTCTCATTACCAATGCTTACTATTTTCATGCAGGGGCAACACTGGGGCTTTTGCCACCCCAGGCTGCCCCCACCCCTGAGGCCCCCCCATGGGGATGAGAGCGAGGCTACGCCGCCTCTTTTGTCCACCCAGTGCCAAGTAGGTGAAAGGAGCGGTGGAGTTCCTGTGCCTCACTCTGAAGCTGTCTCCCCTTTCAGGGGAGGCAGTCGGGAGCGAGGCCGCATTGCCTCCTTCGTCCGCCCAGGTGCCAGGTGGGTGAAAGGGGCCATGGGGCTGCTGTGCCTCACTCCTGGCTGCCTCCCCTTGCAAGGCTGTGCCACTTCTTTCATCTGCCCAGCGGCAGGGCTGCTGTACCTGGCAGAGCAAGGCCACTCTCCTCCGAGCCTGGCTAGAGCACACACTGGCATGCAGTCCCGCCACTCTCAGCTTCTGGGGTCTGCGACCCAGGAAGCCAAGAGCAGCAGAGCGGTGGGAGAGGGGGCACCCAAGGCACCTGCCTACCTCACCTACTCCCACCTGCTGGCCATGTTTTCATGCCTGCTCCTCTTTACATATCACACCTAATCTAATTATGCTGCTATTGTTATTCCCCTGCTATTGCCATTCAACAGCTGAAATCACCTGTATAAAGTTTAAATCTCCGGTACCTGGTGTTGCATGTTATAGCACGCATAGCCCAGCCCAACAGAGTGACATTTATGTTAGATCCGGCCCTTGTAACAAATGAGTTCAACACCTCTGGTCTAAACTAATCTTTTCGTAAGTGGGTAAAGGTTACACATATAAGGGGAAATGGGATTGCTGTGACAAACTCTAGTCCTTCCTGGCCACTGCCTTCACTGAAATATAGACATAGTTTCTATGCATGTACATATCCATGCAGTTGAAACCCTGCATTTGCATAGTTCTTGATCACACAGGTCAGGTTTATAGAGTAAAATGCCTATGAAAAATGTGAGGAACATACTCATACCAGAGCCTCTGTTTTCAGGAATGGTGGCTGAAGAACCGAGTAAAATTGAGATGACAACGTTCAAGGACTACTAGGCAAATTTAAGCCACAAGTGGATTCTTAAGAAACTCAAATGTTTATCTATTAACCAGCATATGTAACATGCTGCTAAGATCAGCCTCTATTCTAGAGAACTGGAAAGCAGCAAATGCCATGCTAGTTTTTAAAGGGGGTCTAGAATATCCAAGAAATTACAGGCTATTTAGCTTAACAACCGCTCCAGGTAACTTAGTAGAAGCTCTTATGAAAGGTAGAATCATAGAGTTGGAAGGGACCTCCAGGGTCATCTAGTCCAATCCCCTGCTCAGTGCAGGCAACTCAGAAATACCTCCCCACCACATACATACCCAGCCAGTGACACCTGCTCCATGCCCATGCAACAACAACAACAATAACAACCCTCCAGGATCGCTGGCCAAACTGGGCTGTAGAAAAATTGTTTATTGACCTCAAAGTGGTGAACATCATTCCCTGTTTGTGTAGGAAAGGGCCCTGAGAACTAAGCACTGATGCTACCTATCCTGCTCTCCTTCTCATGATCTGCCTAAATTCACAGGATCTTCATTGCTGTCAGATGGCCATCTAGCCTCTGTTTAAAAACCTTCAAAGAAGGGGAGCCCACCACCTCCCAAGGAAGCCTGTTCCACTGAGAAACTGCTCTGTCAGGAAGTTCTTCCTAATGTTTAGTCAAAAACTCTTCTGATTTAATTTCAATCTGTTGGTTCTTATCCAACCTTTTGGGGCCATAAAAAACTCCACAAGCCCTTCAAGTACTTGAAGATGGTGATCATATCACCTCTCAATTGTCTCCTCTCCAGGCTAAACATGCACAGCTCCTTCATCTTTTCTGCCCAGGAAAGATTGCAGCTTGCAATCCTTTTGACATGGGTAGAAAGTGCTCCTATCAAGAAGTAGGCCTGGATCTGGGACCACCCCCAAGCTACAGTTCTGTTCCTTCAAAGGGAGTGCAACCCTGTCCAGAAGGGGTGATACTTTAAGTCAGACTTTCCAATTAGCAATAGAATTTATGTCTTGTTGGGATTAAACTTAGTAGCCCATATCCACTCCAAAACTGACTCCAGGGACTACAGTGTTTCTATAGTCATGTGAGGTTCTTCTTCACCAGCAGCTCTGCATCTGGATTGACAGAGCATGAAGCCAGGCACCTCCATACTCTTCCTTGTGGGTCACATACTTTGTGGTCCATACATCATCACAAGGCAAAGCCAGAATCCCTATGTTTCCAGCAGCCTACCCCACAGGGCAGGAAGGCAACACTCCCTGACAGCAACCCAACAGAATTCTGCCAGATAAAATAAATGGACACTCTGCCCTGAGTGGCATAAACATTTTGAAGAAACTCATTTTTTGGGGGGGGGGGAGTTTTCCAAAATTAGATGGGCATTCCCAGGGTCATTCTGGCCATTTCACTTACAGAGAAATTTCCTCATGGACTGCTGTGTAAGAGGGCAAACAGGGCCAAGCAAAGAGGGCCAAGAAGCAAACAGGGCCAAGAAGATTCAAGAACTCTGCCAGTGGCTCAGGGGACACATGGGCTAACTGACAATGGTAATTGGTACCAGGCCACCATCTTTTCCCACATTACTGCCTGGTTTTGGGAGGGAGCAAGGGGTGAGCTAATACCTGCTGTTTGCACTGATCCGTGCAGCACTGGAGTACAGCAGCCCCATCCGGACCACTCAACTTGGCTTGCTCTAACTTCCAAGGCCACCTTCACTTCCCAGAAGCCTCTTAGGCATCCCCACCCCTAATTACCAGGAAAATCTTCTCCCTTTGTAGTCACTACAGTGGAAAGCCTCCCAAAGCAAGGTTTGTTTATAATCTTCTGCATAAGAGTATTAAGAATTCTAATTGCACTGACGCATTCCTGTCAATGCTTCATCCAGAGAGAAATCGTTTAATACCCTCGAGAGCAAACTTCGCTGATTGTTTGCCCAGAACAATTTGCCAAGGATCCCAAAACCCCTTCACTATCTTTATGAAAACTCCACATGCAGCAGTGTGATTCGTTCACAGGCAAGAAGTCCGTCCGCCGTTCTAATCAGCGCTGCCTGGCGGATCTGAGGCGAGCTAGAATGAGAGGCTCGCGCTTTTTCAGGACTCTCTGGCGTGTGCGTCACTCAAGGGTTTAGCGTGGGGGGAGAGGCGCTGGGTGGACAGGTCTTGCGACTTTGCCCTTGTACGGTGCCGGCAGGTTACCTGTCTCAGCCAAGGAGGTAGCGCTAATGTACACACGGGGAAGAGAATTCCCTTCAGCCACCCCCCCCCCCCCCGCCTGCCTCCAGTTCCACGTCAGAGGGCATGAATGGGATTCCGGGGAGCTGGAGTCACGCTGGCAGCAAGGGGCAGCTTGGCTCTGCTAATCTGCTCCGTACAGATATGCCGCGGCGAGGCAAGAGCTGGCAACGCCACAGCAGAGAGCTCGCGCGGCTTAGGAGAGCTTACCCCGGCAGGGGCCAGAGAGAAGCGCAGCGCCAAGGCTCGCTCAGGCCGGGCCGGTTAGCAACGAAGTTTGGGAGTCTTGAGTTACTATCAAAACGGGAGCAGTCAAGCAAGAAGAAAGCCCCGCGGTCGAGAAACTCCTGCCTCGGGAAGAGGGAAACGGCGCTTGACGTTCGGCCGCGTTGTTTTCTATAAAAGGGGAAAAGTCCGCCTCCCTCCCGCTCCATCCGAGGAATGCTGGGCAGGAAAGCGGTTTCCCCGCTTGGCCCGCGCCCTTAAGAGCTCGTAGGGCGCCCCCAAGCGGAGCTGTGGGGTTCCGCCAAACAAACGCAAAGCGGCCCGCTCGGAAAGAGACAGGAGCGCGTGCAAGGAATCGCTGGATGTGCGCAAGTTGCAACATTTCACACTTGCTTCCCGACTGGGAAAAGAATAAAGCGGCAGCCGAGATACCTCGAGAGCAAACCTGTTGTACTCCCAGGGTTTTCGGAAGGGTTTTAGGCAGAGTGGATAATTTCTTTCCTTAGCAAGAACAGTCTTATAGAGGGAGACCTGCCGTTTATAACTCACTCACCATACTTCCCCCCCTCCCCGAGCTGTTCCCAACAGCCCCCTTCAAGGATGCCTAACGCCGTCAGCCCAAAGAGACCCAACGCAAACCCTCCCGACAGTTCCAGACCTTCCCTCCCCGCCACCCGCACTCCCGTGCCACCCCTCCCCTCCCCTCCCCTCCCCTCCCCCGCTTCTTCGGCATTTTGGGAGGGGGCGGGGGGGGGTGTTTCGGTCTTGTTGTGAGGTAACTGGATAAACACCCGCCCGGCGGCCGCTGATTGGCTCGCAGAGTTCTCAGGAATGCGAGCGACCCCTTAAAGGCAAGGGAGGCTGCGGCCACCACTCCAGTGTGCAGCGGCCAGAGGCTGGGAGCTAAGGGGGACCTGCGGGAGCGGCGGGCTACTGTTCACCCGTTTCGTTCTACCACCGACGACGAGGATCCCTCCGGGTGCTCCAGGGCCGTTTTATTTCCCCGGGGTCTACGCAGCTGCGGACGCTAAATTCAACCACAGGAAACTTTCGTGGGTCCAAGAACTCGACGGAGCTAGTGATCGCCAGTCGCGACGTCTTCATTGAGTTGCTGCGGGGAATAGTTGCTGTCCGCGGGTTATTAGGGATTCATCACCTTCTTTTGCAGAGGTAAGTGCTGAAGGAACAGCTTTCTGCCTGCAGCTTTGAGGTATCGCTAGGGCAGAAACCTTATGCATGCCCTTCTCAGCAACAACCAGACCTCTTTTCTTGGTATCTGACGAAGGGAGCTTTGACTCTGGATAAGCTTATCTATACCTGGGAAATCTTGGTCTCTGAAGTGCTGCTGACTCGAATCTGTTCTCTCTCTCCCTCCTGTTTTCTTGCGCCTTGACCTGCTGGTCTTCTGCCTTTGCGTCTCCTCGACGCCTAGCTTCCCAGTCCCGCTGCCGGCTAGCGCGCACTCAGGAGCCCTTCCAGTGACGAGGCTGCGGTCTCCCTTTCTTGGTTCCAGGTCGGGGACGAGAGGTCTGTGATGGAGAGATCAGGCGTCCTCTTTCTGCTGCTGATGCTCGGAGGGTGCGCCACAACAAACCGAATCCCAGGTAAAAAGATGCGTGGGGGCTGCTGGGTGGCGTGCTTTCGCCGGGAGGGGGCTTGGAAGGGGGTGGGGATGCTTTTTGAAGAAGAGCCGGTGCTCGGGCGCTTTGTGCCATTGGGCTTGGCGGAAAAGTCCGGTGGAGTGGGACCTGGGCTGGCGGCGGATGGACTCCCCCTGCTGCTTTCCTTACGGCTTTGGCGGGCTCTCGGTGCGAAGCTTCTTCGGGGGTCTCTAGACATGACAGGGAGGGAAAGCGAGCAGATGTTCATTTCTAAGAGCGTTGCCAGGGACACTGGAATCTGACTGAAAGTGCTGTCCTCTAATCCCGTGCGTTCCCTGCGGCGGGGTAATGCCCTCAGTACCTGTTCAGAGGCACTCTTCCTTATTAGCTTGGATTGCAAACTTGTTATTCGCAGGGGATTCTATGTTGATTTCTGAGAGGAGAGCCTGGATTCTCCTGCAGTGGAATTGTCACCCCTCAAAGATGTACATAGTTGTCGTATGATGGGACTCTACAAATCCTTTTGCTGAAATTATTGTGCCCCTGAGGATGTGCTCCTCTCCCAAGGTCGCCTTATGGGTCCTGCCTATGTGTATGTGGCCATCTTCTCTTAGCTCTGAGCATGCCTCTCTTCACAAAAATCTGTGCTGCCCATCTGGGGGTTTTTTGGCCAAAGTCCAGTCCTTTGGAGCTGCTGTAGCCGAAGTTACTTTGCTGCCACCTGGGCTCATGGCATTTCAGGTTTTTGGCAAAATCTCCTGAATTTTTTCATTGACTGGCCCTGTGGTTTGCCTCAGCCAGAGCCTTTTAAGATGGCAGGGAAGGCAAAGAGTATTCTTAGACCTGCATTACCAGAGGATGACCAGTAGTATATATCCCTTTTCTTTCCCTTAAATCATAAGTACAGGCAGGTGAAATGAACTTCATAGAAGCTCTTGTCCAAAAGGTTATAAGAGTTATTGGCCCAGAAACTGAGCAGTTTTTCAGCTGCTAACCATTTGCAGACTGTGGGAGGGGGCAAGAGATGAAGCAGATGCTGAAGGGCATTTAGGAAATAAGGGAGGTTAAAATTCTTGATTAATTGTTGCCTGTAACCCAACACTTCTCTCAAGGACCTTGGCCTCCGTGTATTTCCCCCCCTTCACTTCTTAACACTGGTTGTAGCAATTGTTCCTGTCCCGGCCGATAATATTCAATATGTATTCTCTTATTCTCTTGGCAGAATCTGGAGGAGACGATAACAGTGTATTTGATCTATTTGAGCTCATTGGCTTTTCTCGCAAGGGAGCTGCACGCAAGGCAGGAGGGATACATCTGGCAAAGGGATCTGAGCCCTCCAGCCCTGCCTACCGCATTGAAGATGCTAACCGTATCCCAGCTGTTCCAGACCACAAATTCCAAGACATTCTTGACTCTATCCAAGCTGAAAAGGGCTTCATCCTATTGGCTAATCTTCGCCCAATGAAGAAGAGTCCTGGCACCCTGCTAGCTGTGGAGCGCAAGGACAATTCTGGCTATGTCTTTAAGCTGGTGCTGAATGGCAAGGCAAAAACATTGGACTTGAGTGTCTTCCCTAAGGAAGGCAATCAAACTTTGGTGTCAGTGGAAGATGTTGAGCTGCCTACCTGGCAATGGAACAATATTACACTTTTAGTGCAGGAGGATCAGGCCCAGCTGTATGTGGGATGTGAGAAGATGGTGAATGCTGAGCTGGAAATCCCTATTCAGAACATTTTCACCAGGGACCTGGCCAGCAGTGCCAGACTCCGTATTGCCAAAGGGGGAGTTAATGACAACTTCCAGGTGAGATACCTTTCTTTTGGTAGCAGGTTTATAAGTCCAAAGAAGAGCCAGTCTTACTATAAAGCAAAAAGAAATTGTTTGTTGAAGCAAAATATTAAAGTTAGTATAATTTTCCCGCTTCTGGCCTCTAACTTTTTTGAAAAAGGAAATCTTGTCCTTTATGGGGGGTGGGGCGGAAACCATTTTGATTTTTTTGCTTCAGGTACAAAACTGTACAGACAAGCTTAGGATATTTATGACACTTTTATTTAGGTTAACATCTCACCTGTATTTGTGAGGAAGAGAGAGTGAAGGAAAATAAATTTTATGCAAATGAGTTCCAGGTTTTACATTAGTCTAACAAACTCAGTTGAATGGACGGCTTTAAGTTTCATGCATGTGAATTCTCTGTGTCTAATAAATTTTGAAATTATCTGAGAAACTGGAAATGTATGCAACCTGGAAATCCTGTAAGTTAAGAACAAGTAAAAAGTAGCATTTTCAGGTATTTAAATATATATCAGTGTGTCACTTTATTTGTAAAGCTATTTTTTATCAGTTGCTAATACCTGTAATTCCCTTGTCCACAGGGAGTGCTACAGAATGTGCGATTTGTGTTTGGAACTACCCTGGAAGCCATCCTGAGAAACAAGGGGTGTGAAAGCTGTAAGTCTGCATAGTGCTTCTAAAGTTACCAACCTTTAAAAGATTATTCTTTTCTATGTGAGAAGTTGCTGGCACAAATTTAAGATACAGTGAAACATTATTCATTAAAAAATTGCTAACTTATCAAGGTTATAAAATAGAATAGACTTTAACTGTCCCTATCTGCCTTAACATGTACAACTTTTTGTTGTTCTTGCAGCCACCAGGACCGTTATTAAACTGGACAATCCTATGAATGGCTCCAGTCCAGCTATCCGCACTAACTACATTGGCCACAAAACAAAGGACATCCAGGCAATCTGTGGGTTCTCCTGTGATGAATTAAGCAATGTGTTTGTAGAATTGCAAAGTTTGCGTGCACTGGTTACAACACTGCAAGATTCAGTTCATAAAGTGGTAAGTGACTATTAAACACACAATACTAAAATAGAAGAACAGAGGTTCTCTTAATCTTCACTGATACATGGGAAACAAGCAGCTTGTTTACTGTGTACAGTCTCTTCCATCAATTATAAGGCAGGCTTGTAAATAGCTGAATTGATGAGTAAAGATCGTCATCCTGGGTGAACAGACAGGGAAACCTCTGTAAGTAGGAAGAAAGGTGTCCCCCCCCCCCCACTTCCCCGCTGCTGGTGTACCACAAATAGCTAGCATAAATATGGTGGGCAAGTAGAGTCATATTTGGTTCTTTTTTAAATAACCTGGTTGGTTTTCTGGGCTTTTTAAAGGGGACACATGAAGAAACCAGTGTGAACCAAGTTACAGGTATATACAAATACAGTTTTCATATTCCAGCAACTATATCTGTTATTAAGCTCTTTATGAAGCACAGTTCTTTTTGCTAGCTGCTACAAGCAACATTTATGAGAGTTCACCCTGAGGACTCTGTGTGATCACAGTGGGAGGAACTGAATGGATAATGGCTCACATGTTTGCTGGCCCTATGGCTAATGTACTAAGTATACTTACTTGGAAGCTGGCCCACCATAATCAATAGGACTGACTTTCAAGTTAAGAACAAGTGAATTTGCTTTATCTACCTCATTCAGACTGATCTTTTAAAAACTATGTTATATGTCAAGTTAGAAACATTCGTTCTCTCTTTTAGATTATAAACAATGAAGTTGGCAGCGGTCCTTTTCAGATAAGTCCTGGAGCATGCATCCATAATAAAGTTGTGTATCAGAACACAGATGAGTGGACCACAGATACATGCACTACCTGTACTTGCCAGGTAAATATGAAGTTAGCACTAAAAAATACTGAAACATCTGATTTCCTGTCATGATAATGTACTTTGGTGAAATCCTTTTGTGACTCTCTTGGAAGGGGTAGAGCAGCGCCAGCACTGGGGAGCTGATGCAAGGCTGGCACCCCAGGCCAGGCACCCCATTGCCCCTTGTGTCCTCTGTGAAGGTGAGCTCAACAGTGGCCACTGTGGTGGTTCTGGATTGAGTGTGCGCACACTCATGCACCCCATCACTCCACCCCTTGCATCTGTGCTTGGGAGCACAGATGCGATGGGCAGAGCGAGCAGCATGCATATGCACTGAGGCTGGAAGCCTCGTGGCAACCACCAATGATCTCACTATTTCCCTTGTCTTGGAGGCAAGGGCAGGCAGGAGGGCCAAAACCGGTGCACTCCCCCGAGGGCTGTGGCCCAGGCAGCCGCCTCAGGCTGCCTAATGGGTGCACCAGCCCTGAGGTAGAGTATTAAATATAAAGGTATTAAATAAACACACATGCAGAAATGTTGACCATGCATAGAAATAGGCACAATGTGTCTGCACAGTATATCGTTCCACTACTGCATCAATATGTAAAAGCTTTAAACGGAATCTTAAAATCAGCTTTACTAGTATGATCCTAAAGAAACAGTTTGGAAAAAAAGACTAAACTAATGTTGAAATGCTCTAGCAGTGTGATACTGTAACTAGATCTGGGCACTGCAGTGCAGATAGAAGCAGGATAGAAATCTGTAAATTACCAGTGTTTTTGAAAAAGATGAAGTGCAAGCCAATTAGCCCTGTTCTGGCTAGCATTACTACACAGTTTACATTATGTGCTGTTGACAGAATAGCAATCACATTTATTTCTTGAAAAGAAACCTGAATATAAATTATGGTTTTAAAACATTACATTTACAGTTAATAACAGAACAGTGCATTTTTACTTTTCTAGCTATTTTTAAAGGATTTTAAAGAAAGCATGTAGGTTATAATGGACAGTTGCGTACAAAACTGATCAATGCAGTCCTCAGTCTCTCTGAAACACTGCTGATGAAATTTCAGTACAGAGTAACTATTATAGTATCATAGGGAGAATGCATAGTTCAGTGAGTAGAGACTGTGAGTTGCATGCAAAAGATCCCATATTCAGTCCCTGGAATGTATAGTTAAAAGAATGTCAGGTAGTTGTGTGGAGGGCTTAGAAAGTCAGTTGCTGTCTGTTTAAAAAATGCTGCAAAGGAAAATGGACCACTAATCCAGTTTGGGGTATGGCAAGTTGATATATTCTTGAAAAACTGTATAATTTCCTATTAAACACAGAGTCCTGAAAAAGCAACTTTTACATTAGGGTTGAAGTTGATAATGACTACCAGTGTATGTATACCTATCTTCTGGTGGTTAATTTTGAATGAAGGGTAGCTGAAGGATACTGCCTTTTTAAGTAGAGGAACAACATGGATAGGAATTCCCTAAAACTTTCTTCTCTGACCATTCTTCCACTTTAATGATGTCCACACTCCCATCTGCTCCTCCCCCCTCCACCATTTTTTCCAAAAGTAACTATGGATAATTGTGAGCAAAAGTACTGCTTCAGGGGAAATAATCATCTTCTAGTTATCTAAAAGACTAAGAACAAATAATTTACCATGCCCCCTTAAGCAGAGTTACACCCTTCTAAGCCTGCTGACTTCAGTGAATTTAGAAGAAGAAACTCTGTTTAGGATTGCTCTGTATGTTTCAGGTGCTGTAGGATTGTGCCATGGCTAGAGCCATAAACTAACATGGTTATCCTTCTAAAAATCTATCAAATATGCTTTTTTAACTATTTAGATCCTTTAGAAATTAGAACATGGTAATGATATGTAGGATTCTTTTAAACTGGGTTTAACTAACTATGGTGTGATTTTCTGTGTATTACTGGTATCTGTGTATTCCTGGTTATGTTGTTCTCTAAAATCTACAAAAGCACATTTTCTATTCCTTAAGAAAGAGAACTGGCAAAAGTATAAACTTTTTAAAAAAGGTTACTATTCATTCTCTTGCAGTGCAGCTTTTGGATTAAGATGAAAGCCACATCCAAGTATAACATGGCTTGTTGGAGTCTGAGCCAACTCTACTAAATGCATTTTATCTTTGTCCATATAATGAATTGAAACTCAGACTAGCAAACAGAAAAAGCTGGCTTCATTATCTTTGTTAGTTGTCTAACACTACTTCTGGACAGCTATTCAGTGAGATTCAATTAACACTTTTGGCAGATGCCATTTGGTTGACAGTAACAAGGGAATCACTGAAAAAATCATGACTATGAATGACACAATTACCGTTTTTCTGATCACTTTAACTTTTATAGACGTTACTAAGATCTGTAGTAAAAACTGGTTTTTTTTAAAAAAAATAAAAAGCCATTTGGGGGAGGACTACTGCCAGGATCAGATCAGCAGGAGTGCAGAACACTGCCTTCACCCATTGTTTTCCCTACTCAGAATCACTTTCCAAAGCTCCCTATATGCAAGGGGAAAATCAGCTTTGGAGGGAGATTTTGCATGGGAAATTGCAAGGGAAAAACAGTACACAAAGTTCTGCTCCAGCTCACAGCCTCCTGAAGCTGTTTTTTTTTTTCCTGCCATTCTTTAAAAGTGTGGAAATGCTGCAAGTAATAGCATCTAGTTGGGCTCCAGATCTCTTTGAAATGACTTTTCTGGGAAGTTTATAGTGGTAAGCCTTTCTGGGCTGAAACAGTCAATATTTTAATGGTTTAATTCTTAATTTCATCCTTTTCTGTTAGAACTCTGTTGTCATCTGCCATAAAGTGTCTTGTCCTATTATGCCTTGTTCCAATGCTACTGTTCCTGATGGAGAATGCTGCCCACGATGCTGGCGTATGTGACTAAAGCTTCTTAACGTTTTCAACTGTGATTTAATCAGTGCTACTGTTCCACTGCATATCTATAAACTGTATTCTAAAGCATGTTTTGAAGTCTCATCATGTGGCAATAACATTCTATTGCCACCAGTCTAGAAGAGACTGGGGGGCGTGGAATCTTATTTTTTTCTAAAAGGATCGTATTGCTGTTCTAGGCATTTTTTGTAAATTAATTCAGAAAATTTGCTCTGTAAACTTGAAAGCGGTGCTTTCATGCATGCCATTAACCATTTCAAGTAAAAAGATTAGATGAAGACATTTCTGATGGTGGTTAGTGTCGTGTACATGTATTCTTGGTGGTGGTGGTTCTGATGAGCATTCTATACAAAACAAAATGGCTTACATCACAAAATTCCAAAGGACAGTTAACTCTGTCACAGATTAATTGCTATTCTAGTTCCTATGAGTTATACCCATTGACTTTACTGGACATAGAAGGGTATGTCTCTGTTTAGGATTGCTATGCTAATCTATGAAAGGTTAAATGTTACACAGCCAATTAGATAAAAAATTGGTTGGTTGTAAGTTTTTATCTTATTTAAAAGTACAATTTAATTTTTATTTCACAATATAAAGACTCAAGAGTTTGGCAAAAAATAGTACTCCAGTATTTAATCTCTCATCCCACCCAACCACAAAAGAGAAGTTAATTGGCAATATGCACTTGAAGAAGTAAGCTGTTTCGCTGCTCAAATTTTTAATAAAAAAACAGTTTCTGGCTATTTAAATAAATGCACCATATAGCTTTATGATGTCTGCATATGTTGAACAGGATTAGCCATTCTGCTGAGGAACTTTCCAAGTAAGACCACAGCCAAATAGAAAACTTTGGTAAAGTTTCCCCAAGGAAGAAAGTTTCAGAGGGTATTGGTCTGCAGCAGAACAGTTAGATTTGAGTTCAGAAGCACCTTATTAGAGACCAAAAAGATTTTTCAGGATATGGGCCTTTGAGAGTCAAAGCTTCCTTCATCAAATACAAATAGGAATGGTGATCGCCGAGCCTTTATATCTTAGTCGGAAGGTGGAAGGGGTGTTGTAAAGAAAGCTTGTGAAGGATGCAAGGGTACAATGCAAACTGTGGATTAGATCTCAGAGCCCTGCAGATCTACAAATGATGATTAAGCAACGCCTCCATCATGCTTAATCTGGTTCTGAATCTATATATTATAAGTGTAATCTTGGGTGATCTCGACAGCTATCAAAAGATTAAAACAAATGGAACAGGGGGAATGTTGCTTATTACTCTGTCCTGTTCCATTTTACCAGGAAGAGCAATAAAAACTCTTATGGTTATTAGTAGTCTCCCTGAGAATGTTAATTTGTTCATCTGCCACTCAGTGAATCAGCTCAGTGTCAGCAATTGTTGATTTTTCCAGGTTAAAAGCTAAGGAATAACCCAACAATTTCTGTTGGGTTAAACAAGATTATATGAAGAACTGAATGACTGTTTGTGAATACAGTTTCAAAAAAACAAATAGAAAATACGTAGATGAAAGTTATTTTGAGGAAAAAAATCAGCATTGACTATATGGCAGAAATGTGCTCATCTCTCATTCAAATATGAAAACGCTTCTCTTTACAGCCAGTGACTATGCAGAGGACATTTGGTCTCCGTGGTCTGAATGGACTACTTGCTCTGTTACCTGTGGCAATGGCATTCAGCAGAGAGGTCGCTCTTGTGATAGTCTCAACCATCGCTGTGAAGGCTCTTCCATACAAACTCGTACCTGCAATATGCGGGAATGTGATAAGCGATGTAAGCATTTCACTAACTTGCATGGAAAATAGTTTCATTTTTGTATTGCTGTGTTCAAAAACTCTGATTATTGCTTCTTGCAAAGGATTTAGCATAGTTAATTTGCTTGTAAACTAACACCAGTGTAAAAGCATTCATTTCTAATGGGAGGAGTTGATAGTTAATTATTAAAAGCACTGGGAAGCATATTGTACACATCGTTGCTATATTTGGCACACACAAAATAAGATATAGCTTTGTTAATACTAAATATTTAATATGGTAAATTGTCCATCTGTGATCATAGTATATTAGAACAGAATTGTTGTTAGTTTTTTCTAAACTATTTCTAGTATAATGACAGGACTAAGGTTAATAAACAGTGTAAACAAGCTTGATTCTTCATAGTTCATAATAGGTTCATCTGTTTACAGTCAAACAGGATGGTCGCTGGAGTCATTGGTCTCCTTGGTCTTCTTGCTCTGTTACTTGTGGATCTGGCTTGATCACTAGAATCCGTCTCTGCAACTCTCCACTTCCTCAGATGGGAGGTAGACAGTGTGAGGGAGAGGCAAGAGAAACCAAATCTTGCCGGAAAGATCCTTGCCCAAGTAAGTTTCATGGTAACAATTAAGACTTTTATGCAACAATTCAGGTGAAATTTTTCAGAATTTCTACTTGTTAATCAGATTACTGCAGTCATTTTAACACACACAAACACACATGAGTAAGAAATGTCACAAATCTGTCTGTGGCAAGGTACAATGAGTCTGTGTGAAAGTGTCAGTGGCACTGATGGAGCTGCCCCTGGATATTTTTGCTTCCAATGTTTGTTCTTTTTCTTTAGTAAATGGGAACTGGGGACCATGGTCACTGTGGGACACCTGTGCAGTCACATGTGGAGGGGGCATTCAGAAGCGTAGCCATCTTTGCAACAATCCTGAACCACAGTTTGGAGGGAAAGACTGCATTGGTGATGCTGTAGACACTCAAATCTGCAACAAGCAAGATTGCCCAATTGGTGAGTAATTCTTGTTCACTGTGCAATATAAAACACTGTTTGGGAACTCTATCCAAATCAACTGCATTACAAGGATTTAATTTGACTCTTTGAACAAGGAGGAGAATTGAGATAGGGCACTGTCTTAAGGATTCTCAGTGCTGTTCCTGTTCCTTGCTTGTGAAAGATAGTGTAGAAGATGGGCAGTTCTACCAGAGTACTTCATGTAGGAAAATTCAGATTAGACATGAAGGAACTCTTCAATGAATATTTTCTTGAGTATTTGTTAAAATAGTCTACTTAGCTTGTCACTGTTGTTCTGTGTAAGGACAACAGTTTGAACCCATTTTGGACTCATATGTTTATCTTGCTTCTTAGATGGGTGCCTGTCAAACCCTTGCTTTGCGGGAGCAAAATGTACCAGTTTTCCAGATGGTTCCTGGAAATGTGGGGCCTGCCCTGCAGGTTATCATGGAAATGGGGTTGAATGCAAAGATATTGATGAGGTAAGACAACTTGAATCTTGAACATACAGGAGGCTAAAAATTAAGGACCAAAATATTCCAAACGTATACAAACAAGTCTGCAACTAACCTTTTACCTTTCCCATCAATCTTTTGTACTTCAGTGTCAAGAGGTCCCTGATTCCTGCTTTGTCATTGGTGGACTACACAGATGTGAGAACACTGAGCCAGGATACAATTGTCTGCCTTGCCCATCACGTTTTACTGGAACTCAGCCCTTTGGTCGAGGTGTGGAGCATGCAGTAGCAAACAAGCAGGTAGTACCAAAATGTAAAAATCCTCTGTGTACAAAACCTTACTTGTTAATGCTACAGAATATGTGCTTACCCATAATTGAAAGGAACAAGTTCTGAATATAATTCCATAAATGTCTATTCTGAAAGAAGAGCAGTTATTACTTAGCACCAAAAGGTTGGGCTCATATGGTCATATTTGTTCCTGTGATTGTTCTCTCAAATGCAAAGTTACAGAGATGGATTCAGGTGGGTAGCTGTGTTGGTTTAAAGCAGCAGAACATAATTTGAGTCCAACAAAGTTTTATTCAAGATAAAAGCTTTTGTATACACACACTATTCTTCGGATACATTGAAATGGAAGGTACAAGTCCATATATATAGGTAGACAGTGCTTTGAGCAGCTTGACAGTACTTTTCCAACTAATAACACTAAAACAGTGTTAAAAGAACCCTTAAATTAAAGGAGCTCTGTGGCACAGAGTGGAAAGTTGCAGTACTGCATTCCAAGCTCTGCTGCTTGATCCTGGCGGAAACCCGGTTTAGGTAAGCAGCTCAAGATTAACTCAGCCTTCCAGTCTTCTCAGGTTGGTAAAATGAGTACCCAGTTTGCTGGGGGGTAAAGTGTAGATGACTGGGGAAGGCAATGGCAAACCACGTAACAAAAAGTCTGCCAAGAAAATGTGATGATGTGATGTCACCCCATGGATCCATAATGACTTGGTGCTTGTACAAGAGACTTCCTTTACCTTAAATTAAACACTCCTCTGTTTGGGCCTGGTAGCTAAAAGAGAACAGTGTAGGCACCAGGAAAGCCTCAAGCAAGATGCCACTGCTGAAAAGATGTGTGTCTGGTTGCTGTCCATGTCACCTCTGAAGGTGGGAGGCACAGAGAGCCTGGCAGGTGAGGCAGATCTTAACTAGCAGACTGGATAAAATGAGAGGAGGCTTCAAGGGCAACTGCTGATGGTTCCTGGCCTGTCTAAGTTTAATGGCATAGTAGATGTGACAAAAAGGAACACACTCTTCAGATGTTACTTTCTGGTAAATTAAGACAGTCCAAGTAATGTAGAAATTTATAGGTTGAATCCAGCCAGCTTTTCTGCTGGCAAAACAGGAAGGAGACATCCTCTTTAACCGCTCCAAAAGGCTATACTAAGAATTCTGCATTTACAAAAGTGTTGTGAGATGGAGGTTGTAGTATGGAGAGGAATTGTTAAGACTAAATAAAAAAATGTTGGCTAGATCCAACCCTACATCTATACCTAGTTCTCCTGAAGATGAGTTTGATTGAAAAACCATAATTAACTATTTATGCATGAATGTCTACTGCATTCTTTTTACATAGGTCACATTATTGGAAATATAAGTATATTTTTACTGTGCTTGTTCTCTGTAGGTCTGCAAACCAAGAAACCCATGCACTGATGGTACACATGACTGTAATAAGAATGCAAAGTGCATTTACCTTGGCCACTTTAGTGACCCCATGCATCGCTGTGAATGTAAACCAGGCTATGCCGGTAATGGTATTATCTGTGGAGAAGACCCAGATTTAGATGGGTGGCCAAATGAAAACCTTCCCTGCATTGCCAATGCTACATACCACTGCAATAAGGTAAGCCTATTTTCCATATTCTTACATAACTATTAAATAAATTAATATAGCCCTCCAATTTAGGCAACAGTATATCCTTCTAGGAATAATGTTAGGATCAAGGGCTTATTGAAAGAAGTCATATGCTGTCATCAGAGCCACTGGGACTGGATCATGATTGCAATACATTGGTAAATCTTCCAGTTCTCAGACTGTAATATCTATATAATACAGAGTTAGGCTTGTTTAAGCCCATTCAGTTGGTTTAAACACATCTATCGGGATTATGGTTCAAATATCTGTTCCTTGCAATTATACATGTCTTAGCAGGGGCAAATGAACATTTACATTTCTTGCTAAATTTTTTGAATTAAACTATGCATAATTAGTAATGTTGATGGTTAGGAGAAATTCATGAAATGGTAACACCAAATAAAAACCAAAACTTGACTCAGTGCTATGCTATGCTTGTAAGCACATTTTGGAAGAGAACATGATTATGCTTGGATTGGAAGTAATGATATTGTTTTTTCCATAGGACAATTGCCCCAACCTTCCCAATTCTGGACAGGAGGACTATGATAAGGATGGAATCGGTGATGCCTGTGACGACGATGACGATAATGACAACATTCCAGATGATAGGGTAAACGTAACAAAAATGTTCATGACCTTTTCATAACTTAGACTATGGCTATCATGCATGTTTGGTAGCCTGTTTGCAGAACTTGAAAGTGAAAAATACTGTACAAAATTGTAAACACATTCAGTATATTCTTGGAATCGATTCCAAGAATAGTAAGTACTATGGTGAATTATCAATTTTGATTCTCCAGTTATTCCAGAAAACACACATAACTTTGTGAGAATTACAGGACTAAAAATTGCCCATGACTTCAGACTTTGTTCATTCATAGCATCACACAGACATATTGAGATGACTGAACTTAAACGAGTAAACAGTAACATTCCAGAGTATAGCTGATTAGCCTTCCCCATGCAAAGTTGACATTGCTTATTGTAAAAGTGCAAAAAAAGGTTGATATGTTGCACTCCTGACATAAAAAGAGAAGTGACAAGCATCTAGTAGTGGTTAAGCTGTACCTAGAGTTACAGTTGAAAACTATTTTTTAAAAAAAATTTAATAAAAATTGACAATTTTGCAGTAAAGAATGGATGCTGCCTCCATCTTTTAATTCTGGTGGGAGTCTTTCTTTTCTTTTTTCTGCAGACAAAGAGGGATGTTCTAGCCTGCCCTGTCTAGCTTCTGTCATCTTTTTTCTAGTAAATCTATACAACAAACTGTTTTTAAATTAAGAATCCATGTGTGACAGGTATGTGCATGTTTTTAATGGGACTTTTAAAATGTTATTCTACAGGACAATTGCCCATTCATTTACAACCCTCAACAGTATGACTATGATAGAGATGAAGTTGGTGATCGCTGTGATAATTGCCCCTACAATCACAACCCAGATCAGATAGACACTGATAACAATGGAGAAGGAGATGCCTGTGCTGTTGATATTGATGGAGATGGTATGATTTCCTTGTGTTCTTCCCTCTCCCATTACACACCTATTAGCAATTATGTTCACATAGATTTAATATTCTGTCTCTTGATATGCCTACAACCATTTCTCTAGTAGTTGTAGGCTAGAGAAAGCTTTAGTCATGATATAATTTGTATCCAGGAGTGGTCCAAGTCATTTTGGTGTCTGAAATCAGATTTCATTCCTCTGTTGTAATAACATGTATCAGTTGTAGTCAGAAAGTTCTCCTAAGTGTCCCACGAAAACGAATGGGGCCTACACTGTCATACTAATTTCTCAAATTCATAATAAAACAGGTTATAAATGAAGGCTATCCAGGGATGAGGTTTGTACAGAAGATCTCATGGCTCACACATAATGTTACTTTTAACAATGTCCAAAATCTGCATCTGAACCAGCTACTGGCTTGCTTTGCCTCACATTAGGGTGATTCTTATTCAGTGCATTATTTAGTCCATATAGGAGAAGTCTGAATTTGTTATATTTGAACCCTAGTCTTCATTAGATGTGGATGATCAATGAAAAATTGTGATGACACAGGATATAGTGCAAATTGCAACATCATTTTTATAGATTATACCAAAAAGAAGGAACTTTGTATCATGGCCTAAGAACTGGCTGTTTCCTTTATTTGTTCACTTTTATACCATCATTGCTTAGGATTGAACTCTAAACAATGTACAGAATTATATGCTTCTATGGCTATTAAAGTCAATGAGGTTAGAAGGGAAGATATGCATGTTCTTTAAGTCTTTAAACTATCTAAATTCTTTATATTTTAGGCATTCTTAATGAAAGAGATAACTGCCAGTATGTGTATAATGTGGATCAGAAAGATACAGACTTGGATGGTGTTGGAGATCAGTGTGACAACTGTCCTATGGAACACAATCCAGATCAGGTCAGCTCCTAATAACTCTGTCAAGAGCACTTGGACATCCATGGCTCTTTGCAATACACGTCAAATGGCAAACTAATCAGGGCAGAATACATTTCATGCATCTGCTAATCACTGAAAGGAGTACTTGTTGGGTAGGGGCCTTGACCTTATGAAATAGCTGAGCATTTAAAAAAATTAATGAGACTTGAGTACATAAAATATTCCTTTATGTATTGTTAGATGCAGTATATTATGCTAACAGAAAGATCACACTGATGTCTATGAAAATATTACAGCTTTATATACACAGATCATTCTAGCTATGGATTGAAGTCATGTCAGCACACCAGACCCATAGCTAATAATTGAGAAAATAAATGTGTTAAAATTTAACATAACAGGTTCACTAAGATTTCAGCCTTAAACCAAAACATATGCTGAATACTGGAGGTGTGTTTGCAAGACAGCTATATCAATGCTACAAGATGTCCTGAGGCAAAGGGTACCAGCAAATTTCATCTCCCATCAGTGCACACATAAGATGCTTTAAGGACAAAAGTTAAACCAGTACAAACTGCCTACCTCACAAAGATCACCATTTCCCCTCTTTCAGCTGAGCACAAGAAACAGGATTTCCTCCCCCACTCTTACCAAAGTTAAAGCATATTCTGTAACAAATCTTTACCAGAATAAGAGTTCTAGAAGGGGAAATCCAACTCCTTCTACTTAATTAGCTAGTTCTAAGCCAGCAGTGAGTAAAATGTGTACAGTCCTGTTATGACAGCAGGATTAATAGCCTCAGGGGCATACCTTGAATGCTTGAATGGTCCCAGAAAAATTGCTGTAAATTACTAGTATCTGGATTTGTCCTGTATGTTGCCCTGTGGGCGGTGTTAGTTAAAACTTATAATATCAAAGCACTGTTGTTGTTTTAAAAAGATGCTCCTTTTTTAATGAAAGGAGCCACTCCTGCCAAGAACACAATACAACCCACAGTGCTGATGAACTCCAAATATTCCAGTTTTGAAAGTGTTGTGAGACAGTGTAAGCTATAGTACATCTTGCTATTGGACCATTAGCCAAATTTGCAAAAACAAAAGAGCTGATAATTTAGGAAAGATTGACTGGTATCAGTTTGCATCTAGACATCTGAAAATCACACTTCAGTCAGTTATCAGCCTAATATAAAAATGCATGTAAATTGTAAATTAGTCCACAGCATTTCTAAAGGAGTGCCATAGACCTACAGTACTGCACTGTACCAGTATGCATGTAGAAAACATTAACACAGGCTCTGTTGTAATATGTATTGTGAGAAGTAAGCCATTAAAGGGGATTTTAAGCTGTTAATACTTTAAAACATTGAGGTGAAACAGAGATACAGTTCTACAGTATTTGTACCTACAAGGTACAGAGTGCACAGAAAGTGATATTTTTTATCTCCATGGATCTAAAAGAGTAAATGAATAGAGGTTGGCTCTGGCAGAGAATTCACATGGAAATGCATGCCAAAGAAAAGGCTCAGAAATTACACTGCTTATTCAAAAGCCTAATACACTAAGGTCTTGATTAATAAAGTATCTTTAATGAAGATAGATTCAGGTGGGTAGCCATGTTGGTCTCAAGCAAAAGAACAAACTTTGAGTCCATCGGTGTCCATGCACACGAAAGCTTATACCCAGAATTAAACTTTGTTGGTCTTTAAGGTGCCACTGGACTCAAATTTGTTCTAAAGTATCTTTAAATGTATCAAAACAAGTTGAGACAAGTAGTTTCACTGCATGTGGCTACTAATACCACAAGTTCACTGTTTCTGTCCATGTTTTCTTTAAGTATGTATTTTGGTCCTAAATCCAGAATGCCAGATGATGTGCAGTGGGAACAACTGTATGTATGAGCCTCTCTTTTCATTGCAGTGGAGAAGATAGTTCCACACACACACAAAGCATTACCTGTAAAGACTTATTCATTATATTGAAGTGAAATGATTGCATATTACCATTACAACTTACATGCTCACAAATGATTACTACATCGGGCCAAATAAGGTCTTATCTCTGAGCAGACCTGCATCCTTATTCATTATCCATCAATCAGTCTCTTTCAAGATAGTTCTTATTTCTGTAGTAACCTTCTTAAATGTTTGCTCTAGCAGCCTCATCTCTTTCTCTTCCAGACGGATGCTGACTCTGACCGCATAGGTGATAAATGTGATAGCAACCAGGACATTGATGAAGATGGCCATCAAAATAATCTAGATAATTGTCCCTATGTGCCCAATGCCAACCAAGCTGACCATGATAAAGATGGAAAAGGTGATGCCTGTGACCATGATGATGATAATGATGGAATCCCGGATGACAAAGATAACTGCAGACTGGTTGCCAATCCAGATCAACTTGACTCTGATGGTAAGATAAACACTCCACGGTCCAATTATCATAGTTCATGAAAGAGCTGACTAGCATTTATCTGGACATGTAGTGTGTCTATAATTGTCACGGGCTGGGGCTGGGTCAGGCAAAGTCCAGGGGCAGTCCAAGGTCTGTAGCAAGTGAGCAAAGAGGGTCCAAGGCGCCAAAACCGAATCACAGTCCAGGTATCGCAGGTCAGAGGTTCAGAAGCCGAAGTCAGGGGGTCCAGAAGTCAAAGCCAAAGTCAGGGAGTCCAGAAGCCAACGTCAAAAGCCGA